>NC_046676.1:7037500-7736875 GCF_003369915.1 Drosophila miranda | reverse complement strand
TGTGTAGTTTTGCTTGCTATTAGAACCTGTATGTTTTACATGTTGTTTTATTTGTTCTACTGCATTCCCCCATGGATACACCTCGTCTTTGAACTTGTCACCTTTGTGCCCATACATTTCTGACCGTTTGGTATGGGATGGTACTCACGATCAGAACAGCTTTTATGTATACCTTTTGTTATTTGTCCAAATATACACAATGTATTTTATGGTAAAAAACTCAATTCAATAATAAAATGTAAAAATGTAACGGGAAAAGCTAATAGAATTCAAAATCTTTTGTTCTGTCTTTTGTTCTTTGGTAAATATTGTTTCTCCCAATGACCTTGCGGTGGTCCCCAAATCTGTTGCTAAGGTCTGTCTTCGTTGATGTTTTTTGTTTGTATCAGGGGGGCCATATAATGAGATTCATCCCCTGTTGAATGTACAATTATGTATTTTAGTGTGCTTGTAGTGGTACTCGTACTCGCTTAATTGAGGAAGGCATCTGAATCACTCACCTCACTGAATCATTATAGCTTTGTTCCACCGAAAATTCCGCCAAAGGCGCCCGATGGTGAGGGCTGTCCCAGGTGTGGCATATATGTTTATGCAGCGGAGCAAATGCTTGCCAGAGGGAAGGTAAGCCTTAGGGTATGGTGTGTTCTTGGGCAACAGACACTCAGACATACATATCTATATGATTATTAAAAACAATTCTTTATGAATGCCTTCTCCGAGTATTTCGGTTGGGTGGAATCATTTCAAAGAGCTTTCATTACGATTCCAGGGGTACCATCGCAGATGCTTCAAGTGCGTACAGTGTAACAAGACACTAGACTCCACTCTTCACTGTGACGGTCCTGATAAAGATATCTACTGTCGAGGTACTTTTCACTTTCAATTGTTTACAGCTTACGGACAGCTTTTGGGGCTGTTTGGGGTTTAGAGTGTATCAACAAGTATCATTTTACAGGATGTTATGCTCCAAAGTTTGGAACCAGAGGCTATGGACAGCTGAATGGCTTAATGTCCGACATTCAAGACTGCGAAAGGCAAAGGTACGACTAATTCGTGATGAAGTTTGAGTTTCATTTAGCTGTTGAGCTTTATGGCTTTGGTTTATTAACATTGGGCATGCCATTGGCCTCATTTTTATAGTGAAATGGCTCCGAAAACCGCTGCCATAAACGTGGAACAAATTCAGGCACCACTGGGAGAGGGATGTCCGAGATGTGGAGGTGTTGTTTTTGCCGCTGAGCAGGTCCTGTCGAAGGGGAGGCCCTGGCATAGGAAGTGCTTCAAGTGTCGGGACTGCACAAAGACCCTCGACTCCATCATTGCGTGCGACGGCCCGGACAACGATGTCTACTGCAAAACGTGCTATGGCAAAAAGTGGGGGCCGCATGGATATGGCTTTGCATGTGGATATGGTTTTCTTCAAACCGATGGGGTTAGGTGGGTATGGGTAATCCCCTTCTACACGATATTATTGTCCAACTACAAACCTATTCCATGGCCTTCCCCTAGTGAAGGCGTATCGCAGCGACCCTTCGTGTGTCCCGATACGACATCGATCAAGGCGCCCGAAGGCGAGGGATGCCCGCGCTGTGGCGGAGCCGTTTTCGCCGCCGAGCTGCAGCTGTCCAAGGGGAAGATGTGGCACAGGCAGTGCTTCAGCTGTGCCAGGTGCCACCGACCCCTGGACTCGGTCCTGGCCTGCGACGGTCCAGATGATAACATTTACTGCAAGCTGTGCTACGCGAAACTGTACGGCCCCAAGGGCGTTGGATACGGTCACACCCCAGCTCTAGTCTCCACGAGCTACGAATATACGCCCACCAGGTATGGACCCCTTCATCGCTATCGGCTTACCCGATTGTACATAATTTTCCGTGTCTGTTTCAGTTGGGGACAGCTTAACCGCTGCGGTGGCCAATCGGAGGACGGATGTCCCCGTTGCGGATACATCGTGTTTGCGGCCGAGCAGATGAAGAGCAAGAACAGCATATGGCACAAGCTGTGCTTCTACTGCTCGGGCTGCCGAAAGTATCTGGACTCGACTAACCTTAACGATGGTCCCGATGGCAACATCTACTGCCGATCCTGCTACGGCAAGAACTACGGACCGAAAGGTGTGGGATATGGAATCGGGGCTGGCACGTTGACCATGGCCTAACGGGTGCGGTGTGGAACGGTATGAGCCAAAAAAGTGTACTTTTATAAGACTGGGCCAGTAATCCAACAAGCTCCAAATGGATATTGAAGTTTCAGTCTTTAAATGAACACTTTACAGGAGGCAGACCCACAAATATTCGGATTTATTTTAATCAAATTACTGCACGAGTAGTATTGTATTTCTCGGAATAGTTTCCTTTTGGATGATGTATGGGATCAAAGCTCCAAAGCCATACATATTTATTTAACTAAGCGTCGTTGGTGGTTATTAATATTAGAACTACAGATGGTATACATCCGTCAAGTATCTTTACAAGCGAAATCGATATGTGTGTATTGGCGGTCGAAATAAACGAAAAATATATTCTGAATTGCTATAAAACAACGAAAATATACAAGCTGCTTACTTTCAGAGAGTGTTAGACCCGGAAACCACAGTTTTGTTTTATAATATGGAAGGTTTTTTTCAAGAAATCTTTATTCAAAATATCTTAACAAGTATAGAAATAGTAGATAGTATTGTAATGGTTTTTGGGATAATCAATAAGCTACCTGAGCTTGTTGAATTACAGCAATCCGCTGAATAATATAGAATTTTGGGGTACAACGATTTCCAAAAGTTGATTCTCTGATTTTGGAGTAAATTATCCGTATTGAAGTTCTCGTCGATCAAGAGAACCGAATCGTTGTTGGGAGTCATTGCATTCCACTTGACGTATACGTTGGACTTGGTAGGGTTCGAGGTTTTCGCAAAGTTTGCCCATAGGGTCATGATAATTTCGGCAATTTTCTTGTCGGTAGACTTCCACTCCACGGAGTTTGTCATATATGGGTTGCCCCAGACGAAGACCTGATCGAAATACTTAGGCACGTTTATCCAACTGGGAAGATCCTGAAGCACACTCTTGGGGCGTGTCTTGAACAGGTAGCTGTAGACGTGCTGATCCTTGCTTATCATGTCTGCAAACATTTGCATCGGCGTGATATAGAACTTTTCGGTGTGGGCACTGATTATATGTTTGTTCGCCTTTCTCATATCGTTATCCGTCTCGTTGTTGTACATAAAATGGATTGCCTCCGAGATCAATTCGTAGCTGGAGCACCATTCGTAGTTCTTGACCAGCTTATGCATATCATTCACTGCTATGTCGTTGAAGAAACCCTCCAGGTCGGCGGCGCTGATTTCTGCATCGAGATTATCCTTGAATAAGGTCAACACTTCTTCCATGTCGGTTACTCCAATGATGACCGGCACCTTGTGATAGCTCCCCCTCTTGAACAAAATCTCTGGCTGGTTTTCGATGAACGGATATGAGGTGTTACTCAATCCAAAGTCCAAAACAGGACCCCAACTCACGGAGGGAAGGTTCTCGGAGAGTCGCTTTCCGTCAATTTTCTTGAGGCACTGCATAAACATAGACGTGGGCCTGCGTGGACAGCCGAAAGTGCTCGAAACTTGGTCCAACGAGCCTTCGTAGTCCGATGGTAGTTTCACAGAGTTAAGTGGATTGCCCGACATTATAATAGCCTTATGGAAGCCCCCCTTCGACCACTCGCCCGAGGTCATGTGCAGTGCCACGCTTATTGCTCCGGCATCGTGCCCCATGAGGGTGATGCGATTTGTGTCGCCACCGAAGAAGTTGATATTCTTTTTGACCCAATACAAGGCTGCTGCCTGATCCATTAGTCCATAATTTCCCTGGGCTTCACCATCGTCGGTTGTAAAAAATCCGAAAATGTTTAGCCGATACGAAAAGGTTACAACAATCACCTTTTGCTTAAAGACCAATTGAAATGGGTTCACATCAGCAGGGCTTCCGGTGGAGAAGTCCCCTGAATGGATCCACACAACGACTGCATATCCATTAATTTCAGGCAATCCTGAAAATGTGAAAAGAAAATGGAAGAAATGGAATTTTGAATACTTACAAACTTAGGAAAAATAATAATGATTAAATAATTATAATAATTTTCAGATGGACAATTACCACTCACCATCAGGTACAAAAACATTCAGATACAAACAGTTCTCTTCGTATTTCCTGGCACTGCCTGATTCCTGATTGGTATCGGAGGACAAGATTTTCAGGATTTGGTCGGTTTCTTTACCCAAGGAAGGCATTGGATTTTGCAAACAGTCCGCTCCGAATGAGGTTGCGTTAAAAATTCCCTTCCAGGGTGTTAGTTCGATATCTGGAGGGGAAAATCTTCCAGCATGGGCATAGCGAATACCGAGATAAGCTTTAATATTTTGGGTTCGAAACATTTTCAAATATGTTCCAGATATGACTCCATTGCCCGGAATATGGATAAACGGAGCATCCACACATTGCACGTATATAAAAAAAAAGCTACTAACTAAATGTAAAAAAAAGGCTAAAAATGTTAGGAAATTCCTTTTGCACTTCATTTTCCGTACGTATCCTTCACATCTTTCTATGTTTTGAAGTTAAACGACACTGTTCAAATCCTGCACGACACGCGAGCCTCTGGTTGCTATGGTGAAAATACACAAAAAAATATTGTTGCTAGGATTTTGTAACTATGGTAGTCGTCATCGTCATCCATCTCGCCTTCCTCTGCGGTTGTGTTTATTTATTTCGGCTACGTCAGCCGCCAGAATGCTGTTAACCCCTTGTTACCGTTGGCCCCACTCTGTATCCAACACAATGTCCCGACCCAAGAAATAATTGCAAATATTATACTACTATTATTCATACTATGGCTAAAAAGGCTCTCCATTAACGATCTAGAATCATTAGGCAATCAGATAATGCAGGCTGATATTGAAAAATCACAAAAAACTGTAAAACATAGTTTTGGAAACAAATTCGAAAGGTAGTAACTCATTGATTATATATCAGTCTAACACAAAGTCTCAACAAACTGCGTAGCATATCAAAATGAGTAAAGATCAGAAATCTTTGGAGGCGAAGAAATTGGAAGCAGCTCGCGTGGCAGAGTCATCTAGCAAGACCAATGACAAATGCATTACAGGCATTCTTATGAAGGGTGCCAGCGGCTTGATAATCGGCACTGTATTCACAGTATTTTTCACACAGCCCCGAACATATCCGATCTGGTTGGGCTTGGGTGTTGGCATGGGCCTGGCCTACGACTGCTGCCAGAAACGGTTGGCCACCGTGGACGATAATCAACGATAATGACACCTACTCAGAATGAACACAGGCGAGTATATCTAATGTTATTCATCACGTACTATTTGAAGGGGATTAACAAAAGAGAGACGATGCTTTGTACCACAAAAAGAAAGTCCATTATGTGGTAGAGGCTCCCTCCAAAAGCGCTGTTTTGGTCCCGTCCCTAACTAACTGCTAATCCAGACTTTCTTCTAATTCAAATTCAATTTATCAGCAGAGCGAAGCATATTTAATTAAATCATTTTTCAAAATGGTTTTTACATGTTAAATATTTAACAAACGCATGGGTTTTTTCACTTAAAGAGTTTCTTTTATTGCAGATTCTTCAATTTCAGTGTATTTTTGCAAGAAAAAGTATTAGATATTAGATAAACAGATGTTTTTTTACTGTGTTAAGTATTTTTATCTTTTTTACTCCATAATTTCCATGAGAATTCGCTCATGGCTCACGAAATTTGTTCGAAACGGCACGAAACGAAATCCATGGGGCGCATTGATATGAAGAAACCAAACTGGTTTTCTCGCATCGTGAGTAACCCTAGTTCGGGCCCCACAAATTAATGATGTTGACGTTCTCTTCGTGGCGCCTGCGCATGTGTGCATGCCGTGGTAACTTTGTCAGAGGTACTTTATGCTTCGTCGTGGCTTAGACAGCGGACCAAATCGCATTGGACAAATCATACTTCAAACATAAAATATATGTTAAGCCATATACTCGTATTTTGTTTCTGTTGCATTGTTAGCCCCTTGTTTAATGAGTTTGTTTGAAATGTTTGTTGGACCAGTGCATATAACGAAGTGACTACATGGATATGTATTTCCAAATGCATTGAATGTATGTATGTATCCATCTATTTTATGTAGCTGCTGTGATTTGTTAGTAGAAACATAAAATACTCGTATCTGTTTACAAGCTATCTATGTACTTTATATATGTACAACAATTGTGTGTGAGTGAGTTATCCAATTAAATGGAACAGTGTTTTTGCAACCAACCTGAATAATGATGTAGGCCTTTCTCTATTCAATGTTTCTCAATGACCAAATGTTTCATTGTCTCTATGTGCGCCTTGTCTTTTCTTTGTGCTTGTGTTTGTGATTGTGATGGTTACATACTGTGGGCAACAAAAGTTTACGGGCCCGTTCAAACATTTTGGCTGGAAAATGTGTGTGCACAGACTTTTTTGACCGCTGAATGGATAAGCACCCGCTCCACACTGACAATCTGTAGACCTTGGCGCATAATGTGGAGTATGTACAAGTGACCAAACCAAAGCCACCTAAACAAGAATCAACCCACATCCCCTAAGCCAGCCAACAGCAGACCGAAAGCGAAAGGCAGGCACTGTAGAAATATTTTGATATTCGCGTACCAAAGAGACACCCTACTTAAAATTTGAACGATCACCTTTGCTGCGCCAATGCCACCGGATCGGTGGCGGTGCGGTCGCAAAGTTCGTCCTACTTATTTCGAGATATTATGGATCTCAATTAAGGTTTGAAAACTACATTTCTTGTGGAATCGTGAAGAGACTATCAAATGACTATTGAAAAATATACGTAGATCACCGGAAAAGAAAGAAACCAAACTTATTAGTATTACAACGGCACATTATCTATTATTACATAAAGCCCAAAGATAATTGACTGAAGAGATAGTTAAATCACAATACTTATGTATATGTTTCAGCTCTAAGTTTGGTAATATATTCCAACTTAATTATTATAATTCGAATTTTAATGAATAGTAGATTATACGAGTATCACTCATTGGCCATGTATAAATTACGAAATTTTTAATTATTTTTCAGATTGAATTTATTTTTCCCCAACTTTAAATCTGTGCATCCTTCACAAACATGTTAATTTACTTGCTTATACTTTGTGCTTTAAAAAGCGGTAAGTTTATTAAATAAATGGATGGTTTGATTTGATATTTACTCAAGTTTCAAAATACAAACTACACATGCAAAAAAATATTTAAAATTTGTTTATATTGTTATGTGTATTTCGATTCCAGCATCTTGTGGTGAAAATGAGTTACTTACTCAAACTGTTTATGGATTTTTGGACTTTACGACTACCATTGGGAATACCGTAATGGTATTTTCTCCCCAAAGCTCCCCACATTTTGGTGAGTTTTTATTATTTTCAGATAATGTTTCCTAATCAAGAGAATAAGGTCCTTAGCATTTTAATTCTGATTTTGGGGACACAAACTGATTTAAATATACCAATTAACGTTTCTTTTGTTGTATCTTTTAGAACTAAAACCTAACAACACAAACAACATCATTAATATTATTGAAACCAAGCCAAAATTTTCCAAAAAAGAAAAGGAAAAAGAGGGAATCAAACCTACCCCTCTAATTTTGAGTCAGTCCAATGTACATCCCGAAACATTTACGTCGAATAGTGAGTCGTACAATAAAAGTATATCGAATTCCCCAATACAAACACTATTAAGCACCCCCGAATACGATCTGCTTTCGCGCCAGCCAGAGCAGTTTGCCGAAGAATCGTATCGTGTGGTTAACTTTAAGGGGAAAAATGAAGCTGAGCGGCAAAGAAATTATTTGTCTAAAAAGGAGAGTGTCCATGGTTATCAGACAAGAGTAGCTGACGGCAACGCTAGAAATGGTGTTACTTCCACAAAGGAATCTGGGCGTTTTACAAAAGTTCCTCAGTCCATATCTTTATCGAATACCGAGAAAAAGAGCAAGCCCAGGCAGACCAGAATAAATAAAACATCAACGATTCAACCAAGTAAAACTATTAAAGATTCCACATCTCAGACTCTGGTCTCTAAAAATCCACGGAAAAGTCAACAAGGCAGCCGGGATCACAGAGGGTCAAGCACTAGAAAATCATCTCGCCCAAAAGGAAAAAGGTAATGATGTAATCCAATTAGTTAAAAATGAGCATCGTGTCATTAAAAGCAATGCAAATATTATTTGCCGAAATCAATTTTTCGTTCTAGGAGGCATAAATCAACGCAAAATACTAAATTATTAATCACTCCATCATCAACGGAAACTACCTCACGTCACTCATATCGCTCCAAAGTAACAAGTCTACAGGAAGAATCCGTTACAGTTCCAAGTGCTAGCACGTTCAAACTAAATAGGCGACCAGGTCGATGGCAATATAAAACCTCCGCAAAGCCCAAAGTTAATATAAGGAAGAATACCAGCTCCAACAGTCCGATCACCATCCAAAATAATGATACGACCCACATTGATCAAAGCATACCGGAAGTTCCCATAAACGGCGAAAATCCGGAGCAGATTCTGAAGGTCTTAAACAGTGGAAGAGATCTAGAGGCTTCTGGCTCCCAAAATGGCCCTGTGGCTAATAACAATGACAACGACGAGCAAAAATCAAAGTACTTTGTGCAAACATTAAATGTAGAGATATCGACACCGAAACCTTTTATCGACACATACTATGAAATTGCAACAATTAAAAGCCCGTTTATATTCCAGGTAATTTCTGATATGTTTTAATTGATATTTGATATTTTTTTTTAAACTTCTTTAACACGTTTCCATTATCTTAATCCTGAAACCTTTTTTTAGGCGGGAGTGGTAAAAAAAACGAGATTTTTGACCGTTACATCGACTATAGAAAAAGTAATAAGGGAAGAGCACACGAAAGAATATTCTGAAGATGATGGCCCTCTGACCGAAAATATTTTGGAGTCGACAACTCAGACAGACGAAAAACCATTGGATGGAAGTATATCAACATTAAAACCTATTTATATTGAAGATGGTTCAGAGACTCCTAGCTTAGAAACAATAACTGAATCGTTTTCCATAACACAAACCAAGCTTAAAACACAGATTCTTCCTATAATTAATGAAAAAAGAAATGAAACAATCCAAGTAACATTGGTTCAAACATATGATTATACCAGCCTTATAACAGTTACGCAAACAATATCCCCATTAAGCGAAGATTTCAGTCCTTCCAAGAACTTTAAAGACTTCGAAGGGAATTTAGACGAAGCTGGATCAGAGCTGAACTTGGATCTGGAGTTCGGTGATGAGGATAATACCGGAAAATTTGATGCGAAAATTAAACCGAAAATTAAGGAAGACATCAAGAGTGGAAGCAACCTAACCCTAACAAATCCATTGATACCTGAGACTATTCATTTTTCAGAGAGCCAACTACCGAACAGTTTCATAACCTCAACGCGCCCAGTTGTAAAACTTGAAACAATTTGGGAGTCGCATGTAGTACCTCTAGTTAGAGGAACTGAGACCATTATGAGAACGCTCTCCAAGTCTGTTGGAGTAGTTGAGAAAACAGAATACGTTACTGATATTACTCCACTGACCGTGCCAACATCACAATATCCATTTTCAATCAATCCTTTCTACAATCCCTTATTGCCCATGCCGCCACATCAGCAGCAGCTGATTACTTCCACTGAAATTTTGCAAACAATGGCAACAGAAACGAGCTCTAAGGTTTTGAAATTGACATTTGGTGCAAGAACAGCTTATACCACAATATTTTCAACTGCCGTTGTGCCAACACAAGTTACAAAATTAATTACAGCAACCATACCTGTTCAGCACTCTGGATCTTTTCCAAACTTCTATCCACCCCCATATAATCCATTCGCATATGTTGGTTAATATTTAAATAGATGTAAGGACGAGCACCTAAACCAATACTTCGATTGCTCTAAATAAAATTTTTGTTTATAACTAAGTTTGTGTATTGAAAGGCGGTGATAAAAATACAATAGATTTTATTAGATTTAATATAAACTTTGTCACAAGAAAGTGCAAATATAATTGTAAATATTTATCTTAAGTTTAGAAATAAGCTATATTCAAATTGTTTTTGATAGTTACATACGCGTAAATATGGTCGTTGTTTGGTTCAACTTCTCGGATAAAATAAATTTTTCTACTTTTTCAATCCATGACTTTTTTGTTCTCTTTCGTTTTCTCCTATCAAGGAAGAGTGTATGGGATTCTTTTTATGTACTTTTAGTATACAGGACTCAATAGTGCGTATACACTTTAATATTAGCTCGCTAATACCGCTAAGCAAACAGCACATAGAGGCGTAAAATCGAGTAAAAACTCACTGCTCACTGCTAGAGCAACAACGTATATTCTTTATTTTTTGTTTTAAGGCATGCTGAAATTATACAAGGTGTTCTGCTCCTGCAACGCGCTCTCTTTTAGGGTCCTATTTTGTTCTTTTCTCTCTCGCATCGAACATGGCGTAAATAGTGCTGAGAGAGTTGGCGAACCAGCAGTCGAAACGTAAATTCTATATTTTTATACCGTTAAATATCCCATAAAATATACATATATGTATATTCTTGATCACCCAGCGAGAACTTAGAAACAAAACATAATTCACACTTTTTTTTTAAATTTTTAATTCATTAATATTTTGTGGTACCAATCTTAGCAATGGGGTGAGGAAAGATCGTGTTATTATTCAACGAGCCTCAGGATTGGCTTACAAATTATGTTAAGATAGCATCAGAGCTGCCGCTCCAGCAGTGTGTAAACACATACAGGCATAACTAACATGTGTAAAAACCGTTGCAAGCACCCATTCAAATGCACTGCTGCTCTGTCTCTTTCAATCCGACGAGAGAAAAAAACGAGAGTTTACAGCCGGAGCAATAAAATTCGGATTAAATTTAATATTTTGCTGCGTAGTTTTCAAACGAAAGAAAATCCAAATCGACCTGGAGATTTATTTTACAGATTTTTATGGGATCATATCCATATTGCAATAATATGGTTGCACTAGGTGTTTTTTTGTACGCAAATTAAATAACTGCGGTAGCGGATTGTGTTTTTAAAAAGTTTTTATTTTACTTCTAACTTCACTGATATAGATTTAAGTAGAGGGTCACAAAGGATTCCGGGCAAAGGGTTTGCGCGATCTTAATTTTTAGCTCGACTTTGCGGTGTCGCTTCTGGATCAAGACTCACTTGAACTTTCTAATCTTTGCATCGTTGATCCCTTTCGGGAATAGTTTTTCTATAAACATTTCAATTGATTTCGCCATCCCGAGTATTGGATTTCGTCATCCAAAGAGAGAACTGTAAAATGCCTAAAGTGCAGGATCTGCAGAAAGCCGGGAGTGAGATTGTTTATGAGAAGCCGGGTGTGGGCAAACATTGGTTTTCCATTTAGGCGAGTGTCAAAGATTGGGATTGCGGCGGGAGCCCTTGAGATTGAACATCTTAGAAATCAATTAGGCGGAGGCCCAAGATTGAAATTGTTTTCGTTTTGGAAAGCCAAAGATTGTTTACAACTCGTATAAGAGCTCAATAGAATTGGGTACCTTAACTCCCCCCATTCTTAAATGTTTCGTCCCGATACATTTTGAAGTTCTGATAGAGCTCTAATTTCTTCTGACAGTATTTGAATGTTGCTTTCCACTATTTCTTCTGACGGTATTCTTATTGATTTAATAAGTACAAATTTGGTTAATTTATAGCCGAAGTAAAATAACATTATCAATATCAAAATGATTAAGAATAAAGTTGTTAATGGTAAGGCCGTATTACCTAATGTTATAAGGGGATTTAAAATATTAACATTATCAAAAGAAAATTGCTTATCATTCGATTGTATATAATCAACTAATTCAAAATAGCTATATCTATGATGCGATATATATCTTAGAATTTTACCCTTATCATTTATGTGGGTTATATTATTTATTACAATTGTGTTGTTGAATATAAGGAGATACGATCCTAACAAAGTAGTATTGTCTACGATATTTTTGCCTGAAACTAATATGGCACCATCCTGAATGATGTCTATTTCTTTGTTTTTTTCCCCTTTTTTTAGTGCAGTTGGCTTTAAAGCCATTAAGTAAATTGGTGAAACAGGTCTTCTTTAAATTTATTTGTGCGTAATTGTTAAAAGTTAAAATTATTCATTAAATAGTATTTCTCCTTACATTCACAAACTTTTTCACTTATAACTAACATTCCATCATTTTGTGAGATGGCTCTTGCATGGTAAAACTTGCAAATATCTTTAATTTGAGGATATTTTATGTAAATGATTATTAAATCAGCATTTCGAATTATTTTAACCGTTGCAATGTCCAGCAGATCAGACAGTTCAACAGGATGTTTTTCATGCTTATAAATGTCCTCTATTTCGTTTTTATTTAAAATTTTTGTATTGAAAATGTTTACTTTTAAGAGGGTTATGGTATCAACTAAATTTAGTAGGTCAAAAGTTATTAATTTTAAACGATGCTTTCTCAGTATCGTTTCTTCATTGAAGATGACATTTTTTAATGAATTTGATAGCAATTCAATTTCTTTGAAAAATTTGGAATTTATTACAAATTGTTTATTATTATTTTCAGTTAATTCATTTACTTTATTTTGTATTTTCAAAAAGTCGTCATGATCATTGCTTACTTCCTTTCTTATATAACTTCACTGCAGTTTCTGCAGCTTCCCTCCATCCTACGTATTGGTTTAATCCACCATTGAAAATTGGTAGGGATTCTATTACCTTTAATGTGGTGTCATCTTTTATTGTCTCGTCTATTGCTTCTGCCTGATAATCTGATACCTGATCGGATTTAGTTTCTATTTGTTGTTTTAAATTTACAATTTGCTCCTGTACTTGTGAAATTTGAAGTGCTATCAATTGTTTGACCAGATCTGCAGTGAGATCGGTCCATGTTTGTGAGTTAATCATTTTTAGTTTTTCAAAATCTAAAGTTAGTTGATCCACCTTAAATTTTTCTTATATGTTTGTTTTTATAATCTAATATAACCTAATTGAACTTATATATTTATTAATACAACTTTTGCTCACGGACTATCCGGTAGGGGTCGTCCTTCTTAGTTTGGCTGACAGATCTTCGAACGGGTCTTCCTTCTTGATTTGGCTGACAGGTCTTCGAACGGGTCTTCCTTCTTAAATTTCTTTGTTTAACTGGGTCTTCTGGGGGTCTTCCTTCTTTGGTTTAGCTGATAGTTTCACTTTCTTTGTGTTTTGGTTTGGTTGGTTTTGTTTAAAAACTTTGGTTTTTGTATTTTGTATTGTATTTGTATTTGTATTTGTATTGTATATTGTATTTATTTTTGCACACCCTAAGCTCCGGTTTGTTTCCTTTTTATCTCACTTTTTTTATCTTATATCTCACAGTCACTCCGCGTTTTTATATCTGAAGGATTTATTCCATTAATTAATTGTCCTTCGGGTTTCGGCACGACGCAACACTTTTATTATTCGGTGCTTTTTATACAACGTCGCCCCACGTTGGGCGCCAATTAAATAACTGCGGTAGCGGATTGTGTTTTTAAAAAGTTTTTATTTTACTTCTAACTTCACTGATATAGATTTAAGTAGAGGGTCACAAAGGATTCCGGGCAAAGGGTTTGCGCGATCTTAATTTTTAGCTCGACTTTGCGGTGTCGCTTCTGGATCAAGACTCACTTGAACTTTCTGATCTTTGCATCGTTGATCCCTTTCGGGAATAGTTTTTCTATAAACATTTCAATTGATTTCGCCATCCAGAGTATTGGATTTCGTCATCCAAAGAGAGAACTGTAAAATGCCTAAAGTGCAGGATCTGCAGAAAGCCGGGAGTGAGATTGTTTATGAGAAGCCGGGTGTGGGCAAACATTGGTTTTCCATTTAGGCGAGTGTCAAAGATTGGGATTGCGGCGGGAGCCCTTGAGATTGAACATCTAAGAAATCAATTAGGCGGAGGCCCAAGATTGAAATTGTTTTCGTTTTGGAAAGCCAAAGATTGTTTACAACTCGTATAAGAGCTCAATAGAATTGGGTAAGTTAACTCGCATGTATTTGGTCCCAACTGAAAACATAAAAAAATATAAATTTAATCGTAATCAGTTTCACAAATACCCAGAATAAATAATTCATACGTCAAGATAGTTGAAATCGAATCATTCCAATTCCATCGCTCTAAAAATACAACACTTTGAATGCAAACCTAACCTATAACGATAGATATCGCGGTATCGATATAATTATGTGAAATGCTGTCAAATAAATAGTGTCGAGGCAAAAATAAAATACTCCGACGTTTATTTTTGAGTTATAAGTTATTGTGTGCGTGCAAATACCGGTAATATCTTGTAAATGGCCAGTGTTTTGTGGTAGATTTGCCTGTACTAATCCGTAAGTTCCTCGAATCACATTTAGTTATCTATTTAATGTCTACATGTGGATGTAGCTATGTGCATAAAAATTCGCTCACGCATTTGTATGCTTGTAGCATAAATTGAAAGTTCAGTGTTTTTTCATAAGCTATATTCGTTTCATGGTGTAATAATATAGTTAATGTCATTGCGTTTATTTAGTTGTACGTATTTAGCTATACCAATGATTTTTGTGGGTAATGATTCTTCGAGTAATGTTATCGTGGTGATTCAATCAGTGCAAATAAAAGAAAATTGGTAAAAGGACAACACGTCCTTTTTATTTTTCTTCTTATATAGGGCAAACCTATGTATGTATGTACATGCATATGTATTTAGCGTCCTCTTAGCCATTTCAAATCGTTTTCACCATCGCTCTCAGAACCTATCATCGAACCGACATACCTGCTATTTGCAAATCGTCTTCTTCTTCACATTTCTGTCCGGATTAGGTGCATATATTAAATACATGCATATGTATCCACATCATGTATCAAATGTTGACCTGTACTTTAATACAACGTTCTAGTCTGAAACTTTAATTTGCAGCTCAAGCCCCCTCTGTTATATGAGTGGTAGCGGCTCTTTTGGGACGAAAAATATATATTTATATTCTCCTAATTGCATCTTCCTATCTTAGATCATACTCACACTTGAAAATGTCAGTGCATTATAAATTCAAAAGTACACTCAACTTCGATACCATTACGTTCGATGGACTTCACATATCTGTGGGCGATCTGAAAAGGGAAATTGTACAGCAGAAGCGTCTGGGGAAAATCATAGACTTTGATCTTCAAATAACGAATGCGCAGACTAAAGAAGGTATGTTTGAAATAGTTTACAGTAAAAGTTTGTTGATAAAACTCTCTACTTCCCTTTAGAATACAAGGATGATGGAGTCCTTATACCAAAAAACACAACGCTGATCATTTCCAGAATACCGTTGGCCCATCCAACGAAGAAGGGATGGGAGCCGCCAGCCGAAAATGCGGCCCCGGCCCCCTCCTCAAATAAGCAGGAGAACTTCAATATGGATCTCTCCAAAATGCAAGGCACTGAAGAGGACAAAATCCATGCGATGATGATGCAGAGTACTGTGGACTATGACCCAAAGACGTAAGAAGTAGCCCACAACTAAAAAAAGAGAATTTCCCTACAATTCTTTCTTGCTCAGGTATCATCGCATAAAGGGGCAATCTCAAGTGGGCGAAGTTCCCGCCTCGTATCGTTGCAACAAGTGCAAGAAAACAGGTCACTGGATCAAGAACTGCCCTTATACAGCTGGTAAAGATCAGTTCGAAGTGAAAAGAAATACTGGCATACCGCGCTCCTTCAGGGACAAACCAGACACGTAAGTGACAGGACTTCGTCCTCGATTCAGTAGATAAATTAAACACATTTGAAAATACCATATTTTCTGATTTCTTTCAGGGCAACAGAGGAAGAGGCCTCCATGTTTGTAGTGCCAGCGGAGCAGAATCAGGAAATTCCCGACGATTTAATCTGCGGCATTTGCCGGGACATTTTTGTTGATGCAGTCATGATACCCTGCTGCGGCAGTTCCTTCTGTGACGACTGTACGTACCCCTCTAGCAGTAGCTTTGATTACCTAAGCCCTAATTATTTTCCTCTACTCTACTGGCAGGCGTGCGAACATCGTTGCTGGAGTCCGAGGAGAGCGAATGCCCGGACTGCAAGGAGAAGAACTGTTCACCGGGATCACTAATACCAAATCGATTCCTCAGAAATTCTGTGAATTCTTTCAAAAACGAAACTGGATATACAATGCGTGCCGCCAAATCGGGTAAGATATTGTTAAGTGGAGAGTAAAGTAAAAAACTAAAACCATTTAAAATCAGTTCCAGTTAAAAAAGTTGAGAAACCCACTGAGGAGAAGCCGCCGGGCATTGAGGACAAACCCGTCGATGAGAAGCCGAGCATTGAAGAGAAACCCACTGTGGAGAAGCCCGTGGCGGAGAAAGAGCCCGATGAAGTGTCAATCAAAGAAAGGATTCTAAAGGATGAAGAGCCAGAGACAAATGGCAACAAGCACCCCCCCAAGGTGCCATCTCCGGAACGGGACGCCGCTACAACTACAGCCGCTGCCACAGATAGTAATGCTGATCAGTCGCAAAAGGAAAGGGAAAAGGATAAGGAAAAGGAAAAGGAAAAATATGATTCGGATTATGAAGATAACATAACTATTACGATGCCCCAACCGCTGGCCGATTCAGCTTCGATTGTCTCCAGCAATGTGAGTTGAGTGCTTACTTATTCGAATAAAAGATAGTTTTTTCTACTTTATTTCACTCTTTTTTTTGTGTTTGTCTGCAGTTGTCTCCCACGTTTGCAAGGAAACCTCCTGCTCATCACATATCACACAGACGTGATCATAAATTGGATTACATGTCCGAGTCCGATATGAAGCGACGTCCACCAGTGCAATCGGAGTCTGGAAATCCCCACAATGAACGGGGGGAACGGAGCCTCCTGCCCACGCCCATCTCGACACACCAAAGCTACCAGGGACATCATGTGGTGAACGAGTCCGATGAAGTGCATCGTGGGAATGTATATAAGACGCCGTATATGCAAATGCCTCGGGGTCCACCACCATTGCATATGATGGCCCACCATTTACCGCCACCCTACAGCAATGGATACAATAATATGGGACAGCGGCCGCCCTTAAGGTATGTTTTCATCCTATTCCACTTGGGATCTCCAGCAGAGTGGATCTCCGAGGAGAGGCCTGCGCAGTACTACTCCAATTGTAATTTAGTTACGATCTATGCTCTATTACGTTACTACTTTAAGCTTTGGTTTATTAAAACAGCATTCCTACCTACCAATCATACTTAAGCTTTTCTATTCCCCAAATAACTTCTGAATTTTCAGCTTTGTGCCGTACCAGAACCAGCCTGTGCATCCCATTCGCGCGCAGTATGGACCCACAGGCGGAGGTATGAACATAAATATGTCCCAACAGTTTCAGTCCCCAAATTTAGCCTCAATATATCAGGGCGTGGCAGCAAAAGTGGGCTCCGGGTAAGTATCTCTGTGTGGATCTTGGTTCCTTTTATTATTTGCTCATTTTCGAACATAGCCTTATTGACGACCCCCTGGAGGCCTTCAATCGCATTATGAAGGAGAAGGAGAGACAGAAATCCGAGAGATTTCGGAGCATAGATCATCACAGGTCCAGGTCACCGGATAGGCAGAGGTCGCATCGCTTCAAATCCCCCGTATACGAAAAAGAGTCAATGAGAGACCTGAATCTAAAGGATAAACGACCTAGGTCGAGGGAAAGAAAGCGCGAGTATAGCTACGAACGACATACGCGACACAATAGACCCAGACCCTGCGATGGATCCAAGTCGCCCATAAACAAAATTAAAAGGTAAAACCCAACCAACTCCACACTTAATTTGTCAGAGTTTCTTTAAAGAATTTTTTGTATTTTGTGTATGACCAGATCGGCGCCTCGCCGTTCCATATCCCCTAAAGCGTCTTATAAATCGGACTTCAGGGAGAAGTCATATGCCAAGCCCAGTGCTCTCAAACCTGACCCAATTGAGCCACCTCCGCCAGGGTTCGAGGGCATGCAATTGTTTGATGATGCGGCGGCTTACAAACCAAAGCACCATCTGGGCGGCAGTGGGGGGCATGCCAAGAGAGGTGCCGCCGAGGACGAGTTGCCACGCAAGCGGAAAAGGTCGCGCAGCAGAAGTAAGGAACTGAATCAAAAACTTATTGACACCAGCTTCAGAAGCCTGACTCCTCCCCCAGCGAAAGTAGCCATTATCGCCCCGAGGCAATCAACTGTTGGGCCCAGCTACGACCACTGCGAAAGGTCTCCCAAGACGCCAGAAAGAGGACAGGACGAGTATTGCATGCAGCCGATACAGCGAGTGGTACAGAATGCAGCCCTAGAGGCGACTGCGCCCAATCCCTTGGATGGCATGGTAAATATGGGCAAGGAGAACAAGAGCAAGAGTCCTGTTCCGTTGAAGGAGCGGAAGAAGAAGAAGAAGGACAAGGACAAGACCGAACGCAAGAAAAACAAGAAAGACAAGAAGGTAAAGAAGGAAAAGGAGAAACACGAAAGAGCCAAGAAGAGCTCGTCCATCAATCGGTCCGATTCGGATATCAACAACATGCAAATAGAGCAGACCTGTAAGATAACGCCACCCTTGCGCGCTTTGCCTGAGAGCTATGGAAAATATGAATCTGCCTCGAATTCCCCAGCCCAGAGCAAGACCAACGATATTGTTAAACCCATTAAGGCCCTGTTTGCCGTTGAGGCTCCCAATAGACATAATTTCGGTGAGGAGAGCGTCAGTGTCTCCTCCAGAAGTGGCAAACGAAGTGAGGCAGCGGCGTTGAATGCGGTCAACGTGTCCAAATGGGAGCTTGAGGAGAACAGTTTGTCCTGCAATTTCGATGATTCCTTTAAGAAGGCGGGCTCTGCCAATTCGGGAGGGGAGCACACTGAAATCACCTCGGACGTTATACGCAAGGCAGAAAACGCGATCTTTGCCAAGGCCATAAACGCCATCAGACCAGTCGAATTTCAAGTTTTAATTAATTCCAAGGGCAACAGCAAGGACCGCTCTGTGTCCATTCGAAATGATAATAAGGATCGCTCCCTCTCGCCGAAGCAGCGCCCCAGCAGCAAGTCGGTGAAGGAGCGGCTGGGCAATAAGGTGGTGCGTGATAGAAGTCCCTCGGAGGACAAGTCAAGAGGAGCCAAGAGGCAGGAGATTTCTGCTAAAGTTGCACCTGATGATGACGGGTACAGGGGCAGACCAGACGCCAATAGTGGGTCCCGCAGAGGGGACAAGCAATCGAGAGATAGGGATAGGGATAGAGCTATTTCCACAGAGAAAAGACACTCGCAACAGGTATACAAGAGAACGCTCCCCGAGAGCGATAGAAATAGGCGGCAATACAAAGACGCCAAGCACGATAAGATCGGTCAAAACAATATACACGACTCAGATCGCAGAGGAGCTAGGAGCGTCAAGTCGGGCGAAGGGCGCATTGTATCTTCTGTGTCTGTGGCAGCAGCCTTGCCACCGAAGCCATGCCGCCCAGATAATCCGTTTAGACGAGCCGGCGACAGCAGTTCGAAGAGCAGTTTAGTTTTAAAATATGATAATACGATACCGAATGAGGTTTCGCATCCAGTAAGCAGCCGCTCAGCCGCCGAGAGCAGCTTTGAACAAAGGAAACAAAAGGATAAAAAACTTAAGAAACATGCGAAATATTCGTCAACAGATTCGTTGAAGAGCGAGAAGCGCAAAGATTTGAAGAGCAAACGGAAGAGCAAGATAATGAAAAAGAAGAAAAAGTCGAAGAAGTAGAGTTTAGTTTAGTCTTAAGCTAAGCTGCAACAATTATAATATAATATGATTCATTCTAATGATTTCTGTGTACAAATCAAAGATTTTTAAGTGTATGTATTTATCATGCAGAATCTAGTATACAAATAAAAACAAATACACAACAAAAATCATTAAAAAATAAACACACTCAACGAATTGTATAATATATTTCATTGTTTTATCCCGAATAAATTCGAAAGGCGGCAAGCCTAAGCCGCAGCTCTGGAATAACTCCATTGATCCCAATTGGTTGCAGCCCATTTGCCACTCGTGTGTTTACATAGAGGATTCGATTCAGAATCTTCGTGATTATACCTAACTTCTAAACTCGAAAGCCAGAATCATGGAACAGCTTTTTAACAAAAAAATTACATGGCTGAAAATAGACAGATAGTTTCTGTACATATATTCTTGAAACATTTTGTACAATGCACTTGACACATTTTTTGATTCTTCGTACCACTTTCTTACCCGATTAGATCTGGGAAACTTGCTTAGCTCAGAGAAGTTATCGAGGCTAAGAAAACTTAAAATCAAAACTTTATCAACAGTTTCAAGTTTCCCCCCGACCTGGAAGGAATCGTTCATAATTCATCTCTTGAATGCGTTTTGTTCACCAGACCATCTGTCAGCGATAAGCGTACCACGCCATAGTATGGTATGGTACTTAGTACTTCCAAAAACCGGCAACACAGAATGGGATATTCGAGAAATTAAATATGTTTATTACAAACAGTTTCCTTAAAAAATTGGTTATTTAGATAAGTAGATGTAGAGATTGACTGAAACTAATCGTTATTGCTTAAGCCGTCCATAAAAGACGATGCCATTGGACTGGGTGTTCTAGAGATTATATTATCGTTGCCATAGTCATCAGAGTTTGCATCCACTGAAAAACGCGATGCATTTAATAAAGCATTACACTTTGATAAACCTGAGAATAATCACCTTGTTCTAGAAAATTGGATTTTCTAGATGGTATGGAGCTCAGCGAATGTATGATGGGACTGCAGGCCTGATCGGCTGTTTCGAGCGTGGTTGGTAGATCTAAGAGTCGTTGATTTTGAATGCCATCGCCTGGCCCCATGTGCGAAATGTGGTTGAAATTAGTCGGTGCCGATATCATCTTTGATCTTCGATCACTGTAAAATGATTTACTTGCGTTACTTGAAAGGTATTTAATTTGTGAAATATCTAGCTTACCTTTTTACTGTTTTGTTAATCTCACGAATGGAAAATCTTCGCTTGATGTGCGCCAGTCCCTTTCGATTTCCATCACGGTATTGCAAAAGTCCCTCTGTATGAGAAATGAAACCAAATAAAGACTCCAATGCCTACACGTCTGTGGGGAATATCCGCTTACTTGTGTGAATATTGGACAGGTAAACAATCAAAGGAGTGTCATTGAGTGACGCCAACACCACATTTCCTTGATTATTTAGGGGCAGTGACTGCTTCAGGCCAATCGACTGCACCCATTCAGCGGTTTGCGTATTGAAGATATCCAAATGTGTGTCGGAGAACACCAACAAATGGCCATCACAAAAGGCTGGAAGCAAACAAAGCACAGGTTGAGTCACTTTCCGGTCGGTACCTGCCATCAGCAGTACTCACTTATATATGTGGGAAAAGCGGGGTACATTATTTCTCTGTCGCGGGACTTTCGTCCCTGCAGGTCCACATAAATGGCCAGAGTTTGGAATACCAACAAGTACTCCCCGAAGTTTCCGCCGCTGGGGCAGAGTATTTCAATTACTCGAATAGCATCAACTCCGGAATAATTTAAAAATGCACATAGCTGGTTTTCAGGATGAACCAGAGCTGAATAACAGTATATATATGTGTTTATAAGAAAGATGCAAAGGAAAGACCGTGGGCGGTATACATACACATCGCGGTAGCTTCTCCTCTCAGAAAATAGGCGGTAAATCCACTTTGGTGCGCCACAACCAGCCGCATATCGGACAATATCTGCAGATGCTGGGCCAAGTAGCCAATTGTGAATTCACAAGTCTTCTGGTGCCTTGTGCGCGTTCTATTAATCTCGTAGACAACGATTTGTGTGTGGTTATTGGGCCGTTTCAGGGCAATTATAAACGAATAAACAATGTTGGGGAAACGGCGGATAATGCCAGTGCAAGCCGATATACAGTTCTTCGATTCGACCACTTTTATCCACTCAACATCGCTAGCCTCTAGCGCTCTGATGGGCAACAGCCGCAGGTTGCGCTGCTTCCCGCAAAGTATAACGAGAATCTGCTCCTCTTCGATGTACCACAGCTGCAGGATCTTCTTGCTCTCCCCAATACGAGCTATTTCTGCAAGAAAATACGAGCATAAGTCAAGCAATTCCCATCCAGGAGGGAGTGTGCGTACCATACTGATCCAAATTGATGTAAAAGAGTCCGTCTTCAGTGCCCAATAGGATTTGATTAGGATATATAATGACAGAACACAATGCATTCCGAATGAGCGAGAGCGTGTTATCCAGAATCTCGTGGACCTTAAAAATAGCAGTATTTGGTAGACTGTTTCGTTTCAATATTCGATGTAGTTCACTCAGGGCAATGACCCATTTCGACTTTTCCGATTCGTTGTCGGCCAGCATCAGGGTGTTCAGCGAGAGCCCGCTTTCAATAAGCGCGGTTTTGATCTGTAATAAATGGAAAAAATAGTCACTATATGCACACACATATAGCAGAGAGAGGCTACAATTACCTTGAAAATACATGGCACATCTTTCTTGGCCGCGTGAATGACATCGCTTTCGCGCACGCCGCCAACTGAGAACTCAGGATCGCGCATATCCAACACCTGGGAGACGCTCACACTCGGCAGGGCGCATCGGTCGGGAGATATATCGTATAGAAATAGTTTAAAGTCGCACACGACCACAAATTGACGAATCCATCCGCGCTTGATCACCCCCGACTTGGGCACCTTCACATAGCCCTCGTAGGCAGTGCCTATGCCCCGCGTGGGATCTATGCCCAGGGGCCGCTTGGTCTGGTCCATAGGAACTGGGCAGGTGGTCGGCACCTTTTGGCAGCAGATCGTGTGGCAGGCAAAGCCGCAGATTTCGCACACCACGCCCTGACGCGTCAATCCGACCATCAGAGAAGTGCAGTGATTGCATTTCGTGGGACTGCTGAAGGTGCGCACCAGAAACTGATGGATGGCCGTGTTCGAGGGGTTGTTGGCCCCCGCCTTCTTTTGGGATTCCTTCATCAGCAGTTCGGCGTCCTCTCGCGATATATCGCTTACCGAGGCGTCCTTCATGGCTGCCAGGGAGCCATCTTTGCTCTTTCCTCCCGCATACTTTGGTTCGTAGTTGAAGAGCATGCCAGAGTTCCCTGACTGGAAGAAATTGGGTGTGCCTATGAAACTATCGCTGGAATCGTTGCCAAAACTATCCGCGGGATCAATCATTTCGCTCTTGGATATATCCCTAAAGAAGGCGCTGCTCAGGCCCTGGTGCGTGGATTTATTCATAAACGACTCGGAATACTCCAGACCTCCCTTCTGCAGGTCGCGCAGCTCGGTTTCCTTCTTCTGAAAGTCGTGCAGAATAGAATCGTATCGCTTTTTGTAGTCGCGCACCTCCTTCTGTATGGATATCAGGTCGGATCGGGTCTGGCTCAGCTCCTCGGATATGATGGCCTTGGCCTGGATCTCCCTCTGCAGAGCGCTCTGCAGGTTGAGCAGCTCCATCTTGTCCAGCTTTTGGGAGCGCCTGTTCCGCCAGTTCTTGTTGTCCACCCCATTGTTGTTGAACGTGCCGACATGCTTCAGATACTCGAGCTCCTCTGTCATTTTCGTGGCGAGGGCCTGCAGGTAGCCGCGAGCGTCCTTCTCGTCGGATACCCATTGTATGATTTCCGCCATCTGCCGCTCCCACTGGTTGATGGCCTCCCGCTTCATGCGCAGCTCCTTGAAGATCTCGTCGTCTTCGGCCTGCAGGTCCTTCAGATTCTTCGTCTTGAGATTCACTTCCGAGCTCAATCTTTGCTTCTCCTCGAACCACGAGGATTTCTCCAGATCGTGCTGTTTCTTCAGTTCCAGGAGCGCATCGTCCGAGTCCGTAATCGATTCCAGCTGCGTGTACTTCAGCCTGTCTTGCGTCTGATGCAGCTCTTTGGAGAGCTCAAGGTTCGAGCTCTCAATCTCGCCCAGCTGCTCTCGCAGCGTTTCCATCTCCAGATTGTGTCGCGTCTGCTGATGGTTGAGCTTCTCCGAGTACTGCAACTCCAGTCTTTCGATTTCGTACGACGACATTTCCGAGGAAATGCTCATCGGTAGAGTCGTCTCCACACTGGAGTTGCACTTACGCAGCTCCAGCTGCAGCTGTCTGCAGCACTCTTCGGCGTGCTCGCGCAGCTTTTTCTCTTTGGAGGCTTCTATGACCGCATCCTCGATGTGCAGTTCCAGCTCCCTGCGCGTCTTGTCCGACTTGCGCAGCTCGTTGCGCAGGCTGTCATTCTTCTGCATGGCCCCATCCAGCTCCTCCTCCTTGTCCCTCACTTGTCGGGAGAGCTTCTGCTTTTGATTGCGCAGCTCCGAGAGCTTCTCCGTGACCTCGGAGTACTCCATCATGGCCACATTACGCTGCGAAACGGCGTCCTGCAGCTCCGACTCTTGCGTCTTCAGCCGCTCGAAAATCTCCGTGTGTTGCTTCGTCAACTCGATCTTCTCCTGCTTGAAGGCCGCAATCTGCTCTGTCAACGCCTTAAGCTGCGCCTTCTCCTGCACGGAGTCGACCGATGCCTCCGAGTTATTGCTCGGCAGATTGCTGGACTGCTGCAGGCTGCACGAAGTATTGTCTTCCTCGAAGCCAGAACTCTGACTAATCTTAGTGTCGCCAGGGGAGCTGGTATTCAGCGAAAAGGTGAAGCCAATGAACGGCAAATGGAAGCCAGAGAAGGCCGGATTTGCAGATGGAGGCATCGAATCGGTCAGTCGCACGTCGTTGTCGTCGACATCGAAATTGGAGGTGTCTGTGGGACTCGACACCTCCGGCACGTAGGGCGCCAGGCCGCAGCGTATGTTTTTCCAGTCGATACCCACAAACCAGGGATGATCCATAAAGTCCTGGATGCCGTTCTGGCCCAGCCGGTTCTCCGGTATGCAGATCAGTTTGCACAGCAAATCCTGCGACATTTCCGACACCTTGTAGTTGAGGGTCTCCTGTGTGGGCAGATTGAAGCAGTTCTGGTGATTCATGATCTTGCCATAGGTCTCGACCAGACTTTCGGCGTAGAACGGAGTCTCCCCGTACAGCATTTCGTACATGCACACGCCGAGGGACCACCAATCGCACTCGGTGCCATAGCGGCCCTTGCCGTCCTCCATGGCTCGCAGAATCTCGGGCGATATATAGTCGGGCGTGCCCACGGCCACGTTCGACTGAACGGTGCCATCCTTGTCCAGTCTCAGGCACGAGCCAAAGTCCGCCAGCCGCACATGCCCCCGCTTGTCCAACAGCACATTATCCGGCTTGATATCCCGATGAACATACTTAATCTGATGAATACTGTGGATGGCTAGAATCATTTCGGTGATGTAGAACTTGGCCATGTCTTCGGGCAGCTTGTCCTCGAATTTACTCAACAGCGTCAGCAGGTCTCCCCCGCAGTAATAGTCCATTACAAGATACTGAAATCAGGAAAGAGTTAGGATCGTCAAAGCCAGTGAATTGCACTGTATTCTCACCAGATTAATATTGTCCTGAAAGGCGTAGTGCAGGTTTGTGATCCACTGCCGATCGCCAAAGACCAACACGTCCCGCTCTTCGCGAAAACATGCCGTCTCGGCCCGCTTCAGCATCTCCCACTTGTTCAGTATCTTCATGGCATACACCTTTTCTGTGGATATCATCTGGACCACGCACACCTCTCCAAAGGCACCACGCCCGATGATTTTCAATATGTCAAAATCATCTCGACCTAGTCGCAGTTTTCGCACCACATGAACGAAAGGTTTGGCTGCAAAAGACAATCGAAGAAAGGGGGGCAGATAGCATTATGAACGGTTCTCCTCCAATGATTTAACAGATAAAACAAAACCAAAACCAATTCAAATTAGCAATCATCTCATTCGGAGTACCTTCTAAGAAGCACAGAAACATAACCGAGACATAACTTTTTGGTAGTGTTGTGTTGCTCATGAGTGAGTGAACAAAAAAGAGTTGTTTACTTAAGTGAGCAGCTGAACATGTTCCTTCCAAACTTTTCTTGTTGTTGTTGTTGAAATTTGGAATCATTGCAATTATTTTTTTTTTAGTTTTAAATGTTTGACTAAAATTGAAATGTAACCTATTTTTTTGGTGTCAAAATCTGTGGTGCTTAGTGATCTGTGCGTGAACAGTGAGCAAGTAAGCAACTGAGCAAGTGCTATTACTACTTTTTGGTAATACCCATTTAAATGAAAGCTTTACGATATAATGATAGTGGTGGCATTGCAAATGATTTCAGTAAACATACAAAGCGTAGGGGACTGTGGAAAATCTTCTTTCTGTCTATCAAAAATAGTATTATATTACCTTCTGGCAGGGGGTATAAAAATATCCGGAAATCAAAAAGTGTATATCTGTGTTCCATGCAAATATGTTAATAGTATTAAGTATTTACATAGTTTAAGAAAATCCGATACTCCTTTCTCTCTGCGTAGGGATGAATTGCTGCATTCGTCGTAGAGCACGATGAAGGTGTCGAGCAGATAGTCCAAGGAGAACTGATGCCCCTCCGTGTCCTCGCCAAAGTCGGATGCCCATTTGTGATCGACGGTTGCATCGCTTAGAATATATTTTAGAAATTTTAGCCTTTTCTTGCAGCTTCCTGTGGTTATATCTGGAAGGCATACCAAAAGGGATAATTAAATTATTTTATCATTTCCCAAGCCCCCCAATATAAAGCCGCACCCAATCAGTCACAAGTAACATGAATAGCTTTAACGGGTGGTGTCGACGAGACAGAAGAGTTTTACAAACGAAATATATGTATGTAGGTATAGTTGGTGGTAGGAAGGGGCTGCTTTGACCCAAAATGTGATTACGTTGGTTATTCAAACATACAGACAACTTAAGCTGTCCATTCATGGCACGGCACCTATTAGCCAAGCAACGGATAAACTATTTCCTTGTGGTAGGAATTCACTATTTGCGTATTAAAGGCAAATTATTTACATAAAACTCTCGACAGTTCAATCGGACTGTTTCGATTTTTCAAATGCGTATGCGGGAAACTAAACTACATTTAGGGTGCTCCGACCCCCCGTGCAGGAATATGAAATATAAGTATACACATATTGAGGCATGTGTATATATTCATGCGTTTGTTTGTTCCGTCCCTCTCCACTGTGCAGATATAAATAAATAATTGTTTATATGAATATGTATGTGTGTGTATGACAAGTCTGCGAAAACACAAACGCGTCAGCATCCACATACAAACCCTAATTCATTTAACACAATCTCACGTGTCGCGAATTTTAAAATATTACCACTAAATTCGGAAGTTTCGTATTCCATTTTAATGAGGCTTATATTTAGACATTTCCTCCCAACAAAAGTGTAAAAAAGCCGAACAGACTGTCTAGTTATGAATTGTTTTTTGATCCGAAAAGAACTACACGGTAACTACACATTTGCTACATAATGGGAGGAAAAAAGTACCATACCCTACTAAAATAGGCCATTCGACTCATTTGATCGTGGCAGAAGAGAGCAGCAGTGTGACCGTAATATCATCGCAATATGATCGTTCGTTATATATTTTCGCGCAAATCACCGCCACCCACCTCGTCGGGGTGTTACGGTGTCGCGCGGTGCAAAATTATCGTTCCGGTGGAAGCCCCGGCGCGGTCCATCATTGCGGAAGTTACGGTCGTGTTCGCGAGATATTTGTGTACCCTGCGAATATTATTTAACTCAAATTCAAATATTCAGGATTAAATGGCTACGATTTAAGTGCGGTGGTAAATGTTTGGGATTCGTTAAAGCGGCACGCTTTAAATGTGCTGGGTCAGCTTTCGATTCCAGGTTGTAAAGAGCAAGGAACAATTTAGATTTGCGGAATCCGTCAAGGATATTATTTCCAATAAAAAAAAATAATTTTATTAATTAAAATGCTAATCATTATTTAGTAAAGTAATATTACTATATAATAATATTCGATAATTCTTATATTTGATGCAAACGTTTTAAATTGATCGTTTAGTAAACTACAAAATTTATTACCACAGGCCACCATCCATCAAAAAAACAGCTGATGATGGCAAAACACAAAATGTTTTCTCTGAATTGTGAAATTTGTAACATATATGGATTAGCAATCGTTTTAGCAGTTGTTCAAAAATATAAAATGTTGAAAATCTGTTGGTGGCGTTGGAAAGAAAGAAAAACAACATAAATGAATTCGACGAGAAAGAGTTTGTTGCAGTGTGAAATTTGGTGTTAAAATGGTACAACACCAAAAATATACATACATAACAAAAACCGAAACAATACAAAAAGAAGAGAGCAGAAGCTGGTGGAGGTATGTTTAATAAATATTTAAATGTATAAATTTTAATTTTATTTCTTTCAATTTTTATTTTATTTTATTCGGTTTGAGATAGGCGTGGCGACGGCCGACGCGGTTGATTTCTCCCCCCGAACTACTCTACTGCGTACAAGTAAGTTCCCAGCACTCCCGACGCTCACTGCTCGTTCTGCGACATTGTTGCGTACCCAAAACTCCGGTGTCGCTGGGCAACATCCCCTGTATAACGGCTGATCTTGTTTTTATATATTTTTTCGATCGATTGTGTTAACTTATATATATGTTTTTTACGATTAGTATCTGTCATAGGGCATCATTAATCCGTACTTCAGGTGGAGCGTAAAAATAGTAGTTTGACGAATTGCTTTTGTCTTATATCGATATGGTGAATGCACGAAAATCAGTTTAAATCGGCAATATCGTGCATCACAGTAGACATTACAGGAGGAGTACCACAAGTCCAGCGTGAGATACTGCGAGTTTTAAGGCTTTCCTGTCTGGTCACAGACAAATCAAAAAAACACCAAGCAGACGCGCTCTCTCACTGAGCAGAATGTTTTCTTGCCTCTTCGCTTATGTGACCTCTTTCTTGAGGCAACGCACGATTTTGTTTCACAATAACAACTTTGGTCAAGCGCTCACAGAAAAAGTGTCTGTAGATGAGCGGAACCAAAAAAGTGTCTGCGTTAAGTTTTTAGTTTCTGCTTATTTTGGGTTATATGAATTGTAATATATTTTTATAGAATTGGAAAAATTTTGTAAACTGAAGATAGATGATGAAGGTGATTTGGGATAATAATGAAGATTATACCCGTTAGAAATTGAACTGCATTTTGACCTAATAATATCTGAAAAATCGGCTACAAACATTAAGCGGGCACATTATTGTGTACATATGTAAATAGATATAATTTATTAGCTGCAAAACTTTGTAATTATGTTTTGATGTATGGTATTTAATAATTAATAAATGAATATATATCATATAATTTATTTATGAGCATGCACATCTGTTTCAATTCCTTGTTCCAATTTCGGGCAATATTACATATCGCAATCGGTGCTATCGAAAACTGTATGTAAAGCCTTACAAATAGTTATACACATATTATTATGTTTGTGTGTGTGTGTGTGTTCTAATACTCAGTGGCGATCAAACTTGATTAAAAATAACTAATTGATATAGTTACAACATATTCAATGTCTGGAAATACATGCAGTGGTTAGCACTTACTTAGGGCTAAGATATTTTTATCGTCCGCGATATACTATCAATTTGTTTCGCGAATATTTGAATTTTAAATGTACGTACACATCTCACTTGCATACATATGCAAAGTATACCATTCGTGGGAGTTAGTTTTGTGCAAAGTGATACATACATATTATTTGCATGCAATCTAAAAAATTAAAACTGATGCTGTTGGTGAAAATCTACATATATTGCATTTACGATTATCTGCATTATCTACGCGAATACATTCCTATGTTTTCAGTACAAACAAAATAAATTATGAAATGATCCCTGTTTTAGAACGGTCTACCCGGAACTTCAAAACAAATTTGCATATTTAAATGCAAGCACGCAAAGAGTGAAGTGAACGAACCGTTGATAATAATATTAAAAATAACGCGATTCCTTAAGATAAAATAAGTTCGATTTCTGATACATATGTACTCTTCTTCAGTGAACATGATGAGGGAGTCGGCACACGATATCAGCATGGAGACGTGGATACAGTGGATTCTGGAGGCGATATCCAAAATCAGATCCCAAAAACAGAGGCCATCCGTTCAGAGGATATGCCAGGCCATCGGCACGCACCACAAGTTCCACGAGGACATTGTGGCCGAAAAGCTGGAGAAGGCCGTGGACTCGGGAGCCGTGATTAAGGTCTACAACAAGGGATTGCACTCGTACAAAGCGCCCATGGCCAAGCGTCGGGTCAAAGTGGACAAGAACACCAACCTCTACAAACTGGTAGCCAAAGCGGTGCACGATCTGGGCGAGTGCGAGGGATCTACCTTGAAGAGTATAGAGAACTATATTCAGAAATTCAACTGCATCGACCTCTCGCCCAATGTCGACTTTAAGACCGTAATAAAGGCATCCATCAAGAAGGCCGTGGACGCCGGCTTTCTGATCCAGGAGGGTAAACTGTACAAAAAGGGCAAGTCCCTGACCACGCCACGAAAGTGTGTCCCCCAGACGGATGTGGTTATAAAGGGGGAAGACACTTGCACCCATTGCTCCGGAAACTCTCAGAAAAACCTCAATGGCATTCCAGAGCCCCTGAGCTCCTGCAAGCAGTGTGGCATCTCTCTGCACACCACATGCGCAAACATTGCCGGCAGATGCAAGTCGCAGTCGTATGTGCTGCTCTACATGCTCGTCACCAAGGGAACCCTGTGGGACTGCCAGAGCTGCGCCGATTGCGCTGTCTGCAAGATGCGCAACCGTGGACCCTGTCTCCTGCAGTGTTTCGTCTGCAAGGACCATTTCCACCTGACTTGTCTCGACACGATACCCGACAAGAAGCCCAAGCATCCCTACAGGTACACTCTACACCTCTCTCATTCCGCAGATTGTGCTGATCATAATGAACGTTCTGTTTTAGATGCAAGACATGCTCAAAGCAGAGCATTGAAAACCCAAAACTATTCAAAAAAGATGCCACAAAAATCAAATCGGAAGCTGGAAATGAAAAGTAAGCTACGATAATGCCAAATATACGCTGTATTTGCATTTTAATATGTTTATTTTCAGGCTGTCGTCGTATGACAGAGTCGCTTTCAGCAAGCGACAAATAATCAAAAGGGAGGGAAACGCCGAGAGTCCCTCAACCTCGAAACTGTGCGTCTACAACGATGGGAATGGCCAGAGGAGGAAACTATCGGGGTCTGGGTTGAATGCCAGGAAACTAAACATAAGTGAGGATCAATTCGAGTTCCCCTCGAAGCAGAGGAAGTCACAAATACTACAGGGAGGCTACATCGCTAGCCAAGAGACGCGAAAGCGCACGTTTTCAGATCTATCGTCGTCAAGCTCCTCCAGTGACAGCGAGGACGACGACGATGAGGACGACGACAGGAACAGGAACGACAATGATCAGGATGAGAGCACCAGCTCGGATTCATGCACTTCCTCGAGCTCAGACTCGGACTCGAGCGAAAGTTCCAGCGACAGTTCGGAATGCGACGACGAAAACGACGACGAAGACTATGACACCGATCGGAGCACGCTAAAGGGCAAGCTATTTGAGAATGATAAGCAGAACAATTGCAAGCTGAATGCCGGCGGCGCCAGTGAACGCCTGAGTTCGCCAGAAACCAATGAAGCGGCGAATGAGAATTGGGGATTCGCAGCAGTTGCCAAGAATCCAATTGATATATTTGTGAAGTCCAAGAACAATGGGGGTGCCAAAGGCATTAACTATACTAAGCAAATGGTAGGCACAGGAGGCTATGGAGCGGCAACAGCAGCAGCATCGCTAATCGTTAGGGCACCGAAAGGCACCGGGCCAATGGCCACACATGCTTCGACAGCAGATAAGGATTCAAAATCCTCTGCAAACGTGCAGAGGAAAAAGATTGTGCCCCTGAAGTCGATGCCCCTCGATGCTGACAAATCGTACGAGAAATGCGAAGAGGAGGAGGACATTCCATACCTCACAGAGGCGACTGTATTAAAGTGTCAAATGATGGAGCAAATGGGTCGTTGCAGAGACACAAAAAGCGAAGGGAAAACCAATCGGGAATCGGAAGATATGTGTGCGGAAAACATGAAGCGTACCAATCCGTTTGGTACGTAACCGAGGAGACATATCTATTAAATCCATTAACAACTATATTTATAGAGAATCAGCCGCTGCCGCCATGCGTTAATCCAGTGGATGTTGATCTGTATCAGGAAGTACTCCACAAAGCCGTTGTCCAGATGTCCAATAACTGTCAGAAGATGACGGACGTGGCCCATCAGAAGCAAGGACAGCACACGCTGAGTCCCAAGTCCATTCAGATCGGAAAGTGGGACATTGAGACATGGTACTCCAGCCCGTTCCCGCAGGAGTATGCCAGGTATATATCCCACATTGTTCGGGCTAAAGAACGCCCGCCAAAAGTCGGAAATGTCGGATCGATTTGATATCTTCGTTTGCTCGTTGTATCATAGGATATCATTGGTTATTGATACTATCGATTGCCATTCTACATACTTATAATCATGCTTAACATTTGATGTTTTACAGGCTCATCAAACTCTTCCTGTGCGAATTCTGTTTGAAGTACACGAAGAGTCGGTCTGTGCTGGACAGGCACCAGAACAAGTGCATCTGGAAGCAGCCGCCTGGCACGGAGATATTTCGCCAGGGGAATATCTCGGTGTTCGAGGTGGATGGCAATGTGAATAAGATATATTGCCAGAACCTGTGCCTGCTGGCCAAGTTCTTTCTGGACCACAAGACGCTCTACTACGACGTCGAGCCCTTCCTGTTCTATATTCTAACGAAGAACGATCAGAGCGGCTGCCACCTGGTTGGCTACTTTTCGAAGGAGAAGCACTGCACGCAGAAGTACAATGTCTCCTGCATCCTGACCATGCCGCAGTATCAAAGGCAGGGCTACGGCCGATTCCTAATTGACTTCAGCTATCTGCTGAGCCGCGAGGAGGGCCAGCTGGGAACCCCCGAGAAGCCGCTCTCGGATCTGGGGCGTCTCTCGTACTTTTCGTACTGGAAATCCGTTGTCCTCGAGTATCTGTACAAGTATCGCAATCAGCCGAAGATCACGTTCAAGGACATTGCAATCAAAACGGGTCTAGCCATATCGGACATTGCGCTGGCATTCGAACTGCTGAACTTCATCAAACTGCGGAAGAACGATGGGGACATTCGGTATCAGATAAACGTGAAAATCGACTGGAAGAAGGTTCTCAGCCACAACAATAGGATGGCGCACAGCAAGACGCGCATTCTCATAGAGGCCGACTGCCTGCGCTGGAGTCCCTTGCTGTCCGTCTCTAAGTTGCCCAATATCATCAAGCCGATCTCCAATCGGGAGTACTTGAACAACCAGCTGATGCAGAAATCCGAGTACAAAGACAAGGAGTTCCCTGAGCACACCAAAGTCGAGGCCAAACAAAGTATTACCTCTTCGAAGCCGGTTCCAGCGATCAGTGGCGATGAGAACATCAAAAGCCGCAGTGGGGAAAGGCTGGAAGAGCAGAGGGAAACCCCGCGCAAGCGCCTGTCCAGCGAGGAGTTGTCGAAGCTGGCCACGAGCGTGGGAAAGAAGATTAAACTGGCGCTGGAGCAGCAAGCGGTGGCCGACGACCACTCCTTTGGCGACAACTCCGACTCTTCCGATTGCAAGTCCCCAAAGAACTCCAGCGAGCTCTCCGAGCACTTGACCAAACGGGCCCAGAGACTGGCCAAGCGCAATGATCTGATTCCGCACACGAACAAGCGCAAGCACTTCGAGCGGCAGCTAGAGAATAATGCACACGATCAGAGCCTATCGTTGGGTCTGAGCCAGTCCGAGCCAGAGACAACCCCTGCGGTGCAGCTTGCACTCGACGCTGGATCTGCATTGGAAGAGCCACCCTCCAAGGAAGTCTGTAGAAATCAGGCCGAAAAGGCTGAACACACTGATAAGCCAGTGAATATCGTACCCAAACTCAGGGGCAAGCAGTCCAATGGGAAGCGATCCGAGGAGTCGCAGTTCACAGAAGCCACAGACACACTAGCAGCTCCAGCTCCAGCTTCAGCTCCAGCTTCAGATCCAGCTTCAGCTCCGGCCCCAGCACTCGGCACTGAAAAATCGATGAAAACAACGAGCACGGAAGTCGTTGCCAAAGCATTCGAGACGGAGAAGAGCGAGGCCGAAGGCAACAGCAGCATAAGCGAGCAGGTCCTAGATGCCGTGGCTAAGAAAACTAAAAAGACCGTTTTCGCGGATGTAACGTCCTACAATATGAACAGTGAGATCGAAGTAAAGTATAGCGCAACGCAAAAGCCGACAGAAAATGCAATCGAGCCAGGAAAAGAGGCCAATTTCAAGGAACATAAAATAGTACAGCTTGAAACTCCAGTTCCACCTCCAGCTGCAGCTGAAGCTTCAGCTGCTCCTGAGCTGAAGAGCCCTGTCATAAGTAGTAGTCCTCTGGAGAAAAAAGAAGAGGTTCCTCCTCCTGTGGCCCCACAGCAGCAGCCTGCTCAGCCTCTGGCTGTCCAGGAGAAGTCTGCCAATCCCGTCTGCATGGCAGAAGAAAAGAAACCGAATCTGGATATGAGCTGTCTGAAACCAGAGTCATCCGTGTTCACAGAACTTCTTCCGCCGGTACAGCCAGCAGGGGCAGTGGCAGTGGCAGTGGCAGTGGCGCATGAAAAAACCAAGGAAATCGCTCCTCAAATGATACCCGAGGTCCCGGTCCCGGGCCCAGTCCCGGTCCCAGTCCCGGTCCCAGTCCTGCAGAAACCGATGGAAGTGAAAAAAGTCGATTTGGTGGTCCCTACACATCCATCACCAGCCAATTCTGCCAATGGCAATGCCAATCAGCGGCCAGAGGCTGCACATTCATATGTGGATCCGCCAAAGCCACAGCCAAATCCACATATACAGGCCCAGCCGCAGCCGCAGCCGCAGGCACAGGCACAGCCACAGGCATTCAATGAGACCCACACCCAGGGACATAATGATCAGCTTAAGACCAAGGACAATGGGGATAACAAGGAGAAGCCGATTAAGTGCAAGCCAGTGCAAGAAACGCCCGTGGTAAAGCCCGAAGTCCACCAGGCATATGCCACAGAAAGGAAGTTCGACAGTGCCAAGATGAAGGCGATTCCGGAAAGGGAGGCGGTGAAGCCGGACCACCAGGTGGTGCAAGTCAAGGAGGAGGACAGATCGAACTCACGAGGACCCCCCGCTTCCGCTCCCTCGAACGTTGTGCCCGTGGTGCGAGAGAAACTGCAGCTAAAGGGGATACCAGAGCACACGCAGCTGCAGAACCCGATCCCCAGCCAGTTCAACATAAACCAGATGCCCAACTACCATCACACCTCCCAGTACTGGCAGTGGGACTACTACAGCTACAACCTGCATTTGGACTCGGCTACGCAGAAGGGCCAGAAGCAGTTCCAGAAGGACCTGGCCACGACCATGGCCTACACGCACAACCTAACCCAGAATCTGTATCAGTCCGCCAACCACCTGGCCATGCACCACGCAGCGACGCACCATCAGATCCACCAGACCAAGGAGAAGCACAAGCTGGAGCGAAAGAACACCGGCAAGAAGGAAGAGCATCCCAAGCTACTGTCCGGCGGCAATGTGGCCAGCACTTCCCGCGAGGACGCAGCTCATGGCCACAGCAGCTGCAACGAGTATGGCGTGAATAATCAGGCTGCGATATACAATCAGAAGTGTACACCGCAGCAGAAGATGTTCAAGCCATCTCCCGAGCAGGCGCAGCAAATGAAGTCCCTGGCTAATGCTCAAAACGCGGTGCCCAGACAAGGCAATCCCAATGCAAATCCGAACCCAAACCAGGCCGAATCGTCGGCTCTGCTACCGAACTCGGTTAATCCACAGGCGGGGGGGACAGTGGCTGCCAAGCAGAAGCTCGAGCACGGCGTTAACTCGGCTTCAGTCATTACGCGCGAGGGTAAAATTAAAATTGGTCATCCGAACATACACGCGGCTCCTCAACACTCGAACCTGCAAGTGCCCGGGCAATCCGAGGTCAATCCGAACATGGTTTACAGTCCGGAGGCGTCGGCGAATGCTGGAATGCAGCAGCAACAACAGCAGCAGCAACAGCAGCATTACGATTGCGGAATAAATGCCCAGATAAATATGGAATCCCCCGCCAACATTGGCAGCGCCATTAACCATGGCTCGGACAACATCCAGACCGCCGCCTCGAATGTGCACATGCATCAGCCGCACAGGCAGTACTCGGACTGCTCCATGCAGAACCAGCCAGCCACCACCCCCATGCACATGTCCATCCAGAACTCGCACATGCAGCAGCAGAACAACCTGAACATGAATCTGGCCCCCGAGGGATCGCCGAACATCAGTTTGCTGGGGAATGCCCAGCAGCAGCAGCAGCAACAGCAGCAGCAACAGCAACAGCAGCAGCAGCATCAGCAGCATCAGACTAGGAAGTTGAATACGCAGGTAATGCTATTGCAAATAAACTATTTGTGGTGCAGTTTTTAATTCTTTTTTATTCTACTGCAGGCGGATAACGCTAATGTTAGTTCTCCTACACCGTCGCATCGAGCCACCACGCCCAAGCAAATACGCAGTGGCAATGCTGCCCAGCAGCGTGACGCCAAAAACTCGTCCGCGTCGACCACAACGACGAATGCGCATCACCAGATTCCGCAAGGCGCCACTTCAAATATTCCAAAGTCGCACCAGGAGTCGTTGCACAACCTACAGTTCTCGCAGCACGGACATCAGCAGAATATGCAGCCGCTGGACTATGTGCCAATTCCACAGATCAGTCAGAACTTTGCGACCAATCCCTCGAACTACGACATTGTGGGCATGCCACCTGCGGTCATCCAGCAGAGAATGTCGCTCAACAGTTCCGTGCATCCGCTCGCGAACAGCCATCAGCGCATCGAGCAGCCGTCATCGGCATGCGCCGTCAACAATTTTTACTTGCAAAACAACATGCCCGCCAGCGAGAATGCCCCCCGGGTTCCTGTGTCCAGTTCGCTGGGGCCGCCATCTGCTGGAGCCAACAACAACAACGACCAAAGGCAGGCCACTCAAGAGTCTATATCGGGATCGAACAGCAGTGGCACTGGCGGCACTAGCAGCGGCTCCTCTCTGGCGGGCAATCTGTGCAGCCTCTCGAAGCTGCAACAGCTCACGAATTGCCTGGAGAGTCAGCCATGCAATACGTCGCCGGGGGCCCAAGTGAATTTAACGCCATCGCCGCATCACCCGATTCCACCCAACTCAATGACCCCGCCCCCTCACCTGCTGATGCAGAACAGGAACATTTCCACGCCTCCCAATATGCTGCAGACGCAGGTGGCTCCACTGCAGTACCACAAGTACTATCCCGGCAACATGAACATTGCCCCGATCGCGTCCACGCAGAACCCCAGCCGGAACACGCGGAACACACCGTCCGCACCCGTGCAGCATACCTCGGCGCCAATAGGCAGCACAAACAATCGCACCACCAATGTCCACATCAGTCCCAATCTGATGGCCTCCTACGGGGCGATGAACAGCTATAGGATGTCGCCGCAGCAGTCCCCACCCACTGGTGGCTACAGTTCGGGGGGCGAGTATCCCAACTCCCAGATACCGATGCAAATGGGAGTCATGAATATGCAATCTCAATACCAAGATGCTTGCGTGTTGCAGAGAGCCACACAATCAAATCCGATGTATCCAACGTATTCTCCTTACTTACCTCTCAACGGCACCATTCGCAGGTAATGGGTGCACACATTTTATATATTATTGTATTGACTATAATATCTATAGAAATGTGTGCTGTAAATAAATCTTAAATATATATTGTCAATTAATAAAACAAACCAATCCACACGTGCTTTTTATTTTTAGTATACAAAGCAAGTAATTCGTAATATATGTATATTGGTATTGTATTCGTATGTACATAATGCTCAGGATAATAAGAATGATAGTGACTCGATTATATTTTTTTTGTTTTAAGATTACTGGGAATTCTGTACAATCATTCAAGGATCCTGTGATCACATGTACATACATCTCTCTGTAGACATCTCTGCAGGTTCTTTGAAGTCGCAGTCTGCAGCAGATCTCAACATTTTGAGGGAACATTTGAAAAATAATACTGCTTAACTTTTGCTTAAAACCCCAAAAACACGGATTCTCGATTCTATACAATTTTATTTTTTTTTTTTGCTCTGAACGATGTTATTTGGAAGCATGAATTGAATTTGCAATTAGAAGCCGTTCATTGGTTTGGTGGTGTCTGAATCTTAGACTCATGTTAACACTAATCAGCCCTTTCGGATGAGCGGAATATTCAATATTTGGCGAGTACTCGAATGCGAGACGAAGAAACGAAGCGGATGTAAATGCTCGATGTACTTGTTTGCGTTGATTGCCATTTTCTCTGTGAGTGTAAAGAGTAAGGGGCTTAGATAGCTGCCCTGTGGTACTCCCGATTGGTACTCTCTTGTGATTGAGATTCACGCAATTGCGGCATGCTGACAGACGTTTGGGAGGAGTTGAACCACAAGAAGCGAGGTAAGGAAGTATGAACTACACGGATGAATGTTTCAGTATAATACCATTACTTTATTTCTTACAGCTAACATTTTTTAATCAAAGCTTGTTTATATTTTCGAATGTTTTTTTTCATTTGTTTTTAGATGTTTTGTTGTATTTATTAGATGGAGGTAGGCATGCACTACACACACTACCCGTAGCCAAAGAGAGACCAATCTTCGAATGTTTGCTCGAATGAGTTTTACTATTCCATATCCATGGGCTTCTAAATTAAATAGATTTGGATAGAACGAGTTGTGTAAACACTATGTTAAAATCTAAGAATATTTATTCATTTTTCGTTTGTATCTTTTCATAACGAAAATGTGTAAACTAATGTTATCCATTTAAAGGGAATTAACTATAATATTGTAATAAATAACTTAAATGAAAAATAACCTTAACGGTAAGGAATAAAGCCCCCGACCTTTATCTGTGTTTCCAGTCAAGAGTACACGCCCAAGCAACAAAGTAAAAACTGACACAGAACAGGTTTAGCTGTCTGGTTAATCAGACAGTAATAGGAATAGGAAGCATTCTGTTTGGTTTAGCGATCAGTAATAACGATCTGAATAATTATCTAATCTAATGATATAATAATGTTTGCAGCCAGTTTTTCTAATGGTTTCGAACAGAAAAGATTCTTAAACTAAAAAATATTGTTGCTCTTTGAGTATAATTAAAAGAACCGAACCTACTCCTACTTTTAAAACAACAGCGAAGAAGCGCAACTTTATAACATTTAAAAAAAGAGAAAAAAATTGTCCTCTTTTATTAAAATTAAGTTTGAGGAGTGGCATCTTCGCCCTCAACTGGACACAGATAAATAGAAGCAGCATTTATTTACATTCGTTATTGCGACGACCACTCGTTGATTGGGTAAGTAGTGCTCCCGATGTACGAGGGCTGTCGAATAGACTCATTTGACGCTGGCGTATTTACAACCGAACTCCAATGTGGTCTGGGAAATACATTTGAGTTTACATACGACGACGGCCCACCGATGTATCCTGTCGATGGGTGTAGGTTGGAATGGTAGGGTGCGAAATTCAAGTTGCCGTAGGAGGTGTAGTTGTTAATGTGATAGCCGCCGGATGCGGGCGGGGTGGCCTTGTGCTTATTGTCATAGTAATCGTAGTATTGGGGTGGATATGAGTGCTGAAAGTGCTTCGGTTGGAAATATGAACTTTCTGCCGTCTCTGTTCCGTTTGGAGCAGGCGGATGCGAATGCGCTAGTGGCACATTCGACGGAACAGGATTGGCACTATTGTAGCCTTCGCTGCCTGCAGGTAGATGATTCTGATGTTTGTACGGCTGCTGTTGCTGCGGCTGCGGCTGCGTCTGCGTCTGTGGCTGTGGCCCCTGTGTCTGCTGCGGAAAGTTCAAGTCACAAGGCATCTGATGTGGATTTGGACCAGCATGAAGGGAGGCGGCTAAATTATTATTTGGTTGCGTTTGTGGCTTAAAATGTTGTAGATTCTCTGTGGGTTGTTTTCTTTCCTTCGAGGACATTTCTATCCGGCTTGAAGTTGTTTGCGCGCCTTCCTTATTCTTCACGATATGTGGCTCGTCATCAGAGGTCAAGTCCTTTACAGTTTCTACAAAAAAATAATAAAACCCTTTAAGCATTTACAGAACTATAAGAGTTATACAAGGTATACCTTGCTCGGGCGTTTGTGGCTTTGCTACATCTGTGTCACAGTCGGATGTTATGTCAATTACATCGTCCTTGTTTGGCTTTTCTGATTCATTTTTAGCCGCCGTTCTTATAGCTATTATTTTTCCGCTGTCCAATTGCATGTAGATGCCTTTGGTGGACTTCAAAACCATCACACGTTGTCCAGCCTTCAGAATAATATTGGCCTTGTCCGACGAGTTCGTGGGGATGACAACATCTGGAAGGAGCATTCAATTATTACGGGGATTGAGGGAGGCGAATCATGTGAAAATACATACCAAGCGGCAATGTCATTTCCTGTGCTGTCATTCCCTGCCGTTGCCACACATCTGCGGGAATCCAACGAGTTGTGCGTCCTCCAGCAGAGACAGAGGTGGTCGACTTTACCTGCAACCCATTATCATGATATACGTTTTATCATGAATTCATAAGGTACTTACCGGTGCAATTGGTCGGGACACAATAGTTCCATCATTATTCACAATCTTGTAGTGCGTTTTAACGGGAGCATAGGCAAACTTCTGATTAACGGCAGCCTTCTTTTCCAGCTCGTAGCTCCGATGAGCCTGTCTTTTCTCAGCCTGCGACAGTTTTCTATCCTTTTGATCAACCAACAAGCTGTCGTGCAAGAAGGGTTCCTTTGTCACACAGTGCCTGTGCAGCTCAAGGAGGGTATTGATGATGGGGTCTACATGCACATGGGGGATCGGTGTTTCAGCTTTTTCCTTTTCCGTCTTAGACGGAGACTCATCACAGGTGCCATTCTGTGGTTTAGGCTCAACTATTGCAGTCGCATCTCCCTCTGCTGGATCTATTTTCTCCTCTTTTGGCGTTACTTGCTCCTCTGTTGCTGGCAGTGTTTTCTCATCTGCTTGAATAGCCTTCTTCTGTTCTTCTTCTGGTATCTCTTCAGGCTCATCCTTTGGCTTGATTTGCTCCTTTGATGGCTCTTCCGCTGGTGGATTTTTCGACGTATCTGTTGCCTCATCATCAGAGTCATAATCGTGGCATAAGTTCGTTATCTCCTTCATGGAGAGATGTGCCTCGGGATTGCATTCGTCGACAATGCGGTCGGACATGCCTTGTTTCTTGATTTGCCTATCATATATCTTCTTCTCCAGGCATTTGTCCATTACAATTCTATACACATAGCATGGCTTCGTCTGTCCGTATCTAAGAACAAATTATTGTTATTCGATGGTTGTTGTATTGACAGTAGGTCGTTGTGCTTACCTATAAATCCTATATACAGCTTGCGTATCGTGGCAGGGATTCCAACTGGCATCAAAAATGATAACACGATTCGCTCCAGTCAGATTGATGCCCAATGAGCCAGCCCTCGTCGAGATTAGAAATAGCTTCACTTGACTATTTGCATTGAATTCATTGACTAGCCTCTCCCTTTCCTGCGAGGAGGTGGACCCATCCAGACCTGCAATCAGTCATTAATTGGGTTGAATAAAAAGGTGGTTTTTATATGACGAACACTTACGAAAGTATGAGTAACTTCTGGTCCAAAATTGATTGGTGCCGGGCACGTAACTGGTCTTCAGGTAGCCCTCGAGTATGTTCAACGTTAGGAGGGATTGGCTAAAAAGCAATATACGATCGCCGAACTGCATGCTCTCCTTCAGGATGCAAAAGAATATCTCCATTTTGGGAGAATTCTCTATTTGGCCAGCCACATAGTTTCTCATTAGATCGACCGCCCATGAACATGAGAATTCGTCGTTCCGTTTAGTCTTCAACAGCTTTTTATTTGCTTCGAAGCCAATGCCAGTGCCGCCGGCTACGTTCTTCAGGCCCGGCACGACACCACAGCCACTTGGCTTGAGGACATTGGCCTCATTGTCCAGCTGATTATTGGAACACGGCGTTTGGATATTTGTTTCGACTGTTTTTATCTCATTCGTGTCGAGATCCACAATTTCCGAGGATCCCGTAATACTTTCAAAGTCCTTCGACATATTTGTATCCGTCTGTTTTATCACCTCAACAAAGCCCGGTTTGGACAGGATGGGACAGCTCGATTCCATCCAATAGTTGTTTTTTCCTATGGTTTCCGAGCCGAACGACCCATAATTAAGAGGTTCCCCGTAGGCCAGATTGGGGCTGCTGCAGCTCTTGTTTAGATATTTCGCATTTAGATCGGATGCCACCGGGGGCATATTGAACAGGCCCTCAGTTTCGTTGGAATTAGAGGCCACTTCAATGGTTTCGCTGCTCTTCTTCTCGCAGAGAGGAGACAGAGAGGCCGAGGCCGCCATGTTCGATGAAGGATTGGATTCATGATTGGAGTCTGTGATTGCAGTGCTCTTCGAAAGCTCTTCGTCGATTTCTAAATCTAAGTCAGTCTCACATTTCTTCAGAAAGTTGTACAGTACATCCGGATGATTCCAGATCTTACAGCAAACAGCAAAGGCCTTCAGGGGATTGGGAAACGCCTTCTTTCGCACCACATCAGTCATGAAGGTGTCGTAAAGCTTCCGCTGGAACGCCGTCATTTTCACCAAAATAACATATTCGTGCTTCTGCGGCAGCGTGATCTGCAATACCTTGTGGGAGCGTCGCTGCACGAAGCCCAGCAGCAGGGAGTGCAGCACGTGAGCTCTGTATCTCATGAGTTTTATGTCGTCTGGGGTGGAGTCCACGCACTGGCCATTCTGGATGGGCCTCTCGAACATGTTACAGAACTCTGTGCGGGTTCCCAAATAGTTTGGCCGCACAAAATCCACCATGCACCAGTACTCAAGAAGGTTATTCTGCAAGGGGTAGCCCGTAAGTACAATGCGGCGACGAGTCCGTATCTGCTTCAGGGCCAGGGATATGCCGGCATGCGAGTTCTTGATCCTATGCCCCTCGTCACATATCACCAGATCTGGACCAGGTTTAACGAGTGCTTCGAACACCCGATTCATCAGATCGCTGCTGGCATCGTGGCCATCGGCCCTAAAGGCGTTGGCGCCTTTCCGCTTGCGGGTTCGCACCAGCTTCAGGGCCAAGAGTCGGAACAATTCGTATCCGATCAGCAGAACGCCGCCTTCCTGCACCCAATTCAATATAACTTTCGCGCGAGCAGTGAGTGTCTTCTGCTGGTCGTTCAGAACATAAATGTCGAATTGGCGCGGACGAATGTTGTGGTCGGCGGTGTAGCGGGGCACCCACATATTGAACTCGCTCAACCAATTCTGCAGCGTGTTGATGGGCATCACGCAGAGAACCGTCTTGGCGGACGTGTGTCTTAAGAAAATATCACAGAAGGAAACAACTTGCAACGTCTTGCCCAGACCCATGGAATGGGCAAGAATGCATCCGAAGCCGCTTGATTTGTTGAACCTTCGTGTCGATTCAATGATGTTGTCGTACAAGAAGCGAACACCTCCGATCTGGTGCGGTTTTATCACCTTGGCTATTTGGGGGGCCAAGTACAAGGTCTCCTCGCCCTCGGGATGCGCAATGTTGACGACTACTTGTCCGTTTTCATCAGGAACATTATACAAATCCTTGACATGCATGCCACTGTTATGGGCATCGTCCGACTCGTTCAAGTCCTCCTCTTCCTCCTCCTCCTCCTCTTCCTCCGACAGGAGTATGCAGTCGTCATCCGAACTGTCATCAATGGTCACCACTTCCCCGGACGGCTCCACGCTGCTGGCCTCCTTATTTAGCACGTCCTCGATGCTACAGCTTAAACTACTATTCGTCTCATCAAATGTGTCCGACACGACTTCCTCCTCGGGAAACTCGACGGGAGTGTTGTTGGCGTTAACGTTTACGTTAACATTGACGTGGTTCGACACGGAACAGCTTTCAATTCCCTCGCTCTCGTCTAGCTGCAATATGCGGAAGAATTGCTTGTGGACAACCTGCTTCTGGATTTCGCGCATTGACTTCTGTTGACCAGCAACGCGAGCCAAGCGTTCGGCCTCCTCTTTCTGGGCCGCCAGCGTGGTTGTGTCCAGATTGTTCTCGTTCATCACATCCCTAATGTTCTTCCTGAGATGGAGGAGGTTCTTCTTCTCCTCGGCAGCCGATAGATTTAGACCGATTTTCTTGTTCGTGCCCTGCTCTGCATCTTGGACAGAGTTCTTTCGCTTGTGGCCGTGAGGTACTGCTGTAATATTCTTCCCCACATCCTGTGGGATGGCGATGGCTGGATGTGGGATTCTGGTTTTGTCCGCGGATGTGTTTTCCACAGTGGGGATCGGCATCGGGTTCGCAATGTTGATGTCTGTACTCATCTCCGGCATCTTAGCAGGTATGAGCGATCCACCGATGGCATTGATGGGCGGGGGATTGTGAAAATACCGCCTCGGATCATCCGGAAACATAAGCGATGGATGAAATTCATGTATATTGGGCCATGCTTCTGGATTCTGCAATCGTTGAGCGCCCGGATAATTGGGGTTTGACTCCTCCATGTTTATTTGTGATGATGATGTATCCCTGCAAAGGAGGGGATTCGTCAGTTGGAATTTTTTAATCGAACTAAATTGCTTGGAAGGTGAGTGAGTCTTTACAGGATGACGAATATATTTGATTTTTAAGAATGTCGACCGACATGAAGCCACAAAGGGTTAAACATTGGAGGGATGGGCGTTGTAAATAAACTTTTTATACTTTATTCGAAATATTTATTTATGAATTTACAATGCGTGGTAAATAAAACATCTTGGACCAGATTAATATTTGCCAACATACATACGTACATACATACAGATGTAAGTATGTCTGTAAAAGCAAGTGTAATTAATGGGTTCGTCCCGCACCGTCTTCAACCGAACATACATACATACATATTAACATATGTAGGCATACATACATCACTGCTCACACTTCACTGTTAACAGCCATGAGAATGTGGATGTGGTCTTACATCAGAAGAAGGCGTATTACAACTCTCCAGTGCCATTAAAACGATATGTACATACAGGCCATGACGTGCTCAGTCAATATAGCATACATATAGCTGTGCATACTATAGGTACATATAAATATGTCCTGGGACAGTGGACAGTTCTACGGCAGCTATGGCTTAAAGCCGAAAATAATCTCCATTAGCTTCGGACACCAAGTACCTACATACATTTGTATGTATGCATGTACACATTACATACAATGTCATGTAAGTACATACAGAAATCGTAACCGGAATGGAACCATTAGCTCTTATATACCTTTGTATGTACATGACATATGTACATGAAAAGCGGACTGTTTATGGTGAGCATTATTAAACACTATCATATGAATACACACAAATTTAATTACAAAGGGTACTTTTCGTGGGATTTTTTCTTCACAAATTGAAAGAACATTATGTACATAAATAAGAACAACTGCACTCACTACTATACGTACATTTACATGCAGCCGGCGAATTTGATTTTAAGATGAACGATTTAACAACACAGGTTCTTAATTATTGTTAGTGCATACATATGGATGTTTTTCTTTATGCACTAAGTATTTGAAGATTCAGTTTTTTCTATTGTAGGATTTTGAGATTCACAATTTATAGGGTCCAATACATGTTGGAAGAGTAGCTTTTAGAACATGCTTTAATCTTTTATTAAAATGTTACTCTCGATTGTATTTTTCTCACTGTTTTCAATGTGTATATATGTATGTATATAATGTATACATTACTCTACATAGATATAATACTGCAGTGTGACCGCGATGCAAAAAATGTGTGTGACCGTAAACAAATGTTCACATACAATGAAATACTGAAATCTGACATCGATAAAAGATTTTTTCGCAGCTGATTTTAACCCGATAGACAAATTTAAAAATTCTTTACAAGGAGTTTTTATGTTTTGGTGCGTTCGTTATGATATACAACGATATACAATTTCATGGTGTGAGATTATACGATTATTTTTAACAAGTAGAACATCTAAAAATCCCATTCCAACGGGGAATTACATGATGCCGATTCAGTGGTACTTAGATAAGAATCTACATTATGATACGAACGTTCTTAGAGGATCTCAATCTATTACTCCGCGTTCTGCTACCGACTTGAGCCTCTTATGCTCTTCATTCTAAACCAGAATAAATGAAGAAATCTATGGTGATACTCGTATTAATCGAGTTTGGTGAACATTTTGACTTTTCAACAGCAATATGCGTCAAGAGTTTACTCGCTTTCCCCTTAGCCTCATCCAAGCCATGGCTCCTAAAGAAAACTAAATTGAAAGCCATTAACGCTAAAAGAATCAACAGACCGCTAGTATTTGATAGGCACATAATCGCCGATAGTATCGATAACGCCTCACATAATTTGTAATTGTTACATGTACAACACAACAAGGCAATACTTCCCATCTCTAAGAAAGAAAACATCAGCTCGTACATAATTTAATTGACTTCATCGAGGAAATTGATGTAAAACTGTAACAAGTACTCTATAACACAACATCTACTATTCTCTGACGTGGCAATTAGTACCTTCATACAGGCGATCGGCCAGACAATCGCACACCACTGAAGGGCACGCTCAAACAAATTAAACAAATAAAAAAAATATGGTATGTAAAAGCTGTTAAGCCTATTTAATGGTTTTAATGTGATCCCTTTAATCTCAGTGCCACCTATCAAATTTGAGTTCTCTAAAAATTGCTCTGGCGATTCTGTTGATAAACATATTCTGGTTGTTTAAGCAGCAGCTGGCAGGAGATGCATCGACGAAATGCAAGAAGGCAGAGCACATCGCTCCATCCCGAAATCCAATCGCGGCGGACTGCCCCTAGCACTCAGATATTGCCTTTTCGTTGATACAGCCGCTTGCAGGATTGGACAGTTTGCTCGCTCCGAACAACACTGCTCCGTTGGCATTCGATAATGTCGACCTGAGCTATGGTCGCTGGGATAGCCAGCATTTGTATAAGATCAAGGACTTTGCTCTCCTAGGGGAACAGTACACCGAGTCATCTGAGAGCAGTTTGGTCTGCCTCGCCACTCAAACTTCGGTGGAGCGCTTGAACTCCTTGCCTCAGGTCGCTACAAACTGGCAAGGGCCGATGTCAGTGGCCGTGTTCTCTGCCAGCCACGAGGAATTTGTTGTTTTGCAATACTTTGTTACATATATGCGGCTTTGTTTCCCAAACATAAGGGAAAACGCTACGTTCCACTTGCTCACTCCACCCGACTACGATAAGCTGCCCCGACTCGTATCCATTTCGTTTAATTTGAGGGGAAAATTCGACTGCCAGTATCCAGACAGGACGTTGAAGGCTTTGCTGAAACTCCGGTCCCTGAAAAGTTTGCAGTGGCGACAAAGGAATCCCTATCCTCAAAATCACATGCGAAATTTAGCCCGAAAAGGTTGTCAGACAAAGTACACCTTTCTCACAGACATCGACATAGTCCCAAGCACGAACAGTGTTCCTCAACTCAACCAGTTCTTGAAAACAGCCAATTGCTCAAAGAACTGCGCCTACGTAATACCAACCTTTGAGATAGACGTTCGAGCCTCGTTTCCCCGCTCAAAGTATGGCCTACAGAGGTTAATGAAAAAGGGTCTGGCGAGGCCATTTCACGAAAAAGTCTTCATCTACAACCAGTACGCGACAAATTTTAGCAAGTAAGTATTTTAGTTTCGGCATATGTTTATGGTATGCTTACTCTAGCCTCGTTTATAAATCAATTAATATATTTCAGATGGTTATCTTCGAATACAAACGATACGGAGGTCTCTATAAGCCACGTCGTTACAAATTTTGAATTTTTATATGAACCATTTTACATAGCAATCGACAGTGCACCAGCGCACGACGAACGATTCACAGGATATGGGTTCACCAGGAACTCCCAGGTAAGCAATTGAAGTAATTTATGCCGGGTTTCAATCAAAAACTCAATACTTTTTGCAGGTTTATGAAATGCATATTGCTGGATATCAGTTCTATGTTCTGACGCCTGTTTTCACTGGCCATTGGGGCCTCCAGAGGAAGCAGGCGAGGCCTGCTTGGCGAGAACAGCAGAACAATGTGAATCGGAGAAAGTTCGATGTTTTCAAAAGCGAAATATTTTTGCGGTACAAAAATGATCCACGCCTGTTGTTACAATCTAAGAAAAATCAAATCCTAATCAAATAAATTAGTTGATAATATAAAAGCTCAGAAATGGTCTATGTCGAAGAGGGCTTTTTTAATCCTTAAGAATCTTGGGAATACATTAGACAATTTATAATTATTGAAAAGCGAACTTCACTAACAATAAAAGCAAAATACTTCCCAAAATGATTGCAGTCTAGTGGAGGTAAGAAAATTAGAATAAAACAATATACGAGTAATGTAATGTCTAATTAATGGTTAGAGTGGAACATTTTGCAGCATGATTTTGGCGAGCATCTGATATTAAATTCTGAAATAACATCACCGTTTGGGCATTTTATTTGATTCGATATTGTAGTAGAAAAGGTTGTGCAAAACAGTGCCAAGGTGTAAGCAAAGAAATGTTCGGACAGAATTCAATGGGGATGTTGCCTGTTTTAGTGGCTCTGCTGGAAGTGTGTTTAACCTCTGTATCCTGCCTTCGGCCACTTTCCCATACTCCTCCAACGAATACAGGGCTGACAACAGCCTTACGAAGTGACCAACATTGCTGCGGAAGAATGGTCGTAACCGGTTTGAAAATCTTTGGCCGAGATCGCAGCCTCAATGGGGCTGGGACGTTTCTCGAGGACCTCGAGGACCATCACAAATTCACGCTGGAGCTCCACACGAATTCAGGCATTGGGGGATACAAGCTAATGCCCGTGGTGGTCCCCTCAATGTCGTTCTGTGCCTCCATCCGTACCTTCTACCGCAGATTTATCAAGAATTCAATTCAAACAGGCGTGACTTAAAAGGATGTGGAATGTGTGGCCGGTTCCCAGCCGTACGTATTGGATAAAAGATGTTCTATTCGGCACAAGCGACTGGGCCGCCATTATGCCCCGCGGACGGATCAAGGCCAAGTTGAACATCTTGGATAAGGGTGACCAGGTCGGCGGGGTTGAGATTATTAACGATGAGACTTTAAGGACGGACAAAATAAATTCTCAATGAAAAATAAAAGGGATAGAGGGATGGAAGGGGGCGGGGGATTGGTGCTTCATCCACGCGAATGGGCGAGGTAAAGCAGAGCACGCAAGGATTTGTGATGCAAAGCACTAAACGGTGCAAAACAATGAGACAGAATTGCCGGAAGGAGAGAAGCGCAGGCGCCGTCCTTTGTCGAGCTTTCTCCCCTATCTCAAAAGCTTTCTCGTCCGCGGAGCGGTGGACAATAAAAGCTCCGTCCTTCGGCCACCTTTTCACAGTCTGTGGCAGTCAGATCCCGAGTTGTGTGCACGTCTGGAAAAACATAAATGAAACACAAAAGCCCAAAGTGCAGTCAGGAAAAGAGTACTTTTTATTGTAATTAGAGTGAAATCGGAGTAACAAAAGGTTCAAGAAGTTGGAAGTGTTTAACAAATAAATTGATCAGAATGTGTATTTGGATGTAGGCTTCTGGACAGGTGAGTGCATTCAATCCACATCACCATCCCCATCTCCATCCCCACCCTCAGCCGAAGGCTTTGACATGTGTTTTTCGATTTTTCATTGCCTGGCGAGGAGTCAGTGCCAGTCGGACATAAAGAATCGAGAAAGCGAGTGTCCGTCTACCACAATATGAGTGAAGATAGAATAAGGCAATAAAGTGGCAATGACCAAGCCCCAGAGCTGTTTACACAATTAGGTATCAGCTTTCCAGAGCGGAGGCAGAGAGAGACTACATGCCACGGCCACAATGGATGTGGATGTGGATGTGCATGTGTATGGGCCTCGTCGCGTTGCCTTCTCCCACAGAGTATCCGCGTATTGCGCCGCATTCATTTCAATGAGTCCCGTCCCGTATGCTGATGTCGCTGTCGATGGCGATGATGATGCCATTGTTGGCCATGTCCTGGCTGGGTCCGGCACTCCATCATCGTCGTGTTTTGCTTCTGTGGGAGCAGTGGTATAGGCATTGATATCGATGTCCCTATTCCCACCCTCTATCCTCTATCCCCTATCCCCTATCCCCTATCCCCCATCCCCTATCCCTGTTCCACACCCATCCCTTTGACACTTGTTCGTGTGTTTGCTTACGTGGTCGCACCGCCCCGTCCCCCCTCTTTCTTTGCCAGTAATTGCGGTTCGAGTGTCGGCGGGAGCAGCCAATTAATATCCAATTTGCGTAATTGTTTTGCCTTCCATTCATTGATGGGTGTTCGGCGACAATCCCCTTTTGATGGAACCCCAAAAATTCAGGAGCATAAAAAACAGAACTTAAATATTCATTCCATTTCCATTTCGCGGCAAACGTTTCCCAATAATGGCCAACAGAAAAAGAGCGCTTACTTTCCTTTTGATTTTATGACCAGACCTGGGTGTGGGGGCAGGGTAATGCTGATGCTGATGGCATCCAATCCAATAACCACAAAGAAAGGAAAGCAATTTGCATCTTCTGCATTTCGCAGATACAGTTCCACAGTTGCACAGTTCCTCAGGCGATGCTTTTAGCCCGCAGAAGTGGCCACAATAGCAGCAAAGGGCTTTGCTGTGCTGCGCTTTAGATTGAACAGGCGGGGGAGCGACCTCGGACGCGTCAAAAACAGTCATATCCTCCTCTTATTGTTCGGGCCACACGATGGCCAAAGTTGAAATGCATTTATTTATGCTTTGTATTTGACATGGCTTGCAGCGTGGAGCCTGGAGCCTGGAGCCTGGAGCCTGGAGCCTGCAGCGGTGTCAGCGGGAGGGAGCTCACATGAAATGGCAATATAGAATTCAGTTGTCTTTTGTTGTTGTTTGTTTTGTAAAATGCAAGTACTATCTGGGTCAGAGGTGGCTATTTATAGCGATCGAGTCACTATGGTCCAGGCACGGTACTCGTACTACATATTTGATGAATTCTCACGGCCAATATGTAATGTCTTTGCTTGCGACAGCTACGAGAAAAAACAATTTGCTGCAGGAAGCCGTCCTTTCCTGCCGACGTGGCCAACGTGGGACAGGACAGTTGTGGGGGCAGTAAAACTAGACAGTAAATCTAGGGCCAACTCCGGCCCTGCTAGCTCTTTGCTGTGAAATTAATGAGAATGTCAGATAGATTGTTCTGCCATGGCTGCGAGTCAAAATTTTCGATTAAAGATTAAGCATTTACCCTTCCTCCCACTTCCAATTCCACTTCCACTGCACTCCCATTCTATGCAAGACTCATGCGTTTGCCTGACTTTCCGGCATTCATTAAGAATTCATAATCAATGGCTCTGTTGGCTGCCAAGACATTGCGGGTGGGGTGGCATCTACCTCTCCTATTGTTGCCAACTGTTGCTCCAAGGACACGCCCACGACAACGGACTGTCACCGCGGCAGAGTATTTCGGTTATGGTACGGCACACTCGTCCGAGACCCCGCACTCACCAAACTAATCCAGCGGATTCTGAGCCACTGAACCTGAACGCAAGCTACTCCACAGAAAGGGGGTTTTCAGTGAAATGAAGGTACATGCGAATGAAAGTACATACATATGTATGTACAGCAGCGAATATGCTCACCTGCATGGGTGGGGGGGGCTCGATGGCGGATGATTGCCATTGTTCGGGCCTCGCCTCGCGTTCCATCCCATCTCATGGCAGCTGCTTATGAATATACAAGCTGGGGATTTGCATGCATCCAATCAGGGAACTGAGCGGGTATCCATCCCGCCGTGGATTGTGGGCCTTCTTCTCTTCTGCTTGGTCGAACCTGCTTGCCGAGTCAACAGCAATTGGAAGTTTATTGTCTGCAAATATGCAAGGATAAATGTTTGCGGAATTAACAAGCAAAGAGTGGGAGTGCGCACACAGAGGAAAGTCCTCTTGTCAGTGGAGAATCTATCAAAAGATGATTATGTATAGACGAATCCCTTGCCACACTTATGGCCGCCTTAATTGGGACTCACATTCACCCACACAAAGTGCGTCATCCTGCATCATCTGGGTCCCGTCCCCTAAGGAAATGAGTTTTCTCGCCGTGCAGCAGCCAATAAGCATAATAATAGTTTCTATACACACACACTCGTAATTACGAGTACCCCGTAGGTGGTTCTCCCGGTCCCTCCAATATGCATAGGTGTTGTGTGGAGACCTCATCTCGTCTCAGGTCCTTGGCGCTGCATTTGAATCTGGGTGCTGTGTAATCTGCATAATAATGAGAACAGTCTGCCAGGACAGACAGCTGTTTGAGTGGGCGGAGATCCAAACTTGCAACAACTTGTCGCTTTCTAGTGCTCGTGAAAACTATAAACAGCTCAAGTGTGAGGAGGGGGCGCGCTTTAAATTGGTCAAACAGCCACAGTCAGGTCTCATTAAGTCGGAAATGGGTGCAGCAACAGGCTTCTTTCCTTCAACTCTTTCGCAAATGTAGCTATGCTATCCATTAATTATATTTTTGATTAATTATATCTCTATCTACATATCTTGCAACGACACATCATAATCTGAATTTTATTTAAATTAAGTTTTTAACATCCAATTTGACAAAGTCTCAAACAAACAGAAAGATGAATTATAGCGATTCACATTGCAAGGAAGTAATTTATATAATTTCAAAATAGTAAACATCGGCGTACATAAAAATACATATGGGCGTTTCAATGATGTCGAACTGGACTGAACTGGAACTGGTCCCGGAAACATGTAACGTGAAAAAGTCGAAATAAACCGCATTGTCAATAGGCCTAATTATCAACCTACAATAGGCCTTAATTAGATAGAGGACATGGGTTAATTAAAGATTCAAAATACACCACTAGCCGAAATTGGCCCATTTTTCTGAAATTTTTTTTAGATAGAGAAATATGTTAGAGAGATTCTCTTATAAGAGATATATAAACTTTTGCTGATTTAAATGAATTTTCACATCAAAGTTAATCAAATTATGCGTCAATTGGTAAAATAAATTTAGAAAATACGAGGGTGAACGTTGTGAGTTGCTGCTGCGACCGCAGTTGTACATTTATACCCTATGGCTCTCAGTATGGCTCTCCTCCGGCAGACGACAAAGAGTGCGTGCGAGATAGAAAGAAAATCAGGTCGAAAATTGATTTGTTACTTTTGGCTATACAAATCCAATCTGATTCGGCAATCTGGTGGATATGGTGCGTTCTTAATTTTCTCGTATCTTTAAAATTGTGGAATCCACCGATCTTCATACTTTGTGGGGGCGGGGCGAAGTTTTAAAATACACCTGTGACATATCGCAGAAGTCTGGATACAAAATGTCGTTACTATAGCTCTTATCATCTCTGAGCACTAGGCACTCATAGGGACAGACAGGCGGGCGGACGGACGGACAGATGGACAGACAGACATGGCTCTATCCACTCGGTTATTGATGCTGATCAAGAATATATATACTTTGAAGGTAGGAAACGCCTCTTTCTGGACGTTACACACCGCAAATCTAATATACCCCTATACTCATTTTGAGTATCGGGTATAAAAATCGCTACACAATTAAATGGTAATGTGTTTTTATTGAATTTTAATTTGTTGGAAATGCCAGACACAAATAAATATTTAAATGCATGAACATACATATATTGTTTGTGATGCTTTTGGATTGTAATTCCGTCCGCTCTGTCCTTGTGTGTTGGTAATAATCCGACTGTCTCTGTTTGCCTGCATGTGGATTTTTGCCGTGTAGGTGTTTTGGTTTGGGGCTTCCGAGTATTGTCCTCCGACTCGTGCAGTTTTAGTGAAATCATAATTAAATTTGTTATCATTAAATTACAGCTGACTGGACTCGATTGGATTCGATTCGGGCTGGACGTTCGGGTAAGTGGAAAATAATCAGAGGTATTAATTAAGCTGCAGTAATTTATTTAAAACAAAGCCCGTGCATGTAAGCAGGCCAGCGAAAAAAGCCAGACACACAAAATCCATATTCAAACATCCATATTGTACACTCCTCTCCTCTCCACTCCACTAGACTCCACTGAAAAGCCACCATGTAAATGCATTGCTATCCGTGTAATTTCTATCCATTCACTCTCTATAATATTTGAAATTGTATCCTATACCTATCTGTTTCTGTATCTGTATCTATATCTGTTTCTGTTTATATATCTTCCTCTCTACTTCTCTTGTTCTACGTCCTCTCTCTTCCGTAATTCTTTCGTTCAATGTCGTGAGATCAGAAGACAAGGTCCAATGCTAATATCCCTAGAAAGCACATCAACGGAAAGTACAGCTGCTAGAGAGAATTGAAGGAGGATCCACCGAAACACGTCGATACATACCTACCTACCTATATACTCGTATACGTTTCGAGTGGGGGAGACTCAGAGCCATGGCGCCATTTAAGCTGAAGTTCCGCATGGGCAGCTCCCGGAGCACCTCGCAAGAGCACGACCCGGACCCGCAGGTGAACGAGGCTCTCTTGGGCAACCAGCAGCAGCAGCAGCAGCAGCAGCAGCAGCAGAAGCAACAACAAGAGCTGCTCCAGCAGCACGTGGTGGAGGCCAGCAGCAGCTCCAGCCTAGACCTGGCCGACTGCAATGGCCTGGGTCCGATGAGCAGCGAGCGAAAGCTCCTGTTGCCACAGAATAAGGCCCTGAACCTGAACAGCAACAGTATGCGTAAGTACCCGTATTAGGAATGGGGACTGTAGAGATACGTATTTAGATAAAAACAAAAGATCCTAGTATTGGAAGTGAAACCCTCTAAAAATTGGCCAGCATGAACCTTCTAGTGTACCTTCGAGCATGCACTAAAGCATTTTCCTAATTCTGCATTCTAATGCACCATCCTCCTAACACATCTAGATCTAGCTCTGGATTTAAATATTCCTTTTCGAATTCGTGGTTGCATGCTCATCATTGGATCCCTTGCAGGTTACCTCAACCAGAGCCGCACGCCGTGCATCAACGAGTCGCTGACGGACACTGACGCCGACATTTTGCCCACCACCCCACCGCCTTCCTACGAGCATGTGCTAGAGGAGGACACGCGCTTGTCCCAGCATCAGCGACAGGTATCCCTGGACAGCGCCGCCACGCCCAATCAGAACAGTCGCAGGAGCTCGGCGAACAGCTCGCGGCACAGTGCGGCCCATCCCAGCGCCGCCTTGGAGGAGCAACTGGAGGGGGGGAACAGCAGCAGCAGCACCAGTAGCAGCCTGTGCAACGATCCGGACTGCCAGCAGAACCAGCAGAATCTCAACCAGAACTACTCACATTGCGGCGGCAGCAACATCAGCAACAGCAACAGCAACAACAACAACAACAACAACAACGAGGGGGAACCGATCGCCGAGGGAGTGTTCGAGCTGGAGCAGCAGAGCGACACGGAATTTGACTGCCCGGAGGACGACCTCAACACGATTAGCGTGAACGAGTTTCTGCTGGAAACGGAAATGGCGGCATCCTCCCGGTGCCCGGACAAGCTCTACGCCAGAGATGAGGAGGGGGATGATGCAGATGGCCAGTGCACGGACGACCAGTGTGCCCAGTGCAGCGAGGAGCGTGGAGCGCAGGGGGAGGAAGCGGCTCTCGACGGGGACGAGGCCAGCACCAGCAGTCAGGCAGCAGCATTCTATGACCCTCTCTTGAACCGCGGCAGCTACAACTACAACGAGGGTGAGGCCAAATACCATCATTTCCTTTGACCCATGGGATAAATCACTTATCTACCCCCTACCCACTGTATCGCAGGTGGCAATTCAAATTCAAGGCCCGTCTCCAGCAACAGCCAGCTGTGCCAGGAAGCATGCTGTGTCGGCTCCGCCTCTGGTTCGGTGGCTTCCCGTTCCCGCAGCGGACGTCGCCAGCAGCAACAGCAGCAGCAGCAGCAGCAGCAGCATCAGCAACCCAATTGCCACACCAATCTTCTCACACCGGAAATGATGAGCAACAAGACAAGCAAGGAGATATACAAGGATCTAGCTAAGCAATGGGGCATCACATGCAAAATGTCCGAGAGCTGTCGGTGCATGGACTGCCAGAGTAATTATTTCGACTGCGATTACGATGATGTGAGTAGAAGTATCCATCCCCCCATCCCCATCTCAATTCATCTGAGAATTCGCCCGATTTCTTCCAGAACGAGCACCATAAGACAGACGGCGGCTTGGGCGCCGGCACCCCCATGTTCATCAGCGAGGTAATGCATGGCTCTGGATGCACCATTTTGTAGAGCGAGACCCGGAACCCAGTCCCTCTGGTGGGCTATAGATTTGCTGAACAGATGTCCCATTGTCTTATAGAATTAGTAAAACATTAGTCGAAACGAAGCTTCAAATTGTACGAGTATGTGTAAAATGTTATAATACTCCTCCAATTCTGTACACCCGTACAGAGACCCAGTTGGGAAAGAGAAGGAGCAGCTTCACTTAATTTGCACTGACTGTTTGCACACTATTTTGCCATACAAGTGCACTGATATGTATATGTTTGTTATTCTAGAGTATCAAGTAAAGTAATTCATAGAATGGAATGCCAATTGGCCAGCCAGCGGAAGCGAAAGGGCCTTGAAAAAGTCAATTGGGAATGTCCTTAAGAAAAGAAAGCGGCGATAAGTACATATATTTTTTGTGTCGACTGTAGGACTTATAGATATGTAAGCAAAGCCAAAATTTCGGCAACATTTTGCAAGCGAATCGAATCAAATCGAATCGAAGACGAACTAATTATAATATAGGCATTAACCCACCTTGAAGATGAAAATATGAATATCCCTGAGTGTGTTCTTTCCTTTAGGGTTCTTATATCCCTTGAATGAAACGATTGTGAAAGGCCTTGGCACTCGGCTCTCGCTCCTGCGGTAAAACTCGAGCTTATCGTACCGAAATTCCCCAAAACTTTGCTTTATCTGTAGGGTTTATATGTATTTTTGTACATGCATAGAAAACTAGAAGAATTACTCTGAACATGATCCAACAATGAGTTGTAGTTGGGCGGCATTCCAGTGCCCTTGAAAATGTATACTCCTATTCGTAGCTCTGTCTGGGCTTATCCCCCACCCAACCCTTTGGATGCCGCGAATTGCTAATTACTAACAAAAATTAACAGCAGCCAAGCGATAGATTAAGCTAGTCGGCACTTTTGTGCGCTGTAGCGGGGATACTGATACTCTGATCCGATCTCCTGAAAGTCTATGCGAAACTAAGTTAACTTCATCGACACGATACGACGACACGATATGAAACGGCGCAACGTTAATTATTTATGTATTAATCCATACGATCTAAAAAACGCAGTGTGAAGGTAAAATAGTACTCGTATTGTCCCAATCTAGAATCTTTGAATGATCAATATATAGTATGATACGTGTTTACTCTTACGCTACAATTAGTGTTCCGCGATGAAGGGGGTTTCATTCGTAAACGAAGTAGATAAAAGCCAAAATTGGTACAAGAAACGAAACAAAGATAACAAATAGTAAAGGTACCATAATCGATAGTAAAAGCAAAAACTGACTAAGTCTGTTAGCTATTAGAGAGTGTTAGAGTATTAAATGGATATGAAGATTAAACAAACCAAACTAAAACTAAAAAACTACAGAAATGTTGAAAAAATACATCATATATTCCAATTAAATTTGTACTTAAATCACACAAGATGCAAACCAAACGAACCGAACTGGCCTGGTTAATGTTAGTTCAATTAAAAAAGGATCGTAGGAATTGTAACAATTGTATTTCGGATGTTACGCTTGAGCTTTGGTATTCGTACGACAAGGAAATCATAGGAAGCATAGCATACAGAATACAGAATATATGTATATTAAACACCCAAGATTCTTGTTGTATTACTCAAGTCCTCATCGCCATGATCCTAAAGAGGGGAGGCACATGGGATAAAAGAGCAGGTGCAGCAGCTGTATATACTGACCTGTCCGAATATTCCTCCCTCGTTACCACAAAGATGCTGATAGTCCTTACTGGGGTCCGCCTCCCAGATCTGGCAATCGGTGGCAGGTGGTCCTTCCTTATATACATACGAGCCCTGAATATTGGTGAAGTCAAAGTGGCAGGTAAGGAAGTGACAATGCCCTTTGGGCAGGTCGTCACTGCATTCTGTGGCTACAGCGACTCCACAGCCCACACGCGAAACGCGATCGCTGACAATGGTACTGAAGTGGCCGGCAGCTATGTCTTTGCTGCCATCAAAGTTTGATATGAGTGACTCGGGATCCTTCACATCTAGGTGCTCATCAAACATCCGATCGAAAGCCAACCTTAGTACATCGCACATGCTGCGGCGGTCCATTGTGGAGCCCACAACACCCAGCGCCTCGCCTGCCATCGGAAACCGCTGGGTGGCCCGGCATTCGGAGTGCTTGAACGACACCGTGGAGGCGTGGCTGCGGGCCATGTAGCCCAGCTCCAGATCCCAGATAAGCTCTCGCATTCGCTTGGCAGCAGGGAAGATTTTATTGCTGCGTGTCTCCAGGAAACCGCTGGCCAACCTGTCTCGATAGGAGTTCAGCTGCTTCAGAATGATCGCATGAAACTTCTTGGTGTCCGGAATGGTGCCCTTGTAAGCGGCAACGGGCGGAAGCTCGGCATCCAGGCGGCACATGAAGTGTTGCCTGTTGGACGCAAGGCAGAAATGGGTATCATTGTGGCAATAGTTGTAGGCGGACCCCTGCGGTAGGAGTGGGATCATCACCATGGCAATGGCAAGGCCCACATGCAGAAGTTGGACCATCCTTCATCAACGATTTACTTTACTGGAAATTTATAGTAAAAAAAAAACAATCAAACACGAATATTTGTTTGATTTTTGAAAAGTTAAACTGTCAAGGTTTATCAAATGTTTATTGTTTTCATTCTTTAAGGTTTCGGGAAAAAGATTGCCTCTAAATTCATTCGGTAATAGCATGCCATAATATTAAATTAATTTTAGTTTTAGTTTTGGAGTTTTCGATTTTATTATAATTTTGAGCGAAGATTGCGCTTGAAAGTTTCAGCAAAATGTGGTTTTTATCTACTTATTATTTCATCATTTTTGGATTTGTCTGCAATGGTTATTACAAAAGGCATTTGGGTCTCAAAATACTAACAATAAATTAATCAAATCAAATAAAACCCAATTAAATATACATATTTAACAAAGAGCAATAGGTACGTGGTTTCTTTTATTTATAAAAATATCGTATATGCTTTCGCATCTTTCAGGGTTCCTACTCTATCAACATTAATCTTAACATTTCAACAAACAAATTGCATTGCGTGGGAGGGGGACACTGTGTGTGCTCGTGTGGCGGGGTTCTGGCTATCTAGCATTGGGGTGGGTGGGATGAGCAGTTTGCTTGATCCTCTCTCTATGCCCTTTTGAATTCCGTTGAGCTCCTCTGCTCCTCTCATGAGGGGAGGACTGGGGAGAGGGAACGTATAATAGTTCATTTGTAGATATTTGCACTATACTCTTACTTCCTTTCGTTTCAGTAAAATTCGAATCAAAAATTGTAAGTTAACAACCCGTACCCGTACCCTTACCCGTACCAGTTCTGTTCTTTCTGCTCAATCGTTACTCAAATTTCAATTACTTATGCTACAGTTATAGGTAGTTATAGGTATTATTTAGTATGAAAAGGTCAATAAAGGTATATTGGCTGTTCGAGATTTGCTGAATATATGTATGTATGAATATAAAGTTCATTTTCGCTCAGTTTCGGATATATGTACGTACTATGAATGCAACTATGAATATAAGGTATATAATTATCAGTTGTTTTTCCATTTCCTACAAATATACAAAGTTCGTGTTTTACTCTCTCGCTGTCTATCGCTGTCTGGCACGCGCTCACAAATCTATAAAATCAATTTGTTTTCGCATGTGTACAATGGTTTATTGTATGCTCGTGTGGGGACAGCAGACAGGGAGGCACTAATTTGAAACAGAAGCGGCGGCCTCAACAACGGGGAAACAATCTATAACTAATTAAAGCGTGTGTTTACAGGTAGGGCTAACTAAATAGAATAGTTCGTATGCACTAGATGCAGGTGATGCATCTGCCCTGCTGGTGATGCTCCTTCGCTCCACAACAAAAGGTGGCTGCGATTCGTAGGCTACGGGACTAGATCTTAGAGACACGCACAGGGCTACATATGGGTCGTATAAAAATATATTTAGCTTTTCACTGCACTATTTTGTATCACTAAGGGGGTGAAGGTGTAGGGGGGAGGGGAGTTTGTCCAGACTATCGCCTAAACGCAGGTTGAGGAAGCATGGGAGACGCTCGCCGCTGCAGCTGCAGCCGCTGCCGATGACGACGCCGCTGTGGCTGCCTCAAGATTGAAATCCTTGCTGCGGCAGCACATCTCACAGATGCGCTTCGTGTCTGGGTTGAGGAACGTGCAGAAGCGACAGCTCCACTCATTCGGGCTCGTCACAATCAGTTGCGTCGACACTGGCGGAGGCTGCTTTGGCCCAGCTCCGGTGCGATTTCTCGATCCTGTGCCTCTATTGTCTATTGTGGCCGTTTTCAAGGCGGACTTCACTTTCTTCAAGCCAGTGCTGCTTCTGTTCGGCACCAACGTGGGCGCTGGCGCCTGCACAATCTTGGCCTCCCTTCGGATGGCCCCAGTCTTCTTCTCCAGTGTCCGTGCCTTCCCCCCACTTGTCTCCGTAGTGGCTGCACTAAAACGTGTTCCCTTCCCACCTCCAGCCTCCACAGCAGCTGCACTAGCTGCACGTGTTGCCGTCTGCGTCTTGGCTGTGTCGCGTCGCGTACTTTTTTCAGCAGGATTTGCGCTGTCATTGGATATGTTCAACGAGTCCAAATCCAAGCTTTGCACTAGCAAATCCTCACGATCCCCCAAGTCTTTGGAGTAGCCAGAGCGCTCCAGGTTCTTAAATACATAGTTCCAGGACTCAAAGCTGCCGACACCCTCCTGCACCTTGGGCATCAGGGGCGGGGATGCGCTGCTCAGCGTTACGAAATCATCCAAACTCGCCGTCTCGTAGCCCGCTGTCATGTCCGTAACAGTGGTGGGTATATCAGGATCGTTAACTGCTGCTCTCCTGTGGTATGCATCCGCGGGCGCCGTCCGACTAGCCCGCTCCTTCAATTCCTTGTGCATTTTGCGATTATTGTCCATCGGATCCTGTAGCCAGAAAAAAGTCAATATTTGCACTAGCTAAGGAGAATGTGAACCAGCTTTGGCACTTACCTGCATCAGGTCGCGATCGGCTTGTCGCGAGTCGCAGCCAGACTCTGCCATCGCCCGCGTCCGACTGCTCTTGGGCACAGGCCGAGCATAGACATACCTGTCTTGAGCAGTGGGTGGCGGCGGCTGCGAGTGTGGCAGCGTCGTGGGCAGGTCGTAGCCCCCATACGACGTCGGCTCAGGGGGTGGCGCGTATATTACAGTATTGCCACGCAGGTAGCCCCCATGGCTCCGTTGCTCGTACAGCCGCGGATGGTAGTCATGGGCACCATAGTCGTGCTGCATCAGATTGGCACGTTCGTCGAAATCGATCAGATGATGATCTGGCGGATACGTGCTCTGTCTGTGCTGCATGGCTGCCAAGGCGGCGACGGCAGCCCCCGAGGGTGGGGCCTGACCCTGACGCCTGTGATAGTCACAGCTGTGTATCGGCCCAGAGGCCAAGACGCCCGTCTTCTCAATGGTCGCGTACATATTGTGCTCTGAATTCGTAAAGACATCGGCGGGCGTGGCATACTGGGCATTCAGTTGGTTGGAGATGTTGTAGGGAAGGGGATAACGATTGCCAGGAGCATTGTAGCCACCGGCGACTGCCGCATAGGAGGCACTGCTGCCCATACTCAGTCCGTCCAGACAATCGTAGGGTGCCTCGTAGAGATGGGGGTGCTGATGTATGGCCTGGCACTGCTGATCGAAGGAGTGTCGATGTGGGAGTACATTGTGAGGCTCCTGGTAGTGATCAAGGCTACGCGAGTGGGTCATCAGCCCTCCTCCAGCCGTTTGGTGGAGCTGAGGCTGCTGCTGCGGTTGTGCGGGATATGGCGGTAAGTATTTCCCCGACAATGAGTCGTGGCTGAGATTTGGGGAAACCACATTGGGATGAATGGCGCAGCTGTTTGAGCTAGCGGGAAGCACCAGGTTGTTGCCATGCAAAGCGCAGGGGCTCGCACTCACACTGCCATCCGCTACCCTGCTCTTCGGGGGCTGGGTGGCAATTGTCGCCACATTGCTGTATGTGTTGTCTGACATTTTCTCCTTGCGCAGTCGCTTCTCATTCAGGTGGAAGACAATCTCCTTGATCGAATGCGTGGTGCCTCCAATGTGGCGCTCTCGATATTGAAAAATCTCCTTCCAGCTGCATGGGAATCCCTCTGCATGGACGCCTGCATGGATGTGCTTCATGATCTGACACTCTACGTAGGCGGCCATGGCATCACGCGATACATTTGTCACCTGATCGGGGCAGATGGGGCCCTCCAGGACAAATGTATCGTCCGATATGCGCCTATAGCCCATGGCCAGAAAGAGCTGGTCAGCGTCCAGCAGACGAGACAGTACGTCATGCTGATAGCATCCAGAATAGGTCTGAAAGCAGAAGGTAGGGGAGGCCGTTTGATCAACAATCGAATGGGTGAAGAATGGGCCACAAGCCAACCTTGAGGGTTCGGTACTCCTTCCGCCAGGGTTTGGTAAACAAGTTGTTGGCATACTGGCTGATAGTCTCGAATCCCACGATGGCATTTTGCGCCGTGAAGTCGGTCAGCTCTCGCACTGATTTGCGCAGGATGTGCCCTGTCTCTGGCAGAAAGAACTTGCGATCGTGCGGCACCACGCAAAGGAACTCCTTGAGGCAGCCTGCAAATAAAAAACAATTAATTAGTTTTGTTCCAGCATTCCAGCAGAACTTATACAAACCCTCTAGCTTCTTGCGCTCCTCGAGCTTTTGAATGCTCTCCTCCGTCTCGAGGAACGACCAGTGACGCTGAAGTATCTCCTGCCACAAGTCGGGCAGAATGTCGCGGGGCACAAAATCCGACATGCTGCTTTAAGGACTCTCATTCAGCGCGCCTTACGGTCCTGCAACAAGGCCACAAAAGCGATACAAGGTTACAGCAAGTCTCGAGATGCCTTGGAATCTTACTTGCTATTGATTTCACAAGGATAATGTCGATGGCTGGATGGCTGTGGATGTGTGGATGAGCCTGCAGGCAGGGCAAAGCAATTACCCAACAATGATTGTCCCCTCCCGGCTGCACGTGCCACCCAACATGCATCAGCTAGTACCATACACCGCCTGCCCAACGCCCAACGCCCACCGCCCAACTGTCTATCTCGCACAAAACATGCACTAACTAAACAATGCATGTTTTAGCCTCAAGTGGAGTAACAATAACTGGGCTGATAACAGCAAACAATGGACATGTGCGGGCTCGTCATCGATAGTGCCGTGCCAATAGCTTGGAGCTCGGCAGGTCTTTGTTTCCCGAGTAAAACAGTTGGCGTTGGCAACAAGGAGGAGCACCCACTCAACCCAGACTTCTCACCTATGATTAGAGTTTCAACAAAAGACTGCCGCAATGCAATGAATCATTCAAAAGGCAGGTGATTGGATAACAGAATGATTGGATTAGGGGGGATCATCATCGTCAGGTCTGGCTGTTACGAGTACTCGTTTTCAATGAACCATTATTGTTTTAGGCAGGAAACACTAACGGATAAAGGAGATTTCCCCTGATCGGAAATTATTGCTTCTACGAGGGAGGAGCTTTCCGCAAAACTCTCTTTGGAAATTGAATATCAATTGAGAGTGAAATTCCAAGAGGTAAAAGTTCTTCCTGCTTCTCGCACAACAATGCGAAATCGTACAAATGTTCAACAGAAGCCCCACGATACACGATGCGAGCCACACACAAACATACACACGCATTATCGCTCTATACACACACAAACACACACACACACTCACATTTATAATTATTTTGATATCGGCTGGCTATCGTAAAATAAGCCAAAGATCGTACATTGGCCTTTAGGCAGTAGCAACAACAACTCTGCGAAAAGAGAGCGAGAGAGAGAGAGAACCGTTGGAGTAACCTTGAGAAGTGACTCATTTCACGGTTTGGTGTGCAATCAAAATGCAAACCAGAACACCGAAGCAAAGGGTGAAGAGAAAGAGGAGGATAAGTAAGTAAGTAAGCGAAAACAGAAAATGCGATATAGGTAGAGAAGAGAGAGGAGAAACTAGTCACGGCATGAACGGTGACCGAGTGCGTGGGAGGGAGATGGAGACAGAGCGGAAAACACTGATAACGGTTGATTGAAAACAAAACACACTCCGCGCCACTTGAATAGCACTCCTGCAATAACAGTATATTAGACATTAGATAATTAATTCAAAGAATTTAGTGTTTCTTTGCTTTTCTCCATTTGCTCTCGTTTTATAGCTGATCTCAATGATCTTGGACTACGACCAGTAGAAAGAGAATATCAATGTTTCAACAAATTAGAAGTGCGAGTTTATATAATAGTTGCAGTTTAACAAAAACCAAAACATTTGTGATACCAAATGACATTGGCTAAAATGTTCTTTTGTTTCATTGCGTTGCTTATGTTGTACATGCATATATGTATGTATGCATAATGTACTACTATTTAAGTGGCGCAGAGCGTATATGTACATTTAAGTGTACCTCTAGAAGTATTTGCACCAACGACAGTCATAACTAAAATAACACATTTGATAGGATTGGGTGCAAATATTTAGGTGGGGCTTATGGAATGTTGGAAAAACAAGAGGGAGGATGTTCTTCGTAGACGTACATACATATGTACATATGTAACTTTAAGCAAGAGTGGTACGTTTTATTCCCTTAAATGACTCCTCATCGGACAGGGAATGAGCTTTGACGTTGCACAGGTAGTTCTTGCGGTACGGGGGTACCTGTGATGCTAAAAGCAAAGTTAAGCCAATAAATCATGTTACAGCTGCTGTGTAGTGGAGTGGGGCTCTGCCTTTTGCTCTGCACTCAACGGTTTTCTTAATTGGATGCAAACTATTTTCAGTGGCGCATAAGCTTATTAGCGAGAGCGAGAGCTCAGCAATTCTCTTAAATGCAGCCCGCCCGTCAGTCAGGTTTCGGGCTCCAGCTTCCTGTTGCCAGGGACAACGAGGTAGGAAGGACTTCTAGAGGCTGCTATGCCTGGACGGTAGGAGTCCAGGGTAAACCCTGGCTGCACCGAAGCTAATTTAAATGCAGAAAAAGATGTCAATGCTGGTGAAATTCGTGTCCTCTAATTGTCAAAATCAACGAGTCATTGAATGGACTTTTAATGAAAAAATGTTTGCCGTAGGTAAATATTCCAATTCCCTGTCTAGCGAGAGAATCCACTTTGAAATTACATTTTATTTAATTTCAAATGGAAAGAGAATCAGAATCAGAAACGGAAACAGAAGTAGAGAAACAGAGAATCCAAACTAGAATAATATAAAACCAGAGGTGGGGCCGGGGGAAGGGAATAAGTACAGCACTCAGTTGTGAACTAACAGATAAATGAGGAATTTAAATCAATAAGTGCAATACGAGTATGCCAGAACAGCAAAATAGCAGCAGAAATAAATTGGAAACTTCGCAGAAACTAAGATGCCAGCCTGCAGCTGAGAACATGCCTGGGCATGGGCTAGGAGTGTCGATGGATTTCTCATGCAAATTGGGCCAATTGTTCGGAATCCGTTTAGACATGATGGAGCTTCGCTCGTTCTATGCGCTGGTTTTCCCTTAATTTTCCGGATTGGCAGCAGCATGCAGGGAATTTTATAGAATTCCATCCAGTTGCCTGCATTGCGATTGAGATGAATTGTAATTGAATTTTCAATACATCCTCGTAGAGATGTCAGTTGGATGTCATAAAGCGGTTGACACACATGGTGATGGGCATGTAAAACCGTCAGAATAGCCTGGCTATGATGGCCACGAGAGGCGACATCGCCTCGGTTATGGGCAAACAACACCAGAAGCAGGCGGCGCGCAGGCGGCAGTGTGGAAGCGAGCCAACAAGCCTTTGAATTTGGCCGAAAATTTGCCCAAAATCATGTGTTGACAAAATGACAATGGACACAATATGGTCGGGATTGGAAGCTTTTATTGACTTAGGCTGCGGCCCGATGCTGATGGCGAATGTTTGCATTGCTGGTCTGGTCTATTAAATGAAATATTGATTAGCCATTTCAGGTTAACAGAGGATTGGCGATGCAATAAGATGGTGGTAGTCAGTCGTCAAGAGGGCCAGACTTGGCACGATGTTAGCCAGGTCTATAGATTATATGCCTGTGTACGGTGCTCGTACATGTGTGTGTGTGTGTGTGTGACCGGCAAGCGTCAGGCAGGGTGTTCCAATTCTTATTTTCTACAATGCGGCACTAAATTTAGCAAAATAAAAGCTCACCCGGCCTGTGAATACTTTCTGCTGGTACCATCTGCTCATCCCGACTAGCAATCTATTTCCTGCAATTGCAATCTGCCTCTGCTGGCAACCGGATTCCCATTTCCCTTCCAACCCAATGTAACCCCAATTTGGAGGGGGAATGACAGGGAAAGAGAAAATTACTTACGGAAATTCCCAGTGGTACGTTGTATTTATGAATTTTCATTTCTGCATTGTCCCTGCATTGGCAAAACCTTCTTAGACAGAAGCGTGCTGGAAGAGTCCACACCAGGTTCACCTTGCCCCGTGCTGTTGCCAAAATCTGTAGTCGTGTGGGTGGGTGGGTTTTATTTTTAGCACACCCGAAGGCAACAAGCAACACACGATAAGGCAGTTTTAGCTTCCGCAATTGAGGGACTGGGGCTGGGGGCTGCTGTTGTCGTTATTGGCGCTTCAGCGGCAGCAGCTGCTGCGACTGCTACTATTATTAACAAATACTATGGCGCTGTTATGCTCTTCTTCTTTGTTTGCGTTGACAAATCTTTGCTGCGCTTTCACAATCCAATCTGCTCTTACAACAAACTTGTTGCTGTCCTCTTCGCTAGCAACAGGAAATGGAGTCACACACAATTTTCTAAATTTGGGAATTACTTAGTGAATAAACATTTCTCGAACACGTTACTACGTTAATTGTAAATTAAATAAAAATTAAATCCGAACGGAACCGTGCTGGCTGCGAGAACCAGTGTGACCGCGGATATTCCTATACTGTGTAACCCTCAGAAATATACAGTCTCATTTTAAAAATATACCGTAAATATACTGACGAATTCAAGTTGTATTATAGATATTCCTCGCTTTTGATGTTCCGTCGAATATTACTAGCTACATAGAATGCGCAGCCCGGCTCACATAATTTTATCCGATTAATAAATCAATTTTCTACTTGACTGGCTTGTTTTTAATACTTGAATTGTTTTCGTTCAACGGCGATTGCTTTGATTGTTTTTGCCTCAATAAAGCCTCGTATATCGTTAGAAATCTAACTTAGCCCAGTTAACCCTCCTCCATTTAAACAGTTCAACGATTTGAGGTAAATGGCGTCAAATATTACTGATTGTAAATTCTTCTTGTAGACCCACGCCAACTTTCCTCTGAACCTAAACAAAACCACAATATCACTCATCTGAACTACGCTAAAATGATTTAATTTTCATAATTTTCGGTGGAATTTTAAAATCGTTCTCAGTCAAGGATTGGAATCATATTCCTCGATTTATATATTTGGTGGAATATTACTAAGGAACCAATTTTCTACATGACTGGTTTATTTGAAATTGAATCGTTATGGAACCATGGTTATGAGATATTGGTTCTTTATTAACTTCTGACTCATACACTGGCTCTTCTGAACTGAACTGTATTTACTTTACCACAAAAAAAATAAGGGAAACCCCCTGTTTTGAACAAACGAAATCGCAGCAAAAGTATGCATTTTTCACGATTTTCATTGGCCGTTTCAAAACCGTTTCAGTTACCAAAAACCGTTTCTGTTAATGTGTTAATATTTTGAATACTAGTCCGCTCATACAAATTGAATGCTGCCAACGGTAAAAAACGGAAGTATGTACATATTTGGAAACTCATTGTAGCTACCAATTCAGAGAAAACAAAAAGAGGCGAATGCACCATGGGGATGGAATAGTGCCTCTTAAAGTGCTTCTCTGCAGGAGGTTTTCTACTGCACTTAAACGAAGTTGTTTGCAACAAAGCCAGACTTTTTAGGCAGTCGATTTTTTTTGTGTACGCCGTGTTTTGATTTGGTTACATAGTGTAATCTGATGACTTGAAACAGCAGGATTTTCTCTGAGTATCCATTTCCGCAGCTTAGCTTAAGTTTTTCGCCTGTTTAAATAAAGGGGGTTTAGGTGGGTTATACGGTATATATACGGTATATTTCTGAGGGTCAGACGCTAGCCTTCACATTAAAAACATGGAAATTGATTTGGGTTTTGCCGAGAAACGCGACAATAATGGTTGGTTGACTAACCGCTACTTCCCCAGCAAATTGGGTGGACTACCGGCCTGGCTGGAGCTGGAGGCACTCCCTCCGACGGAACAGCTGCAGTGTCAGAAGTGCAAGGCGCCAAAAGTTTTCTTGGCCCAACTTTATGCCCCCCACGAGGATGATTTCAACTTTCATCGGTCGATTTATATTTTCGTGTGCCGGAACGCAGACTGCCAGCAGGATCATAGTGCAGAGTAAGTGCTTTAAACTGTGTGTTTTGTGGCTATCCTGCGACTCATGTTTGTGGTTTGTCCAGAAATTTCACAGTGCTGAGGTCTCAGCTGGCACTGAAAAACAAATTCTTCTCGGAACAGGCGGCGGAAGACGATGGGGAACCTTTGGTAAGCTATAGAACGAAGGGTTTTTGGAATTAATTGTAGACGTGTATACTTCTTCCAGCCCCCCATACCATGCCTGAAAAAAGTATGTGCAGCCTGCGGCTGTTATGCTCCGCATGCCTGCAGCCGCTGTAAAACCATCTATTATTGTTCCGCTGCTCATCAGCGGGCACATTGGTCCGACCACAAGGCTAACTGCGGGTCATCGAACGCAGTGCCGCACAAGCCGCTTAGCGCGATAGAATTTGAAGAATTTGAGATTGTGATAGAGAGCAATCCCACAAGGCCGGTTGAAGAAGATCACAAAGATGACGACGCCCGTTTGGCAGAGTTTGAAGCGCTACAGGCCAGTGGCAACACCGGCGACCTGAGCAACGTCTCCGAGGCGGAGATGGACAAGTACTTTGGAAATACAGCTGGCTCGGATGACAAGACGTTTCGTCAATTTAAGAAGCAAATCGCCGACGAGCCCGAGCAGATTGTGCGCTACAAGCGCGGCGGGGAGCCCCTTTGGATAACAAACACAGCCGCAACTGTGGCGGATCAGCTGAAATCGCTGCCCAACTGCAGCCAATGCGGTGGGATTCGTCAATTCGAGTTCCAGATCATGCCGCAGACCTTGGTGCTGCTCAAAGAAGAGTTTCTGGACTGGGGCGTACTGGCGGTCTACACTTGTGCCAAGAGCTGCCCCATTGAGGGATATGTGGAAGAGCACATGGTCAAGCAGGACGTTGTGTCGCAAGAGCAACATTGATAATAAACTCCATACGTACATTTAATTTAGTTGGTTATGGTTAGTGGAGGTGGCACACATTTAAAATCTTGGCGATCAGATTATTTCAACTTTATAATGGGGAAATAGCTATGCTTTGAAAAATCAAACTCTGGCTGGCGCTTCACATCCTTCTGATGGCCACGGGCCAGCACATTCATCACGACAAAGTTGGTTCGAGCGATTTGAAGAAGGTCCAGCACCTGTAACAGATCGGATTTGAGCTGTGAGCGAGACGTTTGTGGCAGAGATTCTGTAATTGTAAACTCACTTCCTGGTCAGGGTTCTGTATGTTTTCCAAAATATTTCGGGCCTGGTCGAAATGCTTGGCTGCAACAGCGTACAGGTCCTCGACGCTAGAAAGCATCATAGGATCGCGGATGCTCTTAAACTCCTGATAGCTGACAGGCGGAGGACTGGTTAGTGCGCCAAAGGGACGGAATCGTCGATTGTATCGAACCTCCTCGTTGTCAAAAGTGGGCATTGGCAGACGCACGCGTCCATCTTTGGTAAGGGCGGCCATAGCCTTGTACATGCCGCCACAGAGACTAAGCAGGGCGTGATAGAAGACTATCTCGCAGCGGTACGGACGCTGTAGTTTCTTGTTCTTCCTGGGCTTGGCCGCCTTGCGGTTCTTGGAGACGGTGCCACCATTCGCTTGAATCTTGCTCAGGTGCTCAGCGTATTCCTCCTGAGCGAGAAGAATATTTTCCGTGCGTGTCAGCGCCGAAACGAGGAAGCCCACCAGAAACTCGTAAGGATACCAGTAGATGTAGAGGAACTCGTGCACAGCATACAGCTCCAGCTCGAAGCCGGACATTAGATAGATCAGCATGGCACGGAAGCAGTTGTACAAGACCCACGTGGAAAAGTGGGTGCTGTGCTTGAGTGCAGTGGCGTGCAGCTCGTTTCCCTCCATGGCCCGCTCGATGGCCAGTTGGTTCATAAATGAGTCCAACCTGGCCGCATCCACCTGTATGGCGTCGAAATTCTCAATCAATCGACCCAGCTTGTCCCGCTGCCTTGCGCGATTGAAGCCACAGATGCGTATAAACATTGTGAAGGTGTTCAGGCTGATGCAGTAGCGAAAGAAATTCTCCAGCTGCTGCTGCACCTTGGGATCAGCGGACACCGAATTCTTGGGACTGAGCACTGGCGGGGAGTTGAAGGCCTGCACCGAGTGCCGCAGAAACAGTTTCATCGGCATTCTACCATGCACCAGACGCAGGTTTGCGGTGAATAAACTCTGCAGAACGCTCCTCGAAAGGATGCACTGCCCCGACTTTTTACTGTACTCGATAAAGAAGTTCTGCAAGTGGACGAAATTAAATGTAGCAATTTCCAAACAGTCCAAACGTTAGCCTTACCAGCGCTGAGAAGTAATCCTTATTCCGCGTCACTTTGCAGGCGTATTTGAAACGCGAGATCATCTCCTCCAGAAACTGAAAGCTGGCTGGTCGGTCTCTGATCTTAATGCTGCGAGGAAATGAGGGCGGCTGAGTGCGATCATGAATGCGGGTCGAGAAGCCGATGGGATTTGGGGCCTCAGCTGGAGAGTACAATTAATTGGTTAGACACGACTTAAAAAGCAATCGCTGCCATCTGACTTACAGCCCTCAACGGGCTGGGTGCCCCGATCAATGGTTTTGCGCAGAAGCGGCAACAGTTCAGAAGCCACGTTTAGATTTTTGTAAATCTCGCTTATTGTATCTTCTGCGGTGTCATTGGCTGCCATCTGCTCCACCTGGTAGATGACCTGGAACAGGTGCCGCATGAAGCGGAGTCGATGCACCACGGACATCAGATCTTCCGGCGATGTCAGCTGCTTGCATTTGCGCACCAGCTCGTCCTCTACCTCCTTCAGATAACCAAAAATATTGCCGGGATGAGCCTTCTCCGCGGCCAACAGTGCAGAATTTCCGTACAGCTGGAAATCCTCTTCCTCGTTCACACCTGCTATGATGATGATGCTCTTGATGACCACAATGAGATTACGCACTGCAGTGCAGAAGACGCGCAGCGCCTTGTCCTTGATTTTAGAGGGAGCGTGCAGATAGAGACAGGTGAACAGCACCTGATCCATGGAATTCCCCTCCAGCCAGGACACAACGCAGGAGAATAGAGCATCAAAGATCCCAATCAGTTCGGTGGGCGTAAGGTTGTCCAGCTTAATAACGCCCGTCTGGAATGGGTGCAAATGAAAGGATGACCTAGGCATGAGACTGACTATCTTCTCCATTCTTACCGAGATGGCTACCTCAAAGGAGGGCGGAGGCAAATCCAACTTATCGAAGCCCATGCCCACATCCATCTTTGGATCCATTATTTCAATCGCAGACATGGCTTCGAAGAGACCAAACATCATGTCCTGCGCCAGTTCTCCGGGTTTCAGTTCTTTACAGGCAGCAAGAAACTCGTCGCTTACATCAATCCATCCATGCAGTGGATACTGTGTTATGTCTTCTGCGGTACTGCCACTCCGCATTGTGCGCTGCACTTCGGGATCCATAAAGCCGCATTCGCTCACGCTCCACTCATCCCGGTCCGAGGAGCTGTTGGCCCTAGTGGCGGCGGCCGCAGCTGCAGCGGCAGTTGCAGCGGCTGCCTGGAAGTCGGCCGGCTCCGCAACGCCACAGAGAGGACTGGAAGGAACATAATTGCACATATGTGTGTAAGTAGATATTTATAGAACAGTCCGCACCGCTGGCTTACCTTCCGTTCATTTTGTCAATCTTGCTGTGTCTTCTTAGAGCTATCACGACTTATCGTCGTTCTTTGAATTTATGTTGATTGTATGAAGGTGGATATATATTGCCAGATATTGCCAAGTTAAAGAATAGTAGATGTTGGGAGCACTTGTTTACATCATTAGTTTGTACGCGAAAATATGTGTATCATGTGTTGATAAATCTTTGCAACGCCTTCTTGTACAGTGAGTCCATGGAGTCCATACAATTTTCTACATTTGTGAATTAGTGAATAAACATTTCTGGAACACGTTACTACGTAAATTGTAAATTAAATAAAAATTAAATCCGTGCTGGCCACCAATAAAGAAATATACCGTCCGACCCCCAGAAATATACTGTCTCATTTGAAAAATATACCGGAAATATACTGACGAATTCAAGTTATATTTTACATATTACGCAAATTTTGATATTCCGTCGAATATTAATAGCTATATAGAACATTTAGCCATGCCCACATAATTTTAACCGATTAATTAATCTATTTTCTACTTAACTGGTTTATTCTAAATACTTGCTTTTATTGGATCTTATCTAAAAAAAGGTTTTAGCGAAATAGGTCAAAACAACAAAAACGAAAGAGAATAGTCGTTCATATTGCTCAATTTAGAGATTCCGTTGAATAATTCTGGCTAACTAAAACCTTAAGTTTTGCCCACGTAATTTAAGGCTATTGATTAATCAATTTTCTACAAGATTGGCTAGTTTTTAGTCATTGCTCTTATTATATTTTGACGAAAACAAGGCTTAACAAAAATAGTTCAACAAAAAAAACAGTTGCTAGTATTTGAAGACATGATGCGTGTATACATATGTACAAATGCCTTTGTATACCCTATTTCGTTAATTTAATATGAAGATCCTGTTTTTCAAACTGTTTTTAAAACGTAATTAATAAAGAAATTTTCTCAAATTGCTATGTTTTACACATATTCATGCATATGATTATTGTCTTTTATTTACGTTTACATATATCCTTATACCTATCCTTATACCTTATATCGTTAAAATAGGTTTAAAACAGGGACTAAACTGTTTTTGCATTAATTGCAGTTTGGGATGACAAACATAAAAAAAATCACAAACAATAAAAATCAGAAATAATAAATGTTCAATAAAAATCAAAAATAATAATTTTTCAATGTAAATCAAGAATAATAATTCTAATAATAATTATTCAATAAAAACCAAGAATAATGATTATAATAATAATTATTCAATAAAAATCAAGAATAACAATTATAATAACAGTTATTCAATAAAAATCAAGAATAACAATTATAATAATAGTTATTGAATAAAAATCAAGAATAACAATTATAATAATAGTTATTCAATAAAAATCAAGAATAATAATAATAATAATAATTATTCAATAAAAATCAAGAATAATAATTATAATAATAATTATTCAATCAAAATCAAAAACAATTTTGTAATTTTTTAAGTTTTATTAAGGTAAGAAGATAAAACGTAATTAATAAGGACCTTTTCTGAAATTGATATGCTTTAGACATATTCATGAATATGATTGGTATCTTGCATATACATATATATATATCGATCCTGATACCTATTCTTGCTCTCTGTAAGAATACAATAAACTGCAAAATATCGTTGTGATATCTAAAACTAAGACTAAGTTGTTTTTGCCTTCTTTGGAGCCTGGGATGGCAAACAGTTTCTTAATTCTATAATATCCTATCCTATCCTTTTCCTACAACATGGAACGCGATTTTTGCTCTCGGCCAATGAAAATCGTCAAAAAATTCCGTTTTACCGGTTCGTAGTTTGGCGGTATATTAAAAAAAACTAAGTTTATGTGGATATATTGTATGTGGTGTATATCAAATACATATTTAAACTAACTTATCAGTACCAATTTTAACACTGTTAAAGTGAAAAACATGGGAATTACTCTGCTGAATATGTCCGGATGTGTCGTGTTAATATTCCCCAATAATTGGGCATTTTCACCCTAAGTCGATGTCCAAGTACAGTAATTTAGGTATATAATTTAAAAGTAAGGAATGGTACTTATGTTGCCTACCGGTTATTACCGACTCATACCCGATTCAAATAAATACCGAAATATACGGTCTCATTTTCAAAATGTACCGACGAATTATTCATATTCCTCGATTTTGATCTTCCGTCGAATATTACTAGCTAGATATATCTCTCAGCCTTGCCCACATAATTTTATCCGATTAATGAACCTATTTTCTACTTGACTGGAATATTCTAGACAATTGCTTTTATTGGATTTCTACTTAACGTTGAAAATTAAATTTAATAAATTGATGAAATTGACATTATACCATTATATACCGATATACCGTAAATATACCGTCGGTGCAATATTGACCTCAAAAAATAACGAAAAGTATTAAAAATACCGTAAACGGTCACCCGGATAAATTTAGGTTTTCATCTTTATAGCACTTCTTATGAAATAAGATTTAAACAAAACGGTCAATAACAATTTCCACTAAAATTCTGTTCTTTACTTGGTAACAACACGCTAACGTGTCTTAAAATATACTGGAAAATATTATGAATGCCACCAGACATGGTGGCAAGAAAATCAGCGTGACTGCGTCAGGAACGGAAATGTGTGAAAACGGCGCGCTTTTTAAACTCGAAATAAAACATGCTAAAAATGATACGGATGAAGTGGTTTCCATTCATTCTTTTCACTTCGCTTTTTGACTCCTTTAAGTTTCAAGAGACATCTGTTTAGCTGATCCGTTTAGTTTAATTTACGGGCGGCCTGATGTGTAATGTCTGTGTTGGCATCGGAGATTCAAAGTCAATATTTTTGACGGCACAGGTCGTTCCTTGGCGTGAACCGAGGCCGTCTATTTTTCCTTGAGGTTTGGACTACATCTTTGCGTCGCTTCCCTTGATTGATTTAAGATTTAATTTGCAGGATATTTTACAATAGTTAATTAATTAGTTATATTACGATTATTTATTAATTTATATATTTATTATATATTTATTTAATACAAATATTCTTTCGATACTATTGCAGCCCTAGCGAAAGAACCGTTATGTTATGTTTGGCCATCGCCGCGTTGTTGTTGTTGTAAATTTGAAAAAATGGAGCACCACTGACGGGATCACACCTACGCGTAGAATACACAACAAGGCTACTTCCGGCTACTTCTGGAAGAACAGAGTTCGAGTCGAGAAAAACCCAGAAAAGAAAGGAAATAGAAGGCAGAAAAAGAAAGTGTCACCTCTGCTGCTGCTCCGCCATCACCAACGGCACCAATCCAGACGCTCCTGCTGTTTATGAAGACATATTAAACATTATACTAGACTAAGCTATTTATGGTGTGGGTGTATGTATGGTAAATTTACATAAAATTTGGTCAAACCAGGATGAATTTCGCGTGAGAAGGCGGTACATTTTTAAAAAAATTTTTTGATTTTTTTTTTAAATGCGATAGTAAAAATCGGAAATTATAAAGCACTCAAAAATAGCTGCGACTCATTTTACAGCACTGATGCGCCTAACATTCTCCTGTTGAGCTTAACATTCCCCTGTAAGGCTTAACATCTGAAATACGTTACATTTTCAATGCAAATGCACTTTTGCTGACTCAAGTCGAAATGCACAAACAAAGAATGAACGAAAAGAAGACAACAGTTCAGTGCACTCACGACCAGTTCATTAACTAAATTAAATGAATGAAATTGCAAGCCAGCACATTTTTATTGCAGTCAGTTGCAGTTGTTTTTGGAAATTGAGTGCTTTCGTCTGTGTGGCTCAAAGCTTGGCAACCGTTGCCGCGTTGGTTCGTCATGGCCACATGGCCCATGCCCCGCGCTGATAAGAGCCTATAGCCAGTGAAGCCTTGGTGTTTGGTCCCAACTATATTTGTTTAAAATTTCCTATCTTTGCAATAAACAAGACGAGTATGTACTTTATTAGAGGAACATGGTGTGTTTAAGAGCTCAGCTTTCTTATCATCCGCTGCTGTTATCGAGCAATGCTCCAACTCGAGTGCGAGTGGAAGCAGAAAAGCTCGCTCACGCTTTTACTTCCCATTCAAACCCCCTCCCACACACACCACACACTCTTCCGATTGTGAGCCCCGCCGAGTGAATTTCCTACTGCACGCAGCGCCCGCCCCACAGTTTTTGGGGTTGTGTTGTCCGTTGCCATTTGAGTGTTACAAATATCAAAATTAAGCGCCAAAGTACTCGAGGGGTTGAATTGGTTTGTTTACAACCATTCTGCCTCAGTTGGAAACCGTGCCTCGTGGTAAATACGTGCCAACGGACGGAACAGAACGAACCCCAAAAAACAAAAAGACATCCACCAACACCGCAGGCCACAACACAACCGAAAACCGAAGGAGAACTTGGCCTAAGGAGGCGGCATACTACGCTACGGTTCATTTATTAGCCAATTTCACGCGTAAGTTATATGTTTAAATATATTTTAATTATAGAACATCGATGTAGTGGCCTGGCCGAGTTTTCTCTCTGACATTTACTTTGCCGCCAAATGTTTTTCATTTCAACTTCTGCCTCCGCCTCTCTGAGAAAATAATATAGGTAAAAAATACAATAAAACTATATTTATAGTATAGTACGGAAATGGTAGTTCTGTAGTGTTTCCGAACAGAGCAGGGCGCACACGTCTTAATTAAAAGCAACACACAAATATTTAAGCGCATAAAGCCGCCAAATGACCCGACTTTTTGGCAAGCGACCAAATTAAATCTTACAAATTGTCCAACTACACAACATACATATATACAAATGTACATCACATATGAATTTATATATGCAGGAGAATAAATTTTTAAAATATTAATTTAGCTAATCAGTAAATAAATTCTTGAGTGGAAATTCTACTCAAAAGATCTATGGTTTCATCAATTGTTGACGTGACAGAGTTTGAGTACACTTCAGACGATAAGAACTGTATCTTAACTTGCGAAGGAATATGTTTCGTAACAGCTATTTGTTTTATTTTGTGTGTATTCCGAATCGATTTGGATAGTGTTAACCCCTTGTTAGGGCCACTGTTGCGTGTAACTTTAAACAGACTTTAATGGGCCGCCATCCCATAGCCGGCTGCTTCGGGTCGTGACAATTGACCAATTTTCCCTGGCTGGCACTGCCAAACAGACCAATAAATGGCACACAAAAAGGGGGCGGGTTGGGGAGGGAAGTCAGGAAAACTGCACAAGAGCAAAATCAAAGCCTTTCCACAAGCCCCCACAAGTAGGTTAAGAAATAGAACAAATATGTGGAAAACAAGTTCTTCTCTCCACCCCCTAGGCACACACACGCACATCCTCGCGAGGACAAACAGACACATATGTATGTATGTGCATATATACACATGTATCCAGTTTATTTCAATTGATTTGGGGGCAACGTTACGTATGAGCAACGCCGCAGGCAATGTTTCACGAGAGTAAAGACGAAATTCCTGGCATCTATCAGGGATTCCGAGGGCATCTACCATCTACCTTCCAGACCGCCCTCCCACCGCATGGCATTCCTACACCGAGTATTTTTTTGTATCGATTTGATTGGATTTCATTCCATTTGATGTCCCTGCCGCGCAGGTTTGTTTGTGTTTGGCTGCCTCTTAATACCAGTACGCTCCAATAAAGCTGCCTGATGCCAGTTGCCGTTCTCGTTCCCGTTCCCGTTGCCCTGCCCCATCCTTATCCTTATTCCCTGCCTCATCCCAGTTAATTGGATTTACGTAAATGACCCAACGGAGCAGGGGCCGCAGCTGGTACTCGTAAATGAAATGTGGCCCAGAGTGAATTCAACCAAATCTGGCTCCCGTGCTGGCGTCCCATCCCCATCCCAAGGGAAGGATTTTCTCTTTCTCTCTGATTGTAACTCTGCAGTAAAGTTTTTTTTCATTTCATTTCCCTATTGTGGCATTGAGTTCTGTGTGTGTGAGCTATGGAAAGCCATTTCTCATCCAATTAAATTAATGAAAGTGCACGCAGGGGCATGTGGGACTCTGCACAGATTCTGCTCATAGGAAGGCCGTAGGAAGGCCAGTGTACTTTCCTGTCCTATCCTGTTCCATTCACATCCAATGCCTTTGTCAATTATTCAGCTCGGACCAAGTGCTTAAAGACTCAACCAATTAGGCTAAAATGTTTGTTGCCTCTTAAATCAGAGTAAGGGCCTCGAGAAAAGGACAACTTCAGCCCCCGTCTCGAGTGCCCTCAGGGCTGGGAATCTTCACAATAAGAGTGCTCGCAGCAACGAAAACACATCAAAATCAATCTGTCAACAGGAGTCGACAAAATGCTGACAACAAACGGCAGGCGGACGCCTTCGAGGGCAATCCCAGACGACTGACAAAGCATCCTGACTACGACGTGACTTGTAAAGCCATTTTGCAATGCTTAAGGGCACGGAAAGGCGATGATTATGTTGTGAACGAGGAGCAAGAGCATAAGCACAAGCACAGAGTCGTTGAAACTTGTGAAGTATCTACTATTTAAAACATTTTGAGGGGAGGCGTCTCTGTGGACTGGGCAGATCCCATTGCCATTAGCACACTGTCACCAGCAAGCAGCAGCCAGCCAGCCAGCCAGCCAGCCAGCCGGATCCCATTTTATTACAAGAGGAAAGACAAACAGCAGAATGGCGTCAACATTGTCAGAGTTTCAGCTTGTTGCTGTCATTGTTGCAAGCTTTTCTGTTGCTGCAGGCAGCAGGCAGCAGGCAGCCAAGCGGATGCTGGTGCTGATGATGCTCCTACCCATCATCCTCATCCTGTTCCTCCTCCTCTGATGATGATGATGATAATGATGCTCGCTATTGCACGCTTGCCTGGCTGTGCGCTTTTGTTGGCTTCCTGCCAACAATCTGCACTGGCTGTACCACACGGCGAATGCGCAATGTGTCGGCTGTCGACTGTCGTCTATCCGGATTAGCTGATGCTGAAGTTTATTGTTCCATGCTGCTGCAACAACAGATTCTCTGTCCCTGTCCCTGTCCCTGCCACACGAATGGCGCGAATTATCTCTGCTTGGCAGCAGTTTTTGCCTCTGAATCCCCATTCATCCCTCGCTCAGATTGAATTCGTCCTGTTGCATGGCAAATGGGCAACAGAAAGGCAGCCTCCGGGCGTACTTCCGTTCCCTTGGGCCAGCCACTAAATGCAAATGGGGAATGGAATCCAAATGAAGCAAATTGCCTGTGCCAGCGATGAATTTAAATGAAGTTTGCCCAACGTTGAGCGAAATGAGGAAAATGCAATTTACGGCCGCGGCCACCCAAATGGGTAAATTACTGATGCACTAGTCGCCTCCCTCTCCACCTCATGGAAATGAGATGAAATTAAACGGAGATGAAATGCACATCCATGCCAAATGTGTACATGTGGCCCCCACAGCTAATCATCTGGAATATCATATGAATATTATATTACAAATGATATAAATGATATATGATAAATGGGCAATTTGCATTGAATTGGAACTGCTGCTGCTCAGACACTCGAAGCTCAAACGAGAGGGAGAGAGAGAGAGAGAGAGAGAGAGAGAGAGGGAGAGGGAGACATACCTGTGTGACAGGCAGACACTTGTAAATAATTGGTTTCGGGGTTTATTCACTGTTCAGTACTGTTCGGTGCTGTTCTGTTCTGTTTTATTCTTTAGAACCCATTGTTTTTTTGCTTGCCGTTTGCCACACGTGCATCTCGATGCGATAAAAGCATTTTAATGTCTTTAGAAAGGAACATTAGCTAACACAAAGAACGAATATCAAGTGCTGGACTACTGGGTACCGTACTTAATATATGCAACATCTCGAGATGCTAGCAGCTTGAGCTTCCATTTGTTCCATTTAGCATCCTCTATTATATCTTTTATTATATACTATATTATAGCTACCACCCCTTAGTTAATCCCAAATCCGGTGACACCTGGAGCTTGTGCTGCGATAATCATAGCCAGCGAAACACCCACAAAAGCGGACGTATTGTAAATTCGCACACAGTATAAAGCCGGAGCTGCCCCAGACTTTGGCAGCCATGGAGGTGGCTGGGTGGAGCGGCTAATTCAATTAGAAGCAGCGGCTTTGGAACTTTATTAAGCTGGAAAAACTTTCAATGTCACCTCCGCGTCTCTCCCTCGGGGGTCACACCCATCGCACTTGCATATCCGACATGGGCTTTCAGTTTCAAGTCACGTTCGGTTCGGGCCACTTGTCTAGATCTAGCCAGGCTTTGGCTCAGCTCTGGCTCGGCTCTGGCTCTGGCTCTGGCTCTGGCCGAGGGCCACCACTTCTCCAAGGGGCCGACGGAAATCAATTCCGCTTTTGTGGAATTGTCGGAAAAGCTGGCGACAAACTTTCAAAATTTATGACGAAAACTTGCAATGGTCCCGTCCCCGAGCCCCCTGAACATTTCGTTCGATTGTGATCTGAGCGCATGAAGCGTGGAGCACTTGCTAAGATTTATGGCACATGCAAATGCAAACAATTTGTGATTTATATGACAGCCAGGGCTAATTGCCAGTCACAGAGCCCAGACATTCGTTGCGCCTGGGCCTGTGGCAAAGTGCAAGCAGATTGAACGTTTAATTACGAGTATATTCCCAATATTTTGGTACATTTTGGAGCCCATCAATGCTAAGGAGGTGGGTTCCGTTATGTAAGGAGTGGCTTTCGGGTACAACAGCTTAAGAGGAGGGTATACTGCAGTCGGTACACTTGAATGTTTGCCATGCAACCTCTTACAATGTAAAAAAAAATATGTTCGGCGCTTAGTTAGCATTCAAATTGATTGAGGCTACGCCTACTAGCCAAAGCAGTCCTTAATCCGGTTGGAATTTTCTTTAAATAATTGTCATATGGATAGGTAATTAAGCAATCAATATTGTTAGCCGATTCGACTGCACGGGGCCTTGATCAATATTCCATTTAAAGTGACGAGTAAACGCAAAGGTTAAACCACATAGCAGTATATGGCCATTTCCATGGAGAGGCCAACAAATTCAAAGTCCATATAATTATGTTCCCAGATTATTTTCTACATTTATTGGAAGCTCACCAATTGTCATATCATTTCTTATAATTATGCTTTCCAAAGACGATTCACGTTAAAAGTTGTTCCACAAATTTCTAAAAAAAAAATGTACATTCCATTTTCATTCTGGCTTTACTTTTCATTGGTACGAAAAATTGTTAAAAATATAACGAAAAAAAGTGCAGTTAAAGAAAGAAATGTATTCTCTTTGAATAGTAATTATTAGTAATAATAAATAATAAACGATACCTGATCTAACGTTACCAAAAACAGAGTTGATATTCGACGTTGGTGTACAAAATTGCACAACTCTGGAAATTGGTTAGGACCATCTGCATAACATTTCCTCATATATATATGAAATTTTCAGTGATCATTTTGCAAGTTTTTTCATTTATAAAACGCCTTCCCTGGTTTCTTTTGTTGTAAATCGGCGTTTACTGTCGTTAAGCTACCAAATTCTGTTGTAATAAAAGTCACAAAGATATACCGTTAATCATGATTGGGCCAATTTTCTTTGGGGCGGTGATTTCAAGGCCAACGAACGCGGCTTGGCCGTAGGCCAGGAGTCAGGAGTCATCTTTCTAATAGGATATAATAGCAAAGAAAATCAATTAAGTATTCCAGATTTGAATAGGTTTTAAGTGATAAAGCTAATTAAATTATTTGTCAATTGTTTAGATAAGTTAAATTTCAATAAATTAGAAAAGAATATCGGGAGAAAAGTATATGGAAATAATGGTTTTTGGCATTGTGGAGATTTTGGCGAAAAGCCCATATTTTATAACGCCAGAAATTCTGTTTCCGTTCCAATATTCCTAATATTAAATTTACAAAAGGTAGAAATAATTTTTGTGTAAAATACAAACCAGCAATGCAGGACATTCTCAAGAAAAGTTTTCGTTTAAATGGACTTTTGTTAAGAACATCTGTTCTTATTGTAATAGCAAGCGAAGACTGACTTTTAGAAGGTCCAACCTTTTGATATCCTTGCATATCGCACAGATATCCTGTGGGGTAGTGTACGTACATATAGGGATATATCAAAGACAATATAAGTTGGAAAAGAAGGACCTACAGGCCGCCACAAGGCACATACGAGAGAGCGCTCTCTTGTGGCTTTTCCACAAAAATTTAAAAGAGCCTGTGGACACTTTCAAAATACTCCTACTATTATTCATCTTATTAATATTTTTTTGGTGTACCATTAGGGAAGGGAAATGCATTATTTTCAGCATTAAAAAATTGTCATTCCGCAGTATTCAAGAAATTGCAGCTTAACGGAAGAAATCAAAAGATTTTGATTGCTTTCGACAAGTCAGTGGAGAGTGGCGCGTTTAGCAAAGTGATTTAATCATTTTGATTGTACATTCATTTACAAATTGCCAGCAATCGCGGGGCTTGATCGGCGCCGTGCCCACTTAAACGGCGTTAATGCGATTTTAATTATCCGTATGCAAACAGAACCGCATCGAGGCGACGACGTGGGACAGGGACAGGGACAGTCAGAAGTGCAATCAGAAGTCATTAAACGCACTAGAGTATCACTCGTGCATACGGCAGGCTAGACACACTGGCTGCCGAATGTCTTTTCACACGTTTAAATGGTTTTTTTCCTTCGAATAGCAATCATTCTTAAGGGGTGCCCCACGAATGTCTGAGCTATGTACAATGTTTTTTGCATAGGAAAAACAAACTGTTCCAGCTGTGTGCGAATAATTGGCATGAAACATGTGTGTTTGAATAACTTAAGGTGTCGCAAAACATTTGTAACTGTCAATTAGTCTGTTATCGGCTGGAGGTATGCATAATCATAAAGTCTCAGGCCCAACCCCACTCCTCCCCCCTCCCTCCCCCCTAAGAAACCCGTTTGGCACAGTCGCACAATTTCGGCAGCCAAATTAAACGCTCAATCAGCACTATTTCCCCCTCCTTAAGCGGTGGCAAAGATCATTAACTGCATGACCACGCAGAAACGTGAAGTGCAAAGGGAAATGTCTTGGAAATGCCAAAATATATCTTAAAATAAACGCGATTGGCGATTGGAAGATTTTGGATGCAACTTTTTGATGTTCCGGATCGTTATCAAGCCATATTCTGTGGAACAATACAATGTGAATATCGGTTTATAAATATACGTTCAAAAGCTGCACCTGCAGCCAGAATCATCTGATCCGAGCCCGATGACAATGACCCAACTGGGGACAGTCATCCGGCGGCGAAAGGAAAGAAAGGAGAGTTGGCGAAGGAACAATAAAAAGAGGCACGACCCGGAGCCGAGCTAAATTTAGTGCTCCACATCGGACAGCCATTCGATCGGAACCACAAACAACCGCAAACGAGTTCCACGGTCGGGCCTCTGCTCGGCTCTGACTAATTACTTATAATGCAAACGGAATGAAATGGAACTCTCAAATAATACGAGTATATATGTATGTACCTACGAAAATTTCCATTGATTTTGCATGATAAACAGATTTGGAGACAATTTGCATTTTGCTACCGACACTAATTTTTAAGGTTTGTGCGCACTTGAACAACCTGCAAAATCCGTAAACAAAATACAATATTAATATTCCTTAATATCATTACGCAAATGGGAGGGAGACTGGAAAAAAGTTCGGGGTTTCGCTTGAATTATGAATAATTAAAAGGAGGGAGTGCGCCGCGGAATGAATTAAGTGAATAATATGAATATTTCAATGGGATGGTATTTGCGTGGCAGAGTTCGGGCGATAATTGGCCGTAGAGCGCGCGCCAAATTAAACAAAAAACTAAACCGAGAGCAGGCCACAGAGCCCCCCCCCGCCCACGGGAATGTGAAGAGTGTGGAATACTCAGCATTCATTCCATCCTCCCACACTGCCGCACTCTAGAGGGGCAAAGAGGAGAGAGCGGACACCCAGACCCCTCTACAATCGCTTTGTGTTTCTTTCTTTGTCGCATATTAATTGAGACAGCGGCGTGCGCTCGCTCTGTTTGCGACTGCCGAGAGCGGAAGGTAAACAAACGGTGGAGGAGGAGAGCCACGCTCCGGCCGGACAGCCGACCGCCAATCATTCACACCCCGATCAGACGTAACAGATATGGATTGGCGTATTGTTGTCTGATGAGAGCCAACGATTTATGGAACCTCCATTCATTATCTGGACCTTGTTTAGTATCATCATCAATATCATCTGCTGTAAAGATAATTTGGATCTTTTTGAGATCAGACATACGTACATGTGTTCCATTGAAATCAACATATTCACTGGACCAGTCGGTTCACATATCTTACTGTTGAATTTAGAGTGCTCTTATCCGAAAAAAAACCGCAATAAATCAAGAAAAAAGTTCGATAAACGAGTTCCCAAATCAACTAACAAACCGCAAGCTTACCAAGCAGCGGAGGAACGGAAGTGGCATGGGGGCATGGGGAATGACCCATCTTGGATAGTACAGGAAACAGATGAAAACTCGATTTTTCGCCAAGAAAGCCGGTCACGAATCACGTTTCCTTCGCTCTCTGGCTGCTCGCTCTCCCTCCCCCTCAATGTTTTCAGGCTTGGCCTGCTTTCTGCTTTCTTTGCTCAAAGAGTGGGAGAGAGAGAGATCCATACCGAACCGAACCCCAGGGCCGTGCCGTGCCTCTCCCCGAATGTATGTACGTACGAAAGAGAGCTGAGGCACATCTATCGATCCACGATCGGACCGACTGCGCACTGGCATATCCCATATGAAGCCCAGCAAAGCGTATGCTCGAGCGTTCTGGCCAGGTCTCTCAGTTGCGAACGGCAGCAACAACGGAACGGAACGGTACAGACCAGGCCCGGCCAGACCACACCAGACCAGACGTCGTTCTCGATGTCGATGTCGAGCTCTGTAAGATTGATATTTCCTCTCGCCGCGCCACGATTTGAGTTCGAGTTGTTGTTGCCTGAGTTCACGTACCGCTCGGCTCGGTTCACGCTGCGTGTCGGATCGGATCGCATCGCATCGGATCGGATCGGATAGGGGACTATATAAAGTGCAGGGCAACCCCACTGTTTGGCAGTCACTGCTGGCTCTCAGGCAACTTAGCTGCAAGCAAGGATACACCACCAGTTCGAAGATACCGAAACCGCTTTTGGGAACGCAGATATAGTGCTCGTGCTCCCAGCCAGCTCCCAGTTTATCCTGCCTTAAATTACTTTGTTTAATACGAGTATATTAAATTTCATTCATCGTTTATCCAGCGCGTGTGTCTGTGCATATCGGTGTCTGCTTACTGCTTACTTTACTGTTTAACAAAGCAAAGTAAAATTAAAAATCAAACAGAAACGAAACCAATATAAATAAAGATCCAGCTGCGGAATAAATAAACAAAACCGTCGCAAAAAGCGCGCGCCAGCAAAAAGTTTCAAGAACAGAGCAAAAAGCAGAACAAGGGAAAATTTCGCTATATATTTTCCCATTTCCAAAGAAGAAACGAAAAAAAAAACCAGACAAAATTATCGCTTTTTTGCAATAAACAAAATCATAAAAGCAAAACAAACCCAGACCCAGACCTTGCACCAGACCCCGAACCTGCCTGCTCAACATGGAGGTCCAAAACATGCCAGATCAGTCGCTTATGCCCAACCAGCGCATCATGCTCGATTCCAGATGTGGGGTAAGTGTGGAAACCAGAGGTCCCGAGCATCCCGGTATCGATCCCGATACCCCTCCGCGTGGGTGGGTCTTCCCGTTCCCACAATCTAGTGGCAAAAGGTCTATTAATACTAAGTGCTGCACCCAACAATAGATATGCGGATTCTGCCGGGCCAACGCAAATGGTTAAGTGAGTGTAAACAATACGTACGATGGCATTCCTTCCTGGGGGCCAATACTCTGTGATTCGGCAACAGAACATTTTCGAAATATTTGCTGGATTTTTTGTGCGGGGAAATTATTGTGTTTAACCACCCATCGGTTGATGAGCAGCGATTTATAGTTCTTTGTTGAAGTGTATATCGTGTCTTAGGGGTGAAAATCGATTTATATTATTCTTTGATCTTATATCAAAAGAGGCAATTTAGAACCCAATACCTCTCTATGCACATCTTATCTCATCTTATCAAAACTCGCATGATATGATGTGATGGGGACAAAGTTGTTTGCTGTTTTCCCACTCTATTAAAATTATGAGATTTCGTGTGCAGTCGTTATTTGGCAGAAGAAAACCCTTAGTTTTGGTCTATAATTTATGGGGTCTGTCAGAGGCGTACATGAAAGCAGACTTTGAAATATTTCGGCCATGGAATATTGAAAATGGAAATGCAAGTGAAAAGCGAAAAGCTAACCCCAGCGATGCGGCAGTCGCCGCCACACATGTGCTACAAAATATACACAACAAATTAAAATGCCTTTCATCTAAGAGCCATAAATTATCATGTTAGCTATACGTACAGTCCGTACGGTCGTTTGTTTTCTATTTTTCCACGTCCACGTCCCCATACGAACCGAACCCACAACGGATCTAAACGATTTGTTTTGTCTGCTTCTCACACACTTGCAGCTGAACGACTTGTATCCCATCGCTCGTCTGACACAGAAAATGGAGGACGTGCTTAATGTGTCTGGGAAGGCGTCGTCGAGCACCCCCACTCCCACACCCACCCCATCAGCAGTCGTCGACAAGGACGACTGCCCCTATACCATCGAGCTGGTGCAGCCCGAAGACGCCGAGGCTGTGATCGCCATGCTCAAGACGTTTTTCTTCAAGGTAAGACCGTTGTATTTTCGCTTGTTCCCACAATTAGGGGGGCTACATGTACTCGTACTCGTTGGGGAATTCGGTTTGCATATCATCGAAGCCAATCAAGCTGAACACCTGGTTCACTGATTTGGGATTTGTGAATTTATTTCACCCATTATGTCCGACTCCGAACTCAGCCAAGTACTCGGTTGAGTTGAGAGAACGAACAGAATATAAGTAAAACAAAACCCAATTTGAATAGCGTTTCCAAAGAATTTTAATTAGCACTACCACGTGCCTGTCCGTCCGACCGATCGTCTTAATTCGATTTAATTCAACTCGAAATTCGCACACTAAAAAATCGTTGCATTCATTAAGATACGAGTACCACCAGCACCTGTCCTATCCTTTGGGAATGGGATCGGATTGTCGGATTATTCGGCTGTCGCGGTGCGGACATGATCCATGTCAGGGCTAACTTTCAGCTGGTTTTGCATCACGACTTTGTCGTCACTGAAATCAATATGCCAGAGTTGATCTTGACTTATTCAGGTTCCATTCCACTTCAGTTCGTTCGAAAAGGCCAGCGCCGGCCAATGAGAATGCTACCGCCTACCGCCTACCGCCTCAATTCTAATCAAAACTTTCAACGCCGGCTCCACACCAATACACTCCACTCCTCCCCAATGAATGGCCAAAGCCCATATTTATATAAATAGTTATGCAAATTATTCATTACACGCGCCACTTGCCACCCGACCTGACCCGACCCCGCTTAAAATGATTTTATGCAAATGCAGTTCCGTTCCGTTCCCTATCAACGTACTGTCTCTATAAATTATAAGACATCGAAAGCGTGCACGAATCACTTCAATTGCTGCCCAATTCCATTATCGTGTCACACAATAATGGCGGTAATTTGTTCAGCCGTTTAATGTCTCCTTAAAGATCGCTAAATGTATGATTGTTGGGGTCCCTAAATAGGACACACATCAGTTTGTGTTTACTTGCCTTTGTTCCAAACTTACATATCTCCATACCTTCTCATCTCAGGACGAGCCGCTGAATACTTTTCTTGATCTCGGGGAGTGTAAGGAGCTGGAGAAGTACTCCCTGAAGCCCTTGACCGATAACTGCTCCTACAAGGCAGTTAACAAAAGTGGCGATATTATTGGGATATTCTTGAACGGCTTGATGCGACGCCCGGTACGTAGAAGTCTATGTCTAGGGAGAGTCTATGCTAATGAGATATTTCATATTTTCCATGCAGTCTCCCGACGAAGTCCCTGAAAAGGCAGCCGATTCTTGCGATCATCCCAAATTCAAGAAGATCCTCTCCCTCATGGACTATGTTGAGGAGAAATTCAATATATTCGACTACTATCCCAACGAGGAGCTGATCCTGGATGGCAAAATTCTCTCTGTGGACACCAATTACCGCGGCCTGGGCATTGCCGGCCGTCTCACGGAGCGGGCGTACGAGTATATGCGGGAGAATGGGATTAATGTTTACCATGTGCTCTGCTCGAGCCACTACTCGGCCCGGGTAATGGAGAAGTTGGGCTTCCACGAGGTGTTCAGCATGCAGTTCTCCGAGTACCAGCCGAATGGAAAGGTTGTCTTCAAGCCAGCCCATCCGCATGTCGGAATGCGTATTATGGCCAAGGAGCTGGATCTGGATGACAAGCAGGCGACAAAGACCAAGCTGTAGATGAAACCAGCAGCTGGTCCGGACTGGTTCTGGTTCTGGTGCTGGTACTGGTCCTCCCTCGTCGATGGCGTTCGATTTTGTACTATGTGATTCTTTAGTTTGTAGTTCGGTGGCGGGTTCCAGGTAGTTCCATCTCAAATGTCTCTACTTTCAATTCAAAATAGCATAAACAAACAGTACAAGTTACGTATTTATCTAATTTAATTCGTCTGTCGATAAACTTAAGTGTTTTTTGTGTTTAGAATGAACTCAAAATAAAAGATTGACTTTTAGCTGAATAGATAACATGGCCATAGAGCGGAATGGGATCGGATCCACTCCCTCAGCTTAGCTTAGCCCCTGGTCCTGCGGCCGTTCAGAGCCTTGGAGCGCCTAGCCTGACTACGCTTGGCCTGGGTACGCTTGGCCTGGGCCCGCTTGGCCCTCAGGTTCTTGTTGCGCACTGAGGCACTCCGGGTGGTCGCAGTGCTGGAGGTGCTGCTGCCGACCCGGATCCTCCTGACAGCCGTGTACTTCAAATTGGAGACTACTACATTCTTGGCGTTTCCACTGTTGCTGGTGCTCGAACTTGGCGAACTAGACGAGGAGTTGGTCTGGGATTTTGATTCATCCAGGCAGCAAAGAACCACCAGGATCATAATGCAGTTCAGCGAGATTAGCTTCATGTTGAGATTGGAAAGAGACACAAGTCTTGTCGATGCTTGACTTCGATATGTCTCCAAAAGCCCAGCGATAGCGCTTAAGTAGGCGCCTAGATTGTTTGCACAGTTTGCAAATCCATACGAAGGCCGATGAAGTTGTTTAATATTCGCCAAAATAATTAAACAAGAGCAGAACCGGCATTGCCTTGAACTAAAATCAAACAACTAGTGTGTCTAACTACTCTGCCAAGTAATTTAGCTAAACTACATATACAAAGGACAGCTGATTTCTGCACCTTTGCTGACGTGATTCATTGTAAGGATTTCGGGCCAGGCGATCCAATGAGTGTCTTCATAAGAAATGGGGTGAATTATACAAATATATTAACCAAAATGCTCGGAGAGCTTACTTCACGGAAGTGAAAACAAGGAAAGCACCAACGATGCCGAAGGCGATCAGAAGGAAGGCTACAGGTGGAATTTACCTGAGTCTGAGGCAGGTAAGCTTAGCATTGTAAGAGTTCAAGGACCGAGCTTTGTAATTTAAATTAATTATATTCTTTTTTGAGTTAAACCGCGGAAAATAATAATGTTTGTAAATGTTCGTTGAAGCCATGACATCAATCTGTGCAATGTGTTGGGAGTGGTTAATTAAATCATTGCCCCAACTACACGAGCCAAAAAATGTACAGGGTACCGCCGAAGATCCTCTTGTGGTTGAAGGTTTGCAGCATACATACATATATCATAATCTCTGACACTTTTGGTGCAAGGGCTTTGCCCAGGTACTCCAATCTGTTACTGTCCATCTTGTCCACTTTTAAAGGATCTGTTGATCCGTCGAAATGTCGTTCCAGCATGAATTAAAAGCTGTCCTTATCTGGCGATTTTAAATATATTATGATACAATATCAATATATCAAATGAAATTAAACTAATTTTGAAAAACCGCTGACAGTTGAAAGGTGTTGCAAAATGCGATAATATCAGCGCTTGAAATTGGCTAACATGGCCCTGTTAAACAATCTTTGGACTGTAAAAAAACTCTGACAAACTACTAGATTTCATTTTTAACGTTATATAGAAATCCAATAAAAGCAAGTGTTAAAATTAAGCCAATCAAGTAGAAAATAGATTCATCAATCGTATAGAATTATGTGGGCATGGCTAAATCTTCCATATAGCTGATATTAGACGGAAGATCAAAATTGAGGGTATCGTCGTATTTGTTGAATCGGTAATGGCCCGGTTGACAACATTTAAATCCTTGTCGCTCGCATTCAAAAAAGTTAGATTTGGCGCGCACCACTCGTAACCAGTCGATAGTATCGATAGCCGAACTTGAATCGGGTAAGGACCTCTTTTACCCGATTGACAACAATGAGTCCCATTCCATACACAAACATGTTGCTAATTCCATGCACACATACCCTGGGGAAAATGGATGTTATAGAATTGGGGAAATGTGTTTCATCCCATGCTCTAATTAATGCAGAAACAAGTCAGTATCTATTTTAAACGATATTTTGCAATTAGTGGTCTTCTTACAGAGAAAAAGAATCGCTACAGGGATCAGGTTTTATATACAAACACCTAATCGAATGCATGAATAGACCAAAAAAATGCAATCTAAGACAAGGTCTTTACTAATTACATTTGAAAGCAGCTTGGAAAACAGTATCTTTATATAATATTCACGAAATAGGGTATACAAACGCCCATACCCTGGTTGACAACAAAGAGTCTGCAAATACCAGCAACATTGACGTCACAACCTGCGACTATTGAACATTTTTGTTGAAATCGTGTTTTTGTCAAAACAAAAAACATGCAGGTACTTAAAAATAATTAATCTTGATCAAAATTGTTTCAACAATCATATAAAATTATCTGGGCAAAAATAAGAGATCTATATAGCTGAGAATATTCGACGGAAGAAAGATTAACCAAGAGTTAGTCGTCATAACCGGTTCAGAACAATGAGTCCCATTCCATGCACACATACCCTGGGGGAAATGGATGTTATAGAATTGTGAATATGTTTGTCATCCCAGGCATAAACAATTTATTTTCAATATATTTTAATATAATTCAATATTTTTTAATACAATTTTCATTATTTCAACGATATTTTAAAGCTTATTGTCTTCTTGCAGAGACCAAGAATAGGTACCAGGATCGAGATATATATACAAAACACTCATCATATACATGAAGATGTCTAAGAAATGTCAATTTGAGAAAAGGTTTTATTAGTTACGTTTTATCTTCATATCAATATTTATACTTTCATATAAAATTAACAAAATAGGGTATATACGGCTTACACGCAATATAGCGACTCTTTTTTGTTGAACTTTTTCGATTAAACCTTTTTTTACAATAAATACAATAAAAGCAAGGATTAAAAACTAACCAATCTTGCAGAAAATTGATTCATCAATGGAATAAAACTATGTGGGCATTGCTGAGAAATTTAATTAGTCAGCATTATTCAATGGAATATCAAAATTGAGCAATATGAACGAATTTCCTTTTTCGTTTGTTTTGATTGACCTATTTCGCTACTTGTTTTTTGTTTGACTTATTTCGCTAAAACCTCTTTTTACGCAAAATTCAATAAAAGCAAGTATTTAAAATAAGCCAGTCAAGTTGAGAATAGTTTAATTAATCGGATATAGTTATGTGGGCATGGCTAAATGTTCTATATAGCTAGTAATATTCAACGGAAAATCAAAAACCAGGAATATGAATAATAGAACTTGAATTCGTCAGTATATTTACGGTATATTTTGAAAATGAGGCGGTATGTTTCGGTATAATTCTGAGGGTCGGACCGTATATTTTATCGATAAGTCCGCGGTCACACTAACAGCAAAAAAATAATAAATAAAAGAATTAGAAAATTAACCCTGCTTTTTGGACGAAGTGCCTAAAGATTCGGGTTGAGTACCCTTGAGCAGCGAAAACACTGTTTTCCACTAGCCCGTTTGCACATTCCGCCGACCCGCACACAATCTTGCACCTGCCATAGCCCATTCTAGCAACCTCCCCGATATCGCTAATGCCCTGTTTCAGCAGCAGATCGGATAGATCAAACTGGTTTATAGCAATTCTGGCATTATTCGCACTCATTTTGTCGATACAAACAATGTATGGGCCTTTATGCCCCTCATAATACTTGTTAACGATGATTTTGCGGTTACTTCCGTTTTTCGTACTCACGGAAGCCACACAAACCGCGTCAGTCTTCTCTCTCTCTTTCGTCGTAGAAATGTTTGATGTCATGCTTGTTGTCGTGTTCGTGGACATGTTTGTCGACACGTTCGTCGACAAGTTTGGTTTCTTGCACAGCAGTTTAGAAGCCAAAAGCTGCGGAGCCTTTTTTGCCGCCATCTTTACTCCTACCCGCATGGCGGATTTAGCTTCTCCTTCCCTTTTTTTCAGCGTTTCCATGCGAATTTTAACTCCCGTCGCCTTCTCCGTGGCCATCCTTGTCTTTCCTATGCTTGCCATGCTTCTCAGGGTCCAGACGGAGTTCCAAGAGCCGTTTTAAGAGTTATTCCGGAACGCCATGCAGTAAATTCCAGGTTTTTCGACTAAATTGATGAAGCTTTGGGAATTTCTTCGCGCCGTCTTCGTAGGCGTGTGAGGCACCCCCAGAAGCTTCGGAAAATGTATTTTTGATTAAAACTATCAGCGAACGTCTTGAAATATGTTAATTTTTTCCTTCCGCAAACAATTTTAGGTACGCGCCATACCAGTGATTTTGCTTACTTTTATTATTCACTTTTATTTTCATACGTGCAATGGTAAACAGACACTCAGAAAACCGAAACTACGTCACAAATTTAAAAATATGCCGAAAATATACTGAGGTATTATTTGTATTCAAGCTGAATCAAATTGCTTTCGGTTGAATACTAGCTAGCAACGACTATCAGCACTGAACACATATTTTTAACCGATAATCTAATCAATTTTATATAAAAGTGGCTAATTTTAAGTACCATCTTTATTGGCATTGTTTATAAAATAGGGTTTCAATAAAAAATGTCAACAATTTCCACTAAGTTTATTTCTTTACATGGTAACTACCCATTTGCTATATATTAAAATCATTTTTATAAAGGGGAATATGTGTACTTTTCAAAATTGTTGGCCCGTTCTTTTCCATATAAGCCCCATGGAAGCGCCAGTGTGAAAAACCCCCGTTATGCATATTTTTACATTCCTTTTTTTTATATTTTTGAAAACATTGAGATTTTGATGGCAAGTGATCAAGATTTCGATGATTTCCCGCATTAATAATCGATGTGGCTCTAAATTGCATTTTTACACGACTTCTACATTGGGGCATTGGCCAAGAGGGTGAGTGCATAACCTTAATATACTGGAAAATACTATGGAAAGTATTTTTATATTTTGCAAGGTGTGTGAGCCAGACATTGTGGCAAGAAAATTAGTGTACTAAGTGACTTGGCGATAAAATATACGGTCTGAAATATGCCACATATACCCACTTAAGACCCCTCTATTTAAACAGTCATTGTAGATACCTCCTATTCCTTCTTTTACTCACAAAAAAAAACCCACTATATCCACGATTTTCACTATTTTCGGTGCAATATTAAAATACCCCTTTGGCATACAATGGGCTAATCGTTCTGTGATTTGATATTATTAGCTTGCTAGGACTTTATAGCTGAACATGAAGTTTATCCGATTGATAGATTATTTTTCTAAAATAGTAGCCAACTTTTGCTAGTCATTCTTATTGGATTTGTTTAGAATTTTCACGAGTTTTCAAAGTAAAAATTTTGAAAAATATACCGCTAAAAATTATTGTGTAAAAAAAGCACTACCTTTAAAAAAACTGCATACAAAATACCAGATTAAATTGTTAAACAAATTCTAAGTCCCCAATCTATCAAAAAAAGTTTCCTTGCCAGGTAAAAAAGAGGTAAATATTATTATTATAAGTATTATTTTCCGCGGTCTAACTCGAGTTGTTATCCAGTTTAAATAAAGGGGCTTAAGTGGGCTAAGTTCGTTTTTTCATCGGTATGGCACGCTGAAAGGGCGCCATTCTTAAGAAGCGTCCCTCCATTTTTTTTAAACTCCTAAATAATTACTGCTCGACGTCATAATGCAGCGCCACAGGGAATTATATAAACAGCAATCACTTCACTTTCAGCCCACGCAATTTCAATGAGCAGAACCGGGATCTCCAGAATGCGGCGCGTGCAAAACAGCGCGAGGATCGTTTTCAAAGCAACCGCATTATTAGTGTTAGTCCAACTCCCGTCAAGCGTGCGGCACCTATACCGCCCTCAGAGGAGGCGCAGCCACGCCTTACCTATGTCGCACCTCCTAAGGAGAATCGAAAACCAGAGCTGCCTCAGCAGCAGAGGAACCCCACCCGGGACCTTTACATAAAGCGCTTCGTGGATTGGAAGGCTGCCAGGAAGGAACAAACAAAGAACGAGCAAATTGCTCGTCGTGGTCAAAAGATGTTCACATATAAAACCGAAACCCCCAGAAAGAGCAGGAGAACGCTCCGGCATTTGTGCCGCCAAAAAGGCACTCCTTATATGTTTTGGCAAAAAAAACTCAGTGTACGCAGACGGCAGCGGAGAGGAAACAGCCTTTGGCAACCCAATTGCGTACCCAGGGTCATCCATCCAGATTGCGCGCTCAGCCTGCGGCAACCATGGCAAAGCTGCAACATGCAACGTCGCGTCCTCAACCGGTCACTGTGAAGACCCAAACATCAAACATGAAACATCAAACATCAGCAAGGAATGTCCAGCCAGCCACAGTGAAGCCTGCACCTTCACGTGCATTGCCCTTGAAGCCTACAGCAGGCCCAAAGCCCAAGGCAGCAGATTTGGTCGTTGGACCTTCTGCAAATGGGGTTGTTCATTTGCCAAATGTGAGGACGCAAACATTCGAAAAGCCGGCCGTGAGTAAGCCCACCTTAAAAATACCAGCAGTGAAACCAAAGCCCATTCAAGGAGGCGGCGGAGGGGGAGCTGCGGGAAAATTTAAGTCGACCGCAGTAGCAAAAGGGCCGGCAATTGGTCCTGCCAATTGTTCTGTTTCCATCGCTTCAAGTTATCAAAGCGCTTGTCAACATTCTCACTCTGGAGTCGCAGCATGTCCCACCACCCTTCCAGATCCTCTGCCTGGACGGGTTTCGTCTCCTCGCTGCCATCGTAGGGTCGATGGTTCTTGCCCGTAGCTCCCGCCTCGCAACGGTCAATCAGACCGCTGAACTGCATCAATTTCTTGGTAGAGAGCAAATTTGTCTGTCCAATGGCCACATTGATCATATCTATGCCGCCCGTCTCAACCAGATGCGCCTCATTCTCCTTGCTATAGGCTTCCCACTCGCTGCAGATATCTCGCAGTCGTCGAATCTCATTCTCCAGCTGTATGCGAAAGTAGAGCACCGACTCGAGGGCCCGCCGATTGGCAACAGGAGTCTCCTCACCGGGCAAATACATGCTGTTTCGCTTCTCACGCTCACAGCGAGAGTTCACTTTACCGCGCGAGACGCTCACATACGGACTTAAGTAGTTGGGCTTCTCATTGGAAATCCTGCGAGGAGGGGTTTGCTCCGCAGCTGGCTTCAGAGTAGAATTTTCTTGTTCTTTATCATCTGGATCTGGAAACCAATAATATTACATTTTACTCCATTTTATTCCTGTTGTACTTACCCATAGCCAGATATGGATCCAAGATCAAACTCTCTTCAGCTGCCGTTTTTATCAAAGAGTACCTAGAAAAGTCAAATTTCCGCTTCGCTTTCGAATCTCGGTGGCTGCTCATTGGACCCACTGGACTCAGATTTGAAATCTCACCCAAGGCTTCTATCATTTCTTGACTGCAATTGTTCGTCTTGCACTGCGTGAATGTGGCCAGAGCAGGGAAACTTATCTTCTCTTCCAGCGGCGTATTGGGAGGCAGTGGGAGTTCAGTGGTCCCAGCCTCAACCAACTCTCTCATCAGCTCCGGCCGATTTCGAACATTCTTTTGAAGACCTACGTACTTGCTGACGTTGCTCTTGGCCTTCATTCTGGTCGACAATTGGCTGGCAAGCTTGTTTTTTATTGCCGGCCCTTTTGCTACTGGGGTCGACTTAAATTTTCCCGCAGCTCCCCCTCCGCCGCCTCCTTGAATGGGCTTTGGTTTCACTGCTGGTATTTTTAAGGTGGGCTTACTCACGGCCGGCTTTTCGAATGGTTGCGTCCTCACATTTGGCAAATGAACAACCCCATTTGCAGAAGGTCCAACGACCAAATCTGCTGCCTTGGGCTTTGGGCCTGCTGTAGGCTTCAAGGGCAATGCACGTGAAGGTGCAGGCTTCACTGTGGCTGGCTGGACATTCCTTGCTGATGTTTGATGTTTCATGTTTGATGTTTGGGTCTTCACAGTGACCGGTTGAGGACGCGACGTTGCATGTTGCAGCTTTGCCATGGTTGCCGCAGGCTGAGCGCGCAATCTGGATGGATGACCCTGGGTACGCAATTGGGTTGCCAAAGGCTGTTTCCTCTCCGCTGCCGTCTGCGTACACTGAGTTTTTTTTGCCAAAACATATAAGGAGTGCCTTTTTGGCGGCACAAATGCCGGAGCGTTCTCCTGCTCTTTCTGGGGGTTTCGGTTTTATATGTGAACATCTTTTGACCACGACGAGCAATTTGCTCGTTCTTTGTTTGTTCCTTCCTGGCAGCCTTCCAATCCACGAAGCGCTTTATGTAAAGGTCCCGGGTGGGGTTCCTCTGCTGCTGAGGCAGCTCTGGTTTTCGATTCTCCTTAGGAGGTGCGACATAGGTAAGGCGTGGCTGCGCCTCCTCTGAGGGCGGTATAGGTGCCGCACGCTTGACGGGAGTTGGACTAACACTAATAATGCGGTTGCTTTGAAAACGATCCTCGCGCTGTTTTGCACGCGCCGCATTCTGGAGATCCCGGTTCTGCTCATTGAAATTGCGTGGGCTGAAAGTGAAGTGATTGCTGTTTATATAATTCCCTGTGGCGCTGCATTATGACGTCGAGCAGTAATTATTTAGGAGTTTAAAAAAAATGGAGGGACGCTTCTTAAGAATGGCGCCCTTTCAGCGTGCCATACCGATGAAAAAACGAACTTAGCCCACTTAAGCCCCTTTATTTAAACTGGATAACAACTCGAGTTAGACCGCGGAAAATAATACTTATAATAATAATATTTACCTCTTTTTTACCTGGCAAGGAAACTTTTTTTGATAGATTGGGGACTTAGAATTTGTTTAACAATTTAATCTGGTATTTTGTATGCAGTTTTTTTAAAGGTAGTGCTTTTTTTACACAATAATTTTTAGCGGTATATTTTTCAAAATTTTTACTTTGAAAACTCGTGAAAATTCTAAACAAATCCAATAAGAATGACTAGCAAAAGTTGGCTACTATTTTAGAAAAATAATCTATCAATCGGATAAACTTCATGTTCAGCTATAAAGTCCTAGCAAGCTAATAATATCAAATCACAGAACGATTAGCCCATTGTATGCCAAAGGGGTATTTTAATATTGCACCGAAAATAGTGAAAATCGTGGATATAGTGGGTTTTTTTTTGTGAGTAAAAGAAGGAATAGGAGGTATCTACAATGACTGTTTAAATAGAGGGGTCTTAAGTGGGTATATGTGGCATATTTCAGACCGTATATTTTATCGCCAAGTCACTTAGTACACTAATTTTCTTGCCACAATGTCTGGCTCACACACCTTGCAAAATATAAAAATACTTTCCATAGTATTTTCCAGTATATTAAGGTTATGCACTCACCCTCTTGGCCAATGCCCCAATGTAGAAGTCGTGTAAAAATGCAATTTAGAGCCACATCGATTATTAATGCGGGAAATCATCGAAATCTTGATCACTTGCCATCAAAATCTCAATGTTTTCAAAAATATAAAAAAAAGGAATGTAAAAATATGCATAACGGGGGTTTTTCACACTGGCGCTTCCATGGGGCTTATATGGAAAAGAACGGGCCAACAATTTTGAAAAGTACACATATTCCCCTTTATAAAAATGATTTTAATATATAGCAAATGGGTAGTTACCATGTAAAGAAATAAACTTAGTGGAAATTGTTGACATTTTTTATTGAAACCCTATTTTATAAACAATGCCAATAAAGATGGTACTTAAAATTAGCCACTTTTATATAAAATTGATTAGATTATCGGTTAAAAATATGTGTTCAGTGCTGATAGTCGTTGCTAGCTAGTATTCAACCGAAAGCAATTTGATTCAGCTTGAATACAAATAATACCTCAGTATATTTTCGGCATATTTTTAAATTTGTGACGTAGTTTCGGTTTTCTGAGTGTCTGTTTACCATTGCACGTATGAAAATAAAAGTGAATAATAAAAGTAAGCAAAATCACTGGTATGGCGCGTACCTAAAATTGTTTGCGGAAGGAAAAAATTAACATATTTCAAGACGTTCGCTGATAGTTTTAATCAAAAATACATTTTCCGAAGCTTCTGGGGGTGCCTCACACGCCTACGAAGACGGCGCGAAGAAATTCCCAAAGCTTCATCAATTTAGTCGAAAAACCTGGAATTTACTGCATGGCGTTCCGGAATAACTCTTAAAACGGCTCTTGGAACTCCGTCTGGACCCTGAGAAGCATGGCAAGCATAGGAAAGACAAGGATGGCCACGGAGAAGGCGACGGGAGTTAAAATTCGCATGGAAACGCTGAAAAAAAGGGAAGGAGAAGCTAAATCCGCCATGCGGATAGGAGTAAAGATGGCGGCAAAAACGGCTCCGCAGCTTTTGGCTTCTAAACTGCTGTGCAAGAAACCAAACTTGTCGACGAACGTGTCGACAAACATGTCCACGAACACGACAACAAGCATGACATCAAACATTTCTACGACGAAAGAGAGAGAGAAGACTGACGCGGTTTGTGTGGCTTCCGTGAGTACGAAAAACGGAAGTAACCGCAAAATCATCGTTAACAAGTATTAGGAGGGGCATAAAGGCACATACATTGTTTGTATCGACAAAATGAGTGCGAATAATGCCAGAATTGCTATAAACCAGTTTGATCTATCAGATCTGCTGCTGAAACAGGGCATTAGCGATATCGGGGAGGTTGCTAGAATGGGCTATGGCAGGTGCAAGATTGTGTGCGGGTCGGCGGAGTGTGCAAACGGGCTAGTGGAAGCGATAATGCTGATCTTGCGGCATGTGCCGCAGATTACCGCCGGTTGACCGTCACATTCAGGGCGCTGAACTGAAGTTCGCTGATTTGGCATCTTGAGTGCAAACAACATGGAGCAGAGCACATTGGACAACGACAGTAAGTTTTATTAATTTATTGCTAAAAAAATATATTTCATTTAAGGTGTTCATTGCAGATCCTGATGAGCACTTTTCGGATATTATTGAGATGGACCTGGACGGATCTTGTAGCTCCAGCACCTTGTCTGGGCGTCCGCCAAAGAAAAAGAAAAAGACCGACATTTCGTGGCTGGCAGAGATCGCCCAGGAGCGTCTCGAACAACAAAAGGACCACCACAGAAAGATGGAGGAGCACGACGTTAGGCAGGAGAAGATGGTGCAGGACTTGATCAGCATCCAAACAAAATTCCAGAACGACTTATTAGAAGTTTTAAAAAATAAAAATAAATAAGTTTTTAATTTTCATTACGGTCTACACAATATTTTGCGATTGCAGATCGTATCTGTTCTGCTGACTGATTAAAGTCAGCAGAACTGTTGCTGGTATCGGGCTGTTCGCGCTGCTCATTTGTTGCAAGCTCCCAATTTTCATTAATCGCGCTGTTGTGCATATTTAATATATTGTGTAAAATACAACAGCTCATTATTATGGCGCTATTATTTTTGTGGTGGCTATCAAGACCTTTTCCGATTATTCGAAATCTGGCTTTTAATTGCCCAAATGCTTTTTCCACCACTCGCCTAGCTTTGGAAAGGTTGTAGTTAAACGTGCGCTGTTCCAAAGAGGCGACTGTGGAAAACGGGTAAGGTTTCATCAGCTTTTTAGAAAACCTAAATGCCGAGTCCCCGATAAGCATTACAGGGACGTTTACTCCGCTTATTTCCTTGGCTTTCTCTTGGAGTAATGCCGATGCTTCGATATGTTTTGCAAGGCTTGACTTCTGGTATATCATCTAGTCATTGCACCTTCCTGCAGAGCCGATATTTACATATGTAAATCTGTATCTAAAAAGAATCGGATTTAAATAATTTAGGACATTAAACCAACTTGCTAAATACATATTTTTGTGCAAGATATTTGCATACCTATAATCCACTAGGGCAAACAAGACTGTGGAATACCAGCCCTTATAGTTATGGTGGTCTACTGCCTCAGGTGCTGGTGGTTTTATTTCGATGTGGCATCCATCTAGAATAAAAAGGAAGTTTAAAAACCAATTTATATGTAAACATATTGCTGAAGTTCTTATTGATTTCCTACCAATTGCACCTAGGCACTGAGGAAACCCAATTGCCTCGAATCCCTTTACGCACTCATCAATTTTGTCGGAAGTTAGGTAATTGGGCGACATGTACTCCTTCGAAAACTCGTCGATAAGTGCTCTGCAAAACTCGTGCAGGATATTACACACACTGTTTGGAGCTACACCGAAAAGCCTGCCAACTGTTCGGTACTCAGAGGACGAGCCCAAAGTATATAGCGCAATGGCGATGCGCTTTTCCAAAGGAATTGCAGCTCGGCAGTTGGTGTCCTTCTTTCGCAGCACTTCAAGCCGATTCACTAAAATATCAAAGCAGGGCCTCTCCATTCGGAAACTCTCTTTGAAAAACGCCTTGTTGTTTTCTGGTACATCTTTCTCCCAAAATGTCCCGAACCGCTTCTAAAACCATAAAATATGTCCTTGTACTTTAAACTATGGTTGAAGTTAGTAGAAGTACTCACAAACGACCATAATCTTCCTGGCTTTTGTGTTTTTATGGCAGTCATCTGGGTCATCTCATCCTCGTCAATGTTAAAGTCATCATCGTCATCATCATTATTCATTGACAGCAACATTATTAGTTGGTGCAAGAAAATATTTTGCTGTTGAGCCACAGCCGAAATAATTGCTATATCTTCATCATCCATTATAAGAACCAAGAATTAATAAATCTTCCGCGCAAATTTAATGAACTTGTTATTGGCATCAGCTGTTTTTGACGGATGGTGGATGGTGGATGGTGGCAGTGTGAATCGGAGTTTCACATCTGTCAAAAAATCCCACCATTCCCCCGGGATGGGCTCAGTGTGCAGAGCCTATTAAAGCCATTGACGCTAAAAGAATCAACAGACTGCTTAGTGGTAACGCATTCGATAGGCACACTCTAGCCAAAATGCATGTAGTTCCTAGTAACATATGTGATACATGCGATAGTATCGATAACGCCTCGCATTTAATTTTCAATTGTACAAAGTACAACACAACAAGGCAAAACTTCCCATCTCTAAGAAAATATAATGATATTTACAAATTCTTTGAAAAAGAAAACATCAGCGCGTACCAAACACTAATTGAATTCATCGACGAAATTGATGTAAAGCTATAAACAGTACTCCAACATCTTCTATTCTTTGACTTGGCAATTTCCACCTTCAAAAGGCTACTCACGGGTAGCTTGGTAACTTAAATCCTAAGAAAAAAAAAAAAAAAAAAAAAAAAAAAAAATTAGAAAAAAAGAAAAATAAATTGAAATGAGCGCAGAAAAGGCCTTTGAAATGCAACGCCAGGTGCGTCAGAATGCCAAGGAGTTACAAAGTTCGTTGAAAGATCTGTACTCGTGGGAGAAGGACATCAAGAACAAAGAAATGGAACTGAAGAAGGCGCCCGCCGCTGCCGCCAATACTGTAAGCTTAAATGTGCAGACTCACATGCATGTGTTTTTATATTGTTTTCGTATTCTCATTTGTTGCAGAGTATGCCGGTGCGCAGTCATGTGCAGAAAACAGGAAAAGCCGAGCAGCAGAGCCCCAGTAGTTCAGCGGCCGGTACTCCTACTGAGAAGAAAGATCCGCCCGGGGATCCGGTGGCTCGGCAGCACAAGAAGGCCAACGACATAAAGGACCGCGGCAATAACTATGTGAAGCAGGGAGAATACGACAGAGCCATCGAGGCGTACACAGAAGCCGTGGAGGTTTATCCGTACGATCCCGTCTATTACATAAATAGAGCCCTGTGCTACATTAAGCAGGAGCGGTAAGATGGGGTCATGGGGTGTAGAATGTTCCAGCAATAACCAATTTTATTGCGACAGCTTTGACAGTTGCGTGGATGATTGTGAGGCTGCCATTAGCCTAGACAAGCTCTGCGTGAAGGCCTACTACAGACGGATGCAGGCGAATGAATCGCTCGGCAACAATATGGAAGCGCTTAAGGACTGCACAACAGTGCTGGCCCTTGATCCCAAAAACATAGAGGGCAAACAGAGTTTGGCACGCATAAACGAGCGCTTACGTAAAAATGGTAAGAGGGAAATGAAATAACATCAAGTACGATATTAATAGTATTTTCATTTATTGTTGTTAAATATTATTCTTCGTTTTTAATTTCAGCCACAAAAACCGGTCCCAATTTTAGCGCGGACCGTCCTGACCTAATTGACATATTGCCGATCGAGAAGCCGGTTTACAAACGCTCCAAGAAATCGATGCGTCGAGTGACCATAACAGATATTGTTTCCCCCAGACCCTCCACTGATGAGGCCCAGCCTTTACGCATCTCAGACGAAGACATTGACAAAATCTTCAACAGCTATTGCGGTCCATACAAAGAGATTAAAAAGGAAGACTTGCCGGAAAATCAGCCAAACCGAGATCCCCCAACAGCAACGCCGATAGTGGAATCTGTTGATTCTAAACCGTCCGCTTCGTCTGTAAAGAAATCGCCAAACCTAAGAAAAGATACGGCAACTGATGCAAAACCGTCCGCTTCTTCTCTAAAGACATCTCAAAATTCAAACAGTGATACCAAACAGACCCTGCCAGATGCGGTGAAAGAAGCCAAACCGTCGGCTGACCTTCCAAAAACATCAACAAATCTAAACAAAGATCCAGTGAACGAAGTGAAACAATTATCACAAAACCCAAGCAAAGATGCTAAAGTTTCTAAAGATACGAAAAAAGATGCACTGATTGATAATAAACCATCAGCAGCTCCTCTAAAGACATCAAAAACTTCAAACAAAGACACAGAAAATGAGCCCGAAATCGAATCTGCTTCAAATATCAAGACGGTTGGGGGTGCCACTCCAATGGAGGTAAGACGATTATGTGTGTTTTTTTTATATGGAAGTGGGTTTAACTTGCAGTATTATTACAGCGAGCATTGCCGCCAGCCCCAGCCGGTACGGCCCAGTTCTACATAACCTGGAAAGAGCTATCTCCAAATCAGAAATATCAGTACTTAAAATCTATAGACATACAAAATCTGTGTAAAATTCTGGGAGCCGGTTTTGATTCGGACACATTCAACGATTTGTTGTGTACCATTCAGGACTTTTACGTGCCTGAAAAAGAGCCCGCAACGGCATCTGTCCTACTGGAGATTAGCAAAAATGACGAGTTTCCCATTTTGGCCATGCTCATGTCAGCTGAGGAGAAAAAAAGTACCTTACTTGCTTATACTTATTTTCTCAATTAATATCTGTTTTTTGTTTCTTCACAGTGGTGTCGTCTATACTAAAACAGCTCAAGAATTGGCCCAAAAAGAATCCACAAGTGTTAGAGAAGCTCTCAAGGGCCTACGGTGTGGATTAAAATATGTAAGAGTTCTAGTTTCAGCGTACTTATTCATATATTTTGATTCAATTGTTTGCTCAAAGGAATATAAAAAAAATGTACAAATAGAAGTTTCAAAATGTAAAAAAGAAAACACCGATTAATGTACTATTCGTTGTTATGGAAATTAGATTCGCCAGAAATAAATGGGGGTTTCCTCACCCAGTAAAAGTAAATCACGTGATATTGTAGATGGTCTGTAAACGATGGTCTGTACCTTCAGATGTGTGTATATATGTATGCTAATGGATAAAAGACCATTTGGAAAAATATAAAACCATTCTTGGAACAGATCTCTGAGGTCTGCCAGGCCCTGAATATTGAATAACAAATTGAGTAATACGAATTAGTGTAATTTACATAAATCAGCGTATTAATTCAATCTGCGAGGCGGACTCGCGAAGGAACAACAACTCCATTAAATGATGTTAAGTTGAAAACAGGCGGCGTTGATGTTCTGTTCATCTGCCGCTCACACACACACACACACACTCGTACCGTATCGTATTATTACAGCGACACCCGCGCCAAGGAAAAAACAAAACACGAGAGGGAGAGTGTATGCTGGGTGTATGGGGTGGGAGGTGTGTGTGTAATTTAAGCCGGCTGCGGGAACAGGGGGAGGGCTAATTGCGTGAGAGCCGACGTTGCAGTAAGCACAGGGGCTGGGTTTTACTTAAGTCCATTGTTGCCTCCACTAGTTATAATTTAATTTACATTTTTTCTTAACAAACGCTGGCCTGGCCTGGCTGTGATTTATCAGTTCCTCGAAACGAGAGATCCAAAGAGTGAGAGAGAGAGACTGTCTCTGCGGTGAGAGAGCGGCAGCAGTCGAACAGAGTTGTCACCCCACACGAAGCCTGAAAAGACGTTACAAATCAAGCCAACAATTTCTTAGAGGATGAGTAATTAATGAAAATGTAAATGTACATCTAAGCGAAATCTCAAATTGATGCAGTCGGCATTCATGGAGATGATTGACCAATTTTTTTGTTTCAATTTTATATATGTGAACAGTGGCAACTCCAAAGCCAAGCTTCATTGAGCAGAGATTCGGTTGTGGAAGTGGAAGAGAGCTTCGGAACAGCTTCGGAGCGCACACGATACATACGATCCGATCATCCACCAGTTGGTGTGGGCACTCCAACGGCAACGTATTATTTAGATAGCTCTAGCGGATCGGGGAAAATAATACAGAAACCGAAATAGAGAAACAAAAAGAGAACAAAATAAAACGCGATCTTAGTTAACATTCGCATCGAGTATACGAAGCGTGAAACAACAGCAGTGACGACACAAACCAAATAGAACTAAAAAAGTGCAACAACAAATTCGTCAAGAATCAAAGTAACGGCAATTCGTGCAAGTGTAAGTGCCTGTGTAGGCTAAGTGTGTGTCTGTGTGTATAACTAATTTAAAGGCAGCTTGAGAGCTAAATCTCGCTAAAACTAACGTATTAGGCGAAATACCAGAGAAATACAAAATATACGCCCCCGCGCAATGATAACACATAAATATAAGTATATACATATGTACATACGTACACATACTCGTACGAGTATAGAAAGATACCGTTATGTTTGATAAAATTTGAAAAAAATTAATGCATGGCAATATTCCATCCATTGTGTATGTGAAAAACTGGAAATTACGCAAATAATCTACCGAATAATCTCAGAGAAACAAAACATGTGGAAAAACGACTCAAAGCAAAACCGATTTCACTGCCTCTCGAGCAGGTGTACGAGTGATGGTATTAGTAATCGAATAGCAGTAAAAACACACACGCACACACACAAAACAGACATGCATGGGAGAGCTGGCTCTCCATGTTTGTTTTTTGTGGCCAAAAAATCTTGTCAGATGAGCAAAGAATCAGGAAAACAATGGACCTCCCTCCCACTGCCCGGCTGGAAAAATATGCAATAGTGCCGGCTGATATAAGCCTTTCCGTTCCATTCGGTCAGGGATCAATAGCTGTGCCGTCGGCGTATCCAAAGAATGCGGCAGAAATAGAGGTGTTGTTTTTACCATATATTGTTCGTGGGCTGTCTCGTATTGCGATTGCCCCTCGGGGGGCCTGCACATCTTCATCTTCATCTTCGATGCGATTGATGTTTGTTTTTGGCGCTCATCTCAATTACGAGTGTGTGCTGTCCGGCCCAGACAAGACATTGAGTCCGGATTCCTATGATCTTGGCCAGTTTCAGTTTGCTAACTTGGTTAGCGGTTGCGCTCTTTTGTTGTGTTGTGTTGTTGTGTTTTTTTTTTGTTGTGTTGTGTGCCCTCTTGTCTGTGAGCGCCGCCTCATCGCTTGGATTGGATGGATTGGACGGCGGCTCGTCGTCACAGCCTGTGCCAAGCGCTAAAACAAAAAATAAAATAAAAGTAAAACGTGTCTGTCCCATAGCCCAAAAAGACGCTCAAAAGCAGCATCAGCAGCAGCAGCAACAACAACAACAACAAAGCTACGGCTAAAATCAGCAAAGACATAAAAGTCAACCGGTTGGTTGAGTTTCAGGCACCGCAACAGCAACAGCAACAGCAGCGGCTCCGGCTCCCGCTCCCGCTCTAACCCCACACCCACCTCCCCGCACCACCCTTCACCCGACGTACACGTAAAAGCTAAGAAAATAAGGCCAGCTTCAGGGGCCAAAGCTTTTGATACGCTTGCAGATCCATCGTTCTTCTGTGATATATCGATTTTGATTGAGTTTTACACAACTATAAAGAAAGATACGAGTACGAAACAACAAAGCTGTTGTGACAGATAATTTCTCGATTATTTCTATATGATATAGAAAATCGAATGATTTGTGCAGAGTGTTAATCAGATACAGATGTCGGACCTTCTTAGTTTCTGGTCACAATCGTTATACTTTCTGTAAGGGTATACACATACCGTTCACACATACACACACACACTCACACGTAGATAAATCAAGATACTTATAAATAACAATCTAGACGTAGATACAGATACAGAAGATGATGCTCGGGGTGGAGTGGACCTCCTCTGAAGCTCAAAAATCTGTTTAGCATAGTTTATTTTTTTGCTAATCGACGGAGAGTGCTGTGTTCCACATGAATGTGGGGGTGGGGACGGGGGCTGGCCTTAGAGTTTAGATCCGTTTAGCTACGTCTCGAAAGATGCTAAATACGAATATGTGATCAAACAAATAACAAATGGAATATTCCGTTCCCTACACGAAACGCAGACTTTCTTTTCGGCCATACGTCGGATGAACAATCTTAATGAATCATCGAAACCACAATTTAGCTGGAGAACGTTAATGGGAGATTACATTAATATTACAATCTATCGATTCAATTAATATTTAATTCGATTATGGCAATCTATTGAGTTTTTTTTTTAACATAATGAACTCTCCGAGAGCCATAAGTTTCGAATCGAGTCTTGTGAAATATCTTTCTGGGATCCATTACCCCCTGACTCGCTATTTGGTAAATTGTTTAGCCACCACCAGCTAATTCGATTGATAATTGTCTGTGGCTGCTGCTGCTGACGCCTTTGGCAGACACGTTTGATGTCTTAACTTCATCTGGGGGCTGGAATCAAAGTCATGGGACTGCTGCTAGCACTTCTGGTTGGGCGAGCTCTTGGTCTTGTAATTGACTTGTTGGCAAAAGTAATCCCCATCCAAAACTAGCACCAAAAAAATGTATATATTTGTATATATTTATAGCACAATTTGATTGCTGCCTGCCTGGCCTGCCCTGCGCGTAAGTGCAATTGGCTTTGGCATTTTCATTTCGTGTTTTATATTTTGCACGCCATTTGAGAGCGACGCAGGGGATGTCATATTGCAGTTGTTGCTCCAGCGGCTGCTGTGAATGTTTTGAAATGCTAATAAAACGCTAAATGCCTCGGCCAAATAGCGATTCAAATGCGAAAGCCAATGTCTTAGCGCTGGCTCAAGGATGAGACCACGCCGCTATTGTGTGCCATTGATATGGTGCGAGATATGTTTGCCTCTAAGGCCTGGCCGCACCACATGATGGCGCCTCTGACTTCCGACTTAATGACAGAAACAACAATCAATAGCCACCGACCGACAGACCGACCAGTGACTACAGGTTTCATCAAGTGAAACTCTTGTCATGACAAGACTCGACTCTGCTTTCGGTTGGTTTATTTTTAGTTGGTTTGCTGCTGCTGCTGCTGCTGCTGTTGTAGAGCTGCCATCCAACTAAATCAAATCACTTGAGTTTTCATTATATTATTGTAAGAGGTTTCGTTCCGTTCCGTTCCGCTTCGTTTCGTTTCGTTCTTATTCTGTGTGAGCCCCCAGGAGATACAAAGCGTTAATTCAATCAAAATCATTGCGACAAAACAACAATGAGAAGACGTGAGAGACGACCAAGAAGCCAGTCAGTTCGGGTATTCCTCTTCGGACTACGAGATTCCCGAGCATCTCAGAGACTATCAAAGACTCAATTATGGCTCGAATAGTTACTCAATCGAGAATGTTTGGAGAATGAACAGATACCCTACCCTAGTCTCTTTGGAAGTGCAAACGAAACAAGTCTTCCGATCTCTCGTTAAACATTTATTTTGATGCAATTAAGGCAGAGCAGAGGCCAGAAAGTAAAAAAACTCTTCAATAGGCATCCCTCATTGCTTGAAAAATATTTAATTTCGGGTTTTATTGGCATTAAGCATACGCCGTGTATGTGTGCGGCACAAATTAATTTAATACTATTTTTATTGCATACTTAAGAGCGTCGCAGAGCCAAATGCCAAGGCAAATGCCAAGCATTCAGTAAATACCTTTCTTTTATATTTGTTGCCGATGCCATAATTCATTTGTTTATTATATGTCGTTAGAAGTGGAGTGAAGCCACGTGTCGGCGGGTATGGGATGCAAATTAGTTGGGGCTGCACAGCATATAGCCATAGTCGCGGAATTATATTATTATTTTGTGACCCGACCCCCACTTAGAGCTGATAAATCTGCTGCCGCCCCAGACATCGCGCAAGTTCCAGTTGGAAGCGCGATTCATTTATCTTTATCTGAGAGCATTCCTATGCGTGTGTGTGTGTGTGTGTTTGTTTCTTTTTTGCGTTGTACTCAACCCAGGCTTGAAAAGAGATATCACAATATACATGTATGCGTATGTATGTATGTATGCATGTGCATTTGTGGCGGAATTTGGGACGTCATTTAGCAGAGCTTATCGCCAGACAGCAATAAGCTAAAACAACATATTTGAAACGTACACAGCATAAAAATAGCCTACTCCTATTCATATTTGCCAAGAAAAACCCATTCCAGCCCCCGGCGGTGGCTTTTCCTGGGAACTGACTGAGAAATACTAGTCAAACCGCTTCTCTTGGCTTGAGTTGCCTTCGGGGTTGGGTTGGGCTTGTCTCTTCTGCTTAATTTATACGATACGATACCGTACGATACGATAATTCCAGCAAAGCGGAGCTTGTAATTTAAGGTGGCCCTAGTTTACACTGTTCCCATTGTTCCCATTTCCATTTGCAGATCATGCTGTAGCCACATGGACATATGAGGATGCGATGCTTCTGAAGTTACTTGAACATGGACTTTGATTTCTCGGATTTTTGTAAGTATACAAATTCGATTACCAAGGATAACAAAAATCAAACGGGGTCCTTGCTGGTGGCCCCATTGAAGGCTGGCCCCGCCCCTTGTCATTGACAACAAAAGTGGCTGCCGAAAATAGACACCCGGGGGAAGACAGTCTGGGGAAATATGATACCCGGATTCGTTGAATATTAGTATTTCCATACGATTTCCCTGCGCAAGGGAACGGGCGGGGCAGGGAATTTGCATGCCACTTCTGTGCGGCACGAAACGAGCAAACTTGTTTGATCAATAACAATCCGCCGCCTCGCAGGACTCAAATATTTGCACATTACATTCGATGTTGCCGTCAGTCCTCAGATATGTTCTGTCCACGCTCGACGTGACCAAAAAAAACCAAGAGATAGAAGAGAAAACCCATAATAATACTCGTACAAATCAAATAAAACTCGTAATTATAAAACGGAACATAAGAGTGGTGTGAAAACAGAGTTTTTCAGTGCGATTGTGGATTGCGGACTGTGGATGGCACTGCCAATGCATTTGTGCAAATAAAATATTACTTGTTTGCCATCAAAGAATACAATTGCATAAACAAAACGATTTAATTATACTTGATGCTCGACTGCGGCTGTTTCTTTCATTTGCCTTTTGATTGGTAGCAAATGTTTGTCTGTTTTGATGGATTTTTCATGTCCAAGAACCATTCCTAATGGGAGAAAACGTGTTTGTTGCGAAGAACTACTCCACAAGCTGTAGTTTCATTAATTTGTTCATTAATAGATCATAGAATACTACATCTATAACTGGAACTATAGGAACCATCAATCTGCTAGGGTATTCCTTAATTCATTTTGTTTTTCGTAATTTCGATTTGATTATTTTAATTTTTTCTTTTGTTTGCTGCTTTTATTATTATTATTATAGCGATTGGTAGGCCGGGCTTTATTTATTTATTATTTCTAAATGTACTTTGAGGCATGGCATGGAGGTAGAGGGGCCCCTGCCCCTCCCCCTGCCCCTGCCCATCCTCCGTTTTCCCGATGCATTTTCACTGCTCAGCGAAGAGTGAAGAGTGCATCAACCGCCTGCTCGCTCAAACGTGCGTTAGATAATTGTTTTCGGAGATGCAGCGGCAGCATTGGCTAAATAACTAACACAAAAACAAAAAACTCAACAAAAAAATTAATTTGTTTCCATGGATGCTGCCCCCGCCGCCTCCGACGCCGTCGTAGCGGCTGCTGCCTGCCTGCTGCTCCCAACTTGGCCATCAGTGCAGATCGTTAGGGCCAAGCAACGAGAGCTGAGAGCGCTCAGATAAAACAATATACATATATAATATACGAGTATAGCCCAAAGAAAGCAGCCAGCCCAAAACTAGCTATGGACTATCCCAAGGCGCTGAATGGCAATGGTAATATAATACTATAATGCTGGTTCTTAGCCATCTGCATATTTCTGCATAAATTACACAACGAATTTATTTGGCACGTCAACGGAGTCCCATTACTCCTTGGGTTTTCATATCGATCAAACAGACCGGGAATTACCAGGCCCTGTCTGTTTGTCTGTTTGTCTGTTTGTCTGTCTGTCTGTCTGTCGGGCGGAATTCTTATCGTAAAGCCACGAATTTTGTATTCATTTAATTGGAATTACTATCTGTGCTGTGGTTTACGCCCCTCCCACACGAGCAAATAGTGCGATATTCGAATGCCAACTAAAATGAAAAATTCTAATCTGTATCCCCTTGTTCCTGCAGCTCGGCAAGACCTACTGGATGGGATCGACAACTATGCCCTGGACCTGTTCATGCAGGTCACGGCCGGAGTGGGTGGCCTCGAGGACAGCAGCGCCCAGCATGGAGGCAATGACGTTCTCGGGGCAGCTGCCGCCAGCAAAATGGACTCGCCCCACACACCGCCCATCAGCCTGAGCAGCACGCCCCATGTCCATGGCCATCTGCCGGAGAGTCCGCCAGACTCGGGCTCTGAGCCCGCCTACAGTCCGCTGAACGAGACGCATGGCGTGGGGCTGCTGCCGGGGCGCGGGGACCTCATCTACTCGAATCTGGGACCAATGGGGCATTCGCAGGCGGGCAGCATGCTGCAGACAGACATGCAGTACGTGTCGCATCAGCAGCAGCAACAGCAACAGCAGCAACAGCAACAGCAGCAACAGCAGCAGCAGATGAACGTCGCGGGACATAACTTTGCACCGCCGCAGGTGGATGTGAGGATCAAGCACGAGGCAGGGCTGATCATGAATCCCAACAGCCTGCTGTGCCAGCCACTCAACGAGCAGCAGATACTGCAGCATCCGCACAATCAATTGCAGCAGCATCAGCAGCATCAGGTGCAAGTGCAGCCACATCCGGAAATGGTCCAGGATCAAATGATCTACCAGCACTACGACAACGGGCCAGGGCCAGGACCTGAGCCGGGACCAGGTCCGGGTATTTACGGTGCTGGCAGCTACCAGAATCTCTCCACCTGCACGTTGACCTCCTCGCTGGGACTCGGCGACCGGGTGCAGGTGATTGGGACCAGCCAGCTATCGCTTAACCGCACCTCGGCCCCCTCCACGCCGGTGCACTCGCTGTCCCGCAAGCGGAAGATGTCCACGACGCTGGATTGCGCGGAGTTCTCGCCCACGGCCAAGGTGGACGCGGGCCTGGTGATGAGTCCCCTGCGCGCCTCGCACCACTCCTTGACCGCGCCCCACAGCCAGAGCAATAGCAACAGCCACGAGGCCGGCAACGGGAGCGTCAGTGACCTGGCCAAGACACCTGCCCACTCACACTGCTCCGCCTCGGTGTCGCCGGCCCTGTCCGGCATCCACTCGCAGGCGGACAACAGCCTGGACGGACAGTCGAGCCATGCGGCGGCCGGCTCCGGCTCTGGGTCGGGCAGCGAGGCGGGGGACACCGCCCAGACGCAGTGCATCCGCTTCAATGCCTTCCAGCCGGAGAACTGGCACAAGCTGTTCGACCAGAGCCTGCAGGAGCTGTCCGTGATCTACTACCGCGTCGATGCGGACAAGGGATTCAACTTCAGCGTCTCGGACGACGCGTACGTGTGCCAGAAGAAGAACCACTTTCAGGTTACTTGCCATGCCCGACTCCAGGGCGATGCCAAATTTGTGAAGACCCCGTCCGGCTTTGAGAAAATCAAATCCTTTCACTTGCATTTCTACGGCGTCAAGTTCGAGGCGCCCAACCAGACCATCCGCGTGGAGCAGAGCCAGTCGGACCGATCCAAGAAGCCATTCTATCCAGTTCCGTGAGTAGCACAGAATATACAAATACACGATTGCGTCTGTTACCCCCTTCTCCATCGCCAGGATCGATCTCCAGAAGCATATCGTCAGCAAGATCACCGTTGGCCGCCTGCACTTCTCCGAGACGACCAACAACAACATGCGCAAGAAGGGGCGCCCTAATCCGGAGCAGCGCTTCTTCCAGCTTGTGGTGGGCCTCCATGTGCACACCATTTCCGGGAACTTCCCTGTGATGAGCCATGGCAGCGAGCGGATCATCGTGCGCGCCTCCAACCCCGGCCAATTCGAGTCCGACGTGGACCTGTGCTGGCAGCGCGGCCTCACCCAGGAGTCCATCTTCCATGTGGGCCGCGTGGGCATCAACACGGACCGTCCAGACGAGAGTCTTGTGGTGCATGGCAACCTGAAGGTCTCCGGCCACATTGTCCAGCCCAGCGACAGTCGAGCCAAGCAGGAGATCGGGGAGCTGGACACCTCGGTGCAGCTGCGCAACCTCCAGAAAATACGCATCGTCCGCTACCGCTACGAGCCCGAGTTCGCCCTTCACTCGGGCCTGAGGCGACAGAGCGACACGCGGGAGATTGTCGACACTGGCGTCATTGCCCAGGAGGTGCGCGAGGTGATCCCGGATGCGGTGCAAGAGGCTGGCAGCGTTGTCCTGCCCAATGGCGATGTCATCGAGAACTTTCTGCTGGTGAACAAGGTGAGATCCATCTAAGCTCTCGATGCAAAACGAGACTCCATTCTCTTGACTCCTTTGATAGGACCGCATCCTCATGGAGAACATTGGGGCCGTCAAGGAGCTGTGCAAGGTCACCGGCTCCCTGGAGACGCGCATCGAGCATCTGGAGCGGGCCAACAACAGCCACAACAGCCACCAACTGCGTGCCAAGGACCTGCTGGAGCCGCGTTGCCTGCTGCCGGACAGAGGGGCCCTCAAGTCCTACATCAGTCGGCGGGATGGCTACGAGATCTGCTCCAGCCGCTCCCTGCAGATTGTCATCTTTGTGCTGATCATCGTGATGGCAGCCTGGTAGGAGGGAAGCCTCCGCACAATTTACACCCCACCTAATCCCGATATTCCCTGTTCCGATTCCCATTGCAGCCTGGCGGCTGTGTCCACGCTGTACTTTGTGGAGCACAACAAGCAGCAGCAGCTGGACGGGTACCAGCTCTTTGGCAACAGTCACATTTTCCGCACGGACACGCCCACGCACCTGAGCGAGGAGGATAGGCACTACTTTCAGCACAGCCTGCACACACTCTTCAAGAACAAGACGCACGTGGCCTGGCCCAGTCTGATGTACGCCACGAGTACATCCCGACCACCAGCCTCTGCCTTGGTCCCACGCCCCGGGGAAGATGAGGCCGAGGAGCTGGCCGCCGTTATGACCAAGCCGCAGGTGAACCTCCAGCAGCAGCAGCAACAGCAACAGCAACAGCAGCAGTCGCTGAAACACAGTCGCATCACGACTTCAGCTCCGAGGTTCAGCAACAAGACCATCAGCAGCAAGAAGACCAAGTGGCCGCTGTCCCAAGAGGTTCTGCGGCAGGCGGCCAGTCAGAAGGCGCTCCAGGCTGTGCACGGTGTACGGGGAGGGGCACCGCCTCCAGCCAGCGCCAATGAAACGAGCGCCCCCCCATCCTCATCCGAAAAGCCCACACAGTCGTCCCAGAGCCAGTCGCAGGCCATTTCCCTGCCCCAAGACTTTGAGAATAACTCCATAGACATTGATGCGCAGCAGCAGCAGCTGGTGGGGGGGAAGCAGCCTTTGTCGGCTCTAAAGCTGGACGAGCACATTGTGGTGGTGGGAACCATTGCCAGTCCCACTTCGGAGGGAGCAGAGGGGGTATCCCACTCGTCGGATGTCGGGGGGACCGTCGGTCAGGCCATCCGCAAGCTCAACACTGGGGACGCGGTCATCTACAACGTGTACAAGACGGTGTCACCGCCCACGGCGAACCTGGCGCTGACCACCAACAAGGTCAGCACCGAACCGGCCCAGAGCACTCTCTCCCAGGCCCTGGACGCGCCACCCCCGGCGGCGCTTCCTGTCCACAACAGCAGCGGTGGGCATGAAAATCCCGATGCCCTCGACCTGCAGAATCTAAGCAACACCAACGAGTCCGTAGACAATCCCATCTCAGCGCTCTTTGGATTTGTGTTCCCGGAAACGGGCCTGAGGGACTCCAGCGTGGGCAGGCGGTCGGCCAATCAGCGCAGTCTGGACTGGATCGTGCATAAGACCCTGAAGACGGGGCTCTTTGGCCAGCCGGCGGAATGCACTGGCGATGAGTCAGTCAGCGATAATTGCCAGGTAACGCAAGAAGCCTTTCCTTAAACGGTTACACCTTCCATTCGCCCATCCACAGTCCGTTTGCTTTGAGGAACTGCCGTCGTCGAAGACACAGCCGGATAACGTAGATGCCAATGTCAGGGAGCAGCATGTGGAGGATGATCTTCAGTCCGCCGAGCAGGAGCAGGATCCCGACGTACTAGCCTCACAACCAGCGTTGTCGGCCAACAACGAGACTACCTTTGTCCACGGAAAGAGCTCCCACAACACGGATGCCCAGGCCAAGAACGCAGAGACACAGGCAGTATCGATCCAAAACCAGAGCCTGGGCCAGGGGACACCATTGGAGCAGCTGCCAAGGCCAGAGGTTGACCATCCTCCCATTCAGTTGGATTGCTGGAGCGTCACCAGCTGCGTCCTGGCCGCCCAATACAACAGCACCATCGACATAGAGAAGTTCTGTCCCAGTGCGGGCAGCTCCCTGAACGTTAGCTACATAGTCCCAGTGTCGCGTTATCTCCAGGCCAGCAATCTGGAGCTACATTTCACGTGAGTCGCTACAGAGTCACAGCCAGACGAAGAGCCAAAGTACATAGTTTTGTTCTCCTCGACAGCTCGAACAAGCCACTACAGTGGTCCATCTGCATTGATGAGGACCAGGCCAAGGCCAATGCGAACGCGAATGCCCAACTCAACGAGGACGATGAGGTTCCGCCCAGCAGTGGAGTGAAAATCCTCAAGCAGCTGGGCAACAACAAGCTGGTCCTGGCCCTCGACCTGCCCGAGCACGGCTACTTCTTGCGCGACTTTATGCTGCGCGCTAGCCACGATCTGGAGCAGGTGAGTGCTGGGCAGATATTCAAGAACCACTCCAGGACAAAACAATCATTCAAACCAATCATTTTTTGTCTGCAGCAAAAACTATGCGATGATAGCGCTCACCTGGCGAACCCTATACTCCAGTACAACTTTAGAATCGTAAGAGATTGTGATTAGTTTACAATTTAATTTATGGCACGGATTGAATCTGAATCTGAATCTCCAGAAATGCATATATATACCATATACGAGTAAAATATGTTCAAGCGGCATGCGACATGCTGCATTGTCAAGGCACCAAAATGGAACACTTTTTAAATTAGGAAAATACGAGTCAACGAAAAAAAAAACTGTTGATCAGATGGATGGCCGAAAGTGGAAATGAATACATTTATACGTAAAGAAAGCAATCAAATAAGACATGCAAATCCATTATCGACAATTTAAATAAAATATTTAGAGAAATCTTTTATTCAAACTTAACGAATACTAAGCTTATATACGTAGATATACCAAACTTATCAGACCGCAAAGGGCTGATCTTTGCCATCTTCATGGTATTTGATGTACGTCTCGCCGTGGGTAAAGTCTTTGGTGCCCTCGAGGCGACCACGTGGTGGGGCCTTGTCATAGTCGAAGGACTTCTTCGACTTACCGAACAGCTCGTTGGCCATCTCGATATCCTCGCGGTACTTGCCGACCACCACTTTTTTGCCAGTGATGGGATCGGTTATGTCACCAAGCGGATAGACCACTTTTTCTACAGCATGCGTGATGAGGCGGGTCATGCGCTCGGGGAGCTCTCGTATGAGGACCACGTCGCCGGTCTTGCATACCTTTTGCGGATCGTGGGCAAAGTAAAAGTCGTCCTTTTTAAAGTACTAAACGGAATAGAAATGGAAACTAAGTGAATCCCATGCGACTGTTTGCTGAAAGCGGCAACAAACCATATTCAGATTCTTGTCCAGTTCCATGCGGCGTATGCGTATCTTGGAGGCATTTTGCTTGATGCAGGGCATGCATTGGCCCATCAACAATAGTCCACGCCTCGACATCCTCTTTAAGCAACTTTAATTAATATCAATTTGTTTATATGCAAGTTCGAAAACGGAGTTCCCTTATCGGTCTGACCCTCCGAAAAATACCGAAAATACGTCACAAATTTCAAAGTACACCGTAAATATATTGACGAACTATTTGTACTGATATTCCTCGATTTTGATATTCGGTTGAATACTACTAACTAGTTAGGACTCTCAGCCCTCAACATATAATTTTACCCGATTGACTATTTACTTTCCCACAAAACTGGTTAACTCTAGGTTCTCATCTTTTTTCGCTTGTTTATAAAATAATGTTTAAACAAAGAAGTTCAAGAAGAATTTCGAACAAACTCTAATTGTTGTACACGCTATGTACACATTTGTTACATATTAACTACATCTTTATGTAATTACCAAAAGCGACACCTGCAGGTGAAAGTGTGAAAAATCTCCGTTATCCACTTATTAAGTGAAAAAATTAAGATTAATGGCAAACGATCAGGAATTGTATGCTGATCACGAAATGATATTCGTTGGGGCCCCGGAAAAGGCTTCAAATGGCATTTCTACACGATTTCTACATGATTGGATTAGCACAATGAGGTGAGTGAATAACGAGTCTTAAGAAATACTGGAATAATCTGGAAATACTCAAAAGTATTACAAGATGCAAGGTGTGTGAGGCAAACATGGTGGCAAAGCTAAATTGCTAGCAACTGCAGCTGATTTCTATCGACTTATCGATACAATAATTTTCCCAATCAGCTGATTGCCGATGTGAACACACTTTAATTCCGATAAGAAACTTGTAAAACGAAAAATTAAGTAAACTAAACTAGTTAGTCGGAATAACGTTGGATTCAAGCGCAGAGTCCAATCAAGTTGGCGTCCAAGTAACTAAAGACGAGACGACGGGATACGAGCCTAGCTACCACAATGGCAAGTAAACAAAGAAACCATATTAGTGTTGGTGCCGCAGCAGCAGCAGCCTCCGCCCATCACACGCTTTTCTTTTCCCCATCCCACTTTAATCAAGCAAAGCATGACTGATTTGCATATCAACAGAGTTACGACGACGACGACTACCCAGCAGATACATTCCCGAAGGATTTCGGATATGGGACCTACAACCAGGATGGTCTAGAAATGGAGCCCAATTCGACGGGCAGCAGCGAAACGAAGCCGCGCATTTTACTAATGGGACTGCGCAGATCCGGCAAGAGTTCAATTCAAAAGGTTGTGTTCCACAAAATGTCGCCCAATGAGACGCTCTTCCTCGAATCGACGAGCAAGATCGTCAAGGACGACATCAACAATTCCAGCTTTGTGCAGTTTCAAATTTGGGACTTTCCTGGCCAAATCGATTTCATTGAGCCCACCTTCGACTCGGACATGATCTTTGGTGGTTGCGGCGCCCTAGTGTTTGTCATTGATGCCAAGGATGACTACAACGAAGCCCTAACCAAGTTCAAAAACACAGTGATAAAGGCTTACAAAGTGAACCAGCGAATCAAGTTCGAGGTTTTCATACACAAAGTGAGTTCAGATACGGCTGCTTTGCTTATCAAGGCAGCTGCTTAATTCCCACTGCCACTCCACCCGCAGGTTGACGGAATAAGCGATGATTCAAAAATGGAATCGCAACGTGATATACATCAGCGGTCATCAGACGATCTAAGCGAGGCGGGTCTCAACCAGATCCATCTGAGCTTCCATCTTACCTCCATATACGATCACTCGATCTTCGAGGCCTTTTCCAAGGTGGTGCAGAAACTAATTCCCCAGCTGCCGACGCTAGAGAACCTTCTCAACATCTTCATACCGGTTTGTCATTTCTGTACTTTGTCGAGCCACTTACCTACTATTTATCCAACAACAATTTGCAGAACTCTGGAATTGAGAAAGCCTTTCTCTTTGATGTGGTTTCCAAAATCTATATTGCAACGGACTCTTCACCTGTGGATATGCAAGCCTATGAGCTGTGCTGCGACATGATCGATGTGGTGATTGATCTGTCCAGTATATACAGGTAAGCCCTCGATAAATTTCCATTTGTCGATGATATATGCCTATGACCATTACAGCTCGGAGGAAACCGCCTTTGACAGCGGCAGCTCTAGTCTCATAAAGCTGAATAACAACACGATACTCTATCTGCGAGAGGTGAACAAGTTCCTGGCCCTGGTCTGCATACTGCGCGAGGAGAACTTCAATCGGCAGGGCGTCATTGATTACAACTTCATCTGCTTTCGCGACGCCATCAGCGAGGTATTCGAGCTGCGTCTGAAAAGACAAAAGCAACTGGAGAACAATGAGGACGAGGATCTCGCCGACGATCACACACTAATTCGCCATGGCAACGATGGAGCTGTGGTGACCTGAAGGAAGTCAATTGGCTGATTGGATGAGATCCCTTCATTTACGCTTGCTCCCACGATGAACCCAGAACCAATTTCTTAACATTAATATTCAGTGGACACGTTGATTCCAATTTTTTATGTTTCTTTACCGTTATATCTAGTGTTTACCTTGTTTATTGATACATATATTTAGTCTTTTATAAAACTTAAAATCTGCGTAAGCCCAGCAATTGAAATTGATAATATTACTAATAAATATGTATATTTTTAAAAGAAAACTGAATTTGCATTGCATACCTCAATCTGGGGGATTCCTGAAACTGATGATGATTAAAGGTGACAACGAAGTGACTGTGAAAGTAAATCAAATTCAAATCTTCCTAATATCTGATTTCTCTTAGATTATTTATATTTGGGCACATCCGCGGGGCGCGAACGTACGCTTTTTATATACAAGATAGGTAATTTTCACCATATTTTTTTCGATTCGATAGAATTTTGTAAGCTTTATGTTTAGTACAAAAGATGGGGTTCATCAATGTTGGCTTAATCTAGTAAAATGTACAAATCTGTGAAGCGGAACCGAATATTCTAAGACAGTTAATTTATTTTAAAAGTGGATTATTGTAGGTTTCTATCTAGTAATTGTACAATAAATTATCTCTATTGGTGTTTTTGAAATTTATTTAAGTACTGGTCGCGAACGTACGATTTTTCCATGTGATTGTGTTACTATATTACCTTACACTCTCCCGAAACAACTTAAACACAAACCACAAAAACAGGAAATTCTCTAGCACGGTTCCGGTACCTGTATTCCGGGCCAGGCTATGAATAAAACCCTACTCGCATTCAAAAATCGCTCTTAACCACACAAATCCTCGGTGCTGGATTGATTTTACACATGCGCTACACACTATGACTTCTTTACCTTAATCCACGCTTTATTTTTTTCTTCACTTCTATTCATCCGTTCGCAACCTGACTAATAAGTCTATCTTATCCTATTATATTCCTTATATCTGCTCCCCCTATATCATGATACACTTTGGAACCGCCATAGAATTCCGATAGATGGCGCTTCGCCCTCAGAACTGGACTATCTGGAAACTGGAAACTATCGCTACCACCACCAGTTTCTGCTCTCTTCATTTTGTATTGTTTCTAGTCTATTTTTTAAACCTTGTTTTACAATCAATAAAATAAAAAGGAGTACTTAAGATTAGTTAATCTTATAGAAAATGTATTCATCAATGGCATCAAATTATGTAGGCAGAGCTGAGACTCTTATTTAGCCAGCATTATTCAATGGAACATCAAAATTTAGCAATAGAAAATAAATTATTCAAATTATTACCCTAGTGTCGACCAGTGGGTATTAAAATACTATCCACTGAAATTATGGCTTGTATGTTTTGTATGTAAAGAGGAATTAATAGAATTATTATCTGTAAGATATGAATATTAGTTTATAAGATTTGAATATTAGTTTAAGATTTACTCATCGGTAGTATTATAAGAAATACCAATGTACTCGATATATCGATACTTGTCCTCGACAACACACATTCATTCGAATACGCCGATCAAGAAAGAAGAACAAATAATAAAATAAAAATATTAAAAGTTTACATATCAATATTATTTCCGCGGCATAGCTAAAGTTGTTATCCTGTTTAAATAAAGGGAGTTTAAGTTTGTTTCTTCATCGGTATATTTACGGTATATTTTTAAAAATGAGACAGTATATTTCGGTATAATTCTGAGGCGGACGCCTTGCTCAAAAAGATAAAAATTTTGTTTTCAACAGGTGCGATTTTAATTGAAAAACTACGAAATGGGTGATGTCACAGGCATAAGCAATGCCGAGGCCGAAGCCTTGTGCAAAAAGCCGGATAAGGCAACAGAGGTAAACCAAGACATTGCAGAAAAAGGCCGATCGAGTGGAATCCATTAACACGCGTCATTGCGATATTCTATATAGGAATTCCTGTTCCAACAAACCATGTATCGCATTAAAGACCCCCGGAAGTCGCTACCCTTCTATACGGGCGTTCTAGGCATGACATTGCTGGCGAAATTGGACTTCCCCGAGTCCATGTTTTCGTTGTATTTCATGGGGTAGGTTAAGTGGAAAGGGCAGACCAGACGTCACTCGCTTATCTAAGTGCCTAGCTCCCCTATCGGACATCTATAATGACAATTACTTTTCATATTACTCAACTGCAGCTATGAGAGTGCCGACGATATACCCAAGGATCCCAAGGAGCGCAGGAGCTGGGCGTTGAGCCGCAAGGCAACTATTGAGTTGACCCAGTAAGTGTTCCGTATGTGCTGTAGATGAGGGAGTGTACATGGCTTTCTATAATTATAGCAACTGGGGCACTGAAAATGACTTAAGGCAGATCTATCACAACGGCAACAGCGAACCCCGTGGCTTTGGACACATTGGACTGATGGTTCCTGATGTCTATGCTGCCTGCAAGCGGTAAACAATCATTTCATAAGATTTAAAAACTCTGTCTAACCATGCAAGCCCTACAGATTCGAGGAACAGGGAGTCGAGTTCGTGAAGAAACCAGACGATGGCCGCATGAAGGGATTGGCCTTCATCAAAGATCCCGACGGCTACTGGATTGAGATTTTCAATGCCTACACCGTTCGGAAATAGAATGGAAACGAAACTTTACTTTTATTAAATGTACATGTGCTACCGTTCCTTACCCAACCTTTTAAAAGGATAATTGTTACAATAAATTAGGGAATGTCCAACTGTCTCACTATTGTATTTCATTTTGCAATGATCTGCGTGTGCGTCCCACCTGTGTGTAACTCTTGCTTTACTTCACTTCATCTTTCTCTATATAATCTTTGGCCAATTCGATTCGATTTCCACCTGATCTTGACTAATTATATTGCTCTAACCAACTTCAACTGAAACCGAAACCCACAAAACAACATGAGGCCTCGAACTAAATTCTCGTTTATATAGGGTAAGAGATCGGGAGATCTCCTTTTCTTTAGACACGACTTTAAATGCTTGAAACTATTCCAAAAAGGACCGATGGCGGGCACTGGGAATTGCCAGTGTTTCTCTGAGGACTATGGAGCGCAATCTTTGACGGAGAACGATTAACCCATTGTGGGTATTTTAATATTCCACCGAAAATAATGAACATGGAATGATTTTAGCGAAGTTTTTTTAAGATCAGAGGAAATTGATAATCTACAATGGATAATATTTTCCCCCATTTACCACAAATCGTTGAACTGTTTAAATAGGTGGGCTTAAGTGGGCTAAGTTCGTTTGTGTCAGCGGTATATATTTTGGTATTTCTGAGAGTCGTCACACTTGTTTTTTATACCACCACGTCTAGCTCACACAACTTGCAAATTGTATACTTTTAATAGTATTTTCCAGCACATTTTAAGACGCTTTATGGATTCACCCTCTTGCCCAGTGCACCAATGTAGAAACCGTGCAGAAATGCCATTTAGAGCCATGTCCCACGCCAAATCGAATACTAATTCGCGATCAGCATTAATTTATTCAAAAATGTCGGAAAAAGCCATGTCAAAACGAAGCTTTTTTTAAACTTGCACTTATTTGAAAAAAAAAATTGTTAATTACATTAAAATGTAGTTCATTTGTAGCAATTGTGTAGTTAACGTGTAGTTACCATGTAAGGAAATGAATTTTGTGGAAATTGTTGTGCACCGGTTTTGTTTAAACCTTATTTTATCAGCAATGCAATAAAGGTGAAAACTTAAATGTAACCAGTCTCGTAGGAAATTGTTTTATAAATCGGATAAAATTATGAGTTCAGCACTGAGAGTCTTAGCTAGCTAGTATTATTCAACCGAACATCAAAAACTAGGAATATGATGGACCTGGACAAATACTTCGTCAGTATATTTACGGTATATTTTGAAATTTGTGACGTAGCTCGGTATATTTCTGAGGGACCTGCACCGCGCTCAAATTTCTCTAATATGCAAGCTTGTTGTCATCGATAATCAGCTGACACCGCGCTCAAATTTCCGCCTAAGCCGCTCTGTCATTTAAAACACCTGGAAGTTTTAAATAAATAACTCGTGATTATCAAAATTGTGTAGTGAAAAATCACAAAAATCTGGAAGTTTTTGGTAGAACGGAAATAGTCGTTTGACTTGCGAAATAAAAGAGAAGAACCCTGGAAAGTGGTTGGTAATGTGTATGTATTTAGCGAGCACTAAAAACCAGTTGGTTCGGTGAAAGAGATTCAATAACGTGTTAAAAAAAAGAACAAATTGTTTTGTGTGTGTGTGTGTGCGAGCAGCAGAAGCAGCAACAACAACCTGGTCTGGGCTCTGAGTGTCTGATACGGGTACGTCCGCTTTCCTCGCTCATTAGCGGTGCTTTCTCGCGCGCCCAGGAGAGTCAAAGTCAAGTGGAAGTCGGAAAACCTACAACTACGGCACCAGGCACCAGCCAAAACGATTATTGGCGAATTGATATACGCAGTCAAGTGCAGCCTGAGAGGAGGAGCATCAGCATCAGCAGCAGTAGCGGCAGCAGGTGCGTATTGCAACCAACTTTCGATATTGACGTCTGATCTGGTCTGGGCTGTCTCTTGTCTCCATCTCTGCTTGGTGGTGGTGCGTGGTGGCTTATACATACAAATTGGTTTCGTTTCTTTACTATTTTCCATTGTGGCAACAGCAGCATCAGCATCTTTGGCATTCATTCATTTGCCTAACATATTTTTTAGCAAATAAAATAACAAATAAAGTGAAAGGTGCTTGGTGTCTGGGCTTATATTTTCCCATCTTTTGTGTAAGAAGTAGTCATGTGATTTCCCCCTTTCCCCCACACACACACACAGCACATTTAACATGTAACTACGTTCTGCAATTTCCTTTTATTTATAAACCTCTGGGAAAGGGCAGTCCAGAAATCGTTGCAGTTTCGGTAGCTTATCGATTTATACCAGCTGCTGTAACACAGCTCTCCCCCGTCAGGGCGTGTCACGTTTGGCAGTTAATTATTAACTTTAGTCGTTGACGGACAAGTGTTTTCCACAGCCTATGGGCACCACAACCACACCCCACTTATGTCATGTCATGCTCTACAATAGGATAACCTCATGGAAAGCGGAAATGATTTCATACATCAGACCAACCCGAAAATATACCATATACACACATAATTTATTCCTATGTAACAGACATGCACAAAAAACAATGTTTTGGCCATTCCCTGCCTCAAGTTCATTCAGATTCTTGTTTATGCTGGGCAACATACATATGTATGTTTGTACGAGTACCTACTGCAGATTGAGGTTGGGTCTTGGTCCTTTCAGGGTGCCGGCTGTCTTCAACAACTGCGTCGCCGCAAAAAAAATTCCCTTTTGTTGGGGTGCAAAAAGCACGTTTTGCTGCCTCCCCAATTTCACGGCCAAATTGATTTTCCAACATCAAAATGAAGGAAAAGTAAAATTACAAAATACTGCTTGCGCAGCGAGACCGTGATGGGATGGCCATAAAATAATAACGATTATAAAGAGAAAAATTTCACACAGTTGCTGGGCATTTCATTTTCGCAGCCAACACGCAAAGCCAACTTTTGATTGTTTGCTTTGCTGCCCAACTCCTAGCGAACGCAGGCCAAGAGCACGGAGCACGTGCCTCTACGCATTGAGTTTTCCTCCCAGACAAATTCTCAGGTTCTTTGGCAGTGGGGGCGACGATAGAGCCAAGCATGACCAAAGAAACTCAAGACTTGGGCAATTTGTAGGCACATTAAATTGTTAACAAACCGTGAAGTTGGTCAGTGGGCTCCGAACGAAAAGAAATGCAAATGCAAAGCAAGGTTTTGTGGCTTAACAGTTTTGGCAGAAGAAGATTTTGGAGGCGGATCGAGAGAGTAACGTAACCGTTAGGTTCGTGAGAGCAGCTCGGAAATTGTTTGGATCTAGCGAAGTCCTCTCCTTCTAGTTCCATCTGTACCTCTGCCCCCCTCTCTCTCTCTCTCTCTCTTTTCCATTGCCGTCCATTGGCCCATTGCTGGGTTACCTTTTGCCGTTCCATTCCTCGCCTCGTAACAGTTGTTTTCGTACGTGCAAATCGCATAGGCTCTCTCCTACTATTCTCCCCTGATGCATCGGTGTCTCATTGTTGTTGCTGCTTCTCTCCGCTCTTCAAGCGGAAGCTACTCCATTTATGTAAATTGCTTGCGTGACATTTCAATACGCCGGGTATTTTATGAAAAGCGGCAGCGCAGCGCCAAGAATCGGCTTCATTGTTGCAGTCAGAGCCAGAGCTGGTTGCCATGCCGACTGCCGACTGCCATTGTCGTGTCATGTTCGTAATCAGTTTAACTGTGCTTTTTATGGCCCGCTCTTTACGTTTCTTATGCGCAATCATACATATGTGCAATATCACTGCAATTACGCTTTTCCTATAAGTAGGGGATCATATGTACTACTCGTACTTGGAAAAAATCTCCGTTGAATTCAATTATTAAACCTATTAATTTGCTCATTTCATCTCATGTCTTTTAAAGGAATTTTGCCAAGAGATTAAGTTGAAAGGTGCTGCCGTGTTTGGTAATTTTAGCCCAAAACAGAGTTGGATACGGATCTTTTTTTCTCTTTTTTTTGGAGTGGCTATAATTCGTTTGCTTAATTTGCTCATTCGTGCCCGGGGTTCAGCGAGGTGAAACGGTTAAATGTTTTCAAAACTTCTCCAGTATTTTGAGTGTATGTGTGTCTTGTGTGGTCTCTGCATGTGTCCATTGTTATTTCGGTGTGCTGCCCGTGTCCCCCCCCACTGGCGTTTTGATATGCTCTCTAGGCGCTAGCGCTGGTGCTCCACATAAAGGGTGATTCGATACGACCGCGCAGGCACAGTGGTATAGGGCTGCAATGCAAATGAACCTGAGCCGAGTTCAGTGCACTGGATCACGGGCAACGCCACCATCGACCGAATGATTCGACATTGGGTTTGCTTTTTTTTTCGGTACGGAAAAACCTTACAAATATCAGAAAATTATGAATAATGCAGTGGAGTTTACGAGTACCTAAAAACTAAAACTACAAAAAATCGTGTAAATCGTGTCTGTTAATGATAAACTAAAAAACGATGCATAAATTATAGTTTTCGGTGCACATATGTACATATTGTACAGTAGCACTAATACGGTCTTTTGACCGTGTTTACTTGTATTATTATCAGTGTCGTATAATCTGGGTCATCAGTGGATATTGTGATTTTTGTACACGAGTACAATAAAGGCTCTCTTACTTAAATGATCTGCCAATAAGTGTCCACCCAAGAGAACTTTCACTTTACATACATATATCTTCCACGAAAAATAGCACTCATATACATACAGATGCATATGTATGTATGTATGTATCTCCAACATTTGCTTTGTCTCCCCACAATATTCCCCCTCATTTTGCATCAGCTCAATTTTCTGCTTTGCCCACAAAATGTTGACTTTTGGAATTAAATTTCACCGTTTCCAAAGATCATAAGTCCGCTGGATCTCTCCCTCTCTCTCCCCCTCCCCCTCCCCCACCCCTTCAGCACCGTTGCCGGCGAATTTTGTGGAGCCGCAAAAATTGACCTAGTCAACGAAATGCGCGATCCCCAGCGACACATTCCCTCTCACCCTCTTTTCCCCACTCTACTAAGCTTTTGGGAGCTTTAAATAGAGCTTTTATAAACTCTGCTCTTAGTGAAGAGAGGCTCTCTTAAACTGTAAAGCTCGTTTCTCTTTAGTTTGTGCTCTCTTGATGGGTTCATGGACTTATGTTTGGGGTTTGAAATCTCAAAGTTTGTTGATTCCATAAACATTGGAAAAGAAGTGCCCAACCTTTGTGTTTCCAAGGTTCCCCAAATATCGACTTCACATCTTTTGGGAATGAATATAATAGATTGTAGGTACATTTCAATGTTCTAATTGTAGAAGGTACAGCCGTAAATACCATAGAAAAATGCATTTAGCCACGGAATGCAATTAATAAATAAATTTGTTGGTTGTAAAATTTCAGTTTAAATGAAATTTGAAATCTTTCCAGCACACACCAGTCTCCCCTTACATTTCCAGAGGTGCAGGATAGACCATTCCTTGTTGTTTTCGACACCACCAAGATTAGATAACTAGGCATTCCTTCATTTATTTTTCAAGATAGCCCAACCAAAGCTTACCTTACCCGTTTTACCCAAATATCTTTAGAGTAGGTGCTATAAAGCGACTTAAAGTTGTTTATTTCCATAACTAATTAGCCAGTTGACAAAGTTGCATTATATTGATTGCTGGTTCTGGATTTCCGCTGATATCAGAGCATCCCCCCTCCATACGACAGCAGCAGAATATAATAAAAACACAATAACAACCCTCTATCGCTATCCAATTCCACCACACGCGTCGCCTACTCGATTGTGTAAATGTTTTAATGGCTTTGTTTTCGTAAAAGTTCATTAAGAAAGAAAAAACTAAAAATTACTAAAGCCTTCGAAGAAAAATACAAAACAGAATCGAAATTATCGTTGGCTGTTGTTATTTCCAAGCGCACGTTCTTCTGTAGCCTGAAAAAAAAAATGCATTTATTCTTTGTTTACTGCGAATTACAGCTCTTCTATGTATAGCCTGTACATATATGAATATGCTACCACAACACTCGTGGCGGGGGAGCAGCGTCGAGCCCCACGCCGGCCACCAATCAGAGGCGGGTAAACAAGTTGGAATAGTGCTCGGCGGGGAGGGGGGGACAAACAGCCGGCGACGCGGAAGCGTATTTAGTTGTTTACGCTTTATTCAAAGCAAAACAATTAACCCACAATTATGAAATCGCCAGAGAGAAAACTATCCAACGGGCGGATTGATCGGTCCAACAGCTTTTGAGGAGAGATCGATACCCTTAATGTGGAATTTCCCTTCCGACTAATGGCCCTGGTCGCTTAATTTATGATACCTCTGGCCATATAAATATTTTTTGTAGCTCGTTATCGATGCGTTGGCTTTTTGTTTAACAATTTGTTGAATTTCGCATAAACTTTTTTCCGCTAATCGCAACTTGAGAGAAGAGAGCATTGATCGCACAGCTCCGCACCGGTTTTTTGCTCTTCGAAGGGGGCCTGCCTGCCCGCCTGCCGGCCCTCCCCTGGTCACTTCCGCACAAGTTTATATGCTCAATGGCTATATGCGAGGGTACTGCGTAAATCGTTTCACCGGTATACCATCAATATGTATCTGAAACTACGAGTATTTCTACGTATTCTTGCTCCGAACCATTCAGAATCAGATCGGATTGGCTAAGGCGCGAGCGACTCACGCGCTCTCAACTATTTCGACCTTGGTGCCGGCGGTGGGTTATCTTTCTATCTAGCCACTCGGCTCGCAGCTAGAAATAGTTGTTTTGCTCATGAATAACATACATATATTACAGAATGATCACCGCTCGCCTCTCCGAGCACACAAACACAAGACACATGTACACCCGAGTATGCACTTGTATGTGTGCGCTTATATGTATGTATGTGGCAATGGAGATACATATCAATTAAGGGGCTCGTCTCAAGTTGTTTTTCCTTAGATTGGACAGATGTGCTCTGTTGGATTCATAAACCATACACTACAGCAAGCAAGCACACTACAAAAAGCAAATCAAAGAATGCCTTTCACTATCATTTAGATTAACCTGAGCCTATATATTTTTGGGATTTTTCATTGGCTTATCAAAATTATCAGTGTATCTGTATATATCCTGGAGCTGGAGCTGCATCTGGATTTGGATTTGGACACGACAGAAGCGTGTACGTACGTACAAGTGGGGCACACCATACGCACTGGAGTCCAGAGGCATCCAGAGGGCGGAAGGTTCATGAACTCCACTCCTCTTCTCCATGAGGGCGACACACAGACATTGCGCCTATTGAGCGGAAGTGGTAAGGGGGATAGACAGAGAGAGAGAGAGAGAGAGAGAGAGAGAGAGAGAGAGAGTGGAGTGTGCTGCAGGCCAACGATTGGCGTGAGTGATGATGGTCGCTTCCAGCTGATGGCATGGCATTTCACTGCAGGTTCAGTACACTTTGACGGACTACTACGGGCGGACGTTTTGCAGACCGATAAAGAGTCGTCACAAACATACAATATATCCCTTATCTTTGCCGTTGTCTTATCAGGCATTTGTCAATCTTATCGCTGGAAATAACCAAACAAAAAGTACTCAAATACTGAAATAGTTTGTGTGATATAAATGTGTTCAATTCCAATGTGATTGTCCGCCGTTTCTGCTGCTGCTGTGTGTTACAGGCTGGGTAATATTCCAAATTTGACTCTTAATTCCAGTGATTAATTACCGTTGCCGTTTGTGCCTAGTTTAACAAAGAGAGAGAGAGAGAGAGAAAGAGATAGCAGCAGCAGCAGCTGTTAAGCTTTGCCTCTCGTGCATAACATAACCTCAAAGTGTAATCACTTTTCGTGTGACTAATTTAATATTTTAAACGAGCGATAAGCTGGCTTCTAATTATTGCTTCTAGTAATTGTCAACTTAATAGATCAATCAGCGAAACAGTGCAGATGTTAACCCTTGTGGGACGATCTATGAATCATCCCTCCAAGGCACGTTTCCTGTTTGAAATTTACGACTTTTGAGTACACCGATTAGATAAACACCTACAATGTACATACATACATATATTTGGCTATGGTTATAGGTACTTTACTGTACAGTGTGCACTTTGTATAAACGTCGCCTAATCACTTTGACTAACCTGTAAATGCAACAAAAACAACAACAACAACAACTACTACTACTCTCATCAGAATTGAGCATCTACATAGCACATACTACAAACAAGCATTGAATCCTAATCCGCCTAATCCCAAGAGATCCCACACCTTTTTCTACGCACACAGATCCAAGAGCAAGGTAACAGGATACAAGGATACAAGGACTCGATTCTGTACATGCCAGAGGATCATACAAAACAATACAATCGCAGACATTTCGGAGCAACCAGGACCGGGACCACCACCAGTCATGCCACTCTTCACGAGGAAAACCACCAAGCCGGGATCTGCAGCAGATAATGCCTCACAGAACAGCAACAACAGTGATGGGGGGAAGGGGCGTGCCTCTGGCGGACCCGCCACCATTCAGAACAACAATAACAACAACAACAACAATAACAGCAGTCCCGACTACTCGAAGCCCCCACTGGTGTTCCACTGCCAGCTGGCCCACGGCAGCCCCACGGGGCTCATCCACGACTTCTCGAGCGTGCGGGAGCTGTACCAGAAGATCGCCGAGTGTTTCGACATCTCGGAGCAGGACATTCTTTTCTGTACGCTCAACTCGCACAAGGTGGACATGGCCCGGCTGTTGGGGGGCCAGATCGGGCTGGATGATTTCATATTCGCCCACCGCAAGGGCCGGCCGAAGGAGATCGAGATTGTCAAGTCGCAGGAGGCCCTCGGGCTGACCATCACCGACAATGGGGCCGGCTACGCCTTCATCAAGCGCATCAAGGAGGACTCGATCATCGACCGCATCGAGCACATCTGCGTGGGCGATCACATCGAGAAGCTTGATGGCCAGAATATGGTGGGCAAACGGCACTACGAGGTGGCTCGCATGCTCAAGGACATACCCACGGGCGATACCTTCACGCTGCGGCTGGTGGAGCCCGTGCGGAGCGGTTTCCAGGGCATTGGGCCGCGCAGCCAGTCCCGGGCCACGGGCAGCGCCGGCGGTGGACGAAACTACGGCAGCGGCAAGGAGACGCTCCGTTTCAAGGCCAACGGAAATGCACAGATCGAGCCACAGTTCGACGAGGCCACGGTGGCCGGGATCGATGCCATCAATAATCTGCTGGAGTCCTTCATGGGCATCAACGACACGGAGCTGGCGTCGCAAATCTGGGATTTGGGCGACAAAAAGTCCAACTCAATGGACTTTGCCGAGTCCATTGACAACTCAGACCTCGAGTCCTTTGGCTTCACCGACGACTTCATCATAGAGCTCTGGGGTGCTATAACGGATGCCCGCCGCAAGACCACGACCAGCCCCAAGTAGGGGCCGGCCCGACCCGAAGGTTGGGAATCGGGAACTGTGCGCATGCATTTTATATTGACTATTGACTTGTTTAGGAACCAATAAAAAGAAAACACACAGAAACCACTAGAGAAACTAAGAGCCCAAGCCAAGCCCATGCAGAAGAGCCTTTTCTGTTGTTCTTAACTATTGCTATTATCATTAAAATATGTTTTGATTAAACTGAGTTACTATATCATATCCATATAGCCTGCATGTGTTGTCTGCCTTTGCCAATTATTTTGTATTTGTATCACGATAAAGTATTTATTATTTATATTCCTTTAGACGAAGGAAGGGAAGGGCGGAGCTATCTATAGTATATTTTTTTGTACAAGTTTCTTCAATGTACATATTTTTCATACCATACGTTTAATTACTATATATTCAGTAGTTTTATCATTTAATCGTTTCGTTTTATGAATAAATTTAAATTATTTAAATTATGAAAAATCACCTTCCTCTTGGCTTTATTTATCAGTTTTTGTAGTATTGATTTTTGGGTTCGTTTAAACATTTCAAAATTACATATTGCGCCTCGTAGGCGTGGTCCATCATTTGTTGGCACACATCAGCAATTTGTAGACGGCCAGGACGGACAGACGGACACTCTGTGAAAATATTCCACGGCCCGAAACGGTGACGAATTTGGATGGTTCTTCTTTTCTTTTATACATGCTTTGACCATGGGCCGGCCGCGCTGTTTCGTGAACTCATTAGTAGTCGAATTCTATTGCTCAACGATTGTATAATTCGTATAAGTGGAACATTTCCTGTATAATCGTAGATCAAGGTAATAGTGTGGTGGTGTGGTACCCTGTAAACAACTGGAAGTGACGTACATCACCAGATCACCCGAAAAACGACACGCTTTAATTTGTTTACGAGTGAATTACGAGAACACATGCAGAAAAAGCTCTCTCGATTGCAACAATAGCAACAACAAAATGCCAAAACATGAACAGCTGCGACCGAGCAGCTGATAAGCACAGTTATTAAGTCGAGGGAAACGAGACGGAGAGAGAGAGAGAGAGCAGCATGTCAGACATGAGGGAGAGTGAATAAAGCAGCTGCTTAATATACTTATATATACATATACATATGTATATGTGCTTGTTCATAGACAGCAACAACTACAAGTTACATGACTTTCCGGTTTTACCTGTTTTGTTTTTGCCCCCACGGCGAGCTTTTGCTCTTAAATAACACTGCTCTCTCTCTCTCTCTCTCTCTCGATGGCCCCTCCACAAGCAGGTACTTAATTCGATTAGTTAAACTTTTTCGTCGCTCAGTTCTGCCCCAGCAGTCGTCGGAGCAACAACTAAAAACAACTAAACCCAAAAGCAACTACACGGAACAACAGTACAGCAGCAGAGAACACCACCAAAAACACTGTGAAAATACAAGAAACACACGATTATTGTATTGTCTGTCAAGTGAACGCCAAAGAGTCGAGTGCTGGACGAAATAGAGTGAGACTTTTGATAGTTTCTCGCTAGTTTTTTCAAGGGCACCTCAACAAACACACTGCTGCTGCTGCTGAAAACTGAACTGAAACCATAATAAAATATTTCATACACATCGAAAGCAAGGTAGTGTAGTGTAGTGGCGCACTGCATATGACATGTGTAGCAAATAAGTGAAATAAAATTTCCATTATACTAGAGATGGCTTCGAGAACGTTGAACATACGTCTGCATTCGGGTCGGCCACAGAATTCTTGGCAAGCAAGCACCTTTATTCTATTCGACTTTGGGCCCCGCGTTTGTTTTTGTTTGCTTGCGCGCGCGCGTCTCTTTCGCTTGCCAACTGATTTCCTCCGAGTGTTTTCTGGACTTTGATCGTGACTCAACAGAACCCCAGACCAGACCCCTACAAATAATATAACTCAAATAAACACTGAACTCTGGGCATGTGATTACCGTTGGCAGCGCGATTTGATCAGTTTCAAATAGAAAAAAAAACCTCGTACTGCATTTGAAACTTCTTTATCTTCTGAAATTGAGTCAGAGCTGTGTCAGAGTCGAAACGCGACTCCTTTGTCGTCCGTTCTCTGAATGGATAACGAATGAGTGCCTTTTCCTTTGTCTGCTACATTTCTGTTAAAGTTTTGTTATTACCCCTCCGCCCGATTCTCTCTAAAAATTGTGTAATTACGGTGCTTCGGGATGCGTTTTCCTTGGGCTTCTTTCCATTTCCATCGAATGTTGTTTGGCTTTGCTCTTCAGTTTCGCAGGTGAAAGTGAGGCAGGGCCCACAACGCGTGACAGATGGCGTGATCGGCTGTGATGTCTGCTCTCGCATCCAGTGATTCGGGAGCACAGCTCAAAATCGAGCATATGCATAAGAAGTAGCATTTTTGAGAATGGAATTTCGCTTATCATTCTGATTTGGCATTAATCTTTGCCAGATTGTTAGCTGGAAAGTACAACCATTGTTCAAATGTTCGGTTCGGGTGGCTTGATGGACATTGAACTCCATTCCCGTGCTTGAGTGTCTCGCTATTCTCGCTCATTGCTTCTTCTGTGAATGTGATGTCGATGTCGCATGATGTTTTCCGTGCTGTGCTATGATTAATACAAACGCAGGAACACATGGAGCAGAGGTGGGGACCCTACCCTGCTCTGACGCTACTTACTCCATGTTTTATCACGCCACTCACTGGAATACTGGAATCGGTGACCACAGCTGATAAGAGGGGCTTTTACAACACCAATTCGATGGGAACGAACGAACACTCATAAATCGGTACTCATAAATAGTTTTGCCACAGATGGCACAATAATAGCGGTCGGTCGTCGGGGTCCTACCTTGAACTTGCCTCGCAATACATGATTAAACAAAGGCTGTGCTGTCCCCTCCACCTCGCGCATACAGCACCCCTGTGGATGGCGGGATGTGGCTTTTGTATGTTTGCCTTCCCATTTCCACCCATCCACCCCCCTATCCATTCAAACACGCCTTGACTTTGAGCACTTTAAGCAGAAACAAAGACAAAAAAAAGCTAAAAATAATTGAATGCAAAAGTTCTTCTGTTTCTGTGGGCATTGTTGCGGTTTCAACAGCCAAAGGACGGGATGCACTTGCACTCTGATGCAATTTGTCTATTTTCAAAAGGCACTGTGAACGCGTTGCCAACGGGGGAACAAATGTCAGAAATAAGCGGTGCAGATTACTCATATTTTCAATTTTGCAATGCCATTTTACAGTTGCCGCAGTTCAGCGAGAGTTTAGTGTCCAAAGTCCACCGCCAAGAAGCGGCGTATTTGACCGCCTTCCAATAAAAATGGCCCCCATATAAAACTCTACCGGGAACACACTAAAACAGCAGCAGCAACACATTCTTAGGTGCGATTGCGATTAGACAAGAAGATTAGAACAAGGCCAACCACAAAGAAAGGGGAGGAGAACGAGGAATTGCCAAATCAGTCTAATCACCCAAAAGGAACGGAAAGGAAACTAAATCAGATCAAAGATGAACAGCCTGGCGCGCGTCTTTAGCAACTTCCGGGACTTCTATAGCGAGATCAATGCAGCCACCTTGACGGGGGCCATCGATGTGATCGTGGTGGAGCAGAAGGACGGGGAGTTCCAGTGCTCGCCCTTCCATGTGCGCTTCGGCAAGATGGGTGTGCTGCGAAGTCGCGAGAAGGTGGTAAGTAGATCTCAAATATTTGAACTCTGGAACTGGAAATAAGACAATCGATGGCATGGCCTCTCCACAGGTGGATATCGAAATCAATGGCGCCCCCGTGGACATTCAGATGAAGTTGGGCGACGCCGGCGAGGCCTTCTTTGTGGAGGAATGCCTCGAGGATGACGACGATGAGCTGCCAGCGAATCTGGCCACATCGCCCATACCCTTGAGCTTCATGAATCTGCGGGAGCACGGCAACGAAACCATGGAGGACATCAGCGGTGTGACAGCCGACAAGTAAGTGAAGCCCAAAGCCCACGGCAGATTCCCACCAGCGCTAGATTCATTTGCCAACCCATTTTAGAAACGCTAGCGAGGAGCTGCAGATTCCCTTGCCGCTGCCGCGACGCAACTCCATCGACTTCTCCAAGGAGGAGCCCAAGGAAGCGGCCGCAGATGGCAATCATTTCGAGAATCAGGCCTCGGACTACACGAAGCGCAGGTAGACAAGTGCTTTCCGCATCTCTCTTGGCATCCCGTTAAGCAGTCCAAAATAACCATTTGATCTCTTGTAATCCCGAACAGGCACACGGACAATACACTGGAGAGGCGCAATCTGAGTGAGAAGCTCAAGGAGTTCACCACACAGAAGATACGTCAGGAGTGGGCGGAGCACGAGGAGCTCTTCCAGGAGAAGAGCGAGAAAAAGCCAGCAGAAGCAGAGCTGGAAAAAGATAGGCAGCCCGAGGCGGGGGAGGAAGTGGAGAAGGAGAAGGAAAAGGAAAAGGAGCAGCCCAAAGCCGATATTACCGTGTCTTCGGTGGCGGCCAGCGAGGTCGCCAAAGATGTGTCCAAGAGCAAGACCAAGAAGCGTCGCAAGAAGACGCAGATGAAGAAGAATGCACAGCGGAAAAACTCCTCGAGCAGTTCTGTGGGTAGCGCTGCCGGCGGCGACGTCACCACCACCAAGGAGGGCGTGGCGACAGTGGACAACATTGATGAGGGCGATGCCACCGCCCCCGCCACCGCCGTGGCGATCATCGCCGCCAACAACTCGGCCAACTCCTCATCCAACGACGAGCCTCCCTCAGCCTCACTGCTCACGGCCCACACCGGGATCGACAGCGCGAAGGGCGAGGAGCCCAAGGCAATCGCAAACCCAACGGCGAAGCAGCGTCTAGACCTGGAAATGTACTTCTTCAGCGATACAGAGATCACTGGGCCATCGGGCGGCGCTACCAACCGTCCCCCCAGCCCCTTTCAGAGCGATAGCGAACTGGAGACAACGATACGGGCACGGGATCAGCGCCAATTCGACCAGACCGCTACCAATTGGAATTGGGGCGAACTGCCCGACCAGGCCAAAAGGGATTCGATCAATGAAGCCGATGCACAGCAGGTTGACCGACAATCGATGCTCAGCAACGTGTTTAGCTTCATGAAGAAGGCCAATCGGCTGCGCAAAGAGGTCGGCAACGAGGCGGGAGACATATATCTATCCGACTTGAATGAATCCATGGATCCGGAGATGGCGGCCCTCTATTTTCCCAGTTCCAAGTTGAAGGTGGCCTCGACAGCCACGATCCTGGAGGAAGATCGGGAGAGCGGCAACGGCACCAGCCTGCCACACTCGCCCAGCTCCCTGGAGGAGGGTCAGAAGAGTATGGACTCGGACTTTGATGAAAACAAACAGCAGCGTGACAAAAAGTAGGAGTTTTCCGCTAAAGAAACTCGTTCAGAGACTAATTGGATTCCATTCTTTTTGTGTTGCAGATATTTGGACTTTGTGGCCATGTCCATGACTGGCATGCCAGAGCACGGAGGCCCCCCCTCGGAGGAGGACTTTGACCGGCATCTGGTCAGCTACCCGGACGTAAGTATCTCCGTTGTGCTCTGTGTTCAACTACGCTGCACATCACTGCTGCACCTGCACCTACACCTGCACCGCCTCATTGCCTTTTGCATCGTTTAACAAGTCTTTACATCTTTATCCATGCCATGCCCTCATACGAATTGCCAATGCCAATGCCTGTGCCTGTGCCTGTGCCGTGCCGTGCCATGCCCGAGCAGGTATGCGCAAACCCCAGTCTGTTCTCATCGCCAAACCTAGTCGTACGTTTAAATGGCAAATACTACCCCTGGACGGCAGCATGCCCCATTGTAATGACAATGATTGCCTTCCAGAAGCCACTAACCGAAGTAAGTCTCACTGTCCAGCCTCTTTTGTGTGAGTCTCCTGCTCCTGCTCCTTGCTCTGCTAATGTTTCCCCCACTCCACTCTGTTCTGCTCTGCTCCTCAGGATGCCATTGAACAGCTCATGTCGCAAACTGGCGAGGGCGGTAAGCCGGAAATGCCTGAAATGCCCGAAGCTGCCCAGGCCGGGCCTGCGGGTCAAACAAAGCGCTACTGGTGGAGCTGGAGGCGCCCACAGGATGTGGCGCCTAACCGTGTCAGCCACGACTTAGCCCCCAGCAAAGACGAGAAAGGTAAGAGCCTGAAGCCCCCCTACTGACTGTGCAATTGGAATTTGAATTCTCCTTTCCCTTAGATGGTGATAATGCTGCAGCTGTGGCCACGCAAACATCACGACCACTCTCCCCCACGGACAATAGCGAGCCGACGCCGAGCAAGAGCGACTCTCTGGCAGAGAATGCAGAGAACACCTCGGCGCTGGTCGACAACCTCGAGGAGCTGACTAGCGCGACAAACAAGAGCGATGAACCTAAGGAGCGCTACAAGAAATCCCTGCGCCTTAGCTCGGCAGCCATTGTAAGAACTAGAGATACGCACGAGCGTCATAGCAGACTCTTAACCGTCCTCCTCCATTCGCAGAAAAAACTAAACCTTAAAGAGGGCACAAACGAGATCGAGTTCAGCGTGACGACTGCATACCAGGGAACGTCGCGCTGCAAGTGCTACTTGTACCGCTGGAAGCACAACGACAAGGTGGTGATCTCGGACATTGATGGGACCATTACCAGGTCCGATGTGCTGGGCCACATATTGCCGATGGTCGGCAAGGACTGGGCCCAACTGGGAGTGGCACAGTTGTTCTCGAAGATCGAGCAGAACGGCTATAAGCTGCTCTACCTGTCGGCCCGTGCCATCGGCCAGTCCCGACTGACACGCGAGTATCTGCGCTCGATCAGGCAGGGTAATGTGAAGCTGCCCGATGGGCCGCTGTTGCTGAATCCCACCTCCCTGATATCGGCATTCCATCGCGAGGTTATCGAGAAGAAGCCGGAGCAGTTTAAGATCGCTTGCCTGTCGGACATTCGGGATCTCTTCCCCGAAAAGGAGCCCTTCTACGCCGGCTACGGCAACCGGATCAATGTAAGTGCATGGAGCCCCATCAGTGTCAGTGGCAGCTGACCCCACCATTTGATCTATTTGCAGGATGTCTGGGCCTATCGGGCTGTGGGCATTCCTATAATGCGCATCTTCACCATCAACACCAAGGGCGAGCTGAAGCACGAACTGACCCAAACATTCCAATCCTCGTAAGTAGCGGGTGGACTCCAGATCTGTATCTGTTAGCTTGTACATATATCCCATGTATCTGCATATGTACATACACATATATGGTTTCGGTGTTTTCCCCATAACTGATAACTGATAAACTCATGCCACACATTCGATAATGCAAGCGATAATCACGATAACGATAACCAAAAGCCAATCGATCGTATTAACTCCATCATGTACCGCCAGGTGTCGCCTCAAGATCTCCACACGCGTTTGAATGTATCCTCCTCTCCTCCTCTCCTGACTGTGTAGTGTTGTATTCATTATACTGCCCTCCTCCTCCTTCTCAGCCGCACTTTACTCAATCAATCAATCAATCAATCGATCGATTCAAGCATTTTTCGGTTGTCAAATTTATACAGTGGCTACATCAATCAGTCGCTAGAAGTCGACGAGTACTTTCCCCTGCTCACCCACAATGATGAGTACGAGTACCGCACGGATGTGTTCGACGACGACGAGTTGGAGGACGAACTACAGTTTAGCGATGACTACGATGTGGATGCAGAGCCCGATCTGAGTGACGATGACGACGATGATGATTACGATGATGATTTTGCCGAGCAGTTGGCAGATGACATCATCATTATGCGAAGCCGCCGAGTGTCGACCAAGAACGAAGTGGCCTTGCTGCCCTCACACGGCAACCTTACGTGGCTGGATTCCTAGACCATGTAACCATAACCAGAACCCTGCCCTAGTCCTTCTTAGAAGGTTGTGGGCAGCTGGAATGAAATGATGATGAATGAATTGTGATAAGAGTTTTCTGAGAGAGCTATTAGGAGTGTCCGTGTCCCATGTTTGTTGTGTAGTAGTGCCGGGGGCGAAGCCCTCGGGCCAGTCGTAAGTTTTGAAAGTATTTTGCTCAGCAGCAGCAGGCCTAAATGTTTAGCTTTAAGGAAGAAGAGCGGAACGAAAAGTACCTTTTGGATATAGTCCTATCCTACTATATCTATAGCCATATACCCAATAAACGATATCAATATGTTCGCTGTGATGGAAACATTTGTTTTTGGTGGCTTCGAATCGATTGCGCGAAATGTGGCATGAGTTTTAGGTGCACCAAGGCTTCGTATTTCGATGGAGATCAGGAATATGTACATATATTGTTCATTTGTACACACGCCTAGCCCAGGCGGGCACGTAATTGCAATATTTATAAATCGTAGCACCGGCTGAGGCGCCCGATCACGCTCCCATGCGTGTTGCATACTCTTGGGAGGCGCACAAAGTCACCCTCTCGATCACCCTTTGCCAACTGCTTGGGGGCTCCTGCAGCAGTAGCTCTATCGTAGTTACCCCACTCATCCGATCCGTCTCTCTGACACGTGTTCTTCCAGATACTGCAGCATGACGTACATTGTGGATCAGCTATTTCCCCCGGTGAAGCTCGACGAGGCCTCCACTGAATTCTCCAACTTCAACTACTGGCGCGACCCCATACCCGACCTGGTTATACCCGAGCTGGAGACGGCGCTGGTGCCGCCGAGCCCTAACGTTGATAAAGCCACACTGCGACCCATTCCCGAGAAGTAGATCATACACCACTAACATAACATAAATAGATTCATACCCCCAATACATACTATATATATATATTTATATGTACAACTTTAAAACTATATAGCACGTGGATCCATTTGAAATTGATTTACCTAGCTTCAAATTCTAGATGTGCTTACCAAAAATACGTGAAATACGAGTATCGATATGTCGTTTGTATAAGCTTAGCAAGGATTCAAGATCCCCATACGCAACCCGCCATTTCGCCTTGTTTGAGTTTCCTTATTTGATAAAAAATTCGATATACTGTACCCTTTTACTGTAAGTTCCTTTCAGACTCGTGCAAGTTCTTAGATTTTAATAAGATGGAATATAAAAAGAATGTGTATTCCAAATGCCGGTCTGGAGTTGTGATTTATGATTTCATTATGTTCCGTATGTGATCATTTAAAATTAGTTCATTGTGATGACGGCTTTTATTTGGAGTTTTTCTGAAAACTATGCTTTATACCTTACCTACTATATACGAGTATATTAAAATATGCCTAATCTAATTGATAGAGTGATTCAATACAAATAAATGCTTCAAATTTAAACAAACGTGTCCAATTCCTGTTCCTGTTTCTAGGTCTGGATCTGGGTCTGGGTCTGGTACGTTTCCAGAGAAAAGACAGACACCTGATCTACAGCTGATTATGCCCTGGCCGGCAGGCACCACAGTGTCGTCTCTCTGTCGCCAGTTCCCATGAAAAACTCAAATTGCAGTGGAAAATTTTGAAATGTGGGTGCAGAAATCGACGGCCAGACCACCACAACTCGTCTATGATGGGGTGAGGGAATGCTCTGTGTGCGTTTTGCAGGGGCCTTATAGGGGGGCAGATTTCATTTGGTAGCGTAATTTTGCCAATTCAATTAATGCTCATTTAATGCACGGTAGACGGTACCCATCATCCAGCATCCCAGCATCATATTGGCATACAAAGGCATACATAAACCACAAAGTGGACACTTTAAGTGACACAAATGGTCGTCTGACCACAAATTCAGTGGCTTAGCCATAGAGTTCGTGAGGAGGGTCCCAAATTCGTAAACAGAATGCTCTTTTGGTTCAGTTTAGTTTTAATTTTCCTACCCTACAGGTGTTGTTGTTAGGAATCGCGCGTCATGCGGCAGGGCCCCTCGGTCCGCTGGGCGGCGTTTCTGCCTTACTTTGGTTTTACTTGGGTCATTGAGTATTTATATTCTGGAACTTTCTACTAGTCCCCCCTATATCACAGCCGACGCCTATGCTAAGTACTCGTAAGTAGGAAGATTTAGCTGTAGCCCCACTGCAGACCACAGATTTCGCTGTTTATGATAATAATGCTCCAACAGGGACAGGGGGGCAAAAAACAGCTGATCGGCCATCCTTCTACGGCACTACGATACTCTGGATGAGGCATACTGAGAATTAATTGCAATTAGTTATTTCTCGGTAGATGCCTGCAATTGATTTAATTTCTAAAAACGAAATGTACATTTATGCACATGCTGCATAGCAGCTGCGTGTACCCAGTGTTCAAATATGTTATAGGTTTCATGTAAGCCCACTCATTCAGAAGCCTGGGGTTTATGTATGATCTCGGCGACAGGGTCAACCAATAATTGGGAGAATCGGCTTCTGTGCTGCTCAGAGAGAGCTAGGAATAGCCCTAGGAATCCCTAACTAATTAATCTCGATCTATATATACGATATGTCCAGGTTATAGCCTCCTTAGTTGAGCTCTAATTCAACGGAGAAAAATTCCATAATGAGGCTTAAATTATTCATAGCGAGTGCAACTCAATTGAGCGCCACTCGAAAATCGCCGCCCCCACAATTGAGTGCGGCAGAGGCGTCGGCGTCAGCGTCCACACGCGGCGAAGGTATAAAAGATGGAGCCCGGCAGTCCACAGACAACAGTTTCCACTTGGAGAGCATACAGCAAGCAGCCAATTCTAAGCCGAGTCCAATCTTAAAGAACAAAAAAAACTTTGCAAATATGAAGAACGCCGTTGCCATTTTGCTGTGCGCCGTGATCGGTCTGGTGAGTAGCATCTAATGATGGCAGTGCTCCATCTAATCCGCTAATCCCCAATCCCCCACATAACACAGGCCTCTGCCGCCGACGAGTACAAACTGCGCACCGCAGAGGATCTGCAGACTGTCCGCAAGGAGTGCGGCGAGGCCAACAAGGTGACTGAGGCGCTGGTGGCCAAGTACAAGACGTTCGAGTATCCCGACGATGAGATCACCCGCAGCTACATCCAGTGCATCTTCCACAAGTTCGATCTGTTCGACGACACCAAGGGGTTCAAGATCGACAATCTGGTGGCCCAGCTGGGCCAGGGCAAGGAGGATAAGGCAGCGCTGAAGGCCGACATCGAGAAGTGCGCCGACAAGAACGAGCAGAAGTCTAGCGCCAACGCCTGGGCCTTCCGTGGCTTCAAGTGCTTCTTGGGCAAGAACTTGCCCCTGGTTCAGGCTGCCGTCCAGAAGAACTAGGACCTTGGACACGCCGTCCAATTTTAGAATCCAGCAATCCCGAACGGCCTTCTCGGGATCTGCAGTTTCTACAATTGAAAGAAAAGCCATATAATAAAGTGCTTAAATGAAAATGAAGTATCCTTTATTCTTTTCTTTAACATGTTTTGAATAATTTATTTGTTTGATATTGCTGCTGACTGGTCTGGCTGCGGCACAGCTACTGCTGCTGCTGCTCCTTCTTCTAGCTGGATGGCTGTCTGGCTGGCTGATGGAGGAGCAGGGTTTTATTTCCCAAATTTGTCCCGCCCAAAGGAAAGGCGTGAACGCTTGCTTGTTTAATTCGTTTATATTTGTCATCTTGTTTCTTCTTCTTGACAGAAAAATGCAATATTTTCTTTTCTTTACTCTATATATTTTTTTTCGAATATATAAACGTAAGACCGGTAATTTCATTATTATTTTTCTCTTTTATCTATTTTGTGGTTTTCATTTTATTTATTTTCCAAGTATTTTGTCGTCTTTTAGTCTATTGCATTTTAATTTTTTCATCCTTCTTTTACTCGAGTTTTTGCCATCTTTTAACTTCTTTTCTTTTCGCTTGTGGTTCTCTTTTATATATATTTTCTCCACTTCTCTCGAGTTGTATGCTTTTTTTGTTTGGATTATCTGGATTTTTATTTTCGTTCGGTTTTTGATTTTTTATTTGAAAATAAAAATATATGAAAAGAGGGGTGTTTGGTGTTGGGTGCTTCAAAAAACATTATAGCCAAGTCCATGTTGATTTTTTTTTGTAGATTTTGTTTTCTTCTTTTTCGCCTGTTTTGTAAATATATTTGCTTGCCGCTGTTCTTTTTTTAAATTATTATTAAAACAATTCTTATTAATTTTTTTCTGGCATTTTCTCTTGTTTGGGTTGTTTTCTCTTTTCTTTTCTTTTCTATATTTGTTTTCTATTTTGCAAAGAAGTTTGGCAATAAAATAATGTTTTTTGAAATAAATTGGTAAAAAAATCTGAAATCAAACATTGATTGTATTAAAGAAATGTTCAGTGTGGTCATAGCAAATGCACGCATTATCAGTCGCCCCATGCAGGCTGCAGGCATTGGCTTTGGCATTGATCAGGTAATATCTATCAGTCGGTCCTATATACTATACTATACTATACGAATAGTATCGGCCACTGCCAAGTGGAAAGTGGAAAGTAGTCCCCCCAAAGTTAGCACAGTTTCTGTTCAGAGTTTCAGTTCGGTGTTCGGTTCGCACGAGTCCGGATTGAATTGGTGGACTTACCTTACTAGTGGGTTCTATTTAACAATTATCAGTAGGGAGCATAGTAATTGGCACGGCCGCGGTAACCCCTTCTGAAACGAAACACAGACCGGAATTAGCGCACTCCACTCGGGGGAACGGCTGTATGGTTGGCAATGCCACACTTACATTGCTCGACGTGCGCCTCGGAAGGTGGAGTGGCAGCAGGCCCTTGAGGCACGAGCTCCTCGCCCTCGGAAGCTGCCGCGGGCAAAGCGGTTTGTGGTGGAAAGGCCTGGGCGGTTTGTGCGCTTTGACATGACCTGGAATCAGACATAAAATCAGAAAAATGTCAAAACAATTCCCAATACTCGAAATGAGTCATGAGGAAGCTTTCTCTCACCTTGATCTGTCGACCTCTGAACAGGGTTTCGTTCATGGCCAGGGCCGTCTCAACGAACTCCTTTGAGCCAAACTCAATGTAGGCAAAGCCCTTGGGATGGCCGTCAGCTTTGTTACACAGGATTGTGACACGGTTGATGGTGCCGCATCCATGAAAATGTGCTTCGAGCTCCTCCGCAGATGCTCCGTAGTCCACATTCCCCACATAGACGGACCTCGTGTCGATCTCCTGCTTCTCCTCGAGGGAAAGCGGCACTGCAGCAAGACCGGTTGTGGATCCACCGGCCATTTGTTTGTCCACTTCAGACTGCATTTGCTTTATTTTTTCTGCCTCCTCCTCCATCTCTTTGACACGGGCCTTGATGGCCTCTAGCTCGGGGTCGATTTGCATACTGCCTTCCTCCTTTGTTGCACAATTGTTTAATAAGGGAAGAATGCAAATTGGTTAGCTGTATTAAGAGTATACTTCTGGAACGCCCAAAACTTTGCAGACAATGAATGGGGAGACGCGCAACGACGCTTCGAAAATGGCTGCCGTTTTGGCTTTGAGCTTTGTGCCGCCAAAAGCTTTTCCCGAGAAACTCTGTGCTTTCGCAAAACGAATACAAAACTCGTTTGGCTCCTCCGAACGAACCCCACTTACCTCAGTCTCTGTCACAATTTCAGTCTCCTGCTCGCCATTGGTCTCTTCCATCGACTCCAAGAGCTGGTCCTCGTTCAATGAGATATCTTCATCAGCCATTTTGCTAATTTTTGTGAGTGGTTTTTGGTTTTGTTTACGTTCAGCAAGCTTTTCACTCTAAGCGTAAAAGCTCTCGGCGGCTTCTAAAGTGCGGTATTTATCGTAGCTCACTGATATTGAGAGAGGGCGGCGCGGCCGCAAACGAGAGAGTGAGAGAAAATTAAATTAGCAATCTTCGGACACAAATATTCACTTGTTAGTTAGTTCATTGCTCGAAAGTATTGCACAATGCCAGAAAAACTTTACACGGCGTGTCGATTTAGCAATTCATAACTCACGTAGGAAAATTGTACAAAGGGTGCTGACGTTTTGCCTTTGCTCAAAATGGCCGCTGCCCAGTCTATTCGACGCACGCACTGTACAAAATATTATTTGTAGATTGCCGAGGAACGATTCTTGTTGGATGTGCTGCTATGTTAGTTAACAGGCTAAACTACCATTTCCCTCAGTTTTAAAATGCGCAATTTGTTATTATTTTCAAAAAGAACACACGAAAATTTTGCCACCGAAATTATATTCGTTCGGCCTCGTTGCTAGGGTTGCTCGTTGTTGATATATCGAGTATATCGAATATATTCCGATACACTTACAGGTGTCCCTGTTCGAATTTCATCCCTGTGTAGTTGCCACGTAGCAAAAAAAACTTATATTGTGTACAATTTCGTCGATCTGAGTAATATGTTTAAGCATATTATAGATACAATCCAATAAAAAAGAGCACAATTGGCCAATATTGTAGTAGAAAATTTACAATTTAATCGAATAAAATTATATTTTCAGGGCTGAGGGTCCTAGCTCGCTAGTAATACCGAACCGAATACCAAAATCGGTGAATATCAATTCCTTTCAATCATGAACAACAGAACTATGGTGTGTAACTAGCTAGTCTAGCCGTATGTTGTTGGAATATGCGCAAAATTCAGAATAAAATTATGAATGACTCTGATTCTGAGTACGAGGAAAGCGAGTACTTGGTTTTTGCGGATTTTAAAAACCAATTATCACCTCACCTGCTGAAGCACGAGAATTCTGCCATTAAAATTATAGGAGTTGAAAGCGACAGCCCCTTGGCGGAGGTAAATGGCTGCATTTACAAAGGCACCTACGAGCACTCCTTGGGAACAAATGTGTTTTTCGAAAAAGCCGCGGATCGTTCGCCGGCTGACCCGCTTTTCGAGTCGTCCTGTCGACAAAAGTACCAATATCTGGATAAGTCTGACAAAGTCATTTCCTTTGAGCGGGTTTACATAGAGAATTTGCCGCCAGATCCTGAAAAATCAACAGAGGTGCCAGATACCACTACCGAAGAAACAGAAACACCGCCGAAAACGAAGCTGAATATCAACTACAAGGAAGCTATTGACAAGTTCGGAGAGGAGCATTAACAGTGGTATGTCAGATGGCGTCACCCTTCCGGCACACGGATCAACTATAACCTTTTGATTTTCTCATTTTAGCATCATGGAAATTTATCTCGAGACGCTGGAACGACCTATAAATTTACGCTCTTTTCTATCCGATTACCAAGAAAAACTGCCTAAGGCAACTGGCGAGACAGAGGAAGTGCCGTTTTTCTTTTCACCTACCTCGCCGGTGTCCGTGGATGTGGAGAAAAGTTGCTCATTAGATTTGATTTCATCGCCAGACGAAAACTGTGTCCATCCCTTTCAGCCCGGCGATGAAATCGTTCGCTCAAATTTAGTAAAACCAGAGACCGACCGGGATGTGCCTAAGCTCTACACAGCCCTTAGCGCGCACAAGGAAAACTCTCGCAAGAATTCCTTTGGACGCACCCAATTCAGTTACAGACTAGTCCCACCGTCATCCGGGAATAATAGTGTTCCCGGGGCCAGGCCACTCGAATCCGAACTACTGATTACAGTCCGCTTCTATCGGCCGGCACGGGCCACGCACCGAGGACTGAAGCTGGAAAGTCCTGTGTTTGCCGAGGAATTTGTCTGCCTTGGCAGCACCTATCTCACGGAGCTGCGCGACAAGATCTTTTGCATCTGCAATGGCAAGCGTTTCGTGGACATAAGCAAGGATCCGGATGCGCCTTTGCCAACACTTGAAACCAATCCGGGCTACTTCTTCATCTATGATACCTTTTATAACGACAAACGGAATCCGGACAATTGCGATTACTCGGAGACGGTGCTCCAATGGGCCGCGAAGGCGCAGGGCTTGCAGGGCGAACAGTTCAAGGTGAAAAATATGGAAAGCACACGAATCATCGACCTCACTGTGAGACCGGGCGCACCTCTGCACTACCTGCACCATGGAAATTGCGAGCATCTGTTTGTTTTTTCACAAATTGAGGTCTTGCCAGCCAACGGCGGCCACCTCCTGGACCACAGCCTATATCCGTATGTGCGCGCCATTAACAACTATAATCGACGCAGCTGCTATATGTGCGGCCTTCGTGGCTACGAGTTCATTGTCGAGAAGTCACTGCGTCAGCTGCATGATCCCTCGTACCTGTGCCGCAGATGCTTCCTCAGCTTCCACTATGTGAACGGCGAGAAGGTGGGCCAATTCAAGGCCTATCGCATATATGATCGCCCCGAGGCCTTGAACGAGGATGGAAAGACCCCAGAGGATGGCGGGGATAGCGTGGATTTAGAATCAACATAAAAATAACTAAATAACTACAAGCGAATGTGATTTTCTTGTATATTTGGTTTCGTTTTTATTTGCGAACTCGGTAGACAGCAATACATTCAATGAGTTATTCGATATATTCTTATAGTTTTAAATAAAATACATACACGTTGTAACAAGAGTAATTGGATTTAAATAGATGTCAAGCTTCCTTAATTCTGTTATGTGCAACCATATCTAGATTAGTGAAAAGATTTGTTTGTGTCGACGCTAGGAATCAAAAAAATGCGAATACTTGTACGTACAATACATTATCAGAGTCTGACTTAAGGCTAAGGTTAATACATTCATGTGTAGTGTCTTGAATTTACAAATATTAGGTAGCTGTTTGTGTACAGAATAGTACAGATTTGACCAAGACCAATGAAAAACTAATCAATTGAGTGATTTGGCCAATAACATATACACATATATGTATTTAGTATATAGTATATAGCATAGGTATGCTGGTATCCTAGATACGGTTGGGGTTGTTACTTATCATTATATCAAATACAGTAAAAGCATACAAACCACACTCGGCTTGTGCAAGTACAGTACAGTACATATCCGTAAAGAATTCGGTGCGCTTAGTAACTTTGGAGCGAAGAGAAATGCATCAAAAAACATACATATGGCCAACATTGAATCAGCATTTGCTTTTTCTTTTGTCTTGCTTTGAATTCATTTCAAGCAACACAATCCCAATAAATAACATTAACTGTCTGTCACCCTCTTTGGTTTACATGTTTGCCTTCGTTTCCCTTCCGTTTTTAAAGCTATAACCAGCAGATGTTCTGCAGCAACCTGTACTTAGCTTTGAAAGACCAACTCGCGCTCTACGGACAAGTATTCCCGCATTTTCACTGGCACTGGCAAGTTGGCCAGCTGTTCGGAACTCATTTGCCGCTGGAGGACACGCCGACACAGGTCCTGCAGCTTTGGCATGTTTTGGTACCGACTTAGGGGGTACTTAAGAATCACCGGAAAGGGCGGCTGCATTTCATTGGGCACCTTGACGAAGCACACAAAGTTATCGTTGGTGCAACGATACAAGATGTCCTCGATCATCTCCACAATCGACGCGTACTTGAGCTCCTCAAAGTTCCAGAACTCATCCTTATACTCAAGACGGTAATGCAGCGTTACATTGACAATACGGAAGCTGAGTGTGAACTGGGACCCGCTTGTCTCCGAGTCGCGAACGAGAAACGATCCGGTCGGCTTGTCGCTGAGCTGGCGCTGTGCATCTCGCCTGGAAATCTCGCCCCAGTACCAAACTTGACTGAAATACAAATGAGGCCACAAAGAGTGCGAGAGGTGAGTCATCATCGATGATCGAATTATGATGATGTTGCGCTTACTTGAGCATCTCCGAACAGGCCTTGTACATGACCTCGTTTGGCGTGTCCTGTCGCTTCAGCCACTTCTTCTGGATGAAACGCAAGTAATCGTGTGTGAATGGCAATGTGGGCTCAACGCAAATGGACGGTGTAAGGAACTCATATGTAGCGTCGGTGGTGCCTCCGTCACAGTCGGAGTCGCCCATGGAGTTCCAGTTTCGCAGGGAGCTTAAGCCCTGCCCCACCTTCTTTCGTAGACGCGAGAACACATTCCGTTTGTCCTTCCGTTTACGCAGAGTTCCCCCATTGCTATGGCTGCTGCTGCTGGCGCTGCCGATGACCATGGATGCATCCCCACCGAAGCAGCCAGATGCATTTGGGACACAGAGCTCGTTGTTATTATTCTGCATCTGGGAAGATGGCTGGGCAACAGCGTCGCTGGAAGTGGGCGGGGCGACCAGGGCAGAGTCGGACTTCTTCCGTCTGGTCAAGGAATGAAACCAACTTCGTTTTTCCTTTGTTGAATCCACAGCAGAGCGCTCCCCCCCATCGGCGCCCTGGTTCTGGTTATTTTGGGTGTCGTCACCGTTGCTCATTTTTGAGTTGGAACAGTATCCTCGTTTCTGTATCACATCATTATACCTAATCGGAGCTATGATTAATGCTACTCTATTCAATTTATTGATAAGATTTGTTTTCGTTGCAAATACAGCACAGAATTGCCTTTATCTCTATCGGTATGCAGGTCTGCTTTATCTGCTATCGATATCGTGATTTCCTTTCGTGTTTTATCCCGTCCCGAGTTTTCTATGCAAAATTCGCACAGTAAATTAAAGCTAGTCCCTGTTGACTAAATAAGTTGTTAAATTCCATTGATGGATTTATTTTAAAAACCAAATAGAATGCTGTGAAAATAAATATTTTGCTGTCGAAACCAGGGATGCCTTTCGTACGGAAACGATAAGAAGAAGATTGAAGGGAGCATTTTCCATTTCAAAATCAAAAATAAATGAAACAATGGAAGGGTTTACCATGAAGGTGAACCTTACTTTCTTTTTTAGCGACGAGCGTCAGCACGCATTGATATTGATCGACAGCACGTGGCAAACTATTGAGGATGTGCAGAACCACATTCAGGTCCTCTTCAATTTGGTATGCGGAAACAAACATTCCATTCAAAAAGTTTGCTATACTCACATTACAAATGTCTCTTGCAGAAGGATATTCGTTTGCTAACCAATTCAGGATACTTTCTACCGCCCAAGGAGTCTCTGAGGGTGCTCAAAGATGCTTCTGGATTGAAGTAAGTGAACTAATCTCGGTATTAAAAACAATTATTCTAAAGGCGATCCGATGCGTTGCAGGGCCTTCTCTTTCCATGAACCACCAGCCACCAGTTTAGAGGAAGGAAGCAAAGAGACAAGCAAGAAGCGCAAGAAATCATTCGATGAAACCGAGAGCTTACGCTGCAGCCCCCCTTGGGATCAGCCAAAACGCTCTAAGCAGAAGAACAAATCGACTTTGCAACCAATTTCTCTGAATGCCGCAGCTGATGATAAGGTGAATCCTTCATGTAACACCAGTGAATCCGACGGGCCACTCTCCAACTCCACTTTGAAGCAGCCTAAGCGTTTCAAGCAAAAAAACAAATCGACTTCGCAATCAATTAATCTGAGTGCCGCAGCTGATGATAAGGTGAATCCTTCATGTAACACCAGTGAATCCGACGGGCCACTCTCCAACTCCACTTTGAACCAGCCTAAGCGTTTCAAGCAAAAAAACAAATCGACTTCGCAATCAATTAATCTGAGTGCTGCAGCTGATGATAAGGTGAATCCTTCATGTAACACCAGTGAAGCCGAGGAGCCACTCTCCAACGCCTCGTTGAATCAGCCAAAGCGTTTCAAACAGAAAAAACAATCGACTCTGCAACCAATTTCTCTGAGTGCCGCAGCTGATGATAAGGTGAATCCTTCATGTAACACCAGTGAAGACGTGGAGCCACTCTCCAACGCCTCGTTGAATCAGCCAAAGCGTTTCAAACAGAAAGAACAATCGACTCTGCAACCAATTTCTCTGAGTGCCGCAGCTGATGATAAGGTGAATCCTTCATGTAACACCAGTGAAGACGTGGAGCCACTCTCCAACGCCTCGTTGAATCAGCCAAAGCGTTTCAAACAGAAAAAACAATTGACTCTGCAACCAATTTCTCTGAGTGCCGCAGCTGATGATAAGGTGAATCCTTCATGTAACACCAGTGAAGACGTGGAGCCACTCTCCACCGCCTCGTTGAATCAGCCAAAGCGTTTCAAACAGAAAAAACAATCGACTCTGCAACCAATTTCTCTGAGTGCCGCAGCTGATGATAAGGTGAATCCTTCATGTAACACCAATGAAGACGTGGAGCCACTCTCCACCGCCTCGTTGAATCAGCCAAAGCGTTTCAAACAGAAAAAACAATCGACTTTGCAACCAATTACTCAGAATGCCGCAGCTGATAATAAGGTAAATCCGTCATGTAACACCAGTGAAGACTTGGAGCCACTCTCCACTGCCTCGTGGAATCAGCGAAAGCGCTCTAATAAATCGACTTTGCAATCAATTTCCCTGAATGCCGCAGCTAATGATAAGGCTGAAACATTACAAACATCTAAAAACACAAAAGAATGCGATCAGTCAAGTTCTGATGACGATGATAACAGAAAAGCTGAAGTCATACGAGTAGAACCACCAGTTCACAATTCCTTTGTGGCCGAACATCAAATAAGCAGTTCGAGTCTTCAAATTACCTCTACACTTCCCCGCTCATCAGAGTTACAGGAGCCAGATTTAACAGCAAAGGAAAATAGTTCAACATTGTTAGTCCCTGAACCGCGGCCCATTTCGTTTCGTTGCCCGCTAATGGAGCTGGACTCAAACAAAGTGCGCACTTACAACATTTCAATCAAATCGAAACCCGCCCTAGATATCCCTAGAAAATCGCAGAAAAAGCAAACAGATTCCAGTGAACACATCAAATTGGCCACTCCCAAGACCGCCAAACATGAATCTACAACTATAGCTCGAGCTGGAGCTACAACAGAAGATGTGGCACCCTTAGTAGATGTGAAAACGGTTCCCAGACGTGCTTGTGCCGACGCTATAGACTGTGATTCCGAGGACGATGTCATGGTGCTAGATGACACCAGTGTAGATGTGGACTCTGACGTGGAAGTGTCCCCCCAAGTTGTCCCAAGCGATGGTAAGAAGTAAACTATGATATTCACTTCAGACTCCCAATTAAGGAACAAATACTTTTTTAGATTCTCAGGCAAATGATTCTTCGATGGTCATGTTTAAAAACGCATCTCCGCTAAAGGATTTGCCAATAAGGGGCGACACAATACTCTTCAAGCTAAGGAAGATCAAGAACTCAATGGAATCGGGGCTAACCGGAGTTATAGCTGCTAGCTGTACCTACATCAATCGTCGCACCAAAGCCGTTTCACTGCAAGTTATATGTAAGAAAAACTATTATCAATTCAATTACCGATCCGATGTCTGTATGTGCTCTCTCTATCTTCCAGCATCTCCTCCAGGCATCAGTAGTGTACTGAAACAGTACTGCAACAGCTTAGACGACTCAGGCGAAGATATACCCTGTTTAATGGTCAATATGACCGATCTGATTGAAGCAAAACGTGTCGTACCCAGAGCCTAAATAATGTAACGAGCGTTTACATACATTCTGATGTTCTATTTTCATAGCTTTGTAAATTATATAAACAATCAAATAACATGCAAATGTACGATTTATTCAAAATGCGGCCCTTCACTTGGTGTACTCCTTGATTTTCGCCAATAGCTCGTCGGCCTCCTCGCCGGTCTTAACGCGCAGTAAAATAGACACCGCTTTGGTATCCTCCGGCATGGGCAGGCTCATAATCATTACATTGCTCTTGCCCATGCGTTGGCAGGGCAGGCCATTGCCGACCACAAGATTGATCAGTACCTGACCAATATTGTTGTCGGCACGAACAATCAACTGTGCCTTCGTCGAGTCCTTCACTGGTTTCAAATGCAACATGCCAACTCCGCGATCGGCATAATCCTTACCCTTCATTACAAACACCTTGCAGCGCTTTGAGTACACGGCATCTGTTTCGATGACCTGGAAAGTGTATCAGTGTTTTACATGCTGTCGATGGGGATTATTTCAAGTGATGTATGTATTTACCTGTTTGAACTCAACCTTCGGTGGCTGATCCTCTTCATCCTGGTCTTCGGTGTTGCCAGCGGACTCTGTAGCTGCTGCCGGCGGCTTTATATTGCCAAAGGAGAAGGGTGTGGCTCCTAGGGTAAATGAGAAACTGGCAGAAGGCTTGGCATCACCTCCAGCCGCTGCAGGTGCACCTCCGAATCCCATAAATAGCGAGGAGCTACCGCCAGGTTTGTCATCGGCGACGACACTCTTCAATCCAAAGCTAAAGCCATTTGTTTTTAGTGGCACGGCGGCTGTTTCGGCCTTGTTGCTGGAATTATCCTTAGCTCCAAAGCTAAAGAAGCCTGGCTTGGCCACATCTTCAGTTTTACTCTCCCCCAAAGGCTTTGGCGAGAAGCTCATCATGCCAGGGGTGGAAGTGGAGGTAGGTATTTTCGGAGAAGCTGCAGCTGGAGTGCTGCCAAAGGAGAACAGCGGTGTGGTTGTCGTGGTGGCTGTGCTGCCGCTGGTAATGGTGCAAGTTGGCTTCTTGGCGGAGAAGGGCACCGTCGAGCCGGTGACGGGAGTGGCAGGTTTGCCAAAGGAAAACGGAACTTTTCCCAAAGTATCGGTGACTGGCGTTGTTGGGATAGTCGCCATTTCCGGCAGATTCGATCCTGCTGGAACTGGGGCCTTCATTTGTGAGTTTGCCTTCGTTTTGGCATTCTCCTCGTCCAGCAGTTCCTTTAGGTGCTTGTCATATGTTTGGAATACGGGAGTCAGTATGCAGTAGAGACTCTTGTCCAGGCTTTTGTTTAGAAACTTCAGCAGTTCACGGTTCAAATCGGCCACATTCTCTCGGTACTCGGAGCTCCGTACTGTGTTGCCGGCTGTCTTGCTGGCCGATGGCTTACTACTTGGCTTAGAAGTTTCTGCACTGCTCTCTTTTTTGGCCGCCAAACTCTTTCCGAAAATTGAGGTGTTTATAGTAGTACCATCTGTGGTACTTGTGCAAACCTTTTCTGCCGATTTTCTAGCTCCAAAGGAGATCGAAGGTATGTTGACATCTTTTTTAGCAGGAGACACGTTGCCGAAAATTGAAGCGGAAGGAGTGGTGCTTGCTGTTGCTGCTATGGTTTCTCCAAGGGACGACGAAGGATTGGCGTTATCTTTTTTAGCAGCTGACGCGTTGCCGAAAATAGAAGTGATTGGTGCAGTTGTTGATTGCTTTACTGGCATTGTTGCACTCCCGAAGGAGAACGAAGGAACGGCGGCATCTTTCTTGACGTTGCCGAAAACTGTCGTAGTAGTGCTGCTGGCCGCCGACGGTGCCGGATCCTTTTTAGCCGCATACACGTTGCCGAATATTGAAGAGGATCGAGCAGTACCATCGCTGGTGCTGGCCGTTGAGCTGATGCTGCTGCCAAGGGTCGCTGTCTCGCCATCTTGCTTTTTATTGGTGTTGCTGGAACTAGTTAAAAACGAAAATGTGGTCTTTGGCGCTTCGCCACTAGTAGAAGCCGGCGTCGGGTTTGATAGGTATGCAAACGGCGAGCCTGTAGCCGATGCGTTGGCCGGCCTACCAAAACCTGAACACCATTAAATACAACATTAGGGTTAATCAAATAATGCTTCTTTGCTGTTGCACTTGCCTGAAAATCCACTGAAAATGCTTTTCGATGCGGCTGCAGTGTCCCCGCCATCTGTGGATGCACCGGCAACAGAGCGGCGCGCCTTCTTGATGACGCGTGTCTTCAACTCCTCCTGTGTTGCCGTCTTGAAGGTGCCACGGTCCTCGGGCTCTTCCTCCTGGTCCCAGTTATCATGGTTAAGATTTGACGTCGCTTGCCGTTTCCCAGCCATTTGATTGCAATTTTATTTTTTTTTTATTTCTGGCCGCAAGATTAGAGCTGGAGAAACATCGATGTTAACATCGATGTCATCGATACAAAAAAAACATCGATGTTTTTTACGATAGAATTACACCAGAAACAGTTTAAAGGCCATACTGTATGGTTAGTGCTATTATTAATATTATAATAATAATCTATAAGTAATATATTTGATCTAATGATAAAATTAGTTTAAAGTATTTATTTATTTCCTTTTCCCTCAGAAATAATTATTACGCCACTATTAATTTGATGGTTGTTACAATAGGCAGAACAGGGATAAGAAATTAGGAAAATCGAACAAATGCAACTGAATCGCAACCATAACTAAACTGAGTTTTGCTCGAAACTCAATAACTCAACCTAGTGTAAGAAAGGGATTAATAATTCATAAATTTCATATTTTAGTGTTTACAAAACTTACTTATAGACATATTATAAAATAAATATATAGAAAATTTGAAAACATCGATGTTTCTCAAAACATTGTTCTAACTTAAAAAAAACCATATGTATTAAGAGAATATACCGTCTGCCAGTTGACATATTATGGCTTGAGTCGATGGTTTTTTACGATAACTATATGATTACTCCTCTCTTATTCGGGTTTGTGACCATCTCTATAAGCTACAACAACACACCTATTCGCTCAAAGCTTGAGCGGGAAAATACAATGATGAGCCTGTGAATAGGGAACGATAAAGTATGAATGAATAAAAACTAAAGAAAAAGCTCCTTCCTCTATATCTCTGACTCACGCACCTCCACCTTTAAATAATTGGCAGCACAGAAAAATTGCAATTTCTTCTCGATACTATTGAGTATCTAAGTTTGCAGCCCTACTAAGCATAACGATATATCGTGTGAGAGAAAAAGTGTGAATTTGTCCGGGAAATGAGTAAAACCACTAACCATACAGTATGGTTAGTGGTAAAACGCACTTAAACTGGGTGAGGAAACCAAACACGAAACGCGAAGCATCAATCCTTTTAATAATTAATATCAATATTATTTATACCATGGTGACCAATGTGTACACACTGTATAATAGCTTTATGACACTAGACTTTGCTAACTGGCTAACTGCATAAACAGAGACAGCCTTATGGGGAAGGCATGCAGTGAGATCGAGAGAAATCTTTGCGTCCCCAGGCTACCAGCACTAATTGTATGACCTCGCGACGGTCACACTACTGCTCTCTCCGAAACGATAAAATGAGTCGAAATTTTGAATGGGCTATAAAAAAGGGTATGGACAACAGGCAAAAACAGCCAAGGCAAATTGCAAGATTCGTACAAACCTCACCTCGCGGGCGTCGAGAAAAACTGCCTTTTGACTTCAAGGTGTGTTAAGCAAAAGGTGTGGATTTTACCGTGCATTCGTTGCATTTTCTTGGTCGTTTTGCTGTTGTCCATACCCTCTTTATCCTCCCATTAGTAGCAAATAACCAGTACGAGTAAAAAATTGAGCAAACACAAAAAACAAACACAAATCTAAGAAACACAAGAAATCAAGAGAATTAATCTGAAAAATACAACCCAAAACGAAGGCCTAAGATAATCCATAATCCCCAAAGTGTAGCAACCAGTAACCAGTGAAAATGCAGACGCCAGCAGCACAATAAAACAACAATTAATTTATTAAGCACTAGCGAACCATTAATTATGCCCCAGTGCCAGTGTCCAGTGTCGTCGTTTGTGTGGAAGTGCTAGATGCTAGATCCAAAATGTGGCACACACTAAACTGCTGTGAAAATGCACTGCGCATTTCTCTATTCCAACGCTAATTGCGCTGCCGCTGCCCATAGTACCAAAAAAATCGAATCGCGGGGAAGAGAGTGCTAGGATGATGAGAAGACCAGTGCGTAAATATGTGATATGTGTGTGTGTGAGTGACTAGCAGTGCAAGGCAAGGGAAAGTGTAACTCCAATAATAATACTAGTAATCCAAAGGCAGAGCGGTGACCAAATACAAATAACTCCACGAAAATAGAACACCACATTCGCGCACCTACACACACACACTCTCAAACTCACGTACACCACACACCGCACACTCGCATACAAACGCAGTCGTCGCCCATCGAAGAAGGCGTTATCCTGATTCTTGTTGCTTGCTGCTGCTGCTGCCTGCCCCTTGTGCCATTCGTTTTGATCCTTTCTTTGTCGCTTCTCGCCACAAGGCCAGCAGCAGCACGGCAGCGGTGCCTGTTCCTGTGCCGTGTGTTCGCGCCGTGCCGTGCCCCGAAGTTTCTATTCGTTGCTTCCCTCCCTCCATCGACATCGGCATCGCGCTCGTACTCGCACTCGTACTCGCTCCGTGTGCATGTCCTTGGACGTAGTAAACTGTTGTTGTTGTTGATTGTCCTGTGCCCCTGCAGCAAGAAGCCAGTCCAGTCGAACAAGATGCCGCCAGCCCTGATAGCCATCTCCGAGTTTGTGGAGGAGACGCGCTCTGACTATAGCTCTCCCACCACCTCTACCTTCGCCTCGCGAATGCCGGACTGCCGCCAGACGATTGGCATTCTGGAAGAGGTAAGCAATGATGACAGAAAATATTATAAATAAATCGACGTTTTCCCTGGAAAAGTGATTGTGTGATGCGGTGCAGTACCCAAAGAAGGGGCGTCGGCGTCTCTCTCCCCCCACAATACGATTAGAAGCAACAAAAGAGATTTCTATAAATTGGCTTGGAGCCAATTTTGCTCTCTCTCGTTCTCTCTATCACGCGCGCGTGCTCTCTCTCTCTCTCTCTCCCTCTCTCTCTCTGCTGTAAGGTGGTTTTCCTTTAACGCGGGTCGCGGGACCCACTAAATGCATTCTTAATTAAAGCAGCACAGCTGGCTGCTGAGGACTGGAGAGTGCGGGAATGGGAGGTGTCTCTGCCACACGAGTGTGCTGCAATTTCTATTTTTAGTCACCCCGCAGCAGCTGCTGATGCGTCCTCTCCCGCTTTCCCACCCCACCGCATTGATAAGCCCAAGTACAACAAATACAAGGCAAAGTGGTGTTGCGGGGCCGGAAAAGGCGTGTGATAAGAACAAAAATACCAGAAAAGCAACCGCATTGATTAGTCAAAGCTTAGTCCGGGGGAATGGGAATGGCTGCCCTGGGCGGGTGGAAAAGCGCTCACTTATCATCACCCACAGAAAGTGGCCCACAGAAAGTGGCCCACAGAAAGTGGCTGTTGCTCAAGTGGAAAATTCATCCCATTTGTCATTTAAACAGAGCCCCGCAAACAGCGACTGGCCATGGAAATTATGCAATATCTGCTGTTAAATGTGCCACAGCTCCCCCGACACACACTCTGAGAGAGTGTGCCTATGCCTATCCTCTATCCACATCCCATATTCCCGTACAGGTCCCGTGCAGCAGCCGCTTCGCTCCACACATTTGATAATTGGTGCCAAGAGAGCTGCTGGTCACGTCACGTCACGTCACGCCTTCTCGGGGCCGGCCTCCACATCAAACATTTAATATTTAATTTCGCTGATGGATTTTTAGTGGTCCCAGGCCCAGGCCCAGTCGCAGTCGCAGGCGCCCAGCCCAGTGACCCCCATTCCGGCAGACGGTCGGGCGGTGTGCTTTATTTCCATCTCATTTCAGTTTTTGTCTCTTTTTATTGCGTGTTCCATACCGTTCCCCGTTCCCCGTTACCGATTCCCGTGTATGTAAATCTGTCTAAAATTAAATTAAATATTAGCCTTAGAAAATATGTAGTTTTCTCTTAATTTCCCTCTGGTCCAAGATGAATTTCAACTCCAACTCACTGAATCATTGGCCAAGTGTTAGTCATTCCCAGCCGTCGCCAGGGAGACGGTAGGACCCATGTATATCTTATACAAATTTAAATATTTGTGGTGTTCTATAAACCATGTTGCGGTTTCAGCAGTAATCTTCTCGGGCTTCAGGGTTTGATTCAGTATAAATTAGCGCCTTTTGTTATCAAAACAGCAAACCCGTCAACCGACCCGTTCCGACCGGCCAGCAGATCCCAGAGAAACGAGTTCCAAATCGAGACTTGGCTTTGATTTTGATTTGAGCTAGTTATTGGTATTGTTCTTCGCATATCCGTATGCGGTGGAACGTGTGTTTTTGCATTCGAATGGTTTCTGTGAGCTGTCCAGGAAATTCTACGATGAACCACGTCCTTACTTTGAACTTCTCCCGGCACAATGCTCGAGAAAATCTCAAAAACAATGTACATGTCGTGTGCAGGGCGCTGCCAGTTGATGCTCGCCTCGAGGTTTCGCTGATAAGGATTTAGATGTTGCAAAGCCCCAGTCACAGGGGGAAGCGAAGGTGGATGGCATTGGCTCTTTTTTTTTGTAGATATTACCAGCTTATAAATACAAAGAAAAAAAACATTTAATCTAATCTCCGCTGGTAATAGCCGTCAGAATTTATTGGCATCAAATGGTTGTTCGAGTTCATAATTCATGAGAGAGCCCCCATCCAGCCATCAGCAATCAGAAAAGGCATTCATGTGGATCCATCGGCAGCGGGGTGGCTCTCTTCTGATATTTAATTCAATATTCTCCAAAAACAATTGAATTGAAGCCAATTGGGGAAAAGTCAATGGGTCAAGGGGGAAAGGAAAGAGAGGAGAGTGAGGGGAGTTTTCCACAAATCACATAATTCGAGTAATAGTAGAGATTGTAACTAGAAAAGGGAGCCCTCAAGAGAATGAAGGGAGATTGCACCGCCGTTGGACTGGTTTTAATTGATTTATGCCGCGATGCATCAGATGGTGGGGGGCTGCATTTGAAATGGGAACTGGGCTTGGGTCTGGGGTTCTGGTGATTATTAATTTTATTAAACGAAATGACCTTGTGGACACATTTTCCATACAAAGTGGGGCGGCAGTGGATGGAATACCAAATTCTGCTATTAAATGCATTTGGTGTGCTATAGAATTGTGCCCATGGATTCCGTTTCCATGCATGGAATAGGCACATTTGATTGTCTTCCGTTTTTAGCTGGAATGCTGCTGAGGAAATCGCCCCTGTCCCTGCCCCTACGGCTACCGCTACCCGTCCCCATAACTATAAAAACTGAAACGATCTTTGCTCACTCTTTGCAGCGCCTGGAGTTCGACCGGGAAGGCCTCACGAAGCTGAAGAAGGCGGTCAAGGCCATACACAACTCGGGGAACAGTAAGTACACGATATGGAGTGCTGCCCCAGATACTGATATCTTTCTGTCTTATTGCAGCCCATGTGGACAATGAGATGTTCATGGTGCGAGCTCTGGAGCGACTCGGCGGCAAGGTGATCGATCAGGACGAGCCCGACATTGGGGCGGCGTTCCTCAAGTTCAGCGTCGTCACCAAGGAGCTGAGTGCACTGTTGAAGACCCTGGTACATATACATATATGTCGCCTGCATATACCAAGTGCAGTCCAGCCTTATCCGAGTCTTTATCCATGCCCTTCCTCATGCCTTTGCAGATGCAGAACATCAACAACATTGTGATGTTTCCGGTGGACTCGATGCTGAAGAGCGAACTGAGGGGCGTCAAGGGGGACATGAAGCGGCCGTTCGATAAGGCGGCCAAGGACTACGAGGCGAAATTCATCAAGATCGAGAAGGAGAAGAAGGCCCAGGCCAAGGAGGCGGGCATGGTGCGCACGGAGATCGATGCCGCTGTGGTGTCCGAGGAAATGGAGAAGGAGCGGAGGCTCTACCAGCTGCAGACGTGCGAGTATCTGCTCAAGTACAAGGATATTAAAACCAAAACAGGAATCGAGCTGCTGCAGCACCTAGTCGAGTACTATCACGCCCTGAACAAGTGAGTGGCAGAGCCATCTAGAGCCTGAACTCAAACCTAAGGCCAACCAACTCCTTCTTCTTTGCAGCTACTTTAAAGATGGGCTCCAGACCATCGAACACTTTGGCACATACATCGGGGATCTGAGCGAGAAGCTGCACGTGATCAAGCAGAAGCAGGACGAGGATCGGCGCAGTTTGCTCGATCTACGAACGATGCTGCGCAGCACCCCAGACTTTGAGCGGGTGGACAATGTGCCGTCGTCGGATAGCCAGAGCCGGAGCGGGGGGGCGGGCTACTCTCTGCACCAGCTGCAGGGCGACAAGCATCACGGGGTCACGCGACAAGGGCATCTGCTCAAGAAGAGCGAGGGCAAGGTGCGTCGCGTGTGGCAGAAGAGGCGCTGCCGGGTGACCAGCGATGGTTTCCTGGACATCTTCCATGCGGACGAGTCCAAGCCGCCGACCCAAGTCAATCTGCTCACCTGCCAGATCAAGCCGGTTCCGGACGATAAGCGTGGCTTCGATTTGATAAGCTGTAAGTGAAAGATCTCGATGAATCCAGCATACTTATAATTATATTCCACTCGCAGACAATCGCCCGTACCACTTTCAGGCCGAGGACGAGGCCGATCAGAAGGCCTGGATGGCCGTGCTGGTCAACTGCAAGGAGAAGGCCCTCACCAAGGCCTTCCAGCACGCGAATCCCCAGATGAGCCCCAGCCTGGTGGAGCTGCAGAAGACTGTGATCCGCTACGTGCAGCTGCTACCCGGCAACGACCGCTGCTGCGACTGCGGCTCCCGCAACGATGTCACCTGGATCAGCCTGAATTTCGGAATCCTGGTGTGCATCCAGTGCTCGGGAGTGCATCGTGATCTGGGCGTTCATCACTCGCGCATCCAGAGTCTAACGCTCGACAATCTGACCACGGCCAATCTGCTGATCGCACGGGCCATGGGCAACAGTACGCTGAACGACATCATGGAGGCAAAGCTGGGCCGCGGGAAGCTACAGCACGAGAGCAGCATGTAGGTATCCCGCCATTCCAGAGAGATCTTCATCAAGCTGTAACCATCTTTCTATTTTCTATCCTCAGGGAGGAACGCTACGACTTCATTCGGGCCAAGTACGTGGCCAAGCGCTATGTGATGCGCACCTGCTCGGACGACAACGATTTGCGGTGCGATCTGGAGCAGGCCATCGTGAATGCGGACATGAGCCAACTGCTGCAGGTGTGGGCAGAGGGCGCGGATCTCACCTGCTGCCTGCCCAGCTCGGATGCGGGGGAGACAGCTCTGCATCTGGCCGTTCTGCGGGAGATGGGCTCCACGCTGCACATTGTCGACTTTCTCATACAGAACATGCCGCCGAAGGGCCTGAACAAGGCCACCAATCCAGCCGGACTGCTGGATCTGACCGGAAAGAATACGGCTCTGCACCTTTGCGCTCTCCACGATCGCAGGGAGTGTATGAAGCTGCTGCTTCGCTCGGGAGCAGACTACGAGCTGAAGAACTCGCAAAACAAAACAGCGCTGGATATAGCCAAAGAGATGGGACACAATGGCTGCAGAGAACTGGTGAGGAAGATGCAATACTCGTGATAAATACTCGCTTGATATTGATCGGGCCTATAATCATATTGTGTTTGTATCCTAGATTGAATGTGCCATAAAGCGGGAGAAGAGCGCCTTTGATCACATAAACACCGATTGGAATCTGCCCAACGAGGATGGCTCCACGGATTTTAGTGACGATGAAACAGTCATCGATGAGCGCGTATGTTTTGCGATTCTACTTCACGAATTCGGGAATTCCTTCTTATTCGTTTCCATGTCATTGATTTACAGAAATCTCGTTCACGTCCCCCCAGTTTTGCTGGCGGGGATTCGCCAGTGCTGCGCTCACGCTCCTCCACTTGCGACTCCATACAGTCCAGTTCTAGTCCAATCGCCAACTGTCCCAGCCGCCAGTTTACGCTGCCCTCGGGCCTGCCCAGCTACACGCATTCGGCGGGAACGTCGCCAAAGTCGCACATCAGTGTGGGCCAGTATCTGGTTAGCAATGTGGGCGGTGGTGCCGGCGGCAACGGGGGCGGTGGCTCTAGTCCAAGCTCAGTTTCCAGTCAGAGTGTAAGGGCGGCGAGGAACAGTCTGAATATGCAGCAGAGTGAGCTGGGTCATGTGACGGGCGGCGCCCGCAAGTCCACATCTACGGCGAACATGAACTCTCTGAAGAAGCGCACAGCTCCGGCTCCGCCGCCTGGCACGCTGGGCAGCGCCTCCTCCAGCTCCTCCTTCTATGGCACACTACCGCATCCGCCCAGGCACTCGCAAAACTTTGATGCCAACGACATACGGGCCATCAATCATAAGAACCAATCCCTGGATGTGGCCTATGGCACGCTGCCCCACCTGCGCAGCGTCGAGAGCAGTCCCCGGGGCGGCTATGGCGGTATCCCTGGCGGATCGGGAAATGGCAGCAGCAGCAGTAGCAGCCTGATGCCTGCCATGACAACATTTGGCCACAAGCGCTCGCCCAGCGGGGAGTCGCTGAATCGTAATATACATCTGGCTGGAGCCAAGCTTGTCCTTCCACCCACTGGGGAGCTGCCGACACTCAAGCATGTGGACAAGTCGGCGTTGATGCGCCCAAAGATACCGCCACCAGGACCGCCGTCAGGTGAGACCCAGCCCCACGATGTGTTCTGTACAGTCTTTTACCCAGTTTTAATCCACAGAGCGTGAGATTTCCAATGGACAGTCGAATGAGAGCATCAGTTCCATAGACGAGGGTCCGATAGCACCGCCGCGAAAGGTGAGTTGTGCTCCCAAGGGGCGCTCCCATTGGCTGAGCAGCAGGTCCTGTTCTGTAGTTCCTGTAGTAATATAATATGAACCTCTCAATGTATCTGTATCTATTTGCATTTGGTAAACAATTTTTAGCGCAAGCAACACAGTGAGATTTTGAGATTGAGATTGTCCCAGTCCAGTGAGGAGACGGTAAATGGCAAACTCTTTTGCTCATTTGCATTTTCATTCTATGACAAGCGAAATACCTAAAAAAAACCGTTCTTGTTGTCGTTGTCGTTGTCGTTGCTGTTGCTGTTGCTGTTGCTGTGTTCGTTCCCCTACTAAAATGTCCATTTTATTTTGCATCCTTCAAAGCAATAACCCCTGCGCCCACACAATTCAAATCCGTTTCTTTTGATGTTACAATTTTGCTGCACTAATATTTTGCGCCTGAGAGACTTTGATGTTGGCTAATCCTGTTGCTGTCCTGTTGTGTCCTTTTTGCAGCTGATAAATCAATCGGCCAACTTTACCGAGTACGAGTCCTGGCACACAGACATGGACAGCTCTGGCGGTGGCTTGGATCATTCGGCCGAATCGAATGTCTCATCCAGCGACAACGATCGCCTCAACTCGTCGCCCGACAATCCATCCAAAGGCGCTCCAGGACCAGGCCCAAGCGGAAAATTCCACAATGTAAGGAGGGGCGGGGGGGCATCGGTATTGAGATTGTGCACGGGCTAATCTTTTTCCACTGATCCACAGAATGGGCAGAGACGGTGCAGGGCGCTCTACGACTGTGTGGCGGACAACGATGATGAGCTTGAGTTCAAGGAGGGCGAGATACTGATTGTGTTGAATGAGCGCACTGACGATGACAACTGGATGGAGGGCATCATCGAGGGACAGCCGGCGCGACGTGGCATGTTTCCCGTCAGTTTCGTCCATATGCTGCCTGACTAAACGGGCATGGAACAGGGATAATGTAAGGATGTGTATTGTATGTCGTATGTTTCTGTGGCTTTTTGTGCGACTGTGGGCTGTGCGTGCGTGTACATATGAGTGTGTGTGCGTCATTTTAAGCAAGACAAGATTTTATTTATTACAACCGTTTATGTCACAAACCGTGCGACTATTTATTGGATCCGTAGGCACAAGGAATATACATATGCATATACATTCATATAATATAGTATATATGTCTAAAGTGAGCAAGTAATTGTTGGATATGCTGCCATCTCATGTACATTTCATTTTCAATCAGAACAAGGAGCTGGATGCCCTATTAATTGCTTTTATAACCGAATATGTCCTGCAAACTGCTGTATTTTGAACCATAAATGTATTTACTAACCTTAGCATTACACGCTGTGCGCAAAAGTTACTCGGAATCTATTGATATATGTATGTATGTATGTATGCTTATACTAGATGCTGCCATATACAGATACTAAACAATATCCACAAGAAGACCCGACCTGGTCTGGCTTCTTGGCCTCTTACATGTACGTACATACCTACACAGGTATTTGTAATAAATACTGTTGTTGATGAATTGACGAGAAAGTTTATAAAACAACGTTGAAATGAAAGAAACATTTACTTAAACTAACCCCCATTTCGAGCGTAAATACATATGAGAACTCTATAGCTCTGCAAAAAAGGAATAAATACATACATAAAAATATGTACCCCCTTTGTACCTAGAAATTGTTACCAATTAAGAAAGACTACAAAATATCTAAACGTAGTATATGAATATTACGCGCAGTAGAAACGCGCTGTCGAAGAACAAACTATGAATTCTATACCTTTTGACTTGTTGTATACCAAGCAAAGCAGCACACATGATCAGATAAAGACCTACCTACAATAGAATATGTATACTGTACATAATACCCTTATTTTTAAGACACACAACACACGTTTTTCTTTTATACATTTTGTATACACGTTTCAGTATTTATTTAGCAAAACCTTTCAACATATTTGATATTAGCCTTAAGTCAAATAAAAGGAAAAACATAACGCTTATTAAATATACACATATATAAGGTTGTGTTTTTACCAAAAACAGAGCGCCTCCTTTTAATGGTTGGGCGGCTGTCGGATAAATACGCTGATAATCTCACTGTCGGAATCGAATGAAACGATCTCATTAGCGATTCCCGCACTCTCTTTTCGCTTTCGGACTTGTTCTTACAGTTGGCGCTGGGATTTTCATAGAAGTTTTTTCACCGAGAAAAATAGCGTGGGTGCCTATTAGCCAGTGTCCCGTGAGGGAACGTGTGACTACGCTGCACCTTTTCCTGCTTAACTTGAGGAGCTCGGAGGTGCGCTTCATGTCCATGGTCGGCCATGTTTGCCGAGTTGTGCGACATCGTGGCACTGTTTGCCACATATCGTTTTTTAGTCGCTTGTATTGCTCCCTTATAATGAGCTTACAGGTGGCCATTGGCATACAGATATCCTCCTTGTCTTGGAGAAGGGGGATTGTAGTGCCAGATCTGGCCAGCTCGTCCGCTATACAGTTGCCCTCGATGTCCCGGTGGCCCGGGACCCAAATCAGGCTAATAGCAAATTGCTGAGCCATCTCGTGCAGAGATTTGCGGCAGTCTGCCACGGTGGCCGAGTTCGAGGAAATCGCGATAAGCGATTTGATCGCAGCCTGGCTGTCGCTATAAATGTTTAGCTTGGTTGCCGTGACGGCAGCCGCTTGTAGGCAGTCTAGAGCCTCCCTGATTGCTATGACTTCCGCTTGAAAGACACTGCAATGATCTGGGAGTCTGAAGGAATGCCTTATGCTTAGCTGTTCAGAGTAGATTCCACCTCCGACTCTGTCGTCCAGCTTTGATCCATCTGTGAAGATGTTTATGGCCCCATCTGGGCCTGGGAGTCCCTCGAGCCATTCGTCTCTGTGAGGGATGATTGTGTCGAAGGGAGTGTCTGTGTACTCTCTTGGAACTTGGTAGTCTGTTTTTGAGGGGACGGTACTGCTATTATTTAATATGGCTGAGTGACCTATGCACTGTGTCACCCATTGATCTGAGTCTCTTAGACGTATTGCTGCTGCTTCTGCCCGTTCCTTTCCTGCGAGGTCAAGGCTCTGTAGGCATAGGATGGCATTTAGCGCATCATTTGGGGTGGTGCGAAGAGCTCCGCTGATGCATAGGGCGGCAGTCCGCTGGACTTTGCCCAGTTGCTTGGTGATCGCCCTTTTTGATAGGGCCGGCCACCACACCGTAACTCCGTAGAGTAGTATTGGTCTAACTATAGCTTGATATATCCATTGGACTATGCTTGGGATCATACCCCATCTTAGCCCAATAGCTTTTTTGCATGTGTAGAGTGCAGTCATTGCCTTCTTCACTCTGTCTTTGACATTCAGGTTCCAGCTAAGCTTCTTGTCAATTACCAACCCTAAGTAACTGGCACTGTCGCTAAAGGAGAGCCTGCATCCTTGTAGAATTGGAGGGTTGAGGGGCGGGACCTTGTATTTATTTGTGAATAGTACGAGTTCCGTTTTTGAGGGATTTACTCCCAGACCGCGCGATTCTGTCCAATCCGACAGTTGCGCTAGCTTTGTGGACATTAAGTCGCACAGTGTTTGGGGGTATTTCCCCGAGAAGATAATCGCAACGTCGTCCGCATAGGCCACGACTTTGCAGCCCCCCCCTTCTAGGTCAAATAGAATCTTGTTGACTGCTATGTTCCACAGAAAAGGAGACAGGACACCACCTTGCGGGGTGCCTCTGTTGACATACCTTGACTGGGCGGACGATCCCATCGATGATGTCACCGTCCTGCATGTGAGCAATTGATCAATGAGCATCACCAAGTGACGGTCCACCCCCAGGTCAGTCAGGGCTTCTGTAATGGCGCCCGGTACAACGTTGTTGAAAGCTCCCTCAATATCGAGAAAGGCTATGAGTGAGTACTCTTTGTGATGCAGAGATTTCTCTACCGCTGAGATCACTTCATGAAGAGCCGTTTCCGTGGATTTTCCTTTCCGGTAGGCATGCTGTGCGCCTGACAGCAACTGAGGGTGTATAGTTGTCCTCAGTTGCAGCCCGACGAGTCTCTCAAAGGTTTTGAGGAGGAAGGACGATAGGCTGATTGGTCTAAAGTCTTTTGCAGCTGAGTGCGAGGCTTTCCCAGCTTTGGGAATGAAGACTATCTTTGCCTTAAGCCATGTTCGCGGGATTGTACCCACAGCCAGTATCTTCCTGAAGATACCTGTAGCCAGTTGATGGCCGTATTCCCGGCCTTCTGAAGTTGGGCCGGGATTACCTGGTCTGGGCCTGGCGATTTGAACGGGTTGAAGCTGTTTATTGCCCAGCTTATGTTACGTTTTGTGAGGATGTGATCCATCGAGGTTACCGGTCCCTCTCCTGGAAGATGTGCCGTCTCGATGGTTGTGCACCCTGGAAAATGTGTGTCTAGTAGAATGTGCAGGGACTCCTCACTGGAGTTAGTCCACGTGCCGTCATTCCTTTTAAGATACCCTACCGAGGGGTTAGTTTTTGAGAGAATCTTGCGAAGCCTTGCGGCCCTTTTTGCTTTCCTTGTTTCCTTTTTATATACTGACAGACTGATTTTGTAGTCTGCCCAGTGGCTCTCCTCGTTCGCGCTTTTGGCCCTGTTGAAGAGGGTCCTGCAGCTTTTACGTGGGATGTCTATTTGTTTTGACCACCAGAGGGGTTTCTTTTTCCCCCTAGGTTTGCTAGAGGGGCACGCTGCCGCGAAGGCTTTGTTGCATGCCTCTGTGAACCTGTTCACTAGGCGATCTAGGTCGTCTTTTGTGTCAGGGCATGATGGTGCTTTGGAGGGAGTAAGTCCTCCAGGGCTGAGCTATATTTTTCCCAGTTGGCTTTCCTGGGATTAATATAGTCCTTAGGTTTCGGACACTCGAGGGATAGTGTGGTCTCGATGTATCTGTGGTCAGAGAAAGAGTGGTCATCAAGGACTTGCCAACTCTTGACTATGTCTAACAGGTTGGAAGACACTAGGGTGATGTCAATAACCTCCTGTCGATTTTGAATTATAAAAGTGGGATCGTTGCCCCGATTACAAATAAATAGATTTGAGTTAAGGATGAAGCTGAAAAGTGACTCACCCCTTACATTTGTGTTCGAGCTCCCCCATTGAGTGTGGTGAGCGTTGGCATCGCAACCTATTAATAGGTCTATGTCCGACCTCTCGCTGTCGCTGGCTAGTTTGCGAACCAGGTCGTTGGGAGGGTCGTTTCCCTCATGGGCCATGTAGGACGACATCAGCCTTAGATGTGTCCCTTTCAGCTCTAGGCTTGCCGCCGTGTTGTCGCTATCGCTATAATTATGGAGCAGAAAGATATTAAGGTGCTTTCTGGCGAGAATGCAGGTGCGGGTTTTACCTTCATGTTGAGCTACAATTATCTTGTACTCCTTCGACCCTAGTCCACAAACCTTGTCTCCCACTATCCAAGGTTCCTGGATCAGGGCTACGTCTGCTCCGCTCTCTTCGAGGCGGAGTATAAGAGCAGCGGATGCTGCTTTACAGTGGTGGAGATTGATCTGAAGGAGCCTCAAGGACATCCTTAGTGTTCTCCACCACTGTAATGTCGGCATCCGGATCGTCCTCGACTTCCTCGTGGCAACACATCGCCTCGAAGTCGCATCTCAGCGTGCCATCGGTGGAGTAGCCCTCTGGGTCTATCTCTGTGTGATCGTCGGGTGCTTCGATCTCCGAGGCAGCGTCCTGCTCGACTGGCTTGTCGACAGGACGTGCCTCGGCCGCCGCATCCGACTTGTAGACCTTTACGGTCACAGAGCTGAACCCAAAATTGAGCTCGCCTTTGGCAGCCTCAATCGGGGCCAGCGACTCTTTGTTGAGGACGACCACCGCCTTGGTTGTGGGGCCCTGTGTCGTCTCAACTTTGACCGCCTTCCAATCCGCTGTTGGGAGGTGGGGGTTGCATCTTTGCAACATTTTTAGGATGCGCTCCGGCTCCTTCATGGAGGCGGGCACCCAGACTCTCGCCCTTGGTCTACTGGGCACTTCGCTCCAGTCTACAGCGACGAGCTTCGCCCCTGGGTAGACTTCCCCGACTTGCGCTACCGCTGCTTTGTACAGCTGTACGGAGCGCTCGTCTTCACAGGCTACGATTTTTATGCAGCCCTGGTACCAGCCCATGTCTTTGCAGACGGGGGGGGGTCCAGGCTGCTTTTCCAGCAGCTCGAAGCAGCGGTCGGCCAGTGCCGTTTCCACCCACTTCCACTGGTTTCTAGGTATCCGGGAGTCCGCGCTGCCTTTGTCCAGGACGCCAATCAGCGTCCTTTCTCTGGCAATCTGCGCGAATGATGTGTTAGGCAGCACTCTGGAGCGCTTCGGTGTCGGCCCCGGAGTCTCTTGTGAGCGCTGCCTTTTTGGCTGAGGGGCTTCCTTCTTCGGTGCTTCCTTGCCAAAGTTCGGCAGCACCTTCGAGGCCCACTCAACCTTCTTTATCCATTTGTCCGTCGGGCTGGACATCTGGCTTGCGTTCTGCCGACGGAGTATATTGCCAGCACTCCTTCTATCGGCATATGTAAAAGATTTGGCTTGGACACTAGTAGATGGTGACTCATCACCCGCCACTTTACCAGCAGGCAGAGCAGCCGCAGGATTGCATAGCCACTCTGCCAAGGTATCGGTTTTGGGAGCCAATTCACCACCCACCCCGACACCGGGATGGGACCCCTTTGGGCTCTCCCTAGCATCTTCCGCCGCGCAGGTTTTCCCTGCTGATTTGCCTTTGGGCCGCTGCCTTCCCCTGTTTGGGATTGCTCCCTGTTGGCATTTGGGGAGTGCCAGACTCATTTTTTTTTGTTTTTAAATTCTTCCATTCTTTTCCCACGAGCTGCAGAGAAGGGGTACGGTCCGTCCGGGCAGAGATCCACGTTGCCCGGATAAGGCATACTTAGAACAGGGGGCTGCCAAGTCCCTGAGCTCTCCGTTAACGACTGGGCTAGTTTTATATACCGGGCCCCCAGCCAGGCTGACTCTCGGCACGGGTCGAATAACACTCTTAGTCCGGCCCGGTGTGAGCTGAATGTGGAGGGTTGGAATGTGGGTAGGTAGTGTGTAGGGATAGGGGAGTGTGTGAGCTATATACGAGGCGGCACCACAAGCGCATCGTCAGTGTTGCTACTTCGCGAACACCCGCTGGCTGTCCGGGGCTGCTTATTTTCGGTACTCTCCCTAGGGATGTCCGATTATTCGCAGCTGACCTACCTATATGACCTGTATATAGGTAGGACGTTCGCTATCCGCAACCTGCGACCCGTCCGGTGGCCTCAGCTAGGCCCCCTTTGAGCCACCTCACGAGCTCATCAGACCAGATTCAAACAAGTAAGTTAAATAGAAAATAGGCTCATTAATTTGATAAAATTATGTGGGCAAGGCTTTGACAAAGAATGATTAACCAATTATAAGCCAAGGGAGTATTTAAATTTTCCACCGAAAATAATGAAAATTTCGTAATTTTAGCGCAGTTTAGGCGAAAGTTAGCGTGGTTATTTTTAAGTTCAGATGAAAGATGGCATGAATCTACAAGAAGAATTTACAATTGTTCATATTTTTCGCCACTTACCTCAAGTAGTTGAACTATTTAAATAGAGGGCGCCCAAGTGGGCTAAGTTCGGTTTTTCATCATACGAGACGCTATGTTGTTCTTGAGGAACCCAAATTGAGTGAAAAACAATCAAAGTTAACCATTTAAAATAAGTCAGTCAAGTAGGAAAAATATTCATTACTTGGATAAAATTATGTGGGCAGGACTGAAAGATCTATCTAGCTAGTAATATTTGACGGAATATCAGAATCGAGGAATATGTATAGTAGAAGTTGAATTCGTCGGTATATTTACAGTATATTTTTAAAATGAGACGAAATATCTTGGTATATTTCTGAGGGTCGGACGGTCTATTTTAACGATAAGTCCGCGGTCTCACTGACCACAAAGCAATATATTTTCCGCATGCAACTACAATTTTATTAACGAAAGGCCAATTATTATTACATTGGTGATTCGATCCGGGTAGCCTCTAACAAATTGCTGAACATTTGGTACAAAAGAAAACACCCAATTGTGTCACAGCACAGTTCCGGACCGAGAAGAGAAGCACAGCACCTTCCTTCGCCTTGAGGTTGCGAGCTGTCAATTTGTTGTCGGCAAGTGAGAAAGTCGTGAAAAATATCACTGCAACACGAGTGGGTGCCGAAAAAGTCCTTGCAAAGGTAAGGAGATTCCAAGTTTGAAGGCCAATAAATGCACTTTATGCATGCAAAGCAATAACTACATAACCTGTGCAGGACAACAGGGAGACGACCGACCGGTACAAAGAGGCAGCTGACTGGAACGGTAAGGGTTAAAGGCAGACGAGTTCACCCCTGCAGTGGGCAGTGGGCATCAGTGCGTCCGAAATATGAGTGCTGCTAAAAAGTATAAGCCTATGGATACCACAGAGCTGCACGAGAACACCGAGAATATTGCTGCTTGCCTGAAAAAGGCTGAAAGTGCCGCCGCCTTATTGATGGGCCGCAGTGCCTTTGCTGCCCAAAACATGAACTCATCGTCCACAAACGGCGAACGCCTGCCAAATTTCTCCAAGCTTGGTTCGAACCATGGCGAGATTCGATCGGCATCAACTACCTCAAACTTACTTAATCGCACGGGGGCCATCCACAACAGCAAGCCTGGCGATGTCAAAAAGATAGTGATTAAGAACTTCAAAGGTGGGTGGTATTTCAAGTTATGACTATCCAACAAACTTATGTACTTATTGTATCCATAGATAAACCCACACTGCCCGATAACTATTCCGAGGACACGTATGTGAAGCTCGAGGAGGCCGTTATCGCCATACAACTATCGAAGCCCATTAAATATTCACTAGAGGAGCTCTACCAGGCCGTTGTGAATATGTGCAGTCATAAAATGGACGCCCAGCTGTATACGAAGCTCAAGGAGCTGACCGAACAACATGTGAAGCGCAATATCAAGCTGAAGGAGCTCACTGGGGGCAGCATGGACAAGCTGGTAAGTGGGCTGCAACGTCAAAATAAACATACGTTTAGACATTGGACCAACTTACAGGTGCTGCTGGAGAAAATCAACAACTGGTGGCTCTCGTTCTGCCAGCAGATGATCATGATACGCAGCATCTTCTTGTACATGGATCGCACCTATGTTTTACAAAACTCATTTATCCACTCAATATGGGACATGGGGCTGGACCTCTTTCGCATACACTTTGCTCAGAATAGCGTCGTCCAGAAGCGTACGGTCGATGGTCTCTTGACGCTGATTGAAAAAGAACGACAGGGCGCGTCTGTGGACCGCGGTCTGCTCAAGAGTTTGGTACGGATGCTGTGCGATCTTCAGATCTACTCCAGTTCGTTCGAGGAGAAGTTCCTCGACGCCACCAATCAACTGTACAAGGCTGAGAGTCAACGTATGATGCAGGACCTGGAGGTGCCCGGCTACCTGCAGCACGTTAGCATGCGTCTGGCCGAGGAACATGAGCGCTTGCTGCACTATTTGGACTCGAGCACAAAGTATGTACATGTATTACTTCGATGGCATAAGGCTAATGTTTGGATTCCCTCCCCTTAGGCATCCGCTTATATACAATGTAGAGAAGGAGCTGCTGGCCGAACACCTAACGGCCATACTGCAAAAGGGTCTGGACTCGTTGCTGGAGGACAACAGATGGGTCGAACTAACAATGCTATACGGTCTGCTTAGCCGTGTCAAAAACGGCACATCAGAGCTGTGCGGAAACTTTAACGGATACATTAAGGTTAGCTAAGGGTTCCTTCGTCCTTGCTTACACATTGCTTAATTTATCTTTACGTACTATGCATGTATTTCAGAAAAAGGGACGCACCATTGTCATTGACCCGGAAAAGGATAAGAGCATGGTGCAGGATCTGCTTGAATTTAAAGATAAAATGGATTACATTGTCCGCAATTGCTTTGCACGCAATGAAAAGTTCACGAATTCGTTGCGCGAGGCCTTTGAGTTCTTTATCAATCAGCGAGCCAATAAACCAGCAGAACTTATTGGTAGGTCACCATTTCATCACTATTTTTCTTTGTTTTGTCCTGTAACTCCATATTCTTGTACTCCTTAGCAAAATACGTGGACATGAAGCTACGGTCTGGCAACAAGGGCACCACGGATGAAGAGCTTGAGAAGACATTGGACAAGATCATGGTCCTGTTTCGCTTTATACACGGCAAGGATGTCTTTGAGGCTTTTTACAAGAAGGTTATTATTGCTTGCTTTCGCTTTTGCACTCTATAATCATCCATTATGTGTCCGTCTGTGCCTTCTCCAGGATCTGGCAAAGCGATTGCTTGTGGGCAAGTCGGCTTCCGTGGACTCGGAAAAGAGTATGCTGTCAAAACTGAAACAAGAATGTGGCGGAGGCTTCACGTCGAAGCTGGAGGGCATGTTCAAGGACATGGAACTGAGCCGCGACATCAATACAGCGTTCCGCGGTCACGCTCTCAGCAACAATCGCGATGTCCATAACCTGGATCTGTGCGTCAGTATACTGACAATGGGCTACTGGCCAACATATGCGCCCACGGAGGTCACAATGCCGCCACAGCTCATCAATCCACAGCAGATATTCAACAAGTTTTATTTGGAAAAGCATAGCGGACGAAAGCTACAATGGCAGCCCACGCTGGGCAACTGCATGCTGCGTGCGCAGTTTGAGGCGGTAAGTGAAAAACGAACGCATTCGAATCTTGGTCCTCAACTGATCTTAATACATTCTTACGCAGGGTCCAAAAGAGCTTTTGGTTTCGCTGTTTCAGGCTCTGGTGCTGCTCTTGTTCAACGATAATCCGGTGCTTAGCTACGAGGAGATATTGGCCGCAACCATGATCGAGGATGGAGAGTTGCGCCGAACACTCCAGTCGCTGGCCTGTGGACGCGCCCGAGTCATAACGAAAACACCAAAAGGTCGCGAGATCGAGGATGGCGACCAGTTTGATTTTAATAACGAGTTCACAAACAAATTGTTTAGAATCAAAATCAATCAGATACAGATGAAAGAGACGGTAGGTTTCGCTTTTTGAGCTGCAAACTTTAACAGCAAACTGATGTATTTCCCCCCGATTAGAATGAGGAACAAAAGGCGACCGAGGAGCGTGTGTTCCAGGACCGTCAATACCAGATAGATGCGGCCATTGTGCGCATCATGAAGATGCGTAAAACTTTAAGCCACAATCTACTCATCACCGAGCTGTTCAATCAGCTAACCTTCCCCGTCAAGGTGCGTTTACCAGTCTTGACTTTCGACTTAATTTGTATTCAAATTGAATGCCACTTTTCTTCCTTTCCAGCCCGCTGATTTAAAGAAACGCATTGAGTCGCTCATCGATCGAGACTACATGGAGCGCGACAAGGATAATCAGAACCAGTATAACTACGTGGCATAACTTTTCTGGGAACGGCGAACAGAGAACACTGATTTGATTGTAACATCCATATTTCTATTTACCATATGCATACATACTAAAAGTCCATTGAATATTTGGTGTGGTGTGTTTCTTTGCCTGTCCGGCGTTGATTAGAGCGCCAGCCAGCCGCATAACTATAATAATGATATGTAGCCTCTATGTAGTGCAGTTCCGTTGCTACAGATTCTTTTTGTAAGTTACCTTATCCATTCAATAAACTAAGCGTTTTATTTACAAATCACGACCTTTGGCAGAGTATGCAGGTCACGTCACCGTATCCCCACCCGACTGTGAAAGAACCATACATACATTTGTTGAATTCGACCGTCTTTTGTTTATATACTATATTTAATGGATTCAATTAAAGAACCTTAGAAGAGACGACACTTGAAGGCTAGTTTTCTAAATGAAATATATTTAAATAAATTAAATAATAGCTCTCGTACTCGTAACGTCTGTATGTAAAACGGATACGCATAAACTAGTTTTTTTTTTTTTTTTACCATAAATAAAAAATTACGAGAAAACATCTATAATATAATGCACTGTGTGTTTCACTAGCTTATTAATATTGCAAGCATCTCTCGTCTCATTTTAGAGCAATTTGTTAGGCGTTCGTTCAGCAAATGAATCAAATATATACAAATAGGTAGAATATTATAGGCTACAATTAGATCATATAGGGGTAGATAGAATAGAATAGATTATATACAATTCAGAAATAAATATAGCGGTCGCGTGCGCGTTACGAGTCATCTAAAAACGACAACGAGGTTGATTCAGATATCACAATACGTACTTCTTCCTCCCTCGTGTTCCCTCCTTTGTTTTGCCAACTTGAAAGGTTCTCAATGGCTTATACTAGAGATACAGATTGGTACTGATACCATATACAAGAAAATACATGTCCTTTCTCCGCTTTGGGCACAGCTTACGTCTCCACGCTGTTAACACTATACTGCGAGCTGTCGTAGTCGGAGACACTGTCCGACCCATAACCACCGAAGCCAGCCACAGATGGCCTCACACTACTGGTCCGTATGCCATGATCCTTGAGTACGTCGGGCACATAGACGGGGGCCGGGCCAGCTATCTCCACAATGCTGGGACGACGGGTGGCCGCGCATCGTTTGATCGGAGACATGAACGTGAACAGAGTCAGGGTTATGGCCAAACTGATGATCAGCAGCAGGAAGCGGGCCATGCTACCGTCGCCGCGGAAATAGCATATCATAGCCATCGAAAACACAAGGATAACCACCGAGAACTTGGTCATTGTCACCGCCGTTGAGTGGATCTTGCCACCCTTGCGCGATATCATATTGGAGGGTCCGTATGCGAAGTACAGATTGTGACGATCAACGAAATGCTTCAGGCAGATGTATACCATGGCGAAGGGCATGACGAGCGGACAGAACACGCTGTACACTATCGCGATGGTGAAAACGAGCGTGGTCCACGCGTAGTGGGTGCCAAAGGGAAACTCGATTAATATGGATTTGCGGATGTGGGGCGTCTCCGCCTTGGAGTTGGCCTTCAGCAGGGACCAAATGTAGACAATCAATTCGGGAAATCGCAACAGCTCCAATGCAGTACCGATAAACGCAGCAGTGATGATGTAGTTGACGTAGAAGGAGCCACGATCCGGCAAGAAAATGCACTGCCAGCGTTCGGTTTCGCCGGTGATGCCCCACTCGAGCAGGGCCTGGGCCGAGGTCAGTCCCAGCGATGGCAATATCAGAATCATCAGCAGCAGGTAGCTGAAGCACTTGGTCATGATCGAGTAGTTCTGCTTCGAGCGCGTATAGTGGCCCATCCATTTGTCGGAAATGGCCACAATCACCGGCATCAGGGCGGAGAGCGTCCACAGCATCAGGGTGGGCAGGAATTCGGATACCAACGGTGAGATTTTGCCTTCCGTATCCTTCAGCCAGGGACGGCTATTCAACAGGTTGACCACCATCACCGGTGTCGTAAGGAAGAACAGGAACAGGAAGAGTACAAAGTTCACGCAAAAGAATTTCAAATACCAATGGCTCTTGTTCACATTCAGGTTCTCCCAGAAAAGGTCGTCCGGCGAGGGGGCAAACATCATCTCCCATTGGCGATAGGTGCCAGGAGTGAAGTGCGTGACTATGTTCTGCGCCTCCTGCACCGTCGACACAGTGAGAAAGGCAATGTCCAAGGGCTCGTTCATCGTGGAGGCACGCAAACGGGCCACGTCTCCGGATAATTTCCGCTCCTCGCGCTGATAGTACTCGTACGCATTCTCCTTTTTGCACGAGCACATGTCCGGCTTGGCCTGGCAAGATAGATACAATTGCAATAAATGATTATAAGCTGCATAAATCCTTTTACCATTAAAGTGTCCCGGTTCCGATGGTGTTCACAATATTCGCGGGCATCGTGTATCCGCTCGTACTCGGCGTTCCGCACATACAGACGGGAAATGTTGTACGCAATGCTGACACTCTCGATGGTCACATCTGGAAACAGCTCCTGCATGTAGTTCCGCACAACTGTCTTGTTGCGATCGCTGGACGAGATGTTCGATATCATGATTGTCCTCGTTGCGGCCTTTTTGAACGCATTGCGCCCCGACGCACGCCGCATGATGAGAACCACCAGCGGAATGTACAGGATGGTAATGATTGTGTGCACCCAGAGCCAAGGAGACATCGGCGACAGGTTGGCCATCGTTGTCCGGCCAAAGGCATTCACATCGTACGGCGTATCCTTGGGTCCGTTCAGAAAATTGACTGGCAAAATGATGGCCAGAGAGATGAGGGTCACGATAGCCATGACGGCCATCAAATGCTGCTGGAAAGACAAGTAGTGCACTGCATCGGGACCCGTGTGCAGCAAGATTGTCTCCTTCCTCAGCTTAAACGTGATCCAAATCCAGCCAAAGAGGCCCTGCTCGGGTTGCACTGGCGACAGGGGCGTGGAGTCGCCGATGTTTTGGGAGTTGACACTTGGTCGCGGGGTCGCCTGCGTGGATGTGCCTGGCTGGGGCTCAACCATGCTGGTCGCTCGCGAATAGAATATCTCGGTCCAGCGTTTCTTGCTGCCATTGCTGTTCACCAGCGCCAAGCGGCCAAAGTCGCTCGCCTGATGCCGCAGCGTTGTGAACAGCAGAATGAGCAGAATCCAGAAAATTGTATTCAGTATCAGGGTCTCTGGTATCCCATTGTAGGCGCTCGTGAAGAAAGACGTGCGGTTACCCACTTGAGAGCAGTTGGATAGGTTATCCAAATCCCACATTGTGATTCTTGCAATGACTGAGCTCACTGAAACACAAAGAAAGTCACAATTAACAGAGTTTCCAGAAGCGATAAGGCCGTGTCGTGCAAGAATCTAAGCTCCAGAGCGGCGATAAGAATACACTTGTGGCAGATGCGCGGCAATTCCCCTCATAATTGGCACTTTCCGTTGCCGATGCATCGTACGTCTTGAGAGGTCTTTTCTGGGGCTGCTGCTGCTGCACAGATTTATCTTTTCAGGTCAGTGTGTCAAAGTAGCCAAAGTCCATAAAATGATGATGTTTTACAGCTGCTGTACTCAAAATTGTACATTCCAAACAGACAGCCAATCAAGGTAAAGTATCTTTTTAGGAATATAAACGGATAAACTCAAAAACAAACACACACTCTTATAAGTCAAACAACGAAGTTCTCATGCATTTTGGAGTTTTCAAAATGAGATAATCATTTAAACATGTTTCTTTGGCACAGGGCAGGGGCGGGCGGGAATTGAGAGATAGCTAGACAAGAGGAAGGGGTGATGGGTGGTTCGGGCAGGCAGGCAACGTATAGTTCGGTTTGTCTGTCTGGTACGTCTACCACCTTCTCTTTTTTGCGTTTTGTTTTGTTACTCGGCGGCATGAATCATCGACATTTCATTTTCGCCTTGGCCAGACGGCACATGAACGAATACAATTTGGAAACATTGCACAAGTTGAACTTTTTTGCTTTATTACATATATAATTATTTTTAATAGTTAACAGCAGGGCAACTAGTGTTGCGTGTGTGTGAGTATTTTTTTTTTGTTATCCACTTTCTTTGGCTTCTTTTATGGCTTTCCCCCTGATTACAAATATGGGTTATATGGGTTTCTGCCACGCTGGCATTCTTGCATACCTTGTCCTCTGAAAACAATTCTTCGTTGTTGTTGGTCACTTTATTGAATTATACATCAACAAAATAAACAGATTGCAGTAGCAGGGTCGTAAAAATTGTCTGGCACTCCAGTATTGTTGCTCTCTCGCTCTTTCACCATTTGAAGATGTGCATTTTGTTAATTTCGTACCATCAACTGCCGATAGTGCGATATCATTAACTATCGATATGTTTTCATTACATTTATATTTAATTTATAGGTGATAATTTAATTAAAACAGAAAATACGAGTAGGAAAGGACAAACTAGTCATAGAGTCCTAGTATTGCACTGCACCAGACGTTTTTCTGAGATAAAACCATATAAAAAAAACTATCGATGTTGCAACCCTATAATAATTATAAAAATTCCATCACCGAGCACAATCGAAGCCTCTCTTTTTTGACCAACAAATTTAAATTTTATCATCAGAATGGGAGAGAGAATACGCCGAGTTTGCTAGTATCAAGCACCGAGGTTACTGCTCGCTTTTCCCCTCAACATCATCCAAACCGTGGTTCCTAAATAAAACTAAGCTTAAAGCCATTGACGCTAAAATCAACAGACTGCTTAGTGGTAACGCATTCGATAGGCACACTCTCGCCAAAATGCATGTAGTTCCTAGTAACATATGTGATACATGCGATAGTATCGATAACGCCTCGCATTTAATTTTCAATTGTACAAAGTACAACACAACAAGGCAAAACTTCCCATATCCAAGAAAATATAATGATATATACAAATTCTTTGAAAAAGAAAACATCAGCGCGTACCAAACACTAATTGACTTCATCGACGAAATTGATGTAAAGCTATAAACAGTACTCCAACATCTTCTATTCTTTGACTTGGCAATTTCCACCTTCAAAAGGCGGGCGGCCAAATAATCCCATCATAATTTATCATAATTTTCCAAAAACAGTCGGAAACATTCCAGTAAGTTCACAGTTTGTTTTACTTCATTCTAGTTGTTCTTTCTAGTTGCTTACATCGTTCTTTTACACAGCCATCACACAAATAGTTTGCTACAACATTGATATTAATTTTGGTAAAAATTATCCCCATCGGAAGGCATACGTTAATTCATTCCAATGGCACCCACACCAGCAAAATCGAATCCGTCGTTGCCGGCGCTGGTGAGAAAAAGTACGCTATCATTCACAATTCATTTGCAGTCGGAAGGGGTGATGGTGGAGTGCCCGGGGTATGACACGGAGCTGTTCATACCGCAGATTGTCAACGACCGGATCACCCTCCAAAACATTACGATGAATAGACGGTGCTGCAGTGAGTCCAGCTTGACCACATACCCGATCGTTCAACCTGTGAGCAGTTGTCCGCCGGTGCGAGCACCGAAGAGGATGATTTCGTCTACACTGCCACCACCTCTGGCAGGGAGCACTCCAACTTCACTTTCTGTTCGTCGTATCCGCGCTGCCAACAAAACCGTTGAGCCAAGCCAAGCAATTCCATTCGAATCCGAGATACAGGACGTATCTCTTCATGTGAACCAGTCCTCCCCTCCTCCGCCTCTGCCGCCTGAAGACGGCATCACAGACGCGAGGATGAGTGTGTCGAGCACACCCAACTCTAATTTGAACGCAAGCCCACCTCTGAGAAGCTCAATACGGGTGAAGCCGCCGGAGCGCACTTACGCGCGTCGTACGACCAACAATATCGGCAAAGCCAAACCGCCGCCGAAATGGTCGCCGGTGCAAAACAAGAAACGGCAACCACTATCTGCAACGAAGGGTCCAAATCCGAGCATGCATATAGAAGTGCGCAGGCGGAACTTCCTTGAGGACACACACAAGACTATTGAGCCCTACGACCTGCAAAATGATATCAGCTTGTCTGTTGTCCAAAGGGAAACCATCCAAAGGCAGGTCACTGCCAAGACAAAAGAACAGTTTGATGCGCTGAAAAGTACGGCCTTCGATCTGATGACAACGTCCGCCCAAGGGAACATAGCCGAAGAGTTGGTCCAACAGTTTCAGGAGGCCTGCATTGATAGGCGTTCCTCCACAGTGCCCAACTACATACAGCTGTCCGTCTGCCCTCAGCTGCAACTAGACCACGAGGTGAAGGCTTTGCTGGCAAGAAAAAAGCGTTTGGATCGGTTTAATAAAGAGCCAATGAAATGGATGAAGCGCACGTGATTTATTGCCGCTGATTTGTCTACGTTTTCAAAATTTACTGTTCGCCCTTCAAGGCAATTGCAATATGTCTTAGGGTGTAGCAGCGTATTAAATGTCCCTTTCATGAAGAAACATATTCTTTCTAGTCCTACTTAGTCGTAGTTAGCCCTACTATATGTACAAATCTACCTAAAGATAAAAAATTTAAATAATTATAATTTTGTACGATAAAACGTAATTGTAATTGGGAACCCAAGACCCGGACCAGAGGCCTCTAAGAGCTGCGACAACGGAAGCAGGCTTTGAATCCCCGCTTAATAGCTCGTATGTTGTGTACGACTTCCTCCTGTCATAAAGAAGAATCATTAGATCCATTAAACGACAGAATACGATCACTTACCTGCATCAGATTGAAGCACATGGCAATCACGGCCATTCCCAGCAATAGATATACGGCACAGAGAATAAAGCTGACCTCAACTTTGTCCCTATCGGCGGTTATCTATCAAGAGAAAGCTCATAGACGGTTCTTATTTGTATTCGTGATGATCTTACCACCCGGTCGCCTGGCACCAAATCCCCAAATCCAATACTGCTGAGCGAGATTAAGCAAAAGTAACTGCCATCCAAGTAGTTCCAGTCCTCCCAGCGACCGAAGAGCAAGGCACCCCACAGAATGTACCTGAAAGAGAAGGAGTGCAGCGTGTTTAAGGGATCTGTGTGTGGCAGCATTTTGAGAAGTCTGCAGCTCTTACCCGACCATGACAAAAATGCAGACTGTCAGAGGGACAGTTATCTCATCCGTGCTGCCGCGTATCTCTCGCTCAATATCCGAATCGGATCCGCTGTACGCCACATCCACGATGCTGGAGCTGTGATAAGAGCTCTTCGTGTAGTCGGTGCTACTGCTGCTGTTGCTGTTGCTGTTGGTGGTAGAGCTGCTGCTGGAGTAGCTACTGCTTCCGCCGCCACCCTCCATGTGGTGCATTTGGAGCTGAAATTATATGTGTGATGATATCCCACTTGATGAGAGACGCTCTCACTCACCGCCCGCGCAAGATGTCGCATCTTTCGTCTCTCCCGTATTATCCGGCGCTTGGCCACTCCAGGACATATGCGGCACAGGCAGACCTTGGAGTAAATCCACTTGAAGGACTTGGCCAGCACATCGCCAATGTTTGAGAGGTAGAGCAGGAACAAAGGCATCCCGATTATCGCATACAGAATGGTCGCCAGCTTACCCCACTCGGAATGGGGTGTTATGTTACCATATCCGATCGTTGTGATGACGGTCAGCGAATAGAGAAAGGCCCCCGAGAAGCTCCATTGCTCCACATCGGGTCCCTTCAGTTGCTTCTTAACAATCGCCCGCTGGTACTCCAGAAGTACGTCATTGACACTAAAAGCGTAGAATAGTCTAGTTTAGTTTATGATTTTCTTAGTTGTTAGCTATATCTCACCGTTTCCTGTAGGCCTTGTGGTCGAAGAAACTAATGTTTTCGGCCGTCAGCTCCCAGATGCGCGTGAGGCACTCCCCGCTGACATTGCGCTCGATGAACCGATGCGGCTTCTCCGACCTGAGTCGCTCGTATTCGAAGATTTCGATGGCCTGGAATATAAAGGCGCCGCCAATCGTGTAGAAGGTGACTAGCAGTATGATGCCCACATTGCTGAACATGAAGGCCGTGAAGTGGCGGCAGTGATCCTTGAATCGTTGAAATGCTGGCTTCTCCTTCCGGCGGAATGAGCTCCGTCGTGAGGACATGTCTGGCCTCGTGCTCGGATCCGCTTAGCAGCTCGTTTCCGTTTCGTTTCCGATTTCGCTGGGCGTTCCACTGGCGTTTGCTTGGACATGCTTCGAGCCGAGTGTCCTGCGCCTGTCTCCCATTGGCATTGGGCGTTGTAGAGCTGTAAATATACGATAGGAGGGCTTGAGTGACGCCCCAAAGGATTTCCTGCACACCTATCGCTAAATATATCCGTGATTACTCGCAGTTTAGCCCAAACACACAAAGTGGTAAATAAACAAAACGCTGGCTATATTATCAAAGTGCTTAGCCTTAGCGGCCATAAATCTTTGCGAGCAATGGACGGATTCGGAACGTACGAATGAGTGTTCATGTGTGTGCCCGTACGAGTAAGTTGCCTTGCCTGTACGAGTAGGTGTTTTATTTTTATAGTCTAGTCTGGGATTATCGTGCAATATACGATCTGCAACGCATACTCGTAAAGATCTTGATACATTGTTTTAGTACTGTCCGGACAGAGTTTGGATACCATTTTGCACCTACTCGTAGTTTACGAGTACATATGTATGTACATGCTATGCTACACAGAATTTCCAGGCGATCAGAGATTCCATTCCATTCCGCATTGCGTAGTGAATTCATGCGTGTGAATATGCGTGCGGATTAATCAAGAGAAAATATTCATATAAATATTAATAATTAGGATGGCAACTAATGAATGAATGAAAGAAGGTTAGGTGTGCTTCGAATGAAACGGAGATTCTTGTAATTTCTTAGGGAACGGACTTATCTATTAGAATGCGAAATTTTGGTTCCATGCACTCGCTGTTTCCACTGTTTTCCTCAGTAAGTGGCGCCCCCGGCGGAGTGAGCGAGTCGAAACAGCTCTAATATTTGTCGTTAGATAGAAAAAGAATAGAGGAGTGAAGGAATAAATTGTACAAGTCACATAAATCTTTGCACAACATATGCTGAGTACCAGGTGGTATAGTGTTGCGGCAAGTGTTTTTGCTTGTAATGGATTGTTGCTGATGTTGTAATCGCCCTTAAAATCAGCAGGCGAACAAAAAAATGTAGATAGCAGAATGAAAAATCGAAATGGCTCGAGACTGTAAGTACCATCAGAAAATAAAAATAGGAATATTATCAGATTTTTTAATTAGTAGCTTCCCGGAAGATCAACTAATAAATTTTCAAGTTTAAATAAATCTCTGAGGATCGTTTTCGTAAGAGATGCTCATGCACAGGGTATCTTATAGTCGAAAGGATGCCTATGGAGTGTTGCCCGATATATCTTAATGCTATGTGTGTTTGTTTGTTTTTTAATAAATGGCCAACATGAACATGAATTATTGGACTACAATCTTGGCAGCTGGCCTATGGAACAGTCACATCATCTCATCCCATCCCATGCCATCCCCACGGATCGATCTACTGCTTGTGTGTGGTATTTCAATTTTCTCGCGTGGACGGAGGATGACACTCGTCTACATTCAAGAATTAATGGCGTAGCGATGGCGTCAAATTGGAGAGTTCCTAATGATGCGATGCGGTGCGATTCGCTGTCTGTCGATGCGGTCCGTCGTCTGTGGTAGCGGTTGCCAAACGCCAAACGCCAAAACACCTTTTGTTGCTGTTGTTTAGTTTTTCATTTCGTTTTCGAAGGTTTAATTTAGTGGGTGTGAAATACGAGTTCATTTGAGATTATTTTTATAAACTTCTGCTTTGGACAGCCGCCCCCAGGCCCAGCACCAGGCCCAGCCCCAGCCCCTAACCACAGTCATTAGTCTAATTTGTGGCCAGAGAAACACTTTTATTGCCGCCCATAGTTTTTGGGGCAAACCATAGTTTGGAGCTGGCCTTGGATGTTCAGGGAAATATATGTATATTTTATTGACTCGCCCAGAAACTATTGATTCTACTACGCATGATGAGTGTACACAAAATACACAAGACGGGACGCGTAAAGAAAAACACATTAGGGGCGGAACCGAGCTAAAAAGCTGATCCCTGCCAAATGGAATGTCTACGAGCGAGCATGTTCTTGATATTCGTAGAGGAGTATTCAGAGGAGAAGATACAGGGGAGGTACAGCTCAATTAGGACGATCGGGTCCCGGTCAGTGAAGAGTGCGGCGGAGTGCAGTCCGGTCCGGTGTGTAGTCGGCAATTAAATGGCAATCTTGACGAGTTTTTCCGCGATATTTTTGGATGGCAAAGCGCAATGCGCCTTCGCTGTCTGGGGTCCATCAGGCCGTAAAGTCGGTTTCTATTGCACAAAATATCTGTTCTGCATTGCGTAGATATTTTAATTATAATTGCTCTTTGAATAGCCTTTCAAGACATTTATGCGGGGGTCTGCTTACCCAAAAATCCATAGATTAGCCGCAAATAAAGATCAAAGCTGAAGACGGCGGAAACTGCTCGCTAATTAATGTATTGTAGTTCTGGGCTGGCCTGCTTTTTATCTCTGCCCCATGGGTCATGGGTATATTTGACTGGTGGAAGATCAAAACAATCGATATACATATGATGCTATATCAAGGAAATGGATGCATTGTAGTCGATTAAGCCCCTACTCCGATCAGCAATTTTATTGTTACCTACATATATTTATTTCTTGGAAGTGGCTCTTTCAATTTTTTCTTGGCCTTCTAGTTAAGAACTAAAATGCGTCATGGGCATCTGGAATTGTTTGGAAAACACTTATGGAAACCGCTTTTCTGTGGGAAACTGAAATGTAAGGACTACCGCTGAGCGGAATTTCCCTATTTTTACTTTTCCGTAGAGTTCCGAATTCTGTTAGTATTACGTTCCATCTGTCAATCATCTGTCTGTTCGGGGGCTCATTAGACACAGGCTGAGTCACGGTGCAGATCCTTCAGACAGCAGACTTGCACAATTAATTTTCAGCATTTAATTTGCCATGCCAAGAAGAAAATTAGAAACGAAAAAAGCTGCTTAAATATGACAGACAGGCACAGAATGTTAAGTGTCAGCGGCTACACGAGAAGAGATTTTCAAATTTAATTATACCGGACAAAAAGAGCAAAATGACACACTAATATCGCAATACTTACAAGAAAAACAAGAAAACACGTACAAAAACAAAAATTAAAAACCACAACGACGACATCCACGTCCACGCATATTGATGGCCAGAATACTCTGGCCAAGCCACCAACTGACCTGACAGTACACGGACGGAGCCAAAAACTGATTTTCGTGCATTGACCGCATACTTTGTGTGGGGTGGGGGGAAATGCGTGTATTGAATGCGTATCGAGTTGCGTGCGCCACCCCCTGCACCACTACACCCTGTCGTGATCCTCGCCGTAGCCTCCTGGTAGGATCTCCACCCCCATGCATTCCTATTCACGCTGCTATTTATCCAAATTACAAACCTGTTTATTATGACAGTTGCCAGAGTCGTTTTGTTCTGGCCCCAACTGCCTGCCGCTGCGCTGCGCTGCGTTCTTCCTTGCCAGATGTTCACCTCGTGCACTCGTGGCCGTGACGTCATGAATGAGAAAGCACCGCTATCCCAATGCTGCTCTGCTCTGTTTCTGTTTCGGTTTCGCTGATCTGATGTATTTTCGAATTGTACATGTAGAACAGAACAGAACAGAACGATGCGAGTATTTATGTTTGTACGGTACGCGCCTCTGCTCTGTATATTATTTTATCAGTGTTATTTAACGCACCGAATGCCTCCGAATTTGGCTTGGGAGTTCTATTCTATTGGAAATTACTTAATGCTGTTGCTTGTCTTGTATTTGTTTCGTTACTTGGTGTATTTTTAACCGCACATTACTTCATTTCTTTTCACTTCAATTCACTTTCGTGTGCGCGCTGCCGCTGCCGCTGCCAAACCAATTCGACCCGATCCCGGAGCAAGTGCCTCATTCGCAAGCCGCGTGCGCTCTCCTCGACGCTCCGTGGCCCACTGTGGCCCACTGGCTGTATTTATAGACAACATACACAAAGCGCTAATCTTGACGCATTACCTGTGACGTCGCGTCGCCCTGCCTGCCTCCATTGTTGGCCGTGGCGATCGTCTATGTGGAGGAGGGTGGAGAGGAGGCTGTCGAGACGGAGAGAGCAGAGCGCATTCTACAATATTTTTTCGCTAGACTCGCACCGACGTACGCATACCCTAACATGTATGTATGTATGTACATATATGCAGCTGAAATATATTTAATTTTTCACTTTTTGTTTCACTTGATCTTCGACTTGAGGCCTTTCTGCAGCAAAGGCGCCACATCCTTGGGATTGCGGTTCCTGGTCTCCGGCAAGTAGCGGCAGGTCAGGAGGAATCCATAGAGGCATATCAGAGAGCAGGGTATAAAGGCAAACGGTCCAATGCCCGACTGCAGGAGGGGGAACACCATGCCAAGCAGAAAGTTGGATAGCCAATTGGTCAGGCTGCCCAAGGCCATTGCAGCGGGACGTGGCGACACCTCGAAGATCTCTATCAATAGGCCAAAGAGTGATGAACATAGCACATGCACATTTCGGATACTCACCAGAGCCAATGAAGAAGGGCATGGGTCCCAGACCCAAGTTAAAGGCAACGATGTACAGCGACAGAAAGAGGATGCAGCCGTAGGAAACCTTCTGGTACGAGCTCTAAGGTGAAAGGATACGTAAGCGTATGCCAAAGGTATACGTCTATTCAAGGTGTTGCTACCATAAGCTCGAGCCCGACGCTGAGCAAAGACAGAAAAATGGATGAGAATAGGCAGGAGAGCATCATCATGATTCGCCTGTTGAAGCTGGCCATCATCCAGGGTCCGAAGAGGGCAACGAAAAAGTTCAGCACTCCCTCGGCGAAATTTAGCCACAAAGCCACTTCCAAGGTGAATCCAGCATCTGTGAAAATGGACACGGAATATAACCAGATCTGGGGGCGGGAGAAAGATTATGCTGGAATGGCCCTGTCTGGGCAATGCCATATCCCACCGCCTACCGCATTTATGCCGCTCATTTGCTGAACCAAATGGAAGGAGCACACAATGATCAGGGGCATCGTCAGCTTGCTGTTGCGGATCACGTCCGCCATGCTACTCTTCTCCACTGCGACGGCCAAGGCGGCCTCAATCTCCGCCAGCTCCGTGTCCACGCGCTGCTCGCTCTTCCGCAGTCGCACAAGAATCGCTCGGGTCTTACCCCTGTTGCCCTTGGACATCAAGTATCTGGGGCTCTCGGGGAACCAGAGAAGCGGCGCAAGGCCAATGATCACCAGTATCACATAGCCACCCAGGGCACAATGCCAGTGCTTGCTAGTGCCCAACAGGAAATCGAAGGAAAAGAACTGACCCACCACAACCCCGCCTGTGATGCCGATACAGGTGAAGACGCCCACGCTGCCGCTCAGTTCAGCCGGCGCCAGCTCCACCAGGTACATGGGCTGAGTGGTGTAGACCAGGCCAGCTCCTATGCCGCCTGTCAGTCGCCCAAGGAGCAGCATTTCCACCGAGCTGGCCATGCGGCAGAACAACTGCAGAATCGCGGCAACGGTGAGCAGGGCTCCACTGACAAGTAGGCTGCCCTTGCGTCCCAGCTTCGTGTTGCAGCCGGGCGCAACCAGAGAACCCACAATGCCACCGACTTGGAACATGGACGCTACACAGGCCATCAGAGTTGTCAGCTGAGAGTCGCCCAAGACGGTCGAGTATCTGGACTGGGCCGACTCGAAGATCCAAAGTCTGATGAACTAATAAGGGATTAGTATTGAGCTATGGCTATGGCTATGGCTCCTCTCCACCCACCCACCTGGGCTGGTGCGTTGATCACGCCAAACGAGTATCCGATGGGAATGACGGCCCCCAAGGTGATGCACACGCAGATAAGCAGCAGGAACGCTGTCCAGCCCTGCTTCTTCTCGTCCATTGTGGTTGTATTTTAGCTTTTGCTGGATTCCTAGATGTCAGACAGATAAAACGCAGCCTCCTTTAATCAAGAAATCGATTGTTGGTCGCATTTTGGATTTGTATTAAGTGACTATACTGATTATAATGATAACTGATTATATATATGTAGATTATTGAACACCATCCATAGTTCTAGTCCAGTTTCGAGAGCAGACCGTGGCTCATCAGGGGCTTGACATCTTTGGGCTCGCGTCCTCGCGTTTCTGGCAGATAGCGCCATGTGAGCAGCAGGCAGTAGATGCACACGCACATGCAGGGCATGAACGCGAAGGAGCTCCAGACGCTCTGGAGCAGGGGAAAGCACATGCCCACCAGGAAATTGCCAATCCAGGAGAAGAGGCTGCCCATCGACATGGCCACTGGACGGGGCGAGTCCTCGAGCAGCTCTGCGGAAGAAACAAATCTTGTATGAGCTGGTAATGCCAAAACGAGAGCTAAACAGATACGAACCAGAGCCAATAAAGTAGGCTATGGGACCTAAACCAATCTGGAAGCCCAGGATGAAGATGAGGATGAAGGCAGCACAGAAATAGGTCAGCACCGTGCTCCCCGAGCTCTCCAGGAAGTACAGACCAATGGACATGGCCAAAAGCGAAAGGGCGCAAACGGCGCAGGACAACATCATCAGGGGGCGACGTGGGAACTTGTGGACCAGAAGCGGGCCCAGCAGGGAAGTGCACAGATTGAATCCGCCAATGCCCAGATTCAGCCAGGTGGCTGCCTCCGGCGAGAAGCCCGCCTGAGTCAGAATGGACAGGGAGTAGAAGAAGATCTGAAAAGATTCGAATCGGCATCAATTTCCTCACAGATTAAAGCGGAAGCTGCAGGACCTACAGCATTGATGCCACTGAGCTGTTGGGTGGCTTGGAAGGAGCAGACCAAAAGCAGGGGCAGAAACAGCTCTCTATCACCCAGAACCTGACATAGGGAGCTAGCCTTGCTGCTGGCCTGGGCCTGGGCCTCCAACGTGGCCTTCATCTCGAGCAGTTCCCGCTGCACTTCCTCCTCGGCCCCCTGACCACGTATACGCCGCAGCGCCAGCTCACTGCCGGCCGAGTCGCCCTTGTGCAGGTAGAGCCAGCGAGGACTCTCCGGAAACCACCACATGGGCAGCAGCGAGGCGACCACCAGCAGTGTGTAGAAGCTCAGGGCGTAGGGCCACAGGTTCTCGTTGCCAAGCAACTGGGAGAGGGTCAGCACTTGTGCGAGCAAAATGCCACCCGTCACCCCAATGCAGGTGAAGACGCCCACACTGCCGCTCAGCTCCGAGGGAGCCAGCTCCAGCAGATACATGGGCTGGGCGGTGAAAATCAAGGCAGAGGCGATCCCGCCCAAGAAGCGTCCAACCATCAGCATCTCCAATGACTTGGCAGCCCGACACCAGGTAAAAAGCATGCCGCAAACTACGAGAATCGCGCCGCTTATCATGAGACAGCCCTTCCTGAAAGAGGCAGCCAGATAAATCACAGAGTTAGCTTGAGTAAGGACTCCACCATTTTGTCCCACTCACCGGCCGTATTTGTCGCTGCACAAGGCGCTGAAACAGGACCCACAAATGCCCCCAATCAGATAGATGGAGACGATGCTGGTCCACAGTATATCTAGCTGGCTGGAGCTAATGATGGTGTCGTACTCGCTGGCCAGGATATCCTCACACCAGCGCTTGATGAGCTCGGCCGGTGCATTGAGAACGCCGAAGAAGTATCCCACAGGAATTGTGGTGCCCACCGTAACGCTTAGGCAAATGAGCAGCAGAAACGTTGTCCAGCCGCGGCATTTAGCCGGCGTGACGTGCTGCAAAGATAGCAAAGTAATTCAAATGTTTACCGAGAGCCAAACAAAAGACTTAAGCGAAAAACTCGTTCCCGAAGGGAGAGAGTGTCTTTCAAATCAGCAAGTCACCATAACAAAGACCATGATGAGCGATGAGCGACGAACAACCAAATCCGCGATGCTGCTACGTGGAGAGCCAAAACTAAAGTGTCACGGATCTGGTTGGAGAGCTCTGACTCTCCACCAGACAGACACCTGCCTGAGTCATCCATCTATGCCTCGCCAGTGATGTGTCAATTGCATACGGAGAATGTTTGGAAACACTGCTCCTACGCTTACAGCCCCTACAGAGCCCGCCATAGATAAATTTGTCGTGTATTGTTCTACTTGTTTCCTTATCACTGACACGGGCGCTTCCATTTGCACTGAACATACATATCCGATCGCTTTAACACACTACTATAGAGTGCACGATACTCCCGTGTCGCATATATATATGTGATTTTATTTAACAGTTCATAAGCCACGGCATCTATCTGATCCAATCAAACGCTCAATTAATTAACATACATTGAGCAGAGAGCACAAGTGAGCCAGCACAAGGAAAGGGTATCCACAGATGGATCTCCGGATCCCGCTTTTGTGGCGCATTCTTTACAACAATAAATCTAATTAACAAAGTATTAGTTGGAGTGCCGTCCCCAGGGCGCTTAATTGAACTTGTGCGACGATAAGGGACGGCCCGTATGGACTTAAAGTTAGTTCCTCATTCATATTTTTTATTTTTTTACAGAAAACTTATGACGTATAAAAGATAAAAAAAATTGGTTTGGCTTGTTGGCTTATTGTCGATGAAGGCACAAGGTACAAGACACGGCCCCATCTTTGCAATTGTACATTTAAGAGACACCCTATCATTAGCTAATTATATCTAAGTGTAAGACGTGCGTTTGCGGCAGGTATCACTTGACCTTGGACCGGAAACCCTTCGATACGAGAGGTGCCACCTCTGAGGGATCCCGCCCTCGTGTTTCCGGCAGATAGAATTTCGTTAGCAAACAGAGCAGCACACAGGTAATGGAGAACGGCAGGAAGACAAAGGCGCCCCAGGCATTCTGCACGCTAGGGAAGGATATGCCAATTATGAAATTGCACGTCCATGACGCCAGGCTGCCCATCGACATGGCCACGGAGCGAGGGGCCACCTCGAACAGTTCTGCAAATTGAAAAGGCATAATTCGTATCAGTTAGCAGTCCAATAATTGAGCCAGCGACGATCGGCGATCAACGACAACGGCAGAGTGTCTGGAGTTGCCTATTGTCATAAACAACTGGTCCAATGAACCTCGTTCAATTCAATTATATAGACCGAATGCTCGGAAATTGGAGCAACTGGCGGCATCACGAGACTCGACTTTTACTTCGACGCTCGTGGCAGCTGGCGTCGTCACGCGACTGGCGGCCCGGCCTCAAATTACCTGATCCAATGAAGTACGGAATGGGGCCCAGGCCGAACTGGTAGAAGAAAATATAGCCCATGATGCAGAAAATGCAGGCGGAGGCAAACCAGCTGACAAAGTCCTGCAATTCATAACAAACGAGAATAAAAAAATGCAATCAGATGGAACAAGCACGAAGAAACACTTACGATATAGTACAAGACGAAGGCAATGGTAAAGAGGAAGACGGAGCACAAGGCACAGGAGAACATCATAAGGGTGCGTCTGTTGCAGCTGGCCATCAGCCAAGGGCCCATCAGCGAGACGGCCAGATTCAGGCATCCAGCGCCCAAATTAGCCCACTGGGCATTCGCTGTGGAGAGGCCGGCCTTCTCAAAGATGGAAACCGAATAGTAGAAGATCTGCAAAATGTTCAGGATAATGAAAATCCGATATAAATATGTTTTAAACGAATATCACTACTCACTGCATTGATGCCCGACAACTGCTGGCCGCCGTGGAAGCAGCAGACAATGACAAGCGGGAGCAGATAGCGGGAATCGCGGAGCACATCGCAGAATCTGCTTGTCTGCTTCTTGGCATTGGTCTCGGCTTCCATCTCGGCCAGCTCCTGTGCGATGAGTTCTTCCGCATCTTCGCCACGCAGTCGCTGCAGCTCTCGCCTGGCCGCCGCACGATTGCCCTTGACTATGTACAGGAACTTGGGGCTCTCGGGGAAGAGATACGAGGGCAGGTAGCCCACAATGATCAGGCCCATGTATGCGGACAACGCATAGTGCCAGAGATCAGCGGTGCCGAAAACATCGGCCAAACTGCATACTTGTGCCACGACCACGCCTCCCGTCACACCCACACCACAGAAGACGCCCAGCGTTCCACGCAGTGCTAGCGGAGCCACCTCGGACAGATACATGGGCAAGGTCGCGGTTACGAGGCCCGATGCTAGCCCGACAATGAAGCGTCCAATTAACAGCATTTCGACGGAGTTGGCCGCGCGGCAGAAAAAGAAGAGCACCGCTCCGACCGTAAACAGCCCCCCGCAAATGAGATAGCATGCTTTTCTGCAAAGAGAGAGAGAGAGAGAGAGAGATTAAAATTAATCTATTGATCGTTTCCGTTTTGATTTGCGCTAAATAAATGCCCCACTGAATATTTTAAGGTCGTATTGGCATTTGTTTTGCACATTTGGGGACATAAAAAACTCTATGAAAGCGGCTTATCTGACTGATTAATGGCCACACATACCTGCCGAATTTATTGGCCGCCCCAGCCCCGCCCAGCGAGCCGATGGCGCCACCAACCAGGAAAACAGAAACAATGCTCGACCACAGCAAATCCAGTCCGGTTTCGCTCAGGTTGCTGCCATAGTTGTCATGCAGCGTTTGATTACACCAAATTTTCATGAACTTTAAAGATAGGCGAGTTAGTATTGCTGCCACTGGACAGGTACTTAGGCTGGGTCGGAACTCACCTTGGAGGGAGCATTGATAACGCCTATGCAGTAGCCCGTCGACACTGCTCCGCCTAAGGTGGTGGCTATGGCCATCAGTAACATCAGCTTGCCCCATCTCGGTTTCTGAAATCATTTGAACTAATATTAGAGATAGCGTTTCTGAAAAAATATTTAAGTGCGCATAGATGTTGGACTGTGATAGCGTTTTGCTTGTGTGCGGTCCGGTGCGTCATTGTTGTTGGGGTCATAACGTACTGATTTATTCCCGGAATGGAATGCTTTAATCTGAATAATTGTCGCTAATTATGGCTAGCAATGACCCAGGGTCAAAAACTTTCTATTTCTTTTCAAGAGCAATGGGATTAGATTTAGTCGAAATTGACTTATAATCAAACTGCTATAATTGTATTAGAATGGCGGTGTCTATTTATAAGCCGATAAGGAATGCCTGGAAATTCAGCTGATAAAACGAATGAAAAGATCGCAACATTGCCCCAAATATTCTGCTGTACGAAAGTACAGTGTACACGTTTGTATGTATAGATGCTTATATACATCAGTCAATGTCACTACGGGTTTTACTGCACATAAGACCACTAAATAAATATATTTTGTATATAAAAGCGTTGTGTGTGTTAATCTATTTTAAGTATTTCCAAACATATATGTACATACACATGTAAATAAAGTACAGAGGGTAAGAGACGCGTGTAGTATATATTATGTTCTTTATTCCGAGATAAAATAACAGCATCCAACAAACACAATACATGTACATATGTAATGTACATATGTAACTGCATAGTCAACAAAGAAAAGATGCAAGAGTGCATAAGCAGGAAATAGAATAGTTTACAGTTAGAGAGGTACACAAAAGAGATCTTGCAGAGAGGACACGAGAGTGTTGTGCTCAGTTAAAGAACCGTTTGCTCTCTCACCTGATTTATATTCGTCTGCGGCGACAGCAGCTCCACTCGTGTGGGCTGCGAGTATAACTGTTGTGATTCGGCAGGGTAATTTTTATTTGCCATATTGATGAACTTTGCTTGATAAGAACACTTTGGAGCACACGCGAACATTAACAGTGCGTGTGAAGATTGTTAACAAAATTTGTTGTATCGTAGCGGGCTCGGCGTTCGATTTGCAGTGTTGTGTAACACACTATTACTTCTACAGGTGAGAAGGTGTCGTGGCCGTATGCAAATTCATACATTCCACCACTAACAATTTTATTCAATTATTTAGAATAATTGTTTATATTTGACGATACATTGGAAGCGCACTGGTAATGCCAGCGTTGAAGGCTTGGAGCAGCCTGAGTACGCGACAATGCATGCCGATTTATTGGGGGGCTAAAAGCTCCCAGAAAAAGCACATAATTGTGCCGGCAACTACTGTTAGAAGCTTTCGCTCTCTCTCTCTCTCTGAAGGGAGCCCATTGATGATACAAAACACAAGGTGGCGCAAACTTTTCGAATTAAGGGAATTGTTGGTAAATATATTAATTATGTTTTGGCTTACACATTCACCTCACCGAGTGAAAAAAAAAACAAAACTAACGAATCAAATAGCACCGAAAATGAGCTGGATGACCGCACCTTCTGTAGGTAATGTGTCATGCTGTCGTTTGCCACATCCTTATTGATGAGTTCGATAGCACTGTTTTTTTTTCAAACTGAGCATCACAACTGGTTTCTTACAAACACTATTTTTTAATAAATTTCCTGTCCACTGAAAGGAATGGGTTCCATTTCGCGCTTTAACAAATTAAAAAGCAATCAACTTAATTCGCTGACGACAAACGTGCCTTTGTCCAGAATGCGGGCTGGGCTGCGTTTTGCCTGGGATCCGCGCGTAACAGCCTTCTGCTGGTGTCACACGGGCCACTTGACGGTGCAGTAACTGCATCGCCTCTTGAAAGATGCAGTCATTGCATGTCAACGTCCAAAGAGGGCGAAAAAAAAAAAAAAAAAAAAAAAAAAAAAAAATTGGTTGCTCTAATCATAAACACAATCAAGCATGGGTGACCAGCGCAAAAAAGTGATACACATTACAGGTATACAAGCACGTTCATCGCAAGCATTATTATTGATTAATGAAAACAAAATCAGTTATCTGTCCATTTCAGATGTATTTATCGTGTATCGTATGTACTACTGAGACTGTATGAAACTGCCGCTGATAGCCAAATCCTTATTGCCTCGGATGCAATGGCTAATCTGCGGAATTTTAATATTTCACCTGTCCCGAGTCTCACGTTCGGCCAGAATATATTACCATTAGAAGCATTACAAATATTTGTATAATTTTAGATATGAAATGATATGTTCCTCTGATGCAGTCTGCTCGTGGTGTACAATACGCGCGGGCAGACTGTGCCATTTTAGGAGGAACTGAGTGAATGTTGGATATAGGGATATGCATAGAATTTTGTATCATATCCACTAAAATTGTATAATTTAATAAGAACTCGGATAGAATAGAAATATAACCATTTGCATGGGTCAAATTTTAAAAGGGTATAATATAAGTTTTTACAGAATGGATAATAAATGGCTAAGCTATTTATCTAAGCTAAGTATCTACTTACATCACTGTTATTATCTGTGGCGCCCATCGGAATATATCCTGGTGAATGTATCCCTTGCTTAAACAATGAAACACTGCAATATTTTCGAAACGAGTTGAGTATATCTGGTCGCGTTATAATTGAATAACTCGAACGTCTGTGGATTTGAGGTAGTTAAAAAAACACACACATTCCGGGAGTTCGTTAACGGTGCGGCGGTTCTGGCCCGATTGCGAGCGGATTGGCAACTGAGGGAATAATTAAACCCAATGCACTTGCTTTGCTGCGGTCAATGATATCATGAGCTGATATGAGGAGGGGTCATAAACTGTCAAATTAAACGAGTTTGTTTTGTGGCTGGCCCAGATTCCTTCGGTATTACCTATTCATCGATCTCTGTTCGACAAAAATTATCTGTTTAATTCAATAACATTCTTTATCTGAACGTGTTAAATGTGCTGTTGGAATACACATAACGCCGCTTTATCCTTATCGTTTCGACTCATGAATTGAACAGAATTGTTTTCATACCTCTGAATCGATAAGGGGTAGCAGTGTTAGGGGGGAGGTTCATATCAATTTTAAGAAAATAAATTTCAATCTAAAACGTTCAACACATCAATAGCGTATAGAGACCCAACATTCCGAAGAATACCCTAATAGTGAAAAAAATTCCACTTTTGGGGTCTACTTTGAGCTATTGTTTTTCTTCATCATTTTTCATTATGTAGTGTCCATGGATGTCTTTTTCCTCATCGCTTGATACTCGCATTCTAATCGTTGGGGGGAACTGTGATCTATTTGATCCATGGGCCCATGAGTAACAGTAACGAGGAAAGATTTTTAAGGATCTACACTAATGGCTGCTTTTGCCGGAGCGTTTAATCTGTATATTCATATAGTGCCTCATATATTTTAAAAATTAGAAAAGCAAACAAGTTATAACTACATTTTGAGTACGTAGTTTCGTTTGTAGTGCAATTTCGCGTAGTAATAAATAGTAACAAATTTCGGTTAACTTTTTAGTAGTCTTCATATTAAAAAATATTGCTACTTTTCGGCTAAAATTTATTGTTAATTTAGTTAAAGTATTTTAATTTATAAAGGCGCGAAAACTTGTTTTAAAACCGTCAGTCCTGCAAATGATGTGTATATAAATTATAGTGCTGTAAAGCGGATTTTCTTTCCGGATTTTTGTTTTACACTAAAAACGGTCACACTTTCGCTGAATATTCAAATTTACGTCGCAATTTGTTTGCTAACAAAAAATATTTGTAATAATGATCTGTTCTGTGCGCGAGTATACGCCATTATCATTCAGACTCAGCTTCCTAATAATGGGTTGAGTCGGTGAGTGGATTGATATGTTGTATCGGCGTCCATACGAGACTCATCAGGTGGAATGGGAACCGGCCGCCGACGCCGGGCGTTTGGCCATGTCGATGCAGGAGCTGGCTTTTGACCTGGATGTTTTCCTCGTACGACACAGATGAAAGAACACGTGGATCTCAATGAAGAGCGGTAAGCGCAGAATTCAGTTATCATTTCTATCAGATTTTTTAGTTTCTAGACTATTTTAGCACCTGCAGACCTGGAATTCAACACGGCAGCAAAATGCTCACCTTGTACAGCCCCTTCTGGATGTTAAACAAAACGTGAGATTTCACCTACAAAAAAGACTCCAAAAAGCAATGAACCCAAAGTTCTTACCTTCCGCGATAAGCTATTTTTCGACAAGATGAAAGCTGCTACCATGGGGACTGGAGCAAGAAGATTCCCCTTGAAGTGGCTTGTTCCTGGAGTCTAGGAGCTGAATCACCTGCTAAAGCTGGAGACAGCGGACATTACCGCTAAAGAAGGGTTGCTGGACTGCTGTGACCAAATTCTGACCTCCAGATTCTTGCGTTTGACAAAAACAAACAGAAAACTGTCCTGCGACGTGACGAAATTGGTTAGGTCGTGTAAGTATCACATCGTATCCATGTTTCTTTGGTCTCTTCTATTGTAATTTCACTTAACAGCATACAAGACGGCACCAAGATCTTCTTCCAGGAAGGCCTGCAACGTGTGTTGCTCTTGATCCAAGTCTAGTCGATGGTCAAACGTACTGCCTCCGCATAGCATCGATCTGTGCATTCATTGCGCTTTAAGGAGATGACTGTACACCACACCGACGCTCTGAAGGCCGACTATCTGGTACACAAAGGTTTTGACGATATCCTTTAATCAGGTCAACAATCCGGTAATATTCAGATTACACTCTCGTCACTGACTTTACCTTAATTTTTCCATTTTTTAGATCGATTTTAACTGAATGTTACTAAACTAGTCCACTCATAGAAATCTAAAACGCGGCTTCTTAGGGTGTCGAATAAGTCATCGCCATTCTAGAATCTGCTGCATATAAAAATAAATCGTGTCCAGGTGCACAGACCAAAGTCTACAAAGTCTTGTGCTGCTTTTAGAGTCATTACTTGTTCGCCTTCTTTATTTGGTTGATTCGGGCTAATGACTGGGCAACTGTTTAACTTCAAACTATGGGATCGCACTGAAGTCTACCGACTATCCGCAGCACTCATACTATCAAGCAACTAGTTGCTATCTTATATCTTCATGATGCCCAACCTAGGCTCATCCGCCCGCGCCAGTTCGTAACGGACGAAAGACGTAACCACCGGCGATAGGAGCTTGGGATCCAGCTTGTCATCAGGTCGTTGCTTGAGGATGTAGCTGTAATGATTAAGCCCATCACCACATACCAATCGAAGGACAGATCAAGGATGCTGAATCCTGAACTCCTCCTTGGGAACTTATGCTGGTCGAGAGCATGCTCAGGGGTGCACTGAACACACACGAGATGAACATTCCCGGCATGCTCCGCAGATGGCCGACAGAGTCCTGGACGAAATTTGGCATTATTTTGTCCTGTTTGGACACTTGGCCCGACTGGGTGGGATAACAATCGTGGAAGCAGGAGTGGATTACGATGCACGTGAATCTGTTGAAAGCCGTGGGCGATATTCTTGTTGTAGAAAACAGGAATAATCACGTACATTAAGGCACCACCGCCACCGTGCAGCCCAAGTTAAAGAATGGTCATAATGGAAATGGTCGAGAGCCGACTAGCCACAAGGAAAGTGTCAATCGGTATCCTGTTAATTCTGTTCGTTATCACCTGAAGAAACCTGGAATTCATATTGCGGTTATTTCATTCATTCAGATAAGAATGTTTCGGTTATTCATAGAGCCGAGAATTTTCATCCACGTGGAGCCAAATATTATCAAACTTTCCCAATCTTTCGAAAAATGCAAAATATTTTTAGTTTAAGAGATGAGAAATGAGAGCATTCAGAGTTCTAATTTTATTTTTTAGTAAGAAACGATTTGGTCAATTTTTATTTACATACTGCATATTTCAGGTGGAATAAAAAGAAAACTATGCAACGTGTCTCTTTAATTGGATGTATTTATATTTATAGTTACCATTTTTCATGGTAAAAATATTCTGCTGTTATTTAAAAACTTTGAATTAAATTGAAATTGAATTTCAATTAAAATTACACCGAACTACTCCTCGTTTTTGAAGTTTACCCAAGTCTAGAGGCTACACCTGCCATTTGGTTTTTGGGAACAAACACGATGGAAGCTCATACCGGATATAATAATAAATAACTGTGGTGGCTAAAGACATAATCGAATGATTGGGTGACATTCAGAATATTATAAACCGCACCAGAAAATTTGGCAGCTGTTACTGGAAAAATATCCTGAAGGATATCGGAATCGATTAGGAATCGGGTATACATATGACAAAGCGACAATGCTCAAATTTAATTAAGGTAAGTAACAAATATAAAAATACATAGCTGGAAGGCGAGAAGAGAGTTTTTAGCGTGATTCAAATGCAAATGAAAATCAGGGTTTTGGTAACAGTGTGCCAAAATTACCAAAGAATTCGATCTGAGAGCAACAGCCCCTGATGGAGCCCCCTGCAGGTCCCTGGCAAGTCGAGGTGGCGCAACTCACTTTAAAACAAATGATGATTGCCAATTGATTGCTCTTAATTACTTTTTTTTGGCCACCCACTCCATTGGAAAATGGCAGTAAAGTTCAAGTTAACCTGCCCGTAAATCTCGGCGTGGCGACCTTTCAACCTCAACGGTGTGCATTGAACTGGCTGAAAATTCGCAAATCCCCGAGGCACAGACAATGGAAAGGCTGGAGACTGGAGACTGGAGACCGGAGGCTGGAGGCTGCAAAATAATAAAAAACTGACAACTGTTGTGAAAAAATATAAGAACCTGAAACTGATACGTACAGCACAACGCACGCTGAACAATAAGCAATTTCCTTTTCCTTTGAACTCAAGTTTATGGCGGCCTCTCATCACGCAGCCGATGTGACTCCCCCTTCAGCAGTCGGTTCATTGTACTCCAACTGTCTTCGCTCTGTTCTGTTCGCTTATTCGGACAAGACAGCCAAAGATAAAACCGCTTTTAAATGGCCAGCAAATCGCCCGGACAGATCCACCTTATCGTGAAGCCTAACAAATTGCCATAAATTGTCAGACTTTGAGCTGCCGCAAGTAGAAAAATAATGATTCGCTGGCCTGAAACAATTCATCGGACAAGCTGCAAATGCAGTTTCATTGTTCTTTCAGGCATGTGTCCACTTCTTAGCCATGCTCTTTGAAGCAATGCTACAAGCGGGCGGGACGGACAGAGAGGGCAAACAAGAGCTCGAGAGTGACTTACCTTGTTGCACTCAGTTTTCGCCACTTTCTAGTGACCCGAGCTGGACCAGGACGCGCTCGACTCGACTGACAGACTGACTTTGACATGGCATTGTGCCCGGGAGGACGGGAGGACGGGAGGACTATAAATAAGACACGGATATGTGTTGCTGCCTGACTGAGAGAATGAATGAATGTTTGTGGCGGGGCGTGTGGTGGGGGTACACAAGTGCAAGAACTGTGTCACGCCTTTATTTGTTCGGTATCTACACATGTCCTTGCTGAGGGCAATATCATTTCAGGCAGAGGTTTGCGAAATCAGCTAATATCAAAACATAAGAACTCTTCCATGCAATCATATAGTTATGTATCGTGTTACTGTATAGTGCTGTACTTACTGTTGATTGCAGGGTATCGCAGCTTCGTCTCTGCGCAACTATCCTTTCTCTTCGTTCCTATATTTACTTTGTTTTGCTACACAACAGACCACAGCGGTGCGGAGCGGAGCGGAGCGGAGAAAGCGTCAAGCTGTTACTTCCAGCTTGTTATTATTTCTGGCTTTTGTTGCTAGCTTCGTAAAAGTACTACTGTAACTGTATGTGTGCCTGTCCATCTGTCTCCCTCTCTCTCTCACTCTCTCTCTTTGTCTCTGTGTGTGTGTACGAGTATTTCCTGTTGACTCGACTCGTTCGACTTTTGCTTGAACATTTCCGCTTCCTTTCATTTAGCATTCGCCACACATTGACTTGGACTTGTTGCTGTTTGCCCCACAAATTTCAGAAATATTTTAAATACTTGAGTGCACACAACCCCGAGATGTGTTCACTTCACTTCGTTAGTGACTTTGCTTTTGTCCCCACAAAACTGTCAACGCGTACGAGTAACCGTGTTGTTCCCAAGCCCAGAGCCCAGAGCCCAGAGCCCCCAGAAGCTTCACCTTTTAACTTCCTGCGGTGGAGCATCTGCCGTTGACACATGTCGCCGGCTCGGCCTGCACTCTCCGTGTACTGAAACAATGCACCTTTGCTCCCTGTGGCTTCCCCAGATGCCGGGCAGGGCAGGATGAGGGCAAGTGTCCGCCCACATCCAACTCCAAAGTGCAAGACACAGGACACGCTTTTAGAGCATGCAACCCCAACTTTGCCCCTTTCTCTTGACCTTTTCCCGGGCCTGTAGCTCCCGAGGCTACCACCAGCAAAAGGGGGACTCCGTGACGTTGTCGCTCGATATGGAGAAAGCCATTTGATATAGTCAACTTGTATAAAATTAATGAGAATACCGAAAAAAGCGCGTAGAAAATTGCTTTGCGTCTAGAGAGTGGCGGGGGGCGAGAAGCAACAGGTCCGAAGAGCGTCGAGATGAACAAGCACTTGCAAAAGCAAAAGCAAAGAATGGAAAAGAAAAGTATCATAACAGGAAACAGCCCCAAGGAGCGGGAAGCGGAAAGAAAAACATCTAAGAGGCCTTTGTAAAGTTTTTCGCCTCGAGGTAGGCACGGAAAAAGGCTTAGGGCCCACCAAAATGAACAGAAGCCTGAAAAGCAGAGAAAGTAATCTTAAAGAAGTCGGCGGATAGATGCTGGATTCCGACTCGCAGCCATGGCGAGCAATATGAATAATATCATCGGCTAAATCAAATTACTTGCAAATAAATTAAATTTCACAGCAAATTGGAATCGTTTGTGGGAGTACCTTTTAAGTCCGTAGCCTTGTCTATTTTTAGTATAACCAGGTCAACGTCGCCACTTTCATTTAACAGTTTCGCATTTATTGGTCACATCACGCTTGGAATTTTTTCTTCTTTGAGAAATCCTTGGAGAAAAATGGAGCCAACACATGATTTTCTACGATTTTCGACGTGGATTTTCCCTGCGAAAAGCTGGTAAAGCGAATCCAGTAGTTTACGTCCTTTGCCGAAAAAAGGATCTCGTGAGGGTGGATGCTGTGGGTGATCGAGTACTGCAATATTATGATAGTAGATGGGGGCGTGAAGAATGGCTTCAGTAGATGCCAAAGTGCATCCATCATTATGGAGAATATTTTGAAAAGCAATTAAATCATTTTCAATGATATTTTGTTGGCTACAGACTTAAAGGGCAGCCCACATACACTTTAATTGAAATGCGGAGGTTTTATAATTTTGACCAGATGTTTGTAAAGGCAGAGAAGATGACCCTCAACAGATCCCTGAACGATTGTTCGACAGTCGCATTCCCGTGAGCCAAATTTGATTAAAGTCTGATGACTATGCCATTCAGATACCAGAAGAACGATCGATTTGCCAGGGTATTTTAAGCTTCTGCTTCTTTTTTATGTTTTTTGATATTTTTATTAAATTTTTGAGCACTGCTCTGTCCCGTCCGCTTCATATTCAAGGCTTGCAAAGGCCAAAGGTGATTGAGTCTGGGGCCGAGAAATGTGAGGAGTAGTTGCGGCTGAGAACGGTTCTCCGCGCTTACACAAGACGGGAGGGGGGGGGGACGGGATGCAAGGACTGCCGTGTCAATTCAATCAACTTGCCAGCCCCTCCATCTTCATCTGTTTGCTGCTGTTGCTGTTGTTGCTGTTGTTGCTTGGTTACACAAAATGAGAATTTATTGTACGTTATGTGCCTTATGCATGGCCCACAATACCGAGTACTACATACATACATACATACATAAGCATGTAATCGCACGGCGTGTGTGAGCTACATAATAAAATTCCAATTTGCCCGACAAGCGATGTCGCCGACTCCCGCTTTTCATATAAAGAAATATACAAAAATATATTCTTCCCCTTCACAGCAGCACGTAAATACAGGCGAGCATGTGCATACATCCGAGTATACAAATATGTTTTTCATTGTGCCCTTCGTTTATGCTTATTATTATGTGGAAATTGAAAAACTTGCACGCCCCTCCGCAGTGCCTCGACGGGTTAATTAACTCTCCCTCCGTTGGCGATGAAGTTCTTTGAAGGTACATTCGAGTCGTAAGGCTTTCCTTGAACAAAAATAGCTGACGCTGACCTTCTCCGGATGTAGGCCATCATATCACGTGGCTTCGTTTCGGACAGAGTGAAAATCTCCTACTGGCACACTCGACCAGGCGCAGGATCACCATGCTCCAATTCATCGATGCCCTTGAGGGTGTATCCATACGAGTATGGGCAGCAAAAGAAATGGGTTGAAAATGGGCCAAAATCAAGAGTAACAGTGGAGTTTGCCGATGCACCCAAGCACTGTGAAAAGTCCTTCGAATGTCAGTTCCGAAGGCAGTATAAAGCCCCGCAGCGTCTCTATTGTTAGGTCAAAGGCCCATGCGTTGGAACTGGCAGCTGGATGGATGTCACGTAACGCATGCTCGTCTAAAATTGATGATGTGCATCAACGTGTGGGCGATTTGGACTATGAGACCAGGTGCGATTGGTGCGGAGGCGGCGGCGGCGGCGGCGGCGTTGGCGGTGGCGGTGGCGGTGGCCTGGGTCTTCCCACAGAGCAGCCCAACAAGCCATTGACTGGGTGGATACTTTTTATCAGCAGATGCATATCTGCTCTTAGCATTTATGACATTTTAAATCTCCATCGCAGGAAACACATAAAAGCGCACGCTCAAAATGTAAAGCGAAATCCCCAAAGAACATACAAGTTTGCCAAAAGAACAAATACTCGTATGCCCATATTTTTATGTACGAGTATGTATAAAATTGTGGCCCAAATCGCCCCACCCACCACACCCCAAGCCTTGGATATAAATACTTAATGCATGTCAGTATGGTTTTTCGCTTTGATTTAACAACGTTGATTTATGGCCGCTGTCCCGTGAAGTATGCCGCATGGAAAGTAAAAATCAAATCGGTAAACCCGCTCTCACGTTCCACTTTCCACTCAACCAGTGCCACACAGCCGCACTGCCACACTGCCACACAGCCGCACAGCCACCTCCCACTCAGCCGCTCGCAGGATGCGAATTTAATTAGTGCAAAGCGAAACGAATGAGAGCTGGATGCAGCACGCCCGGGCTCATCCGCTGATGAGATGACGCTGATGCTGGTGATGCTGATGATGATGAGGCCAGGGACCATAAAATAGCCAGCGAAAAGCGACTTTAATCGGGGCAGTACTACCTACCTACCATACAGGTAGGTAGGTACCATACAAAATACATCCAATAAAGGCTGATGTGTCCACTTTTGTATGGAGTAAATCAAAGGCAACGGCACAGCCCAGAGGAGACCCAGAGGAGAGCCAAAGTTCGGAATAAGTAGATCATTTCTTGGTTATTCACAGCTTTCCGCTCCGTCCATTCCGTCATTAAAAAACTTTTCCTTCTTGTGAATACAGGAGTATATCAAATTAATTTGCAGCAGCAACTTTGACAACATTTTGTGCGAGCGCAAAAAAAAAACGAAAAAAGAAAAAACTTCTCTTTGGGCCTCTTTGGCACTTGCTAATTGAGTTGGGATCAGAGTGGCATGCGCCATGTGGGACGACCCTTGCGCCCCCCGACTTGTCAACCTTTTTATTTGGTTCAATAAATAAATTGCCAGTCCAAAAATATTTGTATTTGTGCAAACAAACTGTGTTGCATACGCAGCTTGTTGTTTATTTCCAGAAAAGGACAACAAAGGCCTGTTCGGCAAAAAATCGCTCATACGCCACAGCTACCAGCTACCAATGCATAGCTGATGTGGCCAATACCAACACCTGACACGAAAAATTTAAAAAAGCCCAATAAATGGCAGCACCCACGTGCTTTTTTCTTTTTTCTTTTTTTTGGTTTGGAAATACTGTTAAGCGTAATGGAAAATTCTGCGCTTTTTGATATGTGTGCATGTGTGTGTACGTAGGTGGGGCCTTAGGGGGGTGGGGCAGGTGCGGATGTGTTAAGTCAAGCGTCTTTGGCACTTTTTGTTGCTATTTTTGGGGGCGTCGCTCGTGTCGAATGCCCGAAAATGGGAAATACTCTCTCATTGGAAACTGTCTTTAAAAAGTCTTTTTCAAGTTTCAAATCTTCAATACAAGCCATTCAGATTGCCCCGGAGAATTTAATTGCGTAAATTAATTAGGGAAAATGTGTTTTTGCGAGACATTTGAAAGAAGCAACAACACAAAAACGTAAGGAATAAAAGAAGAAGAAGAAAACTCTGGTTGTTGACAGCAAAATAACAGGTGGGGTGGGGGCGTGGGCGAGGCTGGTAAGGGAAAAGTGGCGCAGGAAAACCTTCGCCGTTTTGCGCTCTTCAAATATTCATGAGAAGACGGCACAAAGTGCTCAAGTTTATTGCAATAAAAACAGTAAACGGCAGCAGCGGCGGCGGCGGCGGCGGCTGTTGCTTATTCGGTCATATACTCGCGCTCTCGCTCTCGCTCTTTCGGAGCCCCGAAAGCCCCTCTACCTGTCTCATATTTCACGATTTTATGGTTTTTGGTCTTGTGAAATATGCAAAGTATTCTAAAAAGGTTGACAAAATGATTTGCAAATTGTCAATTATCAAGGGACTCCCGGTCTTTCTCTGCTTCTCTGCGTCTGAGTCTGGCTTTCAGTCGCAATTTTCGAATAGCGTCAGTCCTGACTGAAGTGTAGAAGTGCAGAAGTGCAGAGTGCAGCGCTATAGGCAGGGGAGAGGCTGAATAAGAGTCAAAATCAGAATGGACACAACTATTGCATCACACGCAAAAACCCGCTAAAGTGCTGACGCATGCACTTTCTGCGGGAATGCCATGACATCACTTTATACGCACGATTTGTGGCAAATGCCGCCATAATTTCTGCTAGCCCCTCTGCACCCAGCCACTCCATGGGGCTGCTGCTGCTGCTGCTGCTGAAGCTGAAGCTGCGGCGAGTGGGCGCAGGATGACCAAATGCAAGAAGATGGCGACGACTTCCGCACAAACGGAAGCCACATTCCTCTTATATTTCCATCTCTCTTTCTCTCTTTCGACGTGTGTGTATCTGTGGGTCTGCCATTGTCAACGTTGTCTTTGCCCACACACTCTGACACTCACACACACGGAGGCACAGACCAGTAGTGCCAGTTTGGCTGCCCTCCAAGAACGGAACACAAATTTTTGAGTACAGTCAGCAAAAAAGCTCATTCTTCGGAGCAACTAAATTCGTGGCGCACCTTTAAGCGCTGCTAAAATGCATGCACCGCCATGCATGCATGTACGTGTGAGTATAAGTGTAGGTCTAGGTGTAGGTGTAGGTGTAGGTGTAGGTGCAGGCGTGGGTGACAGCAATTAGCAAACTAAACTGTCCTGAGCGTTGCTGCAATTGAATTTCCACTTGACGGAATGTCAGACCAAAAAGCTGTTGCCACTAGCGAAAAATCTACGAGGAGTTGTTGGAGCAAATTTGATGAAATGTGAGCAATATTTCCGATACGTATCATACATCCACGAAGAGAGAATCCCAACTATTAGCATACCTGGAGACACACTGACAACGTGACATCAGCTCAGCATGGTCTAAATGGTTCAATTTCCAGGAAATCGTATTTAGCCAGGTTAGTTGCACCCGTTGCTTGCACCCACACCACCCTGTGACTGATTGTACGGGTTGGTGTTTTTCTTCTAAACGTGTGAGTTGACATCATGGCCCCCCCTTTCTCTCTGGCTCCTTCCAATGCAAATGCGGCAATAGATCCGGCCGCAAGCTTCTCTCAATGGAACAATGTCCGAAGAGGGAGGAGGGGCGCTGGCTAAAGAGTGAGTGGAACAAATCTGCCGGCGGCATTTTTGGCGGCAAGCGCCAACGCCAACGCCAACGCCAACGCGGGAATACCCCTTTGTCGTTGGGGCCACAGAGTTCTTTGTTGTTGGCCATGGACTCGGCACATGGCACATGGCGGATTCTGGACGTGTTGGCGCTTCAAAAATCATTCATTGAGAATTCCTTACCCACACACACACACACACACACACACACACACACACACACATACAACTATCCTTTGTGTTTGTGCGTGTGTGCGCCGCTAGTTGGCTGCCAACGAAGAGATTTTACGCGTGGGCGTATTGGATCCCTCGTTGCTGTCTCTTGTTTTCGTACTCCAAATATTTGTAGTCGAAAATTTGTTGAGAAAGTACTACGAAACGAGTCTATTGAGCTGGCTCTCTCTCTCTCTCTCTCGCTCTCTCTGGTGGTCTGCCTGCTTTTATCTGTGTAATGGCATGCCCATGCCCTATCTCCCTCGCTTGCCATTAAGTTTCATTTTATGACAGCGACGCTGGAGCTACGCTAGAAACAGTTGACGCAGCAACCCCGGCTCCACTTTCAACAGAAAGACGCAAGCAAAACCAACAGCCAACCACACAAAAGAAAGGAAGAATTGCTTAGAGGACTGAAGATTTAGATACCCTTTCCGCAGATCCCCCCGTGATCAAATGAACATATTTCGGTCGAATTGGTCGCATCGAAGTAATGAAAGGATATCCATATGAGGAGTTGGTATAGTGATCTGAATCTCATTTGCCTGGAAGGATATCTGCACAGACAACAGGGCACCCGGTTATTCATCGCCTGATGCTGATCTAGAATATATATATATACATAGATACATGCTCGAATTAATAATATCTTCCGGCAAGGGTATGCAAAGAAAACTGGAAATTCCAGCAAAGCGTGGGCGTTGAATGGCTTTGGCTTCTGCTCATGCCCCTGCCACCTTACCCCTTAGTCGAGGTCCTTATTGTGTATGCCTGTCGCGCTTTGCTGATTTTTCTTAATGGAATTTATGCGAGTGTGAAATTTATGTTTGTGCACAGATACAGATACGCGCATATACTCTAGCGGCGAAGACTATTTTTAGTTTTCGCTCTGGTAAGTGGAAAAATACGCGTTGCCTACTTCTGCGGGTGCGTGATTTGGTTCGTTACCCCCCAATGCAAGGTCACCTCAATCTCACCACACGGCCGGCCGGAAACCACTCAAGCCGGGTGCTCATGCGATTCGCAAAAAATGGGGGCGTTAAATGCCAAAGCATAACTGTACATAACCCTAAATACCTGAACATAAATGATTATAACGCTGATTGACATTTATTCTCGGTTTCGCAATTTCCGCCATCTTGGCATCCGCCAGCCGCCAGCCGCCTTCCGATATCCGCCATCGGGCAAGACATTGAATAACTCGATGCGCTCACAGTGTGAGCCAACGTTCTACAGCTGTCATTCAGTCAGCTGCAGATCTCGAGAATGTTGCATAAAATTATGCCACATGGCGCTCTCCGTTGGAACCACAAATTCGGATTAGGGTAAGTTACTGCAACTGACTGTCATAATAATTTGTGGCTTATGGCATGCGATGCATGGCTTGGTTTGGTGGGAGTAAGCGTGTGGGTGGGACAAATGGCTTTTCAATCAATTGAATCTGCAGTTATTGCACTCGCCAAAGGTCGCGTCTTGTGGCCCAAAAAATATATTGCACATTCGACCCGTACGCCCAGGCAAGTCATACGAGTGCTTGGGCGGGGCTGGGTCTTCGGCTGGGTGGGGAGCGACAGTTCATTCATGTGACTTGACTCCTAGTTGGGTTGCATGCCATTGACTGGCCAAACGCCCCCGAAAAAGTCTTGCATTACAAATGGAAATTTCCCGACATTTGCCAAAATGGCAGCGTGGCAAGGGGGGGGTAAGCTGGCGCGGGTGTCTTTGGCATATTTATGATTCAGTTGATAAATAAAATAAATATCATTTAAAGCACATTTTAGCAGAGCTTTATTGTCATTGGAGTCTGTAATTTCGATCGTAAATTAAATTCCCGAGCCAAAGGCTCCGACTCTGTCTCCTACTTTTGACAATGTGGCTGCATCTGACAGCTGTCTGAATCGATCCAATGCGTGCGCTGAATGTGATGACAGCTGTGTCGCGAATACGATGTTGCACAGATGTTGTTATATCGCCTGCCTACTGTACGTAATGTGCAAACTCTCTGCCTCTATCTTGTCCTTCACCTTTGTGATCCATGCATATCCTCCCGCCTCCCGCCTCCCGCCTCCAGCCAGATCATCCTTTCGTCTTGTGCAGATGACAGCTGAGTCGGTTATATACTTGAATGGCCGTATATATATGGCCATATGGAGGCCAGATACCGACTCCTACATAAGGTGATTGAGTGCCTATTGCAGGTTTTGAATATTATGTGTCAGTAGGGCAGTGTGGCACGTATACGCTCTGCCAATACGTTGATAAACTGCAGTTAACCGACAGCCAGCTGTCACTTTCATACACGTTCGGTGTACGATGGGCAAGAGTTCAGGTTCTGGGAAACAGGAGCACAGAAGCTCAAGGGAAACCAATCAAAGGGTAGGGGATGGCTAAATTAGGGCTGTTATGACTGGTCTGATTCCTAAGAATAGCTGGCATTAGCTATCGATTTGGCCCACTGTAAATTTCCAGCAACATTCATTTGCAAATTTATGTGAGAAACGTGCCGGCCAAATTATGACAAACCGCACTGAAAGTTTCAAAAAGCATTTTCAGCACATACTTAGCTGTCTCCTAGCCCCAGCTCTCTCCTCGCTCCACTTTTCCACCTTTCTCCTTTGTGCGCTCCCAACGCCAGCTGACCTTTCCCCCCGGACACACTCCAAGCACGGTCTTGGCAGAAAGCGTAGTGTGGGAAAAATAGTACGTGCCAGTTGAGGGGACTCGAAAATGGATGACCACATGAAAGACCTAGTTACGCCCACTGTCCTAGGCGGTTTCGGGCTTGATTAAAGTGCTGCCATTGTACCGAAATGAAGAGTAAGAGTACCCATAGAGGTACCTGCTTTCGAGGGGTGCGTCCGGTGCGGTCTGGTACAGTCCGGTCCGGTCCGGTCCGGTCCGGTCCGTAATTAATATTTATGCTACCAAGAGTATGTCGCTCCTCCGCAGCCCCTCCTGCTGTGTGAGTGTGTGAATTTCAGCTGATGCATTATCTACTCGTAAATGCGAGGTGGGGAGCGTTGGCCACTTGCTTTGCGGCTTTGGCAGTAGAATTATTTCATTCGGAGATAATTCGAGTGTTGAGCATTCGGCTCCCTCCACAGACACGCATGGACATGCAGGGACTGTCCCTGGCCCTGGCCCTGTCCCTGGCAATGTCAATTAGTTGTCCTTAAGCGACTCGGGGATCGGGGCTCGCAGCTCGGGGCTCGTGGCTCGGGGCTTGTGCCTGGCATTGTCCTGCTGTTCCGGACACCCAAAGGATGCCAAAATTATTTCGCCTGCAATCAGTTGGCCCGCACACACATGCTCTCAATGGTATGCTCGTATATCTATAAATGTATTCGAGCATGTGTGTATCTGTGCGATAAACATGACTAATTAAAACAAACGGGACTCAACTAATCCAAGACGCACTCGAGCACAGTCCCGTCCCGCCTTTAATTAAGTCCCCTGTCAGTTCGTTCTCAACATGTCAATTAGCCCCACATTTGGCTTAAAATATCACCAGTACAGTGCTTGTCTCCTCCGTTCTGTTCTGTTCTATACAGTTGTTCTGCTTTTAAAAATGTTCCACAAATAGACCCTGTTGCCTATTTCGGGCTCCTTGAAGGCAAATTTTCTGCAATAAATTTTGATAAGCGGATGGCAGATTGTCTAGATACTCGTAAATATGCATATAGACAAGTCACGTAACCAATGCAGAACTGAGTGCAGAATTCGAGAGCTGAACCTTGAAAAAACCAGCGCGAGTCTGAAGAAGATTCAGTGCGAGAAATGTAGGCTTGTAGTCAATCGATAATAACAATACATTTAGCGTTCATAAATTGTGTGTAATTATGTGTACAGCTGGAAAGATAATACATCTGGCTTGATAGCCAGGCATCCATTCGAATCATATGCATGTTCAATCATAATTACCATCTTTATTTAGGGCGCACAATCAGCGGATTATTTAGGGCGCAACATCAGCGGATTTTAACGAGCGGCGGCTCAAATGTCACGTCGGTGTATCCGTGGTATGAACTACTGGAGCTCTACTGGAACTGCCATTGAAGGTCGGACGCGAAGGAAACGCGAAGGTGGGCGAACATTTACATTTAATGATCTATGTGGGGGGACAGGGGCAATGAGTGGGCATGTCTTGGCATTTACCTGTGCTCAACGGTGAGCAAAGTGAATTATGTTATTTGTCCTGTTGTTCGAGCTGCTGTAATTGCTTTCCGTTTAGTTTTTAGACATTGACTCGAACGCGGCCAGGCCCAAGGACAACTTTTCGCTGACTATCGTGGGCGTTGTTAATTTATGAACCTTTCTATCATCATCATCCTCCGCGTGATGGAATTTATGCTAATTTAGCAGTTTGTCCTTGCCAAGTTTATGGACATACAGTACATATATCGAAAGTTGTTAAGCTGGCCGGCTTATGGCAAAACGGAGACTGTGTCGGGACAATTATGATCTAAGAGACGCACGATGGCATGGTTTGACGGACAACAAACCATAAAGAAGACACAAAAAAAGTTTCGAAAAGTTTCCTCATCGTCATCAAGACGAAATCAAGCAAGCGACAAACAAACAAATAAATATAAAAAAACTCATCAATGTCATCAAAATGGCGGCCGGCTGACCAGAAACTCAAACAAAAGAACCAGCAACTGCGACAGCAAAGGCAGTGCTGCCACTGCCACTGCCGCTGGCACCCACTGGAGAGGTGGGCCGGCCCAGCTTTTGGGTGGGTGCCGAAGATTTAGATACCCTTACAGACAGGCTAAACGCTAAGGGCGCCTGCTGCCTGCTCTGCATTGCGAATGTCTGAGCATGGAGCCCCTGAAAGGGTATGCCAATGACAGGCACGGAGACAATGGCAGTAACGAAATGAAACAGCCACAGTGCGCATCGCCAAGTGACAGGGAAAAGCTGGTTGCTAAGTTGCGTGGGAAAAGCAGAAGCAAACAAGCGCGCAGCAGGCGGAGGCCGAGGAGGAGCTTGCGGAACTCGAGGGATAACTAAGTCAGCCACCGTCACAGAGAATTTGCATAGAGCGCAGCTGAGCGGCCCTGTCACCCCCTCGCCTCCACTGACTATCCTTGAATGCAGCTCGTCCATCCGAGCTGTGGTCCTTCAATCCCAACGGATTGTGTTCTCTTTTAAGCCTTGCCTGTGGGTAAATCGTGACGAATTATTTGCTGAGGTAGGTACAAAAAGTGGCGATATTTTAAGCTTAACATAGAGCAGCTGCGGTTGCATTCTAGTCCGAGCCAGAGCCCTGTATGAATCCACAGTATTCATCAAGTCACCGCTTGACGAATCCCTTCTTCAGTCAGATTCGGATCACCCGAATCACTACGGAGTTCGTCTGGTTTCCACTCTAATCGACTCGGTTAGCTGTTCATTCAGGGCTCTGGCAATAATTCTGTGAGCGGGTTGCCTATCGATCACTATGATCTTCTCGCATCCTCCAACAATGACCCGGAAATATCCTAATCGTAGTGGTCGGGACTTAGGCTAACAAATTGCTTGGTACAGTGCGTTCACGCCCACGAATGCGGTCACAAATCTGCGAATTTATCTCCACACGTAATCGCATATCTTCCCCTCGCAATGAGCGAGGAAAATCTGTTTAATTGCAAATTAATGAAGATGGCGTGGCAGGAGGTCCACATGTATGTATACGAGTATACATATGTGTGTGTGGGATGGAGTGCGAGGCTTATGCTCCATTTAACTCCTTGCCTCGGACTCCCCTCCCCCGCCCCGTGGTGTAAGCTCCATTTCAGTTAATTAGAAATTATTTTGTAGCCACATTTGATGTGTTTCCATGGCTATTGAGCTCTCAGCACCCACACCACCCTCGGATTTAATTATAATTTGAGGCTGTACTTTAATTTGTGAAAAAGGTGATATACTATTAGTGGCTTTGTCCCTCTGATCCAATTAACATTTGCCTTACGACTTGCTCTGGGTGGGTGTTGATTAGCACAATTGAATGCGATACGGCCCCCCCGCTCCCGCTCACACAGAACGGCTGTACATCCGTACAGTAGTGTGGTCCGACCGGGGTCATATGCAGGAAGTACGCACACGCCCGGATATCTGTCTAATGATTCATTGGCCAGAAACAATTGTCGTAAACGGCACTTGAAGTGTACACTAGGGTTACGCTTGTAGGACATGTCTACTCTGAGATTTTGGGACATTTACATTGACAACATTTCGTCAGATTTCACCTTTCAAATGATCAGTTTTCGCTTTGATCCGCGTAATTATATGTCATTAACAGGGCCGATTGTCAGTTGCGTCAGCACTTGTCGTCACAGCTGACTCATTGTCATCGTCATTGTCTTGGGAGGCCTATATACATACATATATGATACTGTCGTAAACAGCGAAGGAGTTCAAAGCACCGCCTTGCACTGGGGCCCCAGTCGCTGGCACCCATAGGTAGCCCCCCAAGGGCCTCACGCTGTGCTCATACCCTAATTTATGGCATTGAAAACGTTGGCCCCAAGTTCATGGAGCCGGAGTCAGGGCTAGCACGTAACAGTTGACATTAAAAGTGGCATTAAAATATGGTAAACTTTTATTTTTAGATCAAACAGACAATAGGCAAATGTTTGGAACACACAAGACGTCGGGCACAGACACAGGCTTCGGCAGATTGGATGGTATTTCGGAGAGGTTCTGGAGTGGCAAGTCAAGCATGTCGGACGAATCTCATATACTCGTAAGAGATGTACTGAAGCAGCTCGATTTCTGGGAACCCGATTGAGGTTCCCAATTGCAACACATTATTGCGGCACTTGGCGAATCCACACATAATTCGTCTGCTCAGCTTCCCCGTTTCCCGTCCCGCACGTCACATTGCCAGCGGATGTTCGGGAAGGACGTGCCCGAAGGCAACAGGGGAGGCAAATCAGAAATGTCAATACTTCCAGTTGAGCGCGGAAAAACAAGCGGCTTGAAAAGTCTCCCAGCGTCAACTCATTTTTGCCCGGAAACTAATTTCAAAAAATGTATCGTGCCTGGGAGTTCTATGGAGACATGTCCTGTTTCGACAGGATTGAAATCGCAGGGCTGGGCAGGGCAGGGCAGGGCAGGAGATGTGTTTTTTGAAGCGGAAGTGACCCTTGAAGTTTGATTTTATTTGTGTTCCGTCATCGTTCTGTCCATAGCCATAGCCATAGCCATAGCCATAGCCTGGAATTGCCGCTGGCAAGCAGATTTTCGCCATGTCCATACTTATTTATTTGCTGTTGCTTTTGCTGTTGCTTTTGCTGTTCCTGTTCCCCACTGCTGTTGCTCCTCAATTTTTAATCAACGGCTATGGCAACGTCTTGGCATCGCCTCGCACATTTTATGCAATTTCCTGTTTTTCTGTTCACGAAGTCTCTGAAAGACAAGCCCGGCCGGAGATGAGTCCGTGGAGGACTCTGCTGGCTGCCTATTTTTAGCCCTATTTGGGCGTCCAACAGAATTCAATGTCAACAGCACCACAACCAGGAACCCAACGGAGCAGAGAGCGAATGCTTGGGATGGTTGGATGGCAGGCGAGAATGGATGAGCGGCGGAAGTCCTCGGAGTTGTCCTTTTCAGTTGCCAACTTGAACATAAATAGTAGTTAAGACGTACTTCGATCTCCGCCGTCGGGAAATTGGAAAGTGGAAAAGGGTGCTGAAAATATTTAACCTTTAAAAATCAAAAACCAGTAAATTTTCATTGCGATAGTCTTTTCATTTCCAGACCATTTTATTTGTGAATGGTTTAAAAAATACTTTTTGCCACCCACTCATTTGTTTCAGGCAAGTATTTCAATTCCAAGCTTTATTCGAGTAGTGATTATTTTACTTGAATCATATTTTAATAATCATAAGAATAATCAGGGTCATCCTTTTGATATAAAACAATAAAATATTAAGTTTTAGCCCGATATGACAGCGTTTAGAGGTGCCTATACTAATACTATATCTATGCTATAAATCTATCTCTGATCGGATAACATTTTGTTTATGATTTAGAATTTTATAATATAATTCATCCTTTAATTTTTTAGCTTGGTTGGTTTACTATGCAATGAATATTGACTAGCGTATTCTTTTGGGACTTCTGAAGCTCATCTTTTTTTTTTTTTGGTTAGAATTTGGTTATAGTCTTGCATACCTGCACATAAACCAATTCTAAATCTTTTCATATTTTTAAAGCATTTTGAAAATCCTCATTACTATGCAACTCTGAAGGATCTTCAGTTAAAAAACATTTCCAAATATTCAACTGATCAAAATTTTTTTTAAAAATAGGTGTCACAGATAGTCTCTTTGTAATATAGAAGTTTTGACATCATCATCGTCAACACAAAGAGTTGCTCCGCCATTTCTCGATTCTCCATTGCAATAACTTCATCGTCAAACAATGAAAGTGCGATATTTTAATCAGAGAAATGGCCAAAAATGGCTGCAAATGGTTGTTTTTTATACCCGATACTCAAAATGAGTATTGGGGTATATTAGATTTGTGGTAAAAGTGGATGTGTGTAACGTCCAGAAGGAATCGTTTCCGACCCCACAAAGTATATATATTCTTGATCAGCATCAATAGCCGAGTCGATTGAGCCCTGTCTGTCTGTCCGTCTGTCCGTCCGTCCGTCCGTCCGTCCGTCCGTCCGTCCGTCCGTCCGTCCGTCCCCTTCAGCGCCTAGTGCTCAAAGACTATAAGAGCTAGAGCAACGATGTTTTGGATCCAGACTTCTGTGATATGTCACTGCTACAAAAATATTTCAAAACTTCGCCCCGCCCACTTCCGCCCCCACAAAGGACGAAAATCTGTGGCATCCACATTTTTAAAGATACGATAAAACCAAAAATCTCAGAATCTAAGAGGATGACTATATGTTCTAGAGTGTAAAATCTCAACCAGATCGTATAATTATTATAGCCAGAATCACGAAAACAATTTCATTCTTTCTCGCTCTGTTTCATGTACGAAAATCTGGGGCATCCACAAATCTCAGAGACTATTAAGGCTAGAGTAACCAAATTTGGTATCCGCACTTCTGTTAGATCTCACTATAAAACGTATATCTCAGAATTTCGCCCCACCCCCTTCCGCCCCCACAAAGGACGAAAATCTGTTGCATCCACAATATTGCAGATTCGAGAAAACTAAAAACGCAGAATCATAGATAATGACCATATCTATCAGATTGCTGAATCTGGATCAGATCGGATCATTTTTATACCCAAAAGGAACAAATCAACTTGCACTGGCTACGCAGCGCCCGACGTCACGATCAGACTGATTTTCTGTCTCTCTCGCACGCACTCTTTTTCGTGTCGTTTAATATTAGCGGCGTCTGCCGGAGGAGAGCCATACTGACTTAGTATCGGGTATAACTGTAGAGTTGCGGTGTCCGCAGCAACTCACAACGTTCCCCCTCGTTTGGTATAAATTTGGGGTTTTGTGGGAATTTAACAGAAGTCCTGATCAGTACTGATCAGTCACAACAAACCTAAACTTGATTTGTTTAATAGTCTTCCAGGAGTGTTTAAATCTGGCAATGTTTGGAATGATTGTACCTGATGAGGCTTCTTTGATTTGATCAACATTTCCCCATTCCATTACCCATTCCGAAAGCATTTTGGGTAGACGAGGGTAGCAATTCGATAGGATAGGCCGAAAAGTTCCGATAGGTCTGGAGGGAACCGAGGAACTAATTTGCATATGTAGGTGGGATGTCGGGCTCTTGGCAGTGGGACAAGACAAATAGACTCGAACTATATATGTGTGTATGGAAAGAGAGAAGCTGTGATAATGGTTTAATTTCTACAATCAGGATATATGTAGGCACACACGAGTATGCATACTTGATGGAGGACAAGAACAACGACTTGCCATTAGATGCAAACATTCGATTCGAATGCTCGACTGGCATCCGGATTTACCGGAGGATGCCACCACGGGGGGCGCGCGACGAGCCCAGCTATTCTAATAAAGCGTCGGGCCAAGGTGTCGGAGGCACGGACAGTGGAGCAACCTGTTCAGCCGACGCGCCTGCAGCGCCTCTCACATGCACATCCAATACAGACACTGATGAACGAAGCCTTCGTGTCGGTTTTCGGCTGCTGACTTACGTCACAAACATGCGTAGGCGTCATCATCGTGCGGCGCACCCATTGCCCTCGCCCTCGTCCTGTCCCGCCCCAGTCCCCAGGTCCAATCGGCAGACATCGCTAAAAGACGACGACGACGCCAGCCAGGCGGTAATTTCTCCCTGGCTCCTGCCACCGCACTGGGGCTCGGCTCTCTCTTCCCCGCCTTTCGGGTGGCTGGGGGGTTGGCCTGAATGAAATTTTCGTTGCTTCGATTTTTGTTGTTGACGTAGTCGTTGGGGCCCCGTCGTCGTCCCAGCGCCTGCGCAGTGGCCTGGCAGAATCATCTGTTGGCCCCCCCCGAATCTGTCCTGCCCGCCTGCCATGCCCCACCAAGTGCATTTGGCTTGTGGTAGGACGCTCCCACAGGCAACACCGACTGAATGGGGTCTGGGGCCCAGCTCGGCTCAGCTGTTTGCTGCTGCTGCTGCCGCTGCCTGTAGAGTTTTCCACCTTGTGTAGACCTCTGTTCCGTGCAACAAATTGTGCCTTCAAGCCGGCTTTCGCTCAAGAACTCTAAACACTGATGCGAAGGGTTGCAAAATAAATATTTGAAACGGAACCAAAATAAGTACATTTGTATGTGAAATTATAAGGTTTCTCGTCATGTGTTTAGAGTCCATTAGAATCAATTCTTTGTACAAACATTTCCATTAAGGGATTTCAAAGTCGATCTACACAGCCTATCGCTATTTGAAAGATTAGAAATAATTTCGAAAATATTTGTACACATACACACATGTTTTCCGCAAAATTTTAAAAACATTTATCGAAAGCCAACAATCTACTGGAACCAAAACTCTCCACCCTCCCGAGCCAGAGCGCAACTCACCTCCACCACGCCATGAATCCATTCCCCACCACCCATGGAGCAAGTGCGAATATATGTACTATAGTTCCAATTGCGCGCTCGTAAAGCTTAAAAGCCACAGACATCGTGACGACAACAGACCGTTCTCCATGCCCCATTCTCTAAGCCCCCCCCCACCATATTCACACCATGCCTCCAACGCGAACAGGCCAGGCCAGTCATGGGCCAAGTCTCTGCTGTTGAACCTTGCATGAGGCGTCTGCAACAACAGCAACACACAGCAGGTTGCAGGCATCGATGACGACGTTCCGTGCCTAGTATAATTCTCCTTCATTCATGTTCGACATGCCTCGGCTCCCCTTCGGCCCCTTGCCCCAAGCGACTTGCAATTCATGCTTTCGTTCCAGTTTCGTTCTTGTCGCTAATGTGTGGGCGTCATCGTTGTTCGAAATTCGAACAGATTCGTACAGTTTCTAACAGATTCGAAGAGGGGCCTCGAATTTTAGCAGCAAAGAAATGTAGGGGAAAGTGTTTTTCTAGGAGAGCAGCAGGCACTCGATGCATGCCATGACATGACTGAATTCCATGCAAGTTATATGAAAGACAACCCGACCAGCCCTTTCGCATGACACCTGTGTGGTCTTTAAAACAAAAGTGATCATATTCAGTGAAACTATTTAAAATCGGGCCTTTTTGTAGGCTCTTCGGACACTAAATTTACAGCAATGTTTGGCTGGATTATCTTCCGAATAAAAAAATAGTTTTTTGGTACTTTTTAATTCAAAATTTAAATGGTATTTCTACTCCATAAAGAGTGGAAATAAATACTTTTTTGTTGTTGAAATTTGCTGTTGATAAGACAGTAAAATGGGTATTTGGGGTTTAGTCATAGTACTTAAGAACGAAACTGTATGAAACGCCCGTAAAGCACTCGTAACTTGATTTTCCTTGACCCCTAATGGGTTATTCCCCTAGTGGGAGTTTCAGGAAATTTTCCCAAATTTGATGAGCTCCAATTGTCGGGGTTTAACCAATGAAAAATGAATGCAAGCGAGCAATTAACGACTGAGCCGCAATCAGTACACACATTGAGGCATCAAGCATGGGCCGCAGGAGGCGGAAGCAGCTGATACTGGGCAAATCCTATTACTAAAGGAGTATTCTTTCGAACTCTCGCCTTGCCCCACCGTGTTCGGGTTGGGAAAGGAGACGGAAGGGACAGGACTCAAAACCATATGGGAGTTGGGTGTTGGGTGATGGGCGGTGGGCGGTGGGCGGTGCGGGAGTTGGCGATGCCGGCAAAACATGCGCAAGAGAGCTCTCGGCTCTCTCTCTCTCGCAGACGCTCTCTCCGACTCGGGAAAACTCTACACAGCGGATGGATGGATGGTCTTTTCGGGCTGGCTTGAAAACAAGTGGTTGAGCGAGCGGTCTTTTCAGTATTGAGCGAACAGACGCAAATGCCGTTACGAGCTCGCTGCCATTGAAGCCGACTGAGTGCCGTTACAGGAAGCTGTGACGCTGAGACGCTGAGACGCCGAGACGACTCTGAAGCTGAAAAAGAATCAGCAGCAGCAGCAGCAGCAGCAGCAACAACAGCAGCAGCAGCAGTGCGGGAGTAAGGAGATTGGGAGAGAGTGAGAGAGGACACAGCAGCCAGCCAGCGGCCGGGACGAGTGAAATTCGAGGCACGAAACGAATGCGCACGACCGCCACCCGAACGCACACACACACGCCCAGATGGGCATATCCTACAGTTGAAATACGAAACGCCTTGAGCAGAGACAGCAGCGGCAGCAGCAGCAGGAGCACCAGCAGGAGCAGCAGCAGGAGCAGCAACAGCAACAGCAGCAGCAGCAGCGCCAGCGCCAGCGACAGCGACAGCGAAGCGACCCAAAACGCGTCAGGATTCCAAGCAAAAGGCAGACAAACGGGCGAAACCTGCTGAGACGACTCGACGAGTCCTTGCGTGTCGGTTCACAGTGCGGAACACTAGAAAAACAGACCAGAAAAAGAAGTATATCCAAACAACACTCACAGCACATCACATATGAAAAAGTTCCCCCCATCAATAACCGAAAAGCATACGAAATCCGAAATTGTGAAAGCGAAACAAAGAGTAAATGATTTCAAACAAATATTCCCAAATCGAAGCCAAGCGAAGTGAAGTTATTTTTCAAATAAGTTCTGAAAATCATTACCAAGTGAATTTTATTTAATGGAATCGAAGAAATTAAACCGCTAACTGATAACCAAAACCGAAACCGAAACCGAAAACAAAGTGCCGTACCGTACGCCGAATGCCATAAGAAAGAATACAAATAAAAAGTGCTAAAAGTTCCTTAAACCAATATAATACAAAAAATATTGTTATAACTACAAAATATACAAATTATACACCAAAAATATTCTTTGCATTTTAACAAACAAATAAACGAAAAAGACCAAAGTGCCGTGCAAGCTGAATTTCTTGAGGAAAAGTAGTTGGAAAACTCCAAGAATAGGAATAAGCATAAGCCCAGGGAAATAACACATTCAAGACACTAATATACACAGAGACTTATATTTTTTTTGTGGTGGTGTGTAGCAAGCCTCCTTGTCAGCAAAACGGACAAGGGGAAGGACACGAGAAGTAGCTGTAGAGGCAGGTCTAGAACAGCAATACCGTACCGACGCGTCGGACACGGACGGGCAGCAACTAGTTGTTAGACCCTGCGCCCTCCATCCCTAGGTGGGAGAGCGAGCACTGTCTTGCAGAGTTGTTGGGGCGTGCGGCCGTGTGTGTGTGTGCTAGTGTGTGTGTGTGTGGGGAAAGGCCAACAAGGTTCAAACCCTCAGCAACAACAGCCGCATCTCATCGGGAAACTCCAACCAGCTCCAGCTCCAGCTCCAGCTCAAACTCCAACGCAAACTCAAACTCCGGGACTGAAAGTAGACAATTGATTATTGATTTTGTCTAAGGCTGCGCTGTGTGGAACTTCGCAGCTTAACAGGCCGCAAAACAAACTTGGCACAACACGGCCCCGAGGAAAGACAGCAGCAAAAAGCAACAGCAACAGCAACAGCAACCTCAGAGAAGGAGAGACGAGACAAGAAAAACTGCGAGAAGAAAGTGCAAGACAAAAAAACGCGTTGAAAAGCAGCCGAGGCGCGGGACGACAGCGCAAGAAACAGCGAAACTAACTGTCGCTTGCCTGTGTTGGGCAATGCTAGCCGTAGGCCGCGGCATGAAGACCTACAAGAGCTTCGATAGTGTCAACCGAATAGAGTAATTGTAATCGCCCAGCGACCAACCGAGAGAAAAGCAAGCCAGTACTCTGAATTGCGGCCCTTTTCCCCCTTTCCAGCGTCTCTGCGTCCCACCGTCTCACCTCTCTTGGTCGGAATATTTCGCCCAAATCTTCTCCCCCAAATCACTGTCGGGACCTGAGGGACCACTAAACCGTCAAAATAACTTGTAAAATTGAAAAACTTCGCCAAATCAACAAACGGAAAATGTTCTTCTCGCTGGCTCAGACGTTCGTCTGCGTGCTACTCATCCAGGGCGGCCTCTACGCGCTGCACCTGAGCGGCAATGGCGAGAAGTCCCCACCATCCTCCACCGTCATGATGGGACCGGTGGACGGCACCTCAGACACCTCATCTTCCTCCTTTATGGCCTGGAAGCCGCCGCCGGGTCAGCAGCAGCAGCAACACCATCAACAACATCAACAACATCCGGGTGTCGCCCAGTCGGGCGGTGGACACGCCTCGCACCGATCCGCTGCAGCGGCCGCCTACGATGCCACTACGGTGCGGCTGAACAAGGAGATCGCGGACATGGCACAGCTGGAGCGGGAGCGGCTCATGCTCCTCGCACGGGCAGGCAAGCAGACGGCGGAGAGCAACGGGCCGGCGGGACATGGCGGTCGCGGACACCAGTTCATTGCCGGACGCATTCAGATGCAGCCCAGCGAGGATCTGGATGTGGGCGACTATCCGGCGCTCCTGCAGCAGGCAGCCAGGGGCTTCATATTCGGCAGCGTGCAGAAGGAGCCGCCTACGCCGCTAGAGGACGACTACGTACAGCCGCGGGAGCTGGATAGCCATGCCGTCAAGTACTACGGGCGGGTGGTGGAGCCCGCGGATCGCGAGGAGGAGGTGGAGCCACTCTACGAGCCTCTGCACTCCTTTGGGGACTTTGACGACTTCTCTGAGCTGGACCAGGAGCCGCACCTCGGCGAGGACGAGCTCCTGCGCGAGCTGGATGCCTATCAGTACCACGGCATGGAGGAGGATTCACCGCTGCCGGAGAACCCGTATCGCACCCTGGAACAGCTCGAGCTGAGTGCGCCCGAGTCCATGCAGCAGCTCTTCGAGCAGGATCACCGCGACGGGCATCCGGCCAAGATGGCTGGTCACCCGGGCCCCTCCCATCCCGGAAACTTCAACATTCGCATGCAGCAGAAGTGGGCCCGGAAACGGGGTGGCGCCGCCGTTGGAGTCGGACCGGATAGGCAGCCCTCGCTGCAGCGCAACATCTTCGGGCAGCACTTCAAGCAGCAGCGTGGACTACTCTCGCTGGCCAACTCCGAGGCCACGGCCAGCAAGCATCTCAAGGCGAGTACCCGTTCCGGCGGCCTCAGTCTCAATGCTCCCAAGGAAAACGAAAAGTCAGCCCAAACAGCCGCAAGTGGACTAGCAGCAGCCGTCGGAGGCAGTGCCTCTGGTGCCGCCAGTCAGCAGCAGAACAAACAGCAGCACGAATCCACATCTGGAGATGCTCAACAGCAGCAACAGCAGCAACAGTCGAATACGCAGGACAAGAAAGAGTCCGAGCAACAGTTGCTGCATCCCAACCACAAGCGTTCCGGCAGCGTGAACTCCGCCGGAGGGGCAGCGCAGGGCGCCGGATACGCAACGCCATCCATCTCCCATAGCGTAGCCAGTCAGTTGATGCTGCGCACGGCCCGCGGCCAGCGGCAGTACGATGTGCCACAAATCGGTGAGTACCAAATGCCCGCAGCTTGCGAGTGTAGCGAGTCCTACGAAAATCGATGAATCGAAACTGATTGGGCTAGCCTCTGACCTTTAGCCCCCCCCCTGCACCCCAGTTCAACATCCTACATGCTAGAAAATTGATCTAATCAGACCTCGACCACAGCAAACGAAAACGAAAACAGTCAAGCCCCAGTCAGAGTCAGGCAATACCACTCCATTCCATTATCTGGATTCCATGTCAGCTAATTTTATACGTACCCCCAATCGCATGGCCTGGACTGAGACACGGGCCATGGGCCCCGCTTGACCCTGTCGTGTTTGCCCCCTGCCCTGCCCGAGTTCACCCAATTTAGTTATTAGTTTTTCCGAGTGCTCAGACCCGAAATCCCTGCTCACAACACTCGACTTCCGAAGGCCACTAATCGGTATATTTTGAAACCAGAAGTACGTTCCACGAGTACTTACACACGGCCTGTGGCTGGAAGTATTAGCCGCAGACATTGGCCATATAATTGCAAGCCGCTTGGGATTTTGGGCTCCTCGCAAGCAGAGTAAAATGTTCCTAAGTGGTGCAGGGCAGAGCACAAAAATATAAGGACTCAACAGCCGCCTCAGTAGTCAGTACCCGGAGCTGGCCGACTTCTGAATGGGATCCGATCCCCTTATCCACCACATCAATCAGCAATCAGCAATCGACAATCGCAGTGCGATTAATAACTTGTCAGCAACTCCATTGTCCATTGTCCATTGTCCGAAACTGCAATGACAAAGTTTCCTGCACTATTTCCATCCATTTTCCATTTATTTTTGGAAACTTTGGCAGCCTCCTGCTCCCGGCACCGCTATCCCCTCCCAGTTTGGCCATTGCATTTAGCAAATTAGTCGGCGAGAAGCTGCTAGAACGGGGCCTTTTGTCTGGGGGGAAGTTCGTCCTTGGCTTTTCTCCATTGCCCATTCCCCATTACCCATTTTGGCTGTTGTTAATCACTTGGATAGCTAAATTACTTTACAACAAGTTTTGATGGCCTCCATGAATACGGAATGGGCTTAGAGAAAACCGTGGCTGGCACTGGCACTGGCGCACCGAGAGTACTTGGTTCTGGCCTGGTCTGGCAATCAATTTTAATTTTTAATTAACACTTTCAAGTTTAATGGCGGCCATTGTTATGGCCGAGTGCTAAATGCGATTTCATTGTCCGCCAGCAGAGGAAAGCAGGAGAGCAGGATACCAGGAGGAGAGAAAGGACAATCTGTAATTGCAGATTCGAAACTTTATTTATATCCAACTTTTTAATTTGATTGAATGATTATGGTCTGAAAATAACCATTTTTCAATTCCTTCCTCGTTAGCAATTGAGTATAATCGATACAATCTGTTAATTGTTAATTGATTGCTGCGTTTAAATGGATGATAAATATGGCTGTCCCACAAGGACTGAGAGCTGAGAGCTAATCAGTTCCAAAAACGAGTCCCTAAATGAATGATGAATGATTCGATTGCCCCCCAAGTAGCATCAAAAAACTCGCTCGTTTTAGTCTAATTTGTGGCAAGTTTGCTGAATTTTCTGCCGTTTGTATGGTGCAATTGTATTTGATATCTTATATCGTTAATATAACTACTTTTAGCTGCTTTCGAGCCAATCAAAAATTGCCAATTACAAATCAATTTCTTCAGATATTCATGGGTAAAAATTCCCTCAAACTGATTAGCCAATTAAATTTGATTGGAGTGGTTGCCTTTTTTATACCCTATACTGAAAATGAGTATTGGGGTATATTAGATTTGTGGTAAAAGTGGATGTGTGTAACGTCCAGAAGGAATCGTTTCCGACCCCATAAAGTATATATATTCTTGATCAGCATCAATAGCCGAGTCGATTGAGCCCTGTCTGTCTGTCCGTCTGTCCGTCCGTCCGTCCGTCCGTCCGTCCGTCCGTTCGTCCGTCCCCTTCAGCGCCTAGTGCTCAAAGACTATAAGAGCTAGAGCAACGATGTTTTGGATCCAGACTTCTGTGATATGTCACTGCTACAAAAATATTTCAAAACTTCGCCCCGGCCACTTCCGCCCCCACAAAGGACGAAAATCTGTGGCATCCACATTTTTAAAGATACGATAAAACCAAAAACGCAGAATCTAAGAGGATGACTATATGTTCTAGAGTGTAAAATCTCAACCAGATCGTATAATTATTATAGCCAGAATCAAGAAAACAATTTCATTCTTTCTCGCTCTGTTTCATGTACGAAAATCTGGGGCATCCACAAATCTCAGAGACTATTAAGGCTAGAGTTACCAAATTTGGTATCCGCACTTCTGTTAGATCTCACTATAAAACGTATATCTCAGAATTTCGCCCCACCCCCTTCCGCTCCCACAAAAGACGAAAATCTGTTGCATCCACAATATTGCAGATTCGAGAAAACTAAAAACGCAGAATCATAGATAATGACCATATCTATCAGATTGCTGAATCTGGATCAGATCGGATCATTTTTATACCCAAAAGGAACAAATCAATTTGCACTGGCTACGCAGCGCCCGACGTCACGCTCAGACTGATTTTCTGTCTCTCTCGCACGCACTCTTTGTCGTGTCGTTCAATATTAGCGGCGTCTGCCGGAGGAGAGCCATACTGACTTAGTATCGGGTATAACTGTAGAGTTGCGGTGTCCGCAGCAACTCACAACGTTCCCCCTCGTTTGTCTTACTTATGGCGCCGCCTGGCATGGCACCTCCTTCGAGGAGTTCTCCTTCCGCCACGAAGAGCATCTCATTTAAGTGGCTTTTCCAGGGAAAAAGCTCAATATGAAATGAAATGAATCCAATCAATGAATTTTCATTTTATGCGCATGTTTGGAGCGAACTTTTCCACTGCTTTCCCTTTTTTCTTTATTTTGCTGGGAAAATTCCCCTTGGCTGTTTCACTTTTCCCACATTCCTTTTCTTTCCTCCGTTCCCCCCTCCCCTTTCTGTGTTATTATTGTTTGCCAACTTTTAACGTCATCAAGTGTCAGCTGCAAAGCCGTCCACAGCCAACCGCCAACCAAGTTGTCGGCCCTCTTCATCCCCACATTGGTTCACACTTTCTCTGTTTTATTATCCACTGTTTCAAGTGGAAAATTGGAAAACCATCGCGTCGGAGGATCCGGCACCAAAACATATGTGCCCAAAACGGTAGCGCGTTATCGGAGGTGTCCTGCTGCTCGTCAGAGTCGGAGTCGGACTCTGGCGGGTAAAGAGTTTTCATGCGGAACAATACACAAACCACTGGCACTTTTTCCGGGGAATCCTGCGGCCGCGGTGGCCGTTGACATCATTAGGACGCGTTTGCCGTTTACGATCTGCACGGTGCGGTTTCTCACTAATTCAGTAACAGCACCCCGGGGGGCCCATCACGCCGGACAGGACCAGAACCCGAGCCCGGACCTACACGGCTGGGCCCGGCACACAGGCAGAGACACCTACGGTGGCATTGTCCGTGGCGGTGGCAGTGGCAGTGGCAGAGGGACACTCATTCATTCATGGACGCCTGTGTTTGGCATGTCCTTTCTCCCACGCCCACATCCTGGCACTTTGCCTGTCCCTGTCTCTCTCCCTGTCTCTCTCCCTCTCACTCTCACTTTCACTCCTTCTTTTTGCCTTTATGAATGTGTGTGAGCCTCTAGGTTCTCCCACTCATTTTCATTCCCTTTCCACTGTTTCTGGCTGTTGATTTAATTTGTAATTCGAGGAGAGGTCCTCAAGTGGCCACTTGGCGGCGAAAGGATCATCGATAAGTGCGGACGCACCCGCTCCTCTGACGCCCATCGTTCCATTGTTGCGTTAAATATTACGCAAATTAGTTGGAAATGGATATTGGAGATGTCTCCTAGTCGTGGGCGTGGTCTAGGTCTCGCTCTAGCTCTCTCTCTCGGTCTCAGTCTCTGTCTCTGTCTCTGTCTCAGTCTCATCTGATGGAAATTTCCTAAGCCGCACAGCCGCGACAGGTTGTCTGGCAGGACTAGGACATCTGCATCCCTCCGTCAATGCCTGTCTGGGGCTCGATAATTGGACATTGATATGCAAATAGTCGGTGGGTCTCGAGCTCGAGCCACAGCCAGTGGACAAATTGATGGAAAAATGTCACTCCGTCGCCGTCCTGGTCTGCCGCAGCCTTTGAATCGATCTCGCCAAATCCTTGCCGTAATTTGTACTGTAATTTTCTGCTCTGTGTGGCGGCACAGCGTGCTCCTTGACCTATAAAAAGAGGATATACTCTCGCACATGTGCATATGTAATATGTATATAACTTGAAATTCTATGCACAACAAAAGACACGACGGGGTGGGGGGGACACACAGACGCATTTTCCAACAAGGTCGAATCAAATTTATTCCGCATAGAGACAGAGTTCCCAGCGATGGCTTTGGCTTCCATTGGATTGGAGGCTTGGATGGAGTGCGGTCTGGTTTCTGGTTAATTGGGGGAGCACATCTTATCAGATCCATCCCTTTATTCGAATTTCACTGTACCGCCGAAAAGTCTGCGGTAATACTGAAGAAAGTGGAGCAGTGTTAATGGCAAAGTAAACCGATGGTTAAATATAGCCGGTAGATGGACTCCGTAGTGCAACAGCAACTGAAGAGAGAGACACAGAGAGAGAGAGAGAGAGAGAGACACAGACACAGTACACAAATCAATATACAATGACATCATCTGCGCCAGCATCCGGCAGGCAGACATCTAGACAGACAGTCCGTGAAATTTTAAAGCACACAAACAGGCGATTGGCCTAAGCCCCTAAACTTCTCCACCCGTCCGCCCGCCCCTTCAGCCCTTCCCAACCACCTTTACCGCCCATCACCCCCCAGATCTGATGCGATGAGGAGCCTGCATATATAATTATGCCACACGACGGCGAAAGCGACGGCGACGGCAACGGCGACGAGGCTGTGAGAAAATATTTACATTACCGTAAGGCCCAGGACCCGAAAGATGGGGGGAAGGGCCAATGGCGGACGCGGCCATTGAGCAGGCCAATTGTTGTGTGTGTGAGTGTGTGTATCTGTGTGTGTGTGTATCTGTGTGTGCGTGTTGGTAACTCATTCAGCCAGTTTGACGACAGCAGCGCCAAAAGCCAGCCAAAGTTTTTCCTTCTGCTTACGTCACAAAAGTCAGACTCTGCGAACCGAGATTGATATATACCCATGCATACATATGTACATATGTATATACCACTCGTGCTAGTAAAAATCTGTGGCTAGTGTGGCATGTCGGAGGCTGGGATTGTAGTCGAAAAGGATTGCCGGGGAATGGGAAATCTAATGGCCAAATAGCTGGCCGGGGGCGCTGTGCTGTTGCTGTGTGCGCTGCATAAATATCAGCAGCTTCTCAGCTTCCCTTCGAGTGCGAGTACGAGTACGAGTAAGATTACTCTTGTGGATCACAATGGATGGATGTTTGGGAGGTTGGTTGGGATGCCGAAACCCACTTGCCCAAAATCTATAATAAGCCACAAGAGACCGAATCACCGAATCACTTGGCTATATATGTATATAGTATATATGTATGTATTTGAACAGTCAACGGCTCCGGCTCTTAGTCATCTGAAGAGGGAAAAGCTCTTCAGCCAATAAATGTATCTGTGTAATTGCGTATGTGTGTGTGTGCTCTCTCTGTGCTCGTGGTAGAGTTTTTTAGTCAATGAAGCGTCAAGGACTTTTGCTTATGATATATTTACCCAAGACAGAGCCAAAAAGCCAGAGAGAGAGAGAGAGAGGGGGGCAGGGAGGGGAGGAGGAAGAGTGAGCCACAAGAGATGATGCAATGAAATCTAGAGGCATGCCACAAGAAGGCGAAAGTGTAAGAAAGAACTCCGAGGGAAAGCGAAGCAAAACGAGGGGAAAGCCATGCCCAGACAGCCAAGTAGTTGTCGTCCTCGTCTTCCTCGCCTTCCTCACCATCGTCGTCCTCGTCGTGCCTAATGAGTTGCGAGCTGACGCGGAATTTATGAATGAATCGCACAACATGTGAGTAGACAGAGGCACCGGAAGTGGGTGGGGTCGGTGGTGGTGGTGGGGGGGGGCCACACATTTTGGCTCATCATTGTTTCAGCTCAAAGTACCCGTAAAATTATCCGAGTGTCGAGAGCTCCCTCCACAGCACAGCACAGCAGAGCACATTTATCCTATTTAGCATATAACTAATGGCTTATTTATTAGCTTGAAATACTCGTGCTGTTCAGGTCTTCTATGCCCTTTCGAGCAGAGCCAGGATCAGTTTTCGGAACGTGGGCTGCTGACGAGTATCTTTCTATATTTTGACGCCTTCCCCCTTGCGGACTTCAGTGGATGTATAAATACCCGTGAATTCTGTTTCAGGGGATTGGGTTTCATTGGACTGTGGCGTAGTCTGGTCATAAATGGTGAACAAAAAATGCCGGGAATAGCCAAAGGTGGTCCTCGACTGGTTACCAATGCGGGCTCTCATTTCTCCGGGTTGTGACAGAAGCTGAGACATTTACGCAGTTATCCTTGAACCTGAAAGCAACGGAAAAGCACCAGCACCAGCACCAGCCACGAGTGAAAAGAAAACTACAATAATTTGAGGATAAAAATCTAGCCGACGGGGTTGAGTCCTGGTCCGTAGCCAGTGCCAGGGAAGGGCCTCAAGTGCGCACAGACAAATGACATATGACGGAGGTTCGGTTCGGTTCGGTTCGGTTCGGTTCTCCTTTCTATATTGTTTTTCTTGTTTTTGTTTTTTTTTTGGAGCTGTCCGGGAAGGGAGATAGATAGATAGATAGATAGAGGGAGAGAGAGAGGGGCACCGGGGAGTCGATGTGCGTCATAGTCGTAGGCCATGGAAATCAAACGCAATAGAAAAGCCAAGAAGGAGTCCGTGCCTGTGTCCGTGTCCGTCCGGCCAGTGAAAACTGGAGCAGGCAGAGCGTAGTGTCAGTGCCTGCGCGTGTGGCAGGGCAGGCACTGTGGCCAAGTGCATAGTCATGCTAATGCAAATTATGGCTTATTTAAGCCGACAGCCAAAGCCTACTTTCAGGCAGCGTCACTTCACCATGTCGCAGGTCCCAAACTAAACAAAAACCCAAGCAAAAAGTACTCAAAGCAAAGCAAAGCCAGAGGAGGAGCAGGAGCAGAGGCAGAGTGCACTTGGAGTGCTGGAAGAGTTGGCGTTGGCCAAGTGGACATGAATACGGACATGAACATGGACATAGACATGGAGATGGGATTGAGGTTAGAGCTGCGACGAGGACGAGGATGAGGACGAGTCAGAGAGGCTGCTGCTGCTGCTGCTGCTGCTGGTGGTGCCTACTTAAAGGCTTCCGGCCCCGGGAGCTCGCATCAGTCGTGCATAATGAGGCTAGCACTCACTCGCATAGCTGCATGCATAATTTAGTCGGAGAAGAGCCAGCAGAGGAGGCCGGCAGGAAGAAGGAAGAACACCGGAGGCGGTACCGGAGCAGGTCCTGAGACGGTTGTGCTTTTCTCACTTAACAACGGCCGACTGCCGCCGCTGACCTTTTCCACAACGAGGCGATCTCGGGCCATGTACATCCAGCGGTACCCACATCCACATCCACATCCACATCCACACTCACATCCAGTCCGTTTCTGCATAATCATCTCCGTGAATGCTCTGCCCGTTTAATAAGCAAATGCCTGGGACGGGACAGGTATTATGCAATATTTATGTGCGCTTTGGAACGAATATTCCAACTCGAAAAAAAGAAAAATTATTTTCCTATCTCCTACTGCCACACTTCACTCCATCCCCATCCCCATTCAACCGTAGAGCCACTCTGCACCCCAACTAGTCCAGCCAGATAGTTCTCCATCAATCATCGGCATTTTCTGTCGCTTGTTGGCCCTATTGATTGCTCTATTATGCCATATTTTTATGGTACCATTCGATATGTGTGTACACCTGAGTGGAGAGTGGAAAACGGATACGGATACGCATACGGATACGGCCTTGGCTGAGAGTCTTTCCAAATACAAAATGAAAATGAAAATGAAAATGAGAATGGTTTATGGTTTATGGTTCCCTCTTAGACGCAACTTGTTGCCCGCTGCTGCCACACCTGCCACAAAGCGAGTTTGTCGCGGCACAGCAGTTCTGGTGGAATCTTTGTCCAATCGAAGAGTGAAAACCGCTGGAAAAACTCATTCATTCGCCAACGAATAAGCCAATGCCGTCCATTCGAATATGTTTCTGTTCGAATAAATCCAAAAAAAGCCACAATGTCTGCTACTGTCGTCCTGTCGTCCTGTCCTCCTGTCCTCCTGTCCCCCTGTCCTCCTGTCTTTCGGGTTTCGGCTTAAGTCTGGCAAATAAATGTCAAGGTGTGTCAGTGCGGGATTTAGATGAAATTGACAGGTGGTTTGCAATTAAATAAGATTTATATTCAGCTAGCAGGAGACGAATAGATTAATGTATGCTCCGGTCTATGGCTAGTGGTGCCACAACATGACCTCTGGCTGTCAGCACCGAACTGTGCTGATGAATCCAGCTTGAAATCCATTTTATGTCCATACTATCCACGCTGTATCTGAGGCTATGGGACCTATTACCTATGGGACCATCCAACATACAGCGTTTCTAGGGTCTAGGGTTTAATCCGTGCCTGTGTTCCTGTGCCTGTGCCCGACAACAAACCGTTTAAAGCAGACCCGGCCAATAGCCAAGGGCCCAATGGCTAGGCAAATACTCGCAGTCCATGCTGTGGCCTAGGTAAGGCCGAACACCCGTCTGTGTACCATGTCTGCGTACGTCAGCCGTGGCGGACCGCACCACAGTCGCTCCTGGGTACACATAGACCCGCAGACCAGACCCGTGCACACACAGATACCCTTGCACAGCTAGGTCCTCGAATGAGTCCCCGGCGAAGAAGGCAGCTTATTGATTCTATAAACTTCTGGCAAGCACTCGGCGGCGGTTACTTTCGTGGATAACTCTTTTGTTGCTAAAGATAATCCAAACAAATGCCACAACTTTTGATCGGAGCAATCTCTCTGGAAGGGTATTTCAGGCTTCGGTTCCCACAGTCGGACACACAGACATTCACAGTTCTTCTGGTTGCCTGTGTGTGTGTGTGTGTGTGTATTTTTAGCGCTGTAGCGCCTAAAGCAATGCACCATTATCTATACAACTAACACAAACAGGTGGGGAGGGTGGTGGAGGAGGTAAAAACCACCGACTGACAGTCGGACGGTCGGACTGTGGGACTGTTGGAGGGTTCCAGGCGGTGGGAGGGGGGAAGGGTGGTAAATTAATACGCGACAAGCATTGGGCTGGTCTGTCGTTGGTTCGGTCTTTAACCTGCCGCCACTAAAGCGGCAAATGGCTGTTGTGCCACACTATCCGACAAGGGAGTGCGTAGGGCTACACTGCGGCAAACATTCCCTGGCACTGGGATTGGGGCTGGATTCCTGCGAGCGTGGTGCTCCGGCATGGGGTGATGGTAATGAGGTCAGTGCGATGGGGTCTGCGCCATTTTCCAAAACGCCATTACGCAACGCTGCGACTTGTTTGATTCAATTTGTGCGACATTTCCTAAATAATTGAGGACAGAGCCTCGTCGTGGTGGCATTGCATAACCGAAGTGCCTCCCCATCGTTGTGCCGTCGACCCCACTCATTGTTTTCTAATCAAAAACCAAATATAAACCAAACACTCGAGCCACTGCGTGGGCCATAGGCAAACACAGTGAAGTGAAATGGCAATGGAAATGAAATGGCAATGGAAATGGGAAAAAGCAAATGCGAATGACAATGGGGATGTGTGGCAGTGTGGGGTGGGAGAAGGGGGAAGGGGGAAGGGGAAGGGACAGTGACAGTGACAACAATGGAAAACTGCTGCGACTTGCAGTGGACGAAAGGCCAGGGCCGTAACAGATTCACATACGCAGTCCATGAATGGTGGACCCCGGTGGACCCCGGTGGACCCCCCACCCAGAGAGCCAGTGAGTGGCGGCTGTTTTTGTGAATGAAACCAGGCGTTGGACACTTAAATCCGCTTAGGGTTGACTCAACCATAGCCACCCAACTGTGATATCATGAGACCTGCAGTGATTTCGCAAGCCTCAATTTGGGATCCACTCGTGTTTTCAGATAGATTTCTGTGGAGGAGAACGTTCTTCTGACCTGCTCCTGTTTTGCCCAGCTTGGTCCCAGTAGCATTTCCAGACACTGTTTTAATATCGGTAATGTTTCTATTCCCAGCGCGTTTAGAGCACTTTTCATTCGTAAATGAAGGCTCTTGAGTTCCCTCTAGAGTCTTTAGTCACTGTTCTAACCACTGTCCACCTCTGGCTAAATGGGGCTCCGTTCCGGGGGTCGGTCTGGACCTACGAATGGTATGTGTACTCGTACCAGGAGGTTAGCATCTTTCTATGCCTGACATTTCTGTGAAATATGCCAAGGCAATCTCAGAGGGAGGCTGGGCTGAAATTCTACTAAGGTCAGAGTTCAAATTGAGTTTGGACGGAAAATTAAGCGGAAAAAGAGGCGAGGAGCCCCCTGTGACGACCCCTTGGAACGCCTCGCCCTCGGCCGCTGTCTGCCGCTGCACTTTTGCATACACCAGGGGGCGGGGATTGGAGCAAGATGTGAAAGATGTGCAAGATGGGGTTGGCTGGGGTCTTTCCTGCCTGGCTTTGCTTTGCCATTATTATTGCCAAAGGTGCGCACTCGCCCTGGAACTCCCTGGCTGGTACTTAAGTGGCTGCCGTCTGGGAACTGTCAACTGTTTTGGCTCCCCTACGCCTTTGGAACCCCTTTTTCACCCTTGGCATTGTGTCATTTGACAGCCGGCGTCTTGACAACAAGTTCCCCCTTTTTAGCAGAGTCCGCGACCCCACTCCGCCTTTTTGTCGCTCTCTGCCAGACTCTGCTTTGTCCTCTCTGTCCCCTGGGAGGGGAGAGTCTACCTCTCCCTCCTGGACAAGGCCAAGACTAACACCCAGGCTCAGACCCGAGCCCGTGCTTAGGGGATGTCGCGCGGAAATTAAGTAACTAAGTAGCCCCGGACGAGAGGGCAGAGAGTCCGCTCCACGGATCTGGAGGTAGGGGAATGGGAGCATAATCAAAACTTTTCATTATGGCCCTCCCACACCGTCGAGTAGAGGCACCAGCAGCCAGTGTCAGCGCCTCAGCCATATTTCACAATGAAAACTCATCATTATACACGAATCGAGCTAAAAGAAGAACAACAACAACAACAACAACAACAAAAAGATAGAGAGAAGGAAAAAACACGTTAAGAACATTTTGGGCAGGTAAGCAGCGCTGTGCCTTGGAAAAAAGCAAAAGTTTTATTGTCGTTGCGACCGAGGAACGCATAAACTTGGCTTAAAAGTTTCCGAGGCAGTCGGCAAACGGGCGGCCTTGTCCAACACCCACAGCCACAGCCACGCCCACGCCCACGCCCACATCCACTGCCATTCCCGCTCTACAATTCATACGCCTGGCTGGCTATTTTTAGACACTCTTAGAGAGAGCCCTGGTCCTGACCATGTCTAAAAAATAAGAGAGAAAATTACAGTGCAACTTTTGGGGCCAGAAACACTTTTAATGAAACTTTTCTTTCCTTCTTATTTATCTCTCTCGCTGTTTGCTCCCCTCCGCGAAAATGCCGAAAGTAGGTAGGCAAACGAGAGGCCAGAGCAAAAGCGAAAAGAAAAGGAAAAGAAAAAGGACGAGGCGTTGTCTTAACGCTAATGAAAAGTCAGAAAGGAGTCGGACTACGTGCCGAGCAGCAGGAGCAGCAGCAGGAGCAGCGGGCATCCCAAGAAAATAATATTAATAATGTGAGATATGGCCGGGAGGGGGAGGAACGTGTTGGCTTAGGGGAAAGCCAGAGGGAGCTGGCAGAGGGAAATGAATGAACATTTTGGGGAGAGAGCAAGAAGCTGAGCACCGCTGGACCCTTTTCGCTCCTTTTCGCTCCTTTTCGCTCCGCAAACTCCCAAAAGTCGCTCGGCACTAAAAATGTCAAAAGTTATAAATAATTTTCCATATAGAAAAGTGATATGTTCAAAACATGTTGACAGTGCACCGCAGAGTCCGAGCCATGTGGCCGCCAGAAGCCACCCAATCGCAATCGCAATCCCAGTCCCAGTCCCGGAGTCACGGAGTCCCAGTTCCTGTCCCAGTTTTCAATTTGCGAAAAATTTCCAAGGCAAAAAGTTCAAAGTAAACAAGCAAACACATCACACGATGCCAGCCAGGGAGCAGGAGTCGAGGAGAATCGAGCAGGCAGCCAGCAGCCAGCATCCCGCATCCAGCATCCAGGGTAGGGTACGGGCTTTGGGTTGCATGCAGTAATCCAGGAGTTATGTGGCATTCCACATGTTTATGTCCAGTTGGACGCACCTGCCATGGGGCGTATGGCATGGCGGCAGGAGCTCTTGTTTTGGCAGGACCCCGAATTGGGGAGGCGGGGTGCAATTTGTATGCCACTAATGCCAGGAAAACAATTGCGAAAAGTAGTTTTCCAGACCATGCACAGACACGTAACGCAACGAAAGAAACGGAATGCTAAGTGGGGACACGGACACGGGTCGAACAGTGGGTGTCAGCAGGAAGCGAATGGACGGCGATCCAGTACGGAAATAGACGTAAATTGTATTTAGATTCATAGTATATAAATGCGTAATGGATTCAAGTCGAGTCAAGAGCACAAGAGGGAAATTTAAATTATTGAACGGCATTGATTGATGAATCGAACGCCGGCCACAAGTTCCGCGTGGACAACCCACTGGCCACCACTGCCGCTGTCCCAAGTGACGCAAGCTACTCGAGGGGGAGCCACAGCCACAGCCAGCGCCAGAACCACTCGACTCCGCCAGGATAATCATCATTAAATCATCCGCCAACCCAGAATTATAACCATTAAAGCTATAAATAAAGTGCCACTGGCTAAAGCAAACTGCCGCGTGCCAGACTAAACCCACTCGGACTCGGAGTCGGAGTCGGAGCAGGACTCGGACCCCGGGCAGAACTCAGGCCTGTGGGCGTGGCTGTGGGCACTTGGCTGCCCTCGCCTGTAATTACTTTGATTCGGGAAAAGTAGAAAGGAGCAATATCAAAAAATGAAGCCGAAAGGAGCTCGAGCGTGGAAGGTCCGTCTGGACCGCGACTGCAAGAGCAAATTGAATTGGCACCAAAGATCGGAACATGCTCCTCCAACCTAGTCCGATCTAGGTCGCAGGTCTGGCAGAAAATTAATAATTATTCAGGATAATTTTCCCCGCAAGGTCTAGCCCCAAGCCAAGGTCCAACCCTCTGGGGTTCTGCTGCTGGTGCTGGCTGACGTCACAGGCGAACGACCTTGAGCTGCCGGGGGAGAGGAGGGTGGAGCTGGGGAGCTGCTGGTGGGTCAGGTCAATTAGCAATTGCCTGAGTGACATTATGGCCTAAAGTGGGGGCGACCACTTCGATTTTCACGGACGAATGCATTGGAAGCAATTACCAAATGGTTTTCCTTTGGTGCGGCTCTTGCCTGGTTGGTTGGCGGGTGGTGGGGCCTGTCTTCAGTGTAAAGAAATCTCTTCTGATGAAGATACGCGTACTATACGTAGATGTATCCTCTGATGTATTCTGATTCTTGACGGGGTCCTAGCCGGAAGATACATATGCTTCTCCAACTTGATGAAATCTCTTCGGATTCTGGAGACCCTTGGAGTTCCATATTTGGCATTTCCATGGAAAGGTTCACCAAGATTTTGCAAAATTCTCTCCTCATATTCTTGGATCAATTGACATGCAAAACCCCTTGCCTGATTTATATCTCTGGTATAAGAAATCCGATTGATGATACAAGTTCTTCCCCAAAGACGCTCTTTTGCTTCCAACTAACTGAACAAACCCCATTCTGCAACTCCATATATAATCCTTTCATCTAGGGTACATTGGCGGCTAGAAAGGGCTAATACCAAATGCCATTTGCTGCAAATTAAGTCCCTCGTTCTCTCTGCTGCCATCTACACCACTAATTCTCAGTGTGTGTTGGCCATTCCGCTTTGTTGTATCTCCGCCATTAAGTCGCTTATCTTATCAGCAGTGATTAGACACGCTTTGCCTTGATTGCCAGCCATCTGCCCGATGGTGGCAGTCGAAGGCGGCGCCTCCCCTTTGGCTCCCCCGCTTGATAGATGTTCCCCAAATTCCTTTCTTTTCCATTTAGCAAAAATGGTGGCTTTTTCGGCCGTTTCAAATTGGCTCGAAAGGCTCAACAGGTGCTGCCGGGCCAAAGGAAATTGAAAAGTGCCGCCCGCTCCCACCCTCCCCAAAATGAATAAAGAAAATAAAAGCAAGGAAATGTCACCACTGCTCACCCATTTATTCAGAGCGTCAGGCTATGCGGATATGACGACAGCGAGGACTGCGAGGACTCCGAGGACGACGGCGGCGACGACGACGTCGGGGTTGCCTCATTGTGTTGTGGCTTGTGGAGCGGAGACTAAAGCGTTTGCGGATGTCGGCCGCATCAGAATGGGCGTTTGCGCTGCTTTGGAGTCTTCCTACGGCTTCTGGTCCTCCTCCCCCTCTCACGCCCACTTGTACAGCACGTTTCGGAGGTGTCAGGCGATCAAAGGTTTGCGTTTCCTTCGAACTGCTGGGCGCATCTCGGACCGCCGAGCATTACCCGCAGAGTTCGAGGGCCTTTCAGTTTCGTGAGGCACTGTACTGTGCCGTTTGTCGTCTAACCAAATGAGTGGCACATGACGTGGACAGAAAATTAGGGGCTCCAAAAGGTCCCGAACCTTGTTTCAACCACATTTGTCTCGCGCATTTCGCCGTGACTTAATTGCTGTGTGCCCTGCTCTCACACACACACACACACACACACACACACACACACACGCTCGCTCTCCCTCTCTCTGGTGCTCTCTGAGCATACATGTGCTTATAAGAGAAATCCGCACCTTTGTGGCTTTTCGACTTTTTGGTGTTCGCTGAACCTCTTTTCGTCCCTTTCATTTGGCCCTTTCCGCTTTCCGCCACCACCCCACAATCCCACCACCCCACAACCCCACCACCCCACCACCATTCTGTCCCTCTTCGCTCTTGCTGCGCTTTTATTTAAAACATTTCTTTTTTGTCGTGTTGCTTTGTCGCATTTTAATCTGTACATAGCACGCGATTGCCTTCCCCGTTCCTCCTCCCCCTGGGCGCCTTTTAAGGCCCTAATGTATGTGAGAGTTCCGGCAGTATTCTGGCCATAGTGTGCGTTTGTGTGCCTGTGTGTGTGTGTGCTCGCATTGTTGCTGCTTAAGCGGGATTTACATACAAATTTGGTTCCCCTTTCCTGTTGGCTCTTGCTGCTTCTTTCAGTCTTTCAGTCTTTCAGTGTTTCAGTGTTTCAGTGTTTCAGTGCTTCCGACCGACGTCGACACATACTCGCACAGAAATAACCGCCAGGCTGGGCTGTTTTATTTTTAACACACCACCAATTATAAACAATGGCCCCTTGTATATGTTCAGTTACTATTGAAATCAGCCAAGGCGCCGGAATGTCTCGACTTTGAGATACCCGCTAACCGGAGAAGCTTCCAGCTTTTCAGCCAGGCATTCAGTTCTCATTTCCACGATCTCCACGATCGCCAGGTATATATATTTATATTGATAAATCGCAGCACAGGTTAATTTTGGCTCGGCTCCACCTGCACTTGTGCCTTGTTTTAGTAACTATTAATTTGTTTTGCTTGTTTTGGATTTATGCAAAAATTTAAATTTCAATCTAAATGCAAATTTTGAATGCACACAAAATATGGCATTTCTTGCTTAATTTTACCTTAAGCAAATGCATATAATTTATAAATAGAACAAAGCGCCACAGCACCACATGGGGCATGGCACTCCCCCTCCATTGCTGCTCCTTCAAGTCCTATTTCTGGTCACGTTCACTGCAGAATGTTTACTAATGCGGAGTGATGGGCGGGATATCCGATGTGCTGTTTTGAGTAACAAAAACGGCGATTCAATTATGGGCCACATATCGCATGGGAAGAGTCTCGAAAACTTTCCGTTAGCGCGGACATATCGTGGCTCGAGTGCCATTGAAGCCAGCAATGGGATTCCGAAGATGTTGTCTCGAGGCACAGATAACACTTAGCCAAGGACAAATCAGGGGCAAGACTCTAAAGAGGGGGAGACGAAACAAAGGCTGTGGAGCCGTAAGCTGAAGGTGCGTCCAGGACTCGGGTTCGGGCTCGGGTTCCGGTCCGCCTCATACGTATACCCGAACAAAGGACCAAAATAAAAGGTGAACGCATAAAGAGAAGGCGAATTTGTTGCTGCGGCTGCAAAAACGCTGAGGTTAACGAGCTGACAGGGGGACAATGCGGCTGCAGCCAGCCAAGATGATGTGGAAATGATGGCACGGCTCTGACTCTGGTCTGTGTCCGTGGAATGCCTCAAAGGAAGGCAGGCTTTCCGGCCGCGGCGGCGACGGCGGCAAGGGGTAGGGGACGGGCGAGGTCACGCCCAAACAGACAGTAAAAGTCAACGGCAGGGCGGATGTGAGGGGAGGACGGGTTGTTGGGTCATGTGTGTCGTGTGTTGTGTTTTTTGGGCCTTGCTTTTGTTGTCATTTGCAGCAGCCCCCGAAAGTATGCTGTATTAAAATTTTACTGTGCCAAGTGTGTGTGTGTGTGTGTGTGGGGGTGTGTGTGGGTGTGTTTGCGTGCGAGTTGAACAGTCACGTAGCTGGTCGACGCCTTGCTTTGAATGTTTGTGTGTGCGTTTTGCGGTTATGCTGTGTAATTGTCGCTTTTGGCCTTTGACGTCAAACCCAAAACAATAATCGTTGCCACTTTGGCTTGTGGCCGGTCGGCTGATACTTTGTTGCCACAGAAACAGAGATACACAGATCCACAGACAGCCGGATGTAAAATTAAGCAATTAAAATTATTTCAGTTACACTTTAAAATCGACTCATTGCTTTTGACGAGGCCCCAAGCATTTTCCTCCATCACGTAATTAATTTAAATTAAATAAAGATAAAGAGCCAGGGATAGGCATAGGTCTGGGCTCTGTTTCTGCAACATTTTTGAGGCGAAAACGCTCCGCCAGAAGAATATATCTATGCAGATCGGCCGGCAGCTGGAGCTGGATCGGGAAGAGTGGAAAAATGTATTTCCAACTCATTTGGCTGTCTATTTTCGGCTCAATTTTCGGGGCGAAAAGTTTTAATGACCTTCATACCATCGTGTTTCCATTGCCAGCCAAAGTGACCTGCTTTGTTGGCTGGCCTGGCTTCTGGTTAGGACTGTGGATATGCTCAAACACTTTTTAATTGCCAATTAAGAAGTTTTATTTGACGAACACTTGCCATTCCTCCCCTCTCCCTTCTCAATCTTCCCTCCTCCGGCGCACTATGGGAGATTCTCCGACTTCGTGTGGCCATCATTAACAACTTTAAAACGAAACAATATTTTTTGTTTCACTTCTTTTATATGCAGTTTTAATAAAAAGAGCGTGGGCTGAATATATTTATATTTTATTGCATAGGGCGTGGCACGACTGAAGAATAATTAACAATAAATGAAAACTGTTAGAAAATGTTTTATGAAAAAAGATCTGTTTTTGTTTGCGTAAACTGTCAAAATTTCCCATTGTGCGGCGGGACTACGAGAGGAGATTTTTGAATGCGAAAAATGCGTGGTACTTGGAGTACTTTTCGCAGTATTTGGCTGGCCAATCGATCAGTTGGGGAAGCGGCCGTGGCAGCCGACAGCCGCCAAGAAACAACTACGAGTAAAGAAAACCCCGCACGCGTTAACAAAATCATTTAATTTGGACAAGAAAAGGGGGCCGAGGAGGTGGCCAAAGAGAGAGAAGGAGACTGAAAGAGAAAGCGAGAAACAGGCGCTAACAAAAATATGAGTTTTTTATGGAATGCGGGGCCGGGCGGGGGCAGTGCTAATGGGCAGGAAGAGGGCATTGGAGCCAGCGAAAGGAACGTAACGAACATAACAAACGCAAAGCGCACACAGACACACACACACACACAAAAACAGGGGCATTCACACCCACAGACACAAACACAGTGGCGGAGGCTAAAAATAGAAATGCGCCTCCCGGCGGCACACCCTAAAATGGGGCAGAGACAGCGACAGCGACAGCGGCAGCGACAGCGGCAGCCCCAACGAAAGACAAGGACAAGACAAGATTACAAATGTATAAGCAGCAATTCCCAGAAGTTGCTTTCTTTCACTCCCCCTCTCTCCAACCCTCCCTTTACTCCCTCTCTACTTTAGACGCTCTTTTGGCCCTCTCAGACACACAAAGACACGCACACACACACACACACACACACACATACACACACAAACACACAAACACACACACTTACACTGTGGGATCAGACGCCGCGTATCAAACTGTTGATGGTTTGTTGCTTCGTTTATTTGTTGCTATATTTGGCCATTTGCTGTTGCCTCTTCCTGTGGTGCCACCTTACCTCGGCCTCTGCCTCTGCCTCTGCCTCTGCCCCCACATCGCTCCCTCTGCTCGACTGCTCGGCTGCTTGGTTGCTCTTATTGCCATTGTTAGTTTGATACCCTTGAAGGGGCCTACGAGAACGATTGATCCGAAAGCAAATCTTTATGCGAAAAATGTTTTTGTTTCTGGAGATTAGTAACTATTTGTGTAACTATTTTATTCTGGCATTCATACTCCATTCAAAGGATATTCAAATCTTCGCCACCTGAATGCCTGAAGCCTTTCTTTTGTCGTACGAGCCCCAGACGTGCCCAACCACACTGCAGCCTCCCAACTCTCCCCCGAAGCGTGTGGTAGAAGCTAATTAATATTTACAACCAGAGAAACACGCTGTCGTTGCGATTTGGCCAATCTAAGTGGCATGCGACAGTTGAAGGCCTTGATTTTGGTTCAGGAATGGAGGACTTGGAGGACAGACGGAGGCCTTGCTCTCCTATGCCTATGCCTTGCTATATTCATGCAGAGAATTACGAATGTCGAAGATATTCCCAAGAAGAGTTGACTATTCCCGTAGTTCAACACAGCGTATACTTGATGATAAGTCATGCTCCGCCGACACGGCGTTTTCTTGGTATTTATTCAGAGTGATTAAGCCCGATTTTGATTAAATCTGCTGCCATCATCAGGCATATGCTTTCCTCATAAAATACTGAGCCTCAAAACTGCTGACTGGCCTCGAAAATGAACAGGAAAAACACAAAACCGGGGGCATAAATGAGCCATAAACTATGCGGAATTGTGCGAGGAGGGAGCCTGCGCAGGGCCCCAATGCCGCAGTGCCGCTGAGTTATGGGAGATTTTCAATGTTCCCCAACAATATGCAAACTGCTGGGGTCACTGGCGGAGATAGAGGAGGGGGGAGATGGGAGACGGGAGTGGCCGAGCCATTTGCATATAAAGTGCACAAGTGGTAGTGGGGGAAGTGGGGAAGTTGTGTGACCAAGTGATTATGTGGCGGCTGCTCACCAAAGCGGTGAAAACATTAGCGGGTAATGAGAGTGGAGGTTAGTATTAGAAGGTTAGGAGGGAACTATTTCTGAGGCCTCGAGACATTCGGATAATTGGATACCCATTTGGTCTCAGTCTCAATGCCGTTCGGATACCCAACACCCTTGCCATGGGGCAGTGCTGGCCAGGACTCTGACTCTCCGGCGTCACTTCAGACGACAACATTTTTGGGCCTAATTTTGTGGCAAAACTGAAAGGTTTTCCATGTCCCAGGCTCCAGGGCCCATCGCGGCCATGTGTGTGCGTGTGATTTATCCACATTGGATATGAAGTGGCAGGAAAACATGGAGGAGCACTGGCAATTAGCTTGCAGGCAGCAGTCGAAAAACATTTTGGCAGAGTGCACGAGCGACATGGAATAGGCAGGCTCCTTATTAAATTACAATACTCATAAATGCGAAGCACAAGTAGAATGAAGTATGTCCGGAGGGGCACCTGCCCGTCCTCTCTGCGTTCTCGACGATTGTATTTTTTACGCCCTGCTAAGCAAAAGACAAAACAAGGAACAGCATCAAAATTGCGAAAAAATAATACACTCAAGTCCAACCTGAGGCGACTTCAGTTCCCCGCGCCCGCGGCCACGCTCTTGCCCTATGAGTGGGTGTGGGAGGAGAACAACAGCAGCAAAAACAAAGAATATGTTAAATTAATTGAAACAAAAAACAAAACACATGAAAGCAAACAGCATACATCCATCATATATCCCAAAACGAAGAGCAGTCCTAAAATAATAGAAAGCCAAAACGGAACACTTTGTATCGCATATTGCTTTAACATTTCGGCATGAAATTTAATCAAAACCTCATTACAGGAGGCCTGAGAGAGATAGATGTATACAGACAGAGAGAGAGAGAGAGAGAGCGAGCGAGAGAGAGACAGGACAAGTGGGTTGAAAATAATGAGGGGAGTGTGGTTCAGAAGCACCTCAATTTGTTGTTTTTACTGTCCTGTCAGGTCTTTTCCATTCAAGAAGCTTGACAAAAATTGAATTCATTTTTGATGAGGGGCCAAACGCATACAATAGATACAAAGAAGCGGAAAGAGAGAGCGAGAGAGAGTAGGAGACAAATGTGTCAAAGGCACTTTTTACACATTTATTTTTTCTTCTTCTTCTTCTTTGGGCATAATTTGGGTCCGAAAAGTGAAATTTTCAGCCCCAACAAATTGCCAGGTTCCTGTCTAGGCTGATGAGATGTGTCCCTGAAATGGTGATGAAGTGTGGCGTGCGAAGGGGAGGCGCAAAATGGCAGGGCCCATCAATTTTGGTAGTTGTCATATATGAATTTGCCCAGCCTTTTCTTTTCTTTGCCTTTGTTTTATGCGTTGCTCTATGCTATTTACGGCTGAAATATGCATGATACCAGGCATATCCATCTCTCTCTCTCTCCCTCTCTCTGCGCCTGTGTGTGTGTGGGTGGGTGTAAAGACGCGAGTTTAATGTCCCAAGGAGTCCCCTGCCCCTGCCCCTGCCTCTCCCTGTCCCTCTTTCACACACTAGATATCTCTCTTTGAGGCACTACCGCTGTCCCTATCTCTGTCGTGCTCCCTGGATGCTGATGCTCCTGTTTATGTGCGCCACATAAAACTATCAATTTATTGCTGCAAAATCGTTGCGCGCTGTTTCCTTTGGCTGCTGCTTCCTGCAAAGCGACGCCGCCCTCACACACACACAGAGAGACACAGATACTCGCCATGCATACCATTGCACACTGCATTTTGGTATCTTTTTCGTGGGTTTTGTTATTATTGTTGGCAGCATTTTAGGCGCCAGCATGACGAGACAACAGGCGTTTGCAGCTCTCCTTTTCACTGCTCCTCCTCCTCCTCCTCCTCCGCCGTCACCTCCTCTACTCTGCTCTGCTCTGCTCTGCTCTGTGTATGGTGTGGTGGTGTGGGTGGCCCAAAAGGTTTTCTCCCTTCTCGAACTTTGCTACAAGTTCGTGTGCGACTTATTTTTCGCCACGAACTTTGCGCTCTGCTCTGCTGCTGCATTACGTATACGCCATGTCTGTCGCATGACAAAAATAGCATCGGCTGCCACTTTTTGGCTGAAGCTGAAGCTTAAACCGAAGCCAAAGCCATAGCCAAAGCCAAAGCCGAGCGCCACCCATGGGACCGACCACAATTCACAGCTTTAGCAGCTCCTTGGCAACAGAAAAATCCTTTTTATGCTTTTGATTTTTTGACACTTTACTGGTTTTTGTTGTTCTTGCTGTTATTTGCCAGTTCCTCTGGGTCCTTTGGTTCCTCTGGCTCTTCTGGCCGTGCTGGCTGTTCTTGTGGCTTGTTTGGTTGTGTCTCCGAGTGTCTTAGTGTCGACACGCGTTGATTTTGTTAGAAGAAATCAAGTTTTTGGTACAGTTGCCTCTCTCCCGCCCCCCGCCTCCGCCCCTCAAGAGTATGCAATTTGCATACTCGTTGCACTCGAATGTCATAAGAAGTTACCGAAATTTCCATTTTCTGTTGGCAGAGACATGTGATTATGCCCGACACTTGACTACCCTATCACCACCGTTGAGGATAGGACCACATACTCGTATGTGTGCCTTGAATTTCCGCTTTAAAAAAGGGCAAGTTTCACCATCATTCAGCTGCAGCTTGGAGCTTGTCCAGCAAATACAGTCGGACATCAAATTGAGGCAATTGTCGAAACAGAGCCACAACGACGTGTGACGTGTGCCTAGCACTTGATGGACAGTTTCAGTGCTCCCCGTAGGCGGTGGTTGGGTGTCCTCCGTTCCAATTTCTATCGTGACTTGCCTGATTTGGCATGGCCCTCAGAAACTATGCCATTCACCCCCGAGCCACTGCTGGGACGCTTATTTCAATTTATTGCAACTACGATAAGCGGCACCCGCACCCGCCCAGCCGCCCAGCCGCCCACCCCCCCCATTCGCCCAGTCGCCCAGTCGAAGGAGAGCGCAGCGAAACTAGCAAACAAGCGCAAAAATCAATTTAAAGTTCAATAGCCTCAGTCGCTTGCTAACTGACTGCCTGAGCCTCACCCTGAGCGGGTGAGTGGGTGACTGGGTGACTGGGGGATTGGGGGATTGGGCGGTTGCCTGGAACAGGCCCCGTGGCTGTGACTGTGGCTGTGGCTGTGGCTCAGACTTGGCTGAGTTGGCTCCAAAAAAAGAAGGGCGCCAACAACAGCAACAGCAGCAGCAGCTAGCGATGCAACCATATTCATTCGAACCTTTCAACGAATGTTGCAACAATTTGCGAGTTATTTGTGTGTGAAATTAAGTTCAAAGTACAAATTGTGGGGCTGACAAGAGACAACAAAGTAATGATAGTGGCCCGAGTCTAATGGCCGACATTGCCAGCCAAGCCGAATCGGAATCTGGATCTGAATAAGTTGCGGAGTTTGTAGCACCCCAGAGAAGAGACCACAAATATCATACCTCTCCCCCCCACAGAGGCAATGGCAAATCAAACGTGCCCAAGTGCCTATTGATGCAATTATGAGGCGCACAACGAAGTTGATAAATGGCAATCGGCATGAGCGCCACCGGCGGCGACACTGTCAACGCCATTCAACATTCAACATTCAACACTCAACATTCTCCATTTCCAATCATCATCATCAGCGTAGGCGTCGCCGTCTCTGGGATCTCTGGCTGCCTCCGCCCAGGTCCTGCTGTGGGCGAAGGCGAGAACAGGGGTGGTGGCACTTCAAATGCAAATGACTCTTTGGCACGCCACGCAGCTGGAGACACCCGGCAGACAGTGTTCGACAATGTAGCTAACGAAGCGCACCTGACAGCCCCCAGGAACCCTCAATTGATCTCCTGCTGACAGACGGGCAGGCAGCATTGGGCGTGGGTGCAGTCGATTGGTGTGGTGGTGGCAGTGGCACGAAAGCAGTGACAAACAGTTGAGTGTCAGGTTGCTTATGAGCTTTTTATCTCGCCCTAATGCTGTGGCAGGTGATTCAGCAGAAATATGAAACTGCAACCGCAAATGTAACAACAGCCATAGACACAGCCACAGATACAGCCACAGACACAGCCACAGACACAGCCACAGACACATTGGCACAACCAGTGTTGAAGGGGCAGCAGGTGCACCTATGGCTTTGGTGGCTAATGAATGGGTGTGTGTGAATATTGCAGGGGTGCCGGGCCGTGCCGCTCCCGGCTCAGAGTCCCCAAAAACTTTCTGTGGCAATCTTTAAAGACCCTGCCCTGACGTGGCTATAACTTGTTAAGACTTCCATTGATTGCCAACTGAAATTTTATTCAATGAATTCTCCACCTCTGCACAGTAGCCAAAATGCAAAAATACAAACTGCCAAACAAATGGGTAACAAAAAAGCAGAACAGAAAAGAACAGAGCAATTTTCCGAGCACCTAAAAATAGCGCACAGGAAAGTTGCAAGAGCAAAACGAGCAAGGAAAAATCGGAAATGGGGAAGAGAGGAAAACCTATACGGCCAACTTCAACAAATCTCAATACACAAACATGCAGCAGCGCGCGTGTGTGTGTGTGTGTGTGTGTGTGTGTGTGTGTAAACCGGAGGCGCCAACATGTCCTACAAGTGATTTATTTTTATGTATTTGTTGGTGGAGAGGAGAAAAAGTAAGCGGGAGAAGGCCGAGGAGAGAGAGGAGAGGGAGCAGAAAGCGTGGAATGCCACAAAAAATAAAGTTTGTGTTGTTTTTGTTGCTGCTGCTGCTGCTAGTGCTCTCTATTTCTATTTCTATTTCGCTCTATCTCTATCTCTCCCTCTCTATCGCTGTCGTTGTCGTTGTCGTTGTCGCTGTCTTTGTCCAAGTCCAGCCACAGAAAGCAGTAAAGTAGCAAACGTGCAACGATTTATAACAGAAAAAAACCTTCTAAGCGGCTGCGACTGCTCTGCCAGGACGTTGCACAGACAAACAAATGGGGCTGGGGCTAGGGCTGGGGCAACATCAGAGAGGAAAGCAAATAAAGGTAGCATACTTTTATGCGCCTGGCTGGCAGGCACAGGACCTGGGAATACGAGTAGCAGGTAGTAGTCGTGCAAGTTGCAACATTTAGACGCAAATCATGGCAGACATTAGCGTGTGCAAAAGTTTTTCACTGAGCGATTTATGGGAAAAGTTGTCCGCTTCCTCTGTTCTCTATCCACTATCCACTATCCACCATCCAGTGTACTCTGTCCTCTGCCTGGGTGCACAACAACTATTTGGACTGACTGTGCAACCCGTGTCATGTGTCCTTCTTTCTGTTCTTGTTTATGTTGCAGAGTGTCCCACCGCCATGGATGGCATGGAGCGATTCGCCTGCCCCGTACCCGACCGGCAGGGACGGTACCGCTGCATAGACGATCATGTGCTGTGCGACGGCTTCATCGATTGCCCCGACGGCGAGGATGAGGACCGAAGATCCTGCATGTTCTACAAGACGGTAAGTGTAGAAACCAGAGCCGGAGACGGATCCTCGTCTAGGAGCCCGTAGATAATCCAAGCTAATATTACTACGATTTGGTATTTGCTTATTTCTTTGCAGACGAAGGCTCATTTGGACGTGTTAGCGGATGCATTACTGCGATGGGCGCGAGGGCGTTAGGCTCCATCCCCCGCCTCCACCCTCCCCCTCCCGCTCACGCAAACACTTCTTAGAGACACAGATACACAAACTGGATACAAAATACACCTAGAAATCCGACGTTAATCATAAATGACTTACAACTAGTTTTAAACATTTCCAAATCGATGAAAGCCCCCTTTTTGTTTAAGCCCAAAGACACAGACACAACCCCAACCACCCCGCCTGCCCCATGAAGAGAGCAGGTCCACCCATAGACCCGTAGAGCCATAGACCTCAAATCACAGCAAAGCGAAAGCGAACAAAATACGAAAGAATGAACTTGCTGCCTGTAAAAAGCCTGCACGGATTTCCAAGTAAAGTATAAACCATGAGGAAAACTAAGCAAAACAAATGAAACGAAGCGAATCGAAACGAATCGAATCGAATCGAGACGAGTTGATTCGAGTCGAGTCGAGTCGAATCGACGATTATGCATAAGGAAAAGGTATGATTATTATAACACTATTATTATTAATTATCAACTAAAAGGAAAAGCAAAAGCAAAAACGAAGCGAAAACGAAAACGAAAAAAAGAACCGTGGAACGAAGGCAGAATCCAAGCGGCAGAATCCTAAGCGCTTAATTAGAATTCAACCAAAAAGATATAAACATAAAAAGAAGACTTTTTTCATTATTTTGAATTTTTTTCGCGAGAGCAAAAACGAAAAACAAAAACAGAAAGAAAATTTTTAGAAAAGATATGAAAAAGCAAAAGCAAAAGCAGAATCAGAATCAGGCCTACCTATTTTTAGTACATATTAAATAAATATATTATAAATATATCTAACTATATAAATATATTTCGTGTAAATTATTTAATTATATGTGTATTAAAGATTAAATGATGTTAAATAAACAGCAAGAAAATAAATCAAAACGATGCGGATAGGCGAAATGAAAATTAAAATTAAATACAAACAAAAATACAAAAACAAATACAAGTAAAAATAAAAATAAAAAGGAGAGTGCAAAAGCAAAAAAAAAAAAGCAGAAGCAAAAGCAAAAGCAAAAGCAAAAGCAAAAGCAGAAGCAGAACAGGAGAGGAGAGATATTATATATACATATACACAGAAGAACAGGCATAAATGATATATAAATAATTATATAGTATATATATACATATATGTACACTTATTACAAACAAATATACAATTGAAGGAAAAGAAAATATTGAAATAGGTTTTACTGCTGATAACTGAACGCTAAATAATGTACTTATATACAAATACAATAACAGCGAAACTAAAATGTTTAGAGAGGATAACCATACGAGTAACATTTACAAACTAGCGGATGAGGCCAGAACATTTACATAAGCAAAAGACTTGACTTGATTATACCTATGTATTATGATTGACGATTGACGATTGATGACTCCCAATCGAGGGGGCTTCAAACAATATTCTTCGTTATTTTTTTTACAATTATCTAAGTGCTTTATTTGACATAGTGCGACTGCCTACAGTCAAAACTCCACACCTGCATGTAAATACGACCTTCCTCTCTTCCCACATACTCGCAAGCTGATTTGCATGTAAAGTTATGTATCTCATCACCCTTCCACCTCCACCTCCACCTAAAACCTCCGCCCCTCTCCCCCACAACCTTCACGACCCCCTGGAAGAACTCTCATGGAAACGGCAGCTATTGTAGTTAAGTAAATTTATTTACACAATTACCTATAGTATATTCAAATAACAACGGACTTTTAAATATACACATAACAACGAGGAAAACGATAAAAACACACACACACACACCACAAAACGAGAGCCAGTCTTTTTAGCCAGCCCAAGATACGATCTCAGATTTCGCAGCCCTGCCACCCTTTGAAGCCCTCCCACATACACAATGGTAATGGGTAATGGGTAATGGGTAATGGCAAAAGCTCTGATCAAATCCTGGAAAACCATCAATTAAGAGATACAATCAAGAAAATTATTAATTTAATAATAAATACCCGTACAAGTTCCAGCCATCAAAGAACCCAAATTTATACCCAGGGCCCAGAGCCCCGCCAAGCCGCTCTTACACGATGCAATAATTAGTTTGGATTGGGGAAAGCCAGCGAAAATGTCCCCGCCCATGGCGGTGGGGCAAGTGCGAAGTGGACACACGTTTCCCCCGCACTCCACTTGACATTTGTTGGCATTGTGTGGCAGAGCACAACAGAACGGATGCCTGTGCTGCAAAACCAAACATTAATCCTGTTATTAATGCTTCGGGCTGTCATTGTTCGCTTTTTTTTCGCCCTCGTTTCCAATTATATACTACTAGGTGCATACATATGTATATGTTAGGGGACACTTTGGCACTATGGCTGAAGGGAAACTGATTGAGAATTATACAAAAACAGAATAACATATGAAATTGCGAGCAATAAAATTTCATATCTTATACAAAGTACGTATAGCAAATGGCAGATAAAAGGACGATAATACCAATTGAGAATACGTTAAATAGTAAGTTTATCATTTGTTTCCGCTTCCTGAACTCCCGAACTACTGAACCACAAATACAACAACAAACACAACTACAACAACGATCTTCGTTGCCAAGACCCAAGAGTATTATGGGCCACTCCTTAAAATATTCTTTCGATTGATTGATTCGGTAATTGATTTAAATAAATAACTGCAAAATAACCCACCTCTAAAAATTAAAAAATATAACAAATAACAAATAAAATACACGTTAATGGATAACTTAAACAATATCTTTAACAAAATGTGTATACATCTAAGTAAAAAGTAAAGAGTAAAAGTAAAAAATTAACCTAATCAATGATGATGATGATGGAGATGATGGTGATGATGCATATAATTAAATGTAATCCTTGGAATTATGCACAAAACAGAAAACCGCACTAAACTACAACTACAACTACAACTACAGCAATTACAGCAGCAACAAACGAACAAATCAAACAACAATTTTAATCACTTTTTTGAACGGACAAGAATCTGAGGTGAACGTAATGAAACAACAATGAAACACACACAGACATATACATATATTTTTGGCCTATTTTTCTATAACCAGAACGAAATTTTTAAATGAAAAATCCAAAAACAAAACACAACTTTTATAAAGACAAAAAACGAAACGGAAGAGAAAAACAAATGAAAAAGTGCGATTGTAAATAACAAATGAAACGAAAAGGAAAGAAAAGAAAAGAAGAGGATTCAGAATTTAGTTGAAATTCAGTTCCAATATTTTCCAAAAACTAAATCCAACGAAGATCGTTTAAAGGCATTGAAACCCCTTTAAATTTTCCAATTTTACCAGTATTTACTTGAGTTTCATTTGGTTGAATTAATACGAATTTGATTTCGCTTCTTGGAGGCTGTCCCAGCAACCAGTATGGTGTATAAAAGGAGAATTTGTATATAGAAATCTGTATTGCGAGTATTAACTGAATTAGAGATTAGAGACCTTATGTCAAATGTTTCTTAAGTTTTAGCATTTCCCAGTTTTACGGCATTCATTTTTCTACGTACTATTTTTATTGCCACAAATTTGAAAGAAGAACAAAAGCAAAAGTTGATGGAGAAAATACACGAAAATATGTAGCTAAAGCCCCCAAAAAAAAACAAAACAAAAAACTATTGTTGAATGTTAAAAGGAAGACATACACACATACACACATATGCATTGATACACACACACATGCAAGTATACACATACATATACATATATATATATATAAACGTATAGAGCACACAGTCAGCAACACGAAGAACTTGTATTTATTTGTATTTGTATATTTCCAGAGGAAAACAAAAAAAACGAAAACAAAACCCAAAAAAAAACAAAATAATTAACTTTAAATGTTGCAAATGGCAATTTATCGAAATCAGTTGATCGAGAGTTATCGATGAACATGGTCAATTATTATCGGTTCTTATCGGCTTTCATTTCCTTTCGATCTGACATTTCTGTACATAATTTCCGTCTGCCCACTTATCTCTTGTCTCTTCCTCCCTCGCTCTCGCTGTCTCTCTCTCTCTCCCCCTCTCCCCCCCCCCCCTGTCTCTCTCTTTTTACCTATATATCTATGTCACTCTCTGTCTTGTTCTGACTCGTTTCACTTATGTATTGTATGTAGAGGAGGTACATATGTTTTTAGCATAATTCCCCTTTTTAATTTAACAACTGTTTACGTAACTATATTAATTAATTAATTATATATACGAATATATGATAAAACACAAAACAAAAACAGAAACTACAACAGAAAAAACAAAAAAAAAAAAAACAAAAAACAGACAAAGAAAAGATGAAAAACAAATACACAACCTAATATACACTGAAAACAAAACCGAAACATGCATTTCTGATTTCTTCTATTTTATCCAGTTTTCGATCAGTATTTCAGTAGAACATGTAGCATATATTTTCCACTCCACAACAACAATACCTACAAGAAAAAACCACACACAGTCACAGTAAGTTGATAAACCCCTGCATGTTCTATAAGTACACCAAGCCATGCATACAGTGCGTTTCATGAGCATCAGAGCATGCCAAAGAAAGCTCTTTAATGCTCTTTTCATATGCAAATCCATTTAAGTTATACACATCTCTGTCTGTCTGTCTGTCTGTCTGTCTGTCTATGTATCTGTGGCAACTAAAGAGCCTTCTGCAAGTGCTTTCCATGCTCTGAGTGCGCTTCCTTGAGGCAGCACCCAGTGGAAGTACAATTGAAGCCTGAAAGTTTAAGTTAATAAGCACCATAAGGAGTCCCCACATTTTTTGTCCTACAGCCAAGCCCATCTGCGTGTAGCAGTTAGGTAAGATAGACCATTCATCGCCAGAAAATAAATGTAGGGCTCTTCACTTGGCAGGGAAGCAAACTTTTCAGCATTGTCTCGGCGGGGGCAAAGGGCAAGCAAAATATTTTAGCATTAAATGAAGTTAAATATCCATAGCACAAACGTAGCCAAAAAGTATCCACAATACGATTATATATGTGCATTCGCAAAAACAATTACACAAGTATTATTATCCCCCATACCGGGCTGAGAGCGAATCCAAACAAATTTGTCTTCAGCTGAACGGACTTGAAGCTGGATTGGATCTTGATTTTTATTGGATTTCGAGCAGGTTTGCTTTTGGCAAAGAGGTATACTCGTAGCAGAATATTTAATCGAACATAAATCTAATCGAACATAAACTATTAATGTTATCTGGATGTTTAGTAGACTAGCACATACATATATACCTATAAAGGAAGTAGAAATATAGTAACCAGTGAGCCGATTCAGCCTCACATAAGTATAAAGTATAAAGTATTCAAGTATTATCAATTTATTCGCATTTGGTAGATTCTAAGAAAGAGCCTGGAAAAATGTTGAAAAATTTGCGTGTCAATTTATGGCAGCATTGGAGGCTGCATGCAAAACACCAGGATAGTCAGGAAAGCTAGCCAAAATCCCTCCTGAGACTCAAGTTCGCACTGGTCTAAAAGTGGCCTTCAATGGGCATCAGGTGTTGTGTTACACAGCTTTCAAGCGGCTTTGTACGTTTACCGAAAGCCGCACTCAGTGCAGACACAACCAGAGCCACTGATGCCATTCAATGCCACTTTTATCCCTCTCACTCTGCTTCTCTCTGCCGTCCCATTCACATTCACATTCCCACTCCCACTCCCATTTCTCTTTCCACAAACAGACAAACGCAATCATTGTATGACGACCAGTGGAGGGAAAATAGTTTCCAGAACGAGTAATAAGTAGATAAACTCGGAAACCCCCCAAGTAGGCTATGGGGTTTTGCATGCAAAGTGCTCATTATAAATTGCTTGAAGAGGGTGAAGAGCCTTAGTGTTTGCGGAAAGTGCAGAGGCGGGTTTGTTGTTCTTAGTTTTGCCTCGGGCAACACTTAATTGGGAAGGCTGTCTTTGTTGCAGTTTTAATTGATAATTGTTCGTCCGCTCTGGTGCAAATGGAATCGTTTTATGTTCTCCCCCAACAATATTTACACCCATTCAAATTTTAAATATTAATTGAATCCTATCAAATATTTAGGCTATTCATTCACACGCCCAACAGGAGCAGACACAGACACAGACACCTACACGGAAACCACACTCGAAACATTCGAAACACTCGAAACTCTCGGACACGGACACGTGTTAATATTTAATAATTTGTGTTCAATATAAATAATTAGCCAATCGAATTATGTCAAACACTTAGCGTAAACAATTTTGCACTGCTGCACTTTTTATGTGATAAATAATTAGCACAAAAACCAAAATGAAACTTTTCTATGTATTTACATGTACGAGTATGTATGTATTTATGCACCGCCGTTGCACTTAACACAATGAAAATGAAACCGGAATTCGTATTAGAGACTAATTAATTAGAAATTCGATGTAGTAATTGCACAAATCAGCAGAAAGGATTCTCCAATAAGGGCCCAGGGAAGATGTTTCATGGGAGCTGTGTCGATTAGTCTTCCACAGAAACACAGACACCACACCGTACCAACAAACTGACACACCCAGCAAAGCATCACACGCCTTGGATGCACAGGGATGCACAGGGCACCCCACCTGGAAGAGACAACTCTCAAAGGAATCAAAAGAGTATTTTCGAGCTATAAGCATAAGTAGTCCACAGTACCTAAAAGCAAATCGAGATGTCGTATGTAGCTGCGCATACTGCATTCCCCTAACATGCACACAATCAAAGCTTAAAAGCAATCCGTCCTAAACTGAAACTTTGGAGCGGAATCCTCAACTCAAGCGGAAGCCACAACCGCGCATATAACAACTACCTACATCTATCTATACGAGCTCAATGGCACCTCGACCACACAGACACAGACACAACACTCACATACACACACCAACACCAACACCAACACCGACACCAATAACAACACCAACACCACACGTAAATGCACTTAAAATGTAAATGTTGTGATTTAAATGCACCGCCTCAAAGTATGCACTAAAAAGTTTTCGAAAATGTATTTTTGCACTATTTTTAAATGCACCAAAAATTTAATTATATTTTAACTAGTGTTCTTTAAAACGATCTTTAAACCCGTTTAGATATTATACCAAATTTAGCAAAAACAAAAAACTAAAAAAAAAATAGCAAACAAAACGAAAGGAAAGGAAGGAAAAACCTGGAGAGAGATTTTTTTTTTCGTGTTTTTCCAGATATTAAAGTCTAAGTCAAGAAAAGTCTGCGAAACATTCGTCTGCAATGTAAATACAGAGCGAACTAATAAATAAAGAAATATAAATAAATTATATATTTTCACACTGTAAATAGACCAACCCATACACAGAACAGACCCAACAGAACAGAACGGAACGGAACAGTACAGAAAGGAGCAGAAAAAACTAGATCAAACACGCGACGACGACAGGCAAACAAATAAACAAAAAACGATAAACGATAAAAAGATAAAACGATAAAACGATGAAGCGCGAAATGTTTTTAACTTTAATTAGAAAGTGTTTTATGTATTATGTATTATGTATGGTAGTCCACACAGGAGATCCTACTATTAACTTCTAAGCCATTTAACTTGTAAATTATTATGGTTATAAATGTGAAATGTAAATGGAAGCGAATCGAGTAGAACGGAGAGAGAGGGCGGCAAAGGCGAATGCGAATGCGAATGCGAATGCCAAGCGAATGCCAATGAGGATGCGGGTGATGTGGTGATGCCAAGTAGCATAGTATCGTAACTACATACAACAAAAGCCGCGTATAAGTACAGAACTACCATGAAATATATATGTATGTATATTGTGTGGTTATAAATTATACCAACATCTGGAGCTTGCCGAAAAGTCTACAAATTTGTAAAGACTTGGAGAATATACACGAGTATATACATATACGTATTTCAAACTAAACAAGCAAAAAGTCGTAACTGTATTCAAGTTTGAACAAGAGAAAAACCCACAACCAAAACCAAATGAAGGCAGATTCGCAAAAAAAACAATACAATTATTAATATTACAATTGAATTTGAATTATTGAATATGAACTTGCGGCAGACAACAAAATGTATTACAAACGAACAAAAATCTATATATATATACACACAAAAATAATTTATGAGATTATATATACATATATATATATAAATAAATAAAAATAAAAACATACATATAACATGAACGTAATATGTAAAATTAAATAAAAACGAAGCCTCAGTCAGTATAAAATGTCGAATGCTTCATTTAATGCGGTTTATCTGGGCAGGCACGTGGATATTGGGGATAACGATGTTATATCCATCAGGTAATCTGTATGTACATGTCGGATCATTTATTTGATAGTCTATGCGTTACGTGCCCCCTACGGTGGAACACAACCCTGAGGGAGGTGCATCCATTGAAGCTACCCAAATGCCACTATCAGCTGCACCGGCGGATCGATTAAATTGTGCCCAAGGAAAGTTTCTACATATATGAGAGACTACCACAGATCACCATAAGATCAGTTGTATGGAAAGTTATCCTTTTATTGTACCGATTCACTGTGCCCAAATTGGTGTCCTCGTCGGCTGTCGGCTAAAGGAAACTCTTGGATGTTGCGTCGTTACTGTTTTTTTTTTTTTTTTGGTTTTTTGGTAAATAAACAAGTGTCATAAATTTTAATTAACGTTAGCCGAAAACTAATTTCCATCTAATAACAAAGCGAACACCGGGCCGGGCCGGGCCGGGTCGATTCGGTTCTGGCCAGTGGTTTGTTGGCAGTGTTTCGGGACCAGGAGACTGAGGGCTGGGGACTGGGGACTGGGGTCCCGAGTCAACCGACATAACTCAGGCGGCAGTTTGATGGGCGCCACAGCCCCATTGCACCCAGGAGTATAAACGAAATTGTATTTTTGTTGCTGTCGGTTTACGCTTAATTACCTTGTGCCTTCCCGTTTGCCGTGTTCCCTTTCATTTCGAAGAAATACTCTCCTTTTTATTGCCGTACGCTTCGCGGAAATCATCATTATCATCATGGCCGCACGGATAAGGCAGAGGAGAACGAAAAGGAGTCGCCATCGAAAGCGGAAAGCTAGGCGCACAAAAAGCTGAGGCGAATCCAATGTCGTGGCTTTTATGATGCGGGGGCGTGTAAATAAAAAGTCGCATATCGTTCATTTTGGAACGAACGGTGGCAAAAGGTCAAAGTTCGTTCCCTGGATTCCACACTTCCCGATTCCTGCACCTACGACCTTTTCACCCGACCTGGCCCTTAACCTTTCGCCCGGGTTTGTTAATTAAGGTGTGACAAATGCAATCTGCAGGCAAGTTAAGCGTGCAATCAGCCAATGTCCCATCTGGGCGGGCTGGCTCATTAAAATGGGATTTAGCGATGGCTCCATGGCGGAACAGTACGAGTCCATGTCCATATGGACGGCACCGGCTCCGGCCTCGTCCTCGTTCTCGGCCTCGGTGCGGAACGGAACCAAACCGACGTGCGAGTAGGTCTAGGCGCGATAAAACAAATGCCAAAGCCTAAAATGGCAGATTGTGGCCTTTGCCTTGCCGACCTGCCGACCTGCCCGTTCGTTCTCTGCTAAATAAATTGCCCTTAAATCCGGCTGCAATTTGTTGCACACCCACATCGATGGGCAGATCGCAGATGGCCATCCATTGGATGGTGTGTTATGCGATGGCAACGAATCGGATGGAATGGAATGGGATGGGATGGATAGGATAGATAGGAAACGAAGCGTGCTAGGATTTGACCTCCACTATTGGTGGAGCCTATGGCAAGACCCTGTTCGATTTCGAATTCCAAGTACCCGCAGGGAAGGCACTCCAGAGAGCTCCTTGGATTGATGGTGAGGCCATGTGTGTGTGTGCAAGGGCGTTTTCAGGATTTCTCGAAGAGGCCGAACTTTTTTCGGTTAATTATCGTCTTTCTTAAGCTGGGTTGCCACCAATTCGATACAAACGAGCCTACTAGAGCATTATATAATTCGCAATCTCGCTGATTGATGATCAGTCGCACTTCATAGCCAAGTCTCCCCTCCTCTCAACGTATTGGATAACCGTCCCACAGTAGCTGTGGTACATGGCAGAGCTATTCGAATTTTTAAGGTCAGTTTGGGATAGCATTCGTCCTCTTTGTAAGCGGAAATCATTTCCGTAAAAAGTTTTTCTGAATACTGGATATCTCATGCAGAAATTTTAGCGTTTGCATCGATCAAACTTAAATTCTCAATATCAGATGGATAAAAAGCAAATCAATAAGATCTTCCATGATTACCGCGTGTTCAAATTAGACATTTTCAAAAGAACTTGTCGCCAAGTATCAAGGGGTCGTCTGCCTTGCAGAGATTTCCTCACATCAAATGGATCGCCGAAAGAGGCTGATGAAGTCTTGTTTTAGAGATACTTCCTTCTGATTGCCAGCAGTGCTGCGAAAATAGGCTAAAACGTTTCAATCTTCTTGGAGAATATTTTTAAGATCAATAGAGGTAAGAAACTCAAATATCAGCCTTTGTACCTGGTACTGTGTCCCATCCATCAAAACCTAGTCCACAAAAATTAATTAATAAGCATGCCGCCCCTCTTGGGTACGCCCTTGTGTTTAGGGGGTTTAAAACTAACAGTTTATTTGCTACATCTCTAGAGTTTCCCGTGGGTAGATTATTTTTGCATCAGCAGAGCACTCGCAGGAGCGACTGCCAAACAACTTTTGGCACAGACCAGAAACTGTTTTACACTCTACGCCCACTCCATAGCCCGATCTCAGTGCCTGTTCCACTCCCTGCCCCGAACCAACTTTGTATAAAAATAAACTCTAATGCAAAATGTTGCGGTCTGTTTCCATTAAAATTCCCTGAACTTTCCTACGGCTTTTGGCAGTCGCCCTGCGTTGTCCTTGGCTCTAAGCGGAACACAACAGTTTTCCCTTCGATATGCGTGCGACAACTGACACATACATGCAGGCACTACTCGTGCTTCCTGCTTCCTGTGGCCTGCTCCTCTCGCTCTGCGCTGCACTTCCATGGCCGTGCCCCGGGCTGGACATTAACCCATTTCCCCGCCCGCTCGCTGCCGTCAGCCCTCTCTCTACCCCAAATAAACTGTGACACGGAAAATGTGCTGCAGACGTTTCTTTGTGTCAGCGAGAGGCAGCCGAGTCACATAAAATCTGTTGAAATCGGTGCCCATTACCATTACCAGGGTATATTTGTGTCGATTTTCATTTGTATGTCTGTATCTCGTGTGACCGCCAAGTCCCTGGTTCTTTTGCTTTTGATCTATCTATCTTTTCAATGTAGATCTCGATCAGCTGGTATCAAATAGTCGACTCTTGCTCGTTTATTTCTGGCATCCGGTGCCGAAGCCCATTTTCTTTCGCTGACACAAATTCCAGTGTCTCTTGGTTTATCCTCCTGTAATTTTTAGCTGGCCATTTTTACAGGCTTTATTTTTATTAATATTAACGATGTGCGATATTTCCCCTTTGTGTGCCTGTTGAGTTTATGCATATTGTGTATGTGTTTTGGGCAAGTCGGAATGACCTCGCTGTATACGGTACGTCGTCAAAAGCACGACTCATAACAGGCAATCAAAAAAGCATCTGCACTTGCCAGCTCTCCGGCTAATTTGCATGCTAATCCGGCTAGCGATATGCAAACTAGACAGGCCCATGACCATCCCCCACCATCACATCCTTCCACATAATCCAACCACCAATCATCTAACTACTCCTCGTGCTCCCTAACCATTCGAGTTCATATTTGCACTGCAACTTTTGCTGCCACTATAGATACTGCTGCTGTTTCTGTTTTATTGTTCAAATGTTGCCAGATCTCTGGGGATGGTAAGGGATGGGATGCATAGGATGGGGATGCTATGGGGCTCTGTCTCTTTGTTATTGCCATTTGTTGTTGGGCCACAATGTAATTTGGATTGGATTTTTATGACTTGCTGGCCGTGGCATGCAGTACGAATCCTTGGGGTTGACATAGAATCAAAGCATTCATTGGCTGCTGCACATCGACATCGACCTGATGCTGCAGGGCTATTTTCTAATTTATTTACAATAGATGCGAAAGCTAAAAACATGTCAATATCCGTCTGTACTATAGTATATATGTATGTATTTTTATATGTAGTTATTCTCACGTTTTCAGAATATATTCTACTAAAATTGATGCTCAAAAACCAGATTCTGTTGGGATCTATATCAGACATCTGTGGACCCATGCCGATTGATATTTTCCTCTTAATTGAAACACTCACTCGTATACTCATCCCTATCCCTATGCAAATCCCCCTACCCCTTCCCGTAGCCCTATTTATTAGTTGGTTTTTCATTCTTTATATAATCCAATCAAATAGTTTTCATTGTTGCTGCTACATATTTTTTTATTTAGTCGATTTTGTGTATCGAAATTGCATTTCTGTTATTTGTTTTGTCAGCAGAGACTGTTTTGCTTTGGTGGCCTGTCAGACAATGGGACGTCGCTGGGGTGTCCCCCGAGAATAGTGTGAACACAATGCCGGTTGTGTGGGTGTGCGCGTGGGTGTGGGTGTGTGAGAGAGAGCTTTGTGTTTGGGTTAATTATCTTTTGTCGATTTAAGCATTTAGCTTCTGAAAAGAGCTGTCACATGGCGACGTCAGGACGTCAGTCAGCCCGCAGCAGCACAACAATGAGACCAATAAGCGGTACCCGAACACCAGATGAAAGAGCCATGCTAATCGTTTGAATATTTGTTGGGGGCGAGTGACGACAAGAGACTCGTTGGCAGCCCCAACAGGTGCTTGCTCATCTTCGCCGTTGACAATGAGAAGCATTACCGCATTGTTATGCTAAATTCTATGTGGTTTACTGGTGTTCTGTTACTCAGCCCTGTTCTGGTTCTGCTGGTACTAGTTTTCGTCCTCCTCGTCGTCGGTGAGGCCCACCACCTTGTCGGGGTAGAACTTCTTCAGCACTCGCTGCACATCCGGCACCAGATTCTCGAAATCCTCGGGGAACTTGTCCCGCCGCGGCGGACCCCTCGTCAGGCCCGACCACAGCTCGTGGACGGAGGTGCGTGCATTCTGGGAGAAGCCAATCTCGAAGGCACCTTCCCGGGGCGCCTCCTTGCCGTTCTTGTTCCTCACCAGCTGGAACTCGCGCTCCGGAATGCGCTGCTTGAAGAAGGCTCCACACTCCTCGGCCTTTATCTGGAAGATGGGGCACTCGGTGGTGTGCTCCACGTAGAAAATCGAGCGCTCCTTGCTAAAGTTCTCATCGGCGGCCCAGTCCACCACCTTGACCTTTTTCTTCCTTCCTTTGGGCATACTACCGACCGTCACTGCCACTCCCCCGAATTATGGATTTTGAATTTTGTCTCTCCGACTATCCATCCGACTATCCGAACAGACGAGTATTTCAATGCATCATTGTTTCTGTTAATAATGCTTATTATGTATTAATTAATAACGTCCTCTACTGATTGATGTCTTGGCTGCTGCGTTTTATGAATTCTGGCACAAACAGCGCTCCATAAATCTTCGCTCTTTGTTTTTCAAATTTTAAAAGTGCGCACCAGAGAAGACCAGAGAAGTCTCTGTCCAAAGACGTTTCTTCGACCATTAGCCTCTTGGCTATTTTTAAAATGCAATCAGAAGCAACAACAATTTTTGGGGACATTCTGAAAAGAACGAAAGAACGAAACAACAAAAAAAACGTAAAAGAAGACAAGAACTTTTCTGTTAATTTGGCGGCACTGACAGACAGTCGAAAAGAAGAAATTTGAAATGTTTCAGAAACATATGCTTTCACTGCCTCTTCAGGCAGATATTTCTCCATCTATTCAGACTCGCATTTGCTCGTTTTGTTTTTGTACATGTCATCTCAGATGTATGTTCACAGAGCTCCAATATAGACATCGATTTATGGTACTGCCTCTATAGGATCGAGCATCCGCAGCAGCCAGTCTACAAATTCTGTGCATAACAATAATATATGTGCATAGATATGTATTTGTTTTGGATATAAGCGTGCATAAACAACAAAAGATACCGAAAATTATAAAAATAGTCAAGAGTTAGAGAAGTAGCAAATAAAAATAGTCACATCTAAACAAACAGAATGGAAAATCGAGAAGCTTCTTTAGCAATTTGCTTCCAGCGATCCTTTAATGAGAGAATCATAAACGGGACAGAACCCTCAAACGAACCAGGGTATGTTTTATTCCCAGCTGGACATCTTGGCTCTCAGAGACTAGAATTGAGAATTGGCTATAGACCAAAGAAAGCCCTCTGCATTTAGCTGAAAGCAACCTCCAAGGACGAACCTATATAATTTCATAATTCAATTCGTTACTGCAATAAGTTTTAATTTTATAATTAATAAATTTGGTGGGAAATCTTTATTCTTCCAAATAATTCCCAAATTACATTTGTTGTGTCATTTATTTCGCAATTTCTAGTTCTCCCATGGAAAAAGTTGAATGATCTCCCCATGGCACTACACGGTACTCTACGGCACTCGAAGGCACTCTACGGCACTCCAAGGCGCTCCACGGCACTATGTTAACGTATTTTGTATGCATTTTTCCAATTTCCTGATAAACACCGGCTTTTAAATGGAAAAAATCAATGGAAAATGAATGCGAAATGAATAAAAGGATCGCAGAATTGTCTGCAAAATTGCAATTTGCAAATGAAAAACAAATAATAAAAATATAAAAAAATGCCAGGGACGTGCCAACCATCCACCATTCACTAAAAATGGAAAAAAAAAACCAAACCAAATACAAACCCCAAAGGCAGCCCCTAATAGAGCACTGGGTTCTGGGTCGATGGCGCTGGCCTCCTTTAACGAGTCTCATAAATATTTATGTGCATATACACGTAGGTTCGAGCATTTCTCGATTTAATGCGGCGACATTTTAAAGCAATATTCAAATTTGCCATTTGCCGCCACCCGTTGCACGAACAATGTGCAAAGAGCGACATATATTACGGCCGCAAACTAGAGTATCTGTGTGTGTGTGTGTGTAGCCGTGCACTGGTTGGTATCGTATCTGTGTGTCCGTTGTATCTGCCGCTGTGCGGTGGAAAAATATTCGTCGATGCTTAAAAGCAAGAGGCGGTAGGCGGCAGGCGGCAGACGGCAGACGGATGAGAGCAAACAGCAAAAAGCAAAAATATACAAATTTAAAGATATTTATTTATCTAAATACCGGAATATGTATCTGCGTTTCCATTGTGTCTGTGTATCTGTGAGTTTGCATACGCATGTCCACACATACTCGTATTTTTGAGATATATTTTTAAAAAATCAAAACGGCAAAACGACAATTTTTAAGGCGGCGTCGGATTTTTTTTGGTACAGAATTTTGACATACAGCGTCGACTGCGACAGCGACTGCGACTGCGACGCGGCTGAGGCGAGAGAAAATGAGTCTTGGGGCAGCTGCAGGCAGCGCCAGTCGATCGTACTGCTTAGTGCCACGCCGTGTTTCAGTGCGCCCAGGCCACGAGCCCCTTCGAAAGTGGAGTCCCGAGTACATAAACTGAAAGCCTATTTCCGAAACATTTCGAAAAACTCTAGTGAACATTTTTTTCCGAGCCACAAGGCTGTGTGTGTGAGTGAAAACTTCAGTTGGAACCCAGTCCCAGAAACCGAGTTGAAAGCCCGTCTGTTCTGTGCTCTTGCCGCCCCCCTCTATAGCCGCGACACCAGGAGCAGCAGCATCCGTAGTCATGCAGGTCTTCGATAACAATATGGTAAGTGAAATGTCGCCCCGAATCGGGACCATTTGTGTCCGTTTCCTGTATCCTGGACAGGCACTTGGCCCCGTATTTGTGTTCGCGGTCCACCCGCTCCCCGCTCCGCCAATCCAGAGGGCATGCCATAGCCAAATTTATTGTCGCAGCTCCGTTTTGTCGTATCCCCTCGTCCATCGCCTCCTGGCGGAGCACCTAGCTACGCTTTTAGTCCAGTTAGCTTAACCCAGAAATGTCAATACACAAATTCAAGTCGCAAGGGTCCTTAGTTTGCCCCTGACTTGCTCAACCCCGCCCCTTTTGGCCGCAAATTCCAGAAAAAGGTTTTGTCTGTTAACCAAAGAAGGAGAAAGCAATGGATAGAGAGAGAGGTAGAGCCAGAAAGACAGGAAGTCATGCGGTGTTCAAAATGCGCCGCCAAATTAATTACAAAAATTCACTTAGTGGCCGCGATCCAAGTGGGTCAACGTACATACGAGCCACCGACAATTGCAGGAGGCAGAGTGGTTGAAGGTGGGGGGACTCTTTTGAAAAATTAAATGAGAATAGGCTTGATTCCAAGCTGACAGCCCCTATTGCCCCATAGATCTGCTGCCGTTTTCCAAAATATATTTGCCACAAAAATTGAATACTGAATCGTTGGAAAACAGCTTTGTCTGTGGCCAAAATACTCGATATACTCGTATTTATTTGAAATATTCGTCCGGACCGGTCATTTTCCATTCAATTTTATTCCACATGGTCTATAAATACCTAGAAATATCTTTATTAATAATAAAATAGGCTTGGCGACACACCAAACTGTTTTCCGTCTCAAACATCCACAAAGTATTCGCCACAAGATGATTTCTTGGCAGCTGAGTGCTCAAATTCATACAAATCTTTAGGAATAAATATGTGGAGACGTTTGCCTATACATATGCGTTTGTGTGGTATATGGATACGATTGGGAGAATCTCCTATATATTGAGATATGTATGTTGCTATCGTGTGGGCCGGTTCAGCTCCTGCGTAATATTATGGGGACAATTACATAGGTCTTAGTAGTAGTAGTATTAGTCCCCTCTGAGCTACCAAATTGGTGACAAGGTCGTTGTTGATGACGAAAGCAAAGATGTAGTCCATTCGATTTCCCATCCCCTGCCACTGGCACTGCGACTGGCACTGCTTCTGTACCCAGTAGAGCACGACATATAAATAGACCGACCGGAGAGTTTTACAATTCCAGCGACGAAGAACAGTCCTAGCCATGGAAATGTGAATTGGAATGGGAATGGGAATTGGAATGAAAATGGTCTATTTTCGGGGCTGAATAAATCAATTGGCTTCTGTATTTATGCAGATGCCACCATTTGATTATTTCGCACTGTCGTTGATTTATGGCCAATGGCCAAAGGGGGTTGCGGTTGCTGTTGCTGTTGCTTTTGCTTTTGCTTTTGCGGTTTTCGGGTAGTAGCTCGCTCCTCCTCGCTCCTCTTTCCTTTTTTTTGCGATGGTAATGTGCACGTCATGTGTAATTGCTATATGTCACTGTCAATGTGTGAGTGGTTGAGTGGGTTAGGGCCTGATAGATTGTAAGGTGCGTGCATAGATGCACGTGCGGATATGTACGAGCGAGCATAGGATATTGTGCTTGCAATCGGTTGAGTTTAATCAAATTTCCGATGATGTATTGACGGAATGTGTCTGCCATTGAAAGCCATAAATAGACAGCGGCAGGCATACTGAAAGATTTTCCAATCAATGAATGGCAGTTTTATTTCAAAGTCATACTCGTAGACGGTACAACAGAAATCAAATGAATGCATTTCCTTCAGCTCAAAAGGATTTCTGTCTCTCAATCAACAATAGAAGAAGGAATATACACATACATACATACATATGTACATGTCTATAAGTATGTAGATTGGCTCGGAGCTCAAAAGGTTTAATGGGAAATTCGCAGCTGGAATTAGCTTTACATATTCTACAAAAAGAGGACAAAGCCAGAGCCCTAAATATATTGACAATCAATCGAAAGGGTTCAAGGCATCACCTGTACCCCACTCTGCTTAAATTTCTCCGGGACTCTGGGAGTGCAACCAATAGATGGTGCCTGATTGAAATAGACAGTTCGAAAAATTTAAGTGGAATTCGCGTTGTTTATTGACCGAAACACAAACGAGCGGCATTAGCAAGCCAACCATTTAGCAATATTCAAATAATTACCCCACAAATAATGCAATCATTTCTGTTTTCTATAAATAAACCCGCATGTGTTTGTTTGAAAAGAAGAATAATTAAATCGCACATTTCACTATCACTCTCTCTCTCTCTCTTGAATAGCGCCGTGCCTCGCGCCGTGCCTCATTGCGGCGTGGATCGATCTCGGCCCTGCCCCAGAAGTCGGCGGAGATCCCCTGGGACATATTCGAGCGGCTCTCTATGCCGTTCCTCTTCTGCCAGGCGGCGGCCATCGTCAGCTCCCATCTGCTGCACGCGCTGAACATATCCAGCATCTCCACCTTCGCCGTCTTCGTGTGGTTCGCCCTGGCCACCGTGGGAGCTGTGCTCTTCTACCACTTTGTGAAGGTAAGTCCGTAACGACACTCTCGTGTCCAAGGGGCCCGAGACCAAAATCAAACAGTGTAATCCTTTCAACGCCTGCGGCGAAACCGCAAGTAGGATAGGGACATGGATAGCTTTTGGGTTTGGCTTAGACATCGGGGTTTCGGTTTCCCAGCCGGCAGCCAGAAGCCAGAAGCCAGTCACTAGCACCACTTTGGGGCATGTCTGCGACTGGGGCGGCTGCACAGCTCAAGTGCCAAACCGCATAGAGGGGCCTCCGAAATAGTAGGCAAAGCAAATCAGTTGTACTAAAAATAGACTGCCCCAGGGATGTGGACGGAGATGGGGACAAATGTCCTGTGGGGCAACGTCAACTTATGTTTAACCAGAGGAAACCCTTGACTGTGGATTTGGCTTTGGATTTGGCTCCGTTTGATATTTCAGAGCTCGCTACACACACGCACACTCTCAGCACCCTCCATTTTCCTTTGGCTCTCGGCGAAGGAAAATGAAAATGAAAACAAATAAATAAGCAGCCGGAGAGAAAAAGGAAAAGAGAAAGAGAAAAAGTGCAGACGGAAACCCAAAGAATTGCTGAAACAAAAGGATTTTGTAATGAATATAAATTTTTAAATGTATTCTCTGGAAGAACTTTAATAAAATCGCTTAAAATAAATTAAAGAAAAGCCCTTAAATAGTCACTCGCGTGGATGCCTCCACCGCAATTCCCTCTCACTCTTCTGTAAAGCTGGTTTAAGCGGAACTCCACGGTTACATATGTACACACGAGGATTTGTACGCCAGGGATGTGGAAAATGTTGATTGTTCATCGTTCTCTCGTTCTCCTATCTGATTGCGGACGCCCTCCACTTCTTTACACAATGGACAGCAATAATGCCATGATATTTCGATGTTTTCACACCGTTTTTCCGCTGATACGTACGTTCAGATGTACCTACGTATATGGATGGTGGTGGATAATTTAAATATGGGTGCACTCTATTTGGTTTAACTAGCAGGAGCAATCCGGAGCTGGGAATGCACCTGACAGGCCCCCTTTGCTGCCCGGAAATTACGCGTAAAGGTCACGTCCAGGACACGTAGGCAGCGTATCGCTGGAACTGGAACATCACACACTCCACCCAATAATTAAGGTAATAAGCATGACTGCAGCATAATTAACAGTAGCAGCAGCAGATGCAGTCCCAGCAGGTGGCAAGACGAGCAGCTCATTTGCATTTTCCACTCCCCGTAAGAGACACTGCTGTTAATATTATAGGTACTAAAGAATGCTTAAATGTATGTATGTATTTGTATTTCAAGGGACAGGGATTTAAACTTTTCTACAAGCTCCAAGGAGAGTTACTACAAAATCGCTTATCTAATTAACCAGATACGATGACGTTCGTTTCTAGGGAACTTCCGTGTAGTATTTGCCCTACCAAGTTTTTCCCGGTGAAAACATTTCTCTTTGGTCTTCTGTGAGTAAAGAAAACTTGGCGTTTGATTAGTTTACCCCTCGATCTGGATGGACCTTTATCCCGATCAGGATTTGTGTTTCTGGCCAGGAAAGCCTCCACTTTCCATTTACATATTCGTTCAATTATTTGCTGAAAACATACTCATATACATTCAAGCCGCATTTTTGTTCATGTGTGGGCGTTCCTGTGTGCATACTCATATATGGAGAAATGTGGCTTTCGATGGCCCTCGGCCTGGCCTGGCCAATGAGGTTCGCTGACGTGGCCTGTTTTAGGTCGTTGGGGGCTCTCCCCCTCCCTGTTGGCTCTCTGTTTAGCGTTGCACATCACGTTGTGCATTTCATTTTTATGTCACGACAGTCAAATTAAATTACACGCACGCACAGATATCCCGACGAAGGGGCTGGCATGGACGGATGGGTGGACGGATGGATGGATGGGTGAGACTAGAGGCAGCTGTTGACGGCTCAAATTGGGTGCAATGAAACGTAAATGTCTACTAATTAAATGATCAACAATCTGCCAGGTCTAATAATGCACTGAAATGCCCATCCCCATCTCCGGGTCTGTTCCTGGGACACTCGGAATGTTGGTTTCTATTTCGGTGTTGGTGTCAGTGTCGGTTTTATTGCGTTGCAGTTGCAATTACACTTTACGTAATATGCATAATTAAGCGTTGGGTTGGCCCATTCCCCTACTGCATGGCGCAAAGGGGGTTTCCGCAGCCATAGACGACATGTTCGCTGGGGAGTCAGAGTCTCTTCGGGACCCGCCAGAAGAGAATGTAACTAATTGAATTAATAGCTTTGTCTTGGCAACCCTAATGAGCAGTCGCGAAGCAACGGAACAGCGGCAACAACACAACATCTACACCTACGTCTACAATAAGTGCAAGTATTTCCATACAATTGAAGGCTCCGCGCCCACATACTTATACTTGTGCAGCTCGGTGCTTCGGCGGATGGCATAGATAAAGTTCTACCAGCCGGAGGAGCCCCAGGTGATGTCGGAGTTGATCCGAGAAGAAATCGTATCGGTTTCGCTAATGCCATGAGCCAGTGGCACTTGCCACTCGAGACGCAAGTGGAAGATACATACATATTTCTGAACGTAGAAAGGGCGGACCAAGTTTTTGCAGCAGCTGAAAGGCGCACTGGTGGCCTAATGGATGTTGGAGCTAGTTCATTGCCAAGCAAACCCTTTTCCTGTTGGTTTTTGCTATCCATAAGTGTTCATTTCCTCTGCACACTTTGTGGCCTTTACAGCTTCATAAAACTTCTGCTATAGACAAATTTTACGCTGATTTGTGAGCTGTTAACCGAAAAAATGGCCACACACAAAGGGACGGAGGAAGGGATAGCTTTGTCAACGGAAAGAGAACGAGAAAGAGAGACTGCACTCTCAATTAGGAGAAGATGCGAGTCCGGAGTCCATTGGGGAGCGTCAATGCACTGAGGCAACTGAAGGCTATATAAAAGGCTGCTCCTTGTCCCAACTCCACTGTCCTCTGTCCTTTCCTCTGCAGCATTGTCTCTCTCTTGAACAAAAACACACAACACACACACACATACACCATAAAAAGTCATTATGGGAAAAGTTTCGCTAGCCCCCTCTGCCTCTCTGTGTCCTCACTTCTGCTTTTCTGTGTCTCTGTGTATCTGTTTCTGTTCACTTGGAGTTTTATGGCCCCGCGCGTGGCCTGTTGATTCACACAACCACACATTCACACACTCACACACACATGCGCATACGAGCACAGAGGACATTCAGAAATGGCAATGGCGTGCCCGGCCTGACAATGGCGGGCAATGAAGGACATCAGGACATGGCTCATGTGGCCACCATCTACGCGCATTGCGTTTCTTAGAATTGCACGCCATTAAAACGCCTTGACAACTTTCCGCCACCAAGGAAAACATCTCTTTCGACCGCAGGAGCGGAGCTGTGCTGTGCTGTGCTGTGCTGTGCTGTGCTGTGCTGTGCTGTGCCTTTGCCGTTGCCATTGCCTTTCCAGTTGACTCAGTTTTGCTGCGCATTTTAGTTAAATTAAAAACCAATTGCACATGACGCAGCCGTGCATCCACCGTGCATCCACCGTGCTCGTATGCATCATGCACGGTTCAGCAAAAGGTCAGGGGTCGACCAGATGGCAAATCACCCACTGCTTGATTGGTAGTCCTGGTCCCAGTCCTGGCCGCAGTTGTGCAACCACTTCGATCCTTATTCGTACATTTGACATTTGAAGTAGCTCCAGTAGTATCCATTCGAAAACTCATCTTCTGGTTAGCGTTAGCACTGGCGCTGCTTTACTGCTCTACGAGTGGTACGAGAATCTCTCTATTCAAACCCATGCACTACATTTTAATTAACTTCAAATGCCAGGGGCATCACTTGCAGACCCAATACAATCACAATTGAATTAAATATATATAAATTGGCATACCGGCACGCTCTGGCTACGAGATGGAGATGAATAAGAAGGGATGAGAGGGGAGATGTTTAAACAATCGCACATAAAAGTCCGCACACATGCTGAGCTACCATAATGGCTGGCACGGCACAAAGTCAAAGCTTTGCGTGTTGCCGGAGTCACACACAGATACACAGGGGCACAGAGTCTCGCACTCATACACGGGGAAGTCAGCGAACAAGCTGCAAATTGGCCAGACCGTTCTATTCTATTCCATGGCATTCCTTGCCTTTCGGTTCGTTTCGCTCTGTACACCGCATCGTATGCGCAATGCGAAAAGCCTTTAATGCTGACGTCGTCCTCTGCGGATGGCGTGAAGTTGCTAGAGGACCTGACAGCCACACGCCAGAAAGAATACGTGCGTGCTTTTACCTAGCCACTCTATCTATCTATGTATATTTCTCTCTCCCTCTCTGTCTTTCTCTGCCTGTGTCTGTGTCTGCGAGCGTGCGGAAAGCAAAACACAGAAATGGTTTTTAACTTTTCGGTTAATTAATTTATTACTGCCTAATACGTTCAATGACTTTTGGCGATCGCCGCCCCTCGATGCTCGTCCTGCTGTCATTTGTACTCATTTGCCCTCTTGGCCAAATATTTTTCAGTTAATTTATATGATTTTATATATGTACATATGCCCTCCGGCGCTCCGGCACTGCGGCCCTCCGGCTTTCCTGCCCATTTCTGGCTATTTTTAGTCACTGATTTAATATGCGTGCATGCGTGTGCGTGCTTCCCTTTGTTTTCCATTTTTTGGCTTCTCTTCTCTCTCTGTTTTTTGCCACATTTCGTCGCCTTATTCAGAGGAGGACAGTGAGAGGAGTGCTAAGGTGAGGAGAAGGAGGTGGTGGTGTAGGAGGCGAGAACAGTGGGGACAATTTGTATGCGGTTTGTTCGCCATTTTTCACTTCAACTCGTACACCGCCACATCTATATCTCCATCTTCCCCACTTTCAAGCTCCCTGCGTTATGCTTATGTAGATTTATTCGAGAGCTCTCGAGCGGTCAAGCATGTCGCGTCTTCTAAGGAGGTTTATGTGTCTGCCTGGTGAAAGGGAAAGCAAAATAGCGACCGAATAGAAAGTACAAATGATAGCAGGCATACAAACAAGATAATACATTTGACTGTGAAAATCTATACTCAGCTTTCGGTTTGTCGCTCTACTAGCTCATCCCCCTTTATCGGGAGTCTAAGCATGAATTTATTGTATGACCCAGGAACAGGAATAGTTCTTTCATTTTTCAATGTCTTTACTTACATCCCGAGTAATGTTTATGCACATTTCCAACAGTCCAACAGTCCCACAGTCACAAGCCCACGCAATTCCCCTGCCGGACACTCTCGCATTATCTTCATGGTCATAATACCCGGCGAGTAGTGCGACTGCCTGGACTAGGTCTCCAATCCCCGAACTCCCCGGGCTCCCCGAGCTTGTCATAAGTTTATTCTCGCAAATGAAGGCGCACATGCTTTCCCGGAAAGTTCCTCCCTATTGTTGTTTACTTTTTACACGCATTACTTTTCCGTTTTCCGCTCGCCCACACAAACGGAGGAGGCACTGTCCACCGCTCCTCTGTGGCTCTGAAAGTGCTGCTAACTTGTTGCAGTTTACACATTAACCTGCCAGTCTGCCCCGTCGCCCCTCTGGCTTGGCCCTGCCTTGGCCAGCTCCAAGTTTTTCCTGCCAGCATAATGCATTATATAAATATTACGTATACGCCCCCAGTATACGTAAGCCAAATTTAATGAGCCTGTGGCGAGGAAAGCGGCGGCGCGTGCGAGTGCTAGTGCCAGTACCAGTACCAGTGCTAGTGCCAGTGCAGGCAAATCGCGTGCCCCACTGCAATTCATCAGATTCGGCTAAAAGTGTGCGGAAAATGGTCCGCTTTGGGTGGCGGCACCTGCTGCTCACGGCCTGTGGCATAAATCTTCCGCTAGCACTTCTACTTCCCATCGCAGTTGCAATTGCAATTAAAATGCAATAAAGGATGCATTTAAATCGCTAAACTGGGAGCAGAAGCAGGAGGAGGGCCCCTCTGTGTGTGCCTCTTCATTGACTTGCTCGCTTCCCATGCTCGGAAAAATGTGGAAAAGTCCCATTTCCGCTCAGCCAATCGTTCGCATTTCGCTCTTCCTCCACAAGCAACTCGTTCAAATGAAGGTGACTGACATGCCCCAGGGCTAAGCCGCTGCAGTCTCACTCGCGTTCCTTGTGAATTTGCTTGAATCTATTTCGGTGCATGCACGTTTGCTTCTATTTTGGGAACAGTTTAAAAAAACCACAAGCCGACGTGCTGGCAGACACGACATGACCGCAGAGAGGGAGTGTTAGACGAAGACAGGTGGCATGAGGCATGAGGCATGAGGCCGAAGTTAGGTGGCAGGTGCTAGTGTCAAGGGGTCGGTTTTTTTTTTATCCCTGCACGTTGCCCCTGCGCTCGGCAAAGTTTCTTTGGACGGCTTGCGACGTGCAGTACTCCTTTCGTTTCCTTTCCTTTGCTTTGCTTTGCTTTGCTCTTTCACCTGTTCACACGAAAAGCTGTTGAAATTTTACACAAGCGGCAAGGCCGAGCGGCCACAAAGGGGGGCAGGAACGAACGGCATCTGACGACAATTCACAGCACATTTCCCTAATAGAGCTCTCAAGTTTCGCCGCAATTCGACTTAGTTCAATGTAACATAATCCTCTTGGCTTGGACTAATTTAGCAGACTCCAAAGGATTATCCTGCTGGAATATGACGCCCTCTTGCCTTTGACCAATTTTCAAAAATTTTAATAAGTTCTTGGTCAAGAGTTTCCCTTGAAGCACAACTGTTTCTTGGTCGAGAACTTTTCCAAGTGAACCCAATGCTATGTTTTTCTATCGGGTTTCCCCTTGCACAAGCTGTGGCCCTTTGCCTTTGCCTCTTGCGCCTTGTCCATGCTTCAGGCTATCAGCAGTCTCCAGGCCATACTCTCAATGCAGTTTAATTGACTCTAAGCATTTCGTTGCTGGGTTTTTAGTCTCTTTCTCAGTTCCTTCGGTTTTATCTGCTCTTTTTCCATGCTGAATTTTAATTGCGGATGGTTTTTACTTGCAGCCAAGTTTAAAGTCATTTCTGCAGCACCGCCATAAATTGGGGTGCCAGGAAAAAGCAGGGAACGCGATTACCGCCATCCAGCGATATATGCAAGAGTATTATGAAGTAAATTCGCATAAAAACTCCACGAAAGAATACTTGTCGTAAAGTTGGCTAGAGATACGTAGAGAAGAGAAGTGATTGGGGCGTATGGGAGAGGGGAAGGGAAGGAGTGAATAGTTTTATTTTTATTAACGCCAAAGAACGGCCAACAGATTTCGATAAGCCAAACACTTATGGCCACAATAAAATGTCGGCCAGTCTTAATGGGTGTCAACAGCACGGCCAATAATAATACACACCCCCCACACGCCGACTCTCGACTGCCACTGCTGCTGCCCCGTGCCCCGTGCCCCGTGCCCCGTGCCGCCTCCTTTTCTCCGAATCTTCTCATTTTTTAACAATTTTACGAGCACTTTATAACAGTTTGATAGCCCGAACAATGAGTAGCCATCTATAGTTCTACTTCTACTTCTACTTCCACATCCACTTCCATTTCCACTTTCCCCTCGAGACCGGCTGACGCACTCTGAAGACCCACCCAGACGCCCACTCGAGCCCGAGACCCAGCCCGAGCCAGCCAATAGTCTGGGCAGCTCCATTGGTTAATGGCATGATGAGTTATGACACCAGCACTACCGCAGGCGCGTTGACTGACAGATCCAGAACCAAGGAGGGGGAAGGTTGTTGAGCTGGAGGTTGAGCTGGAGGTTGAGCTGGAGGTGGAGGTGGAGTGGTGCTGGTGGAGTAGATTGGCGCGTGTCTGAGGCGGAAGTATCAGTGAGCACACGTCTTCCTGGACTGTCGACTGTCGACTGTCTGCCATCAGTGGGTCAGAGCTGAAGTTAGACAAATATCCACGCATTCGGTGTCGACTATGTTCTGCTCTCGAAATTCGCCCAAAAATAGCCATTTTTGAAGAGCAGAAAGTCGTTAAGCCCAGTTGACACGACATGACTTTTAAGTAGCCTTAATGAGTGGCCAAACTTTGAGCCTAACAAAGACATTTTTGGCTGGACTAAAGGTCAAACATCTAACATGACGCCCTCCCTCAAGTATGCACTGAAAGACGAGAAGCACCGCATCCAAAAACCAACCAACCCCCACCCACCCACACACAGTACAGGAGATGAGTAATTGGTATTAAAGTTATTGAACATAAATTAAGTGACTGTCTCGGTGACCGTCAAAGGGTTGAACAACCACGAATCATTCACCTTTTCCTTCCATTTCGCCCGTTTCTTCAGGTGTCGGCTTCGGGCAAGGGCGTGCTAATCACCGGCTGCGAGGCCCCGCTGGCGTGGTACTTGGCCAAGAAACTGGACGATCTGGGCTTCACCATCTACGCCGGCTTCAACACCCCCATCGAGGAGTCGGACGAGGCTGGCATTCTCAAGGAGGAGACCTCCGGCCGCATGAAGCTTCTGCACTTGGACGTTACGTCGGAGAAAACCGTAAGTCTGCACACGGCTTTTGATAGCTTTTCCCCACGAAGCTTTTAGCTAAACTCCGCTCCACATTACAACACTTATCGGCAGCTTTTGGAGGCTGCCCACTTTGTGTCACAGCACCTGCCGCACGGCGCCCAAGGACTGTGGGCTGTGGTGCACTGCGCCCACTGGATAGCTTTGGGAGAGCTCGAGTGGATTCCATTCGCGGTGCTGCGCAAAAGCTTGGATCTCAATCTACTCGGTGAGTGGGGGCGCCACTGAACAGGAGTTTTCCGGTACTCAGTACTGACCCGTGCCGTTCCGTTACCCTTGCAGGAGCCGCTCGCCTCACTCAAATCTTCCTGCCGCTGGTCCGTCGTGCCCATGGACGCGTGGTGTTCCTCACCTCCGGCCTGAACCGCGTCCCATCGCCCGTGCGTGGCATCCAGTGCGCCACCCAGGCTGCCGTCGACTGTTTTGCCGCCTGCCTGCGCCAGGAGATGCGCACACGAGGCGTGGATGTGTCTGTGGTGGCGGCGGGAGAGTTCGCTCCCGGCAACGGCTGGCTGAACGAGACGGAACTCCGCGACCAGGTGAGCATTCGATGCTTCCCCTCTTAATGGCTTGGCAGAGGCAGCGGCAAAAGCGGAGGCCATGCAGCCAGAGCAGCCTTGCCATGCTTTTAGTTTTTTACGATACCATAACCATGTCGAAGCGGGGGAACTGGCAGAACTAGGAACTCATTAACTCTCCTTGCGTCTCCTTGAAGGCCAAGCAAATGTGGAACCAGCTATCGTCGGAGCAGAAGAAGACCTACGGCGAGGATTACTACGAGGCGGCCATGACGTCGGTGGAGAAGTATTCCCGCGAGGTGAGGGGCCGCACAGCAGTGCCCGACGTGTCCGAGAGCTAACGAGCATTTAATCCCCCTCCACAGGCCGCCGATATCCAGCCCACGCTGCGTGTCCTCATCGACGCTGTGACCAGGACCTTCCCCATGGCCCGCTACACGCCCGTGACGGCCAAGGAAAAGCTGCAGATCTTCCTGGCCGAGCACCTGGCCCCCTCTCTGTACGAGTCGGTATACGGCGAGCAGAAGAAGTTCGTCTACTGATCCGAGAACACCCAGACACCTCGACACCCCAGCCTCATCCCCATGCCAGCCCCGACCAGCCGCCCCTTGGAATACTATTGATTGCTTATGTCCCTTGTGCCATGTCCCTCGTGGCTCCCTCGTGGCTCCCTTTTGTATAGGGCATTTATAAGAAAACTGTCAGAGGAGGAGCGCTGACGGTCGTCAATGAGCATTTAGCTATGTTTTTTCCCCGATTATTTTGATAATTATTCTCAATTTATTGCAATTTCCCGCGTATCTGCATAATGTTATTATCCTTAGTTGCTAGAACGAATTGTGAAACGATGAATGATAAGAAAACGTAAAAGAAAAAGTAAAATGAAAACAAAACGAGTAAACCATGAATTTTACCTGAATTCTAACGGATGTTCCTGGAAAATGTGAACACGAACAGCTGGACAAGAATCATTTCTTAGTGTTTCATTCTTTTGGTCTGTTGGTTGAGGAATTAGTCGGACAAGCAATCCAATGAAGTGGAACATTGTTTGATTTGTAGAAAATGTCATATTACCACCTCCTCCCCATTCTTGGGAGCACCCTTTAAGCATTAATTGCTTCTGTTTGCCGTTGGTTGAGTGCTGCCTCTCCAATGAGACGATGGTTTGATCTGCTCAATCCAGACATCATGCCATTCCACTCAACGGCATTAGACATGCCTCCAGTTCCCGCTCCAGCTCCTGCTCATCATTCCCCCACATCCCAGCCGGGACTAAGCTTAAGTGCACTGTCAGAAGCACTGGAAAGCAGACACAAATAAATTCTATAAATTTTGAATGCATGTGATTCGAAACGAGTATGAGGGGAGCTCAGGTGCTGCCAGCCAGTCCCCGTCCCCCGACAGCTCAATGGGCAGCTATGGAGCCATAGCGAAGGAGTTTATAGGGAGTTTGTAGGGTACCCAGAAGCGCATAACTCGTGCATAAATCTCTCATAGTTGCTAATGTAAACCACAGCTGGCAGCTACTCCCAATCCGCCTCCCAGATGGCATCCGCCGCATGTTCGAACTTTTGCGAAAGAATACCAACTGAACGAACAAAAAGCACAAAAGTTGCCTGGGAAATGAGTTGGTTAGCTCAAACACACAGATAAACCCGGGAACATAATTCCCTACTAGCCACTATAAGACACAGACCAAAGGTTCTATGTGTGATTCCGTCTCTCTGTCTGCATTTATCTGTCAACATTCCAGCTGCTCCGGCCTCGGGTCTCTGGTCTCCGGTCCTCATCGTTTCTATTTTCCTCGTAACATCCTTTGTCTCTGTCGGCGCCTTCCGTTTCCCAGAGCTGTTGTATTTGGCTTACCAATCTGTCGGACTTCCACTGAGATGCTCACAGTAGATGAGCTGACCAGGTTGGCTCTGACGCCTGATTCAGGAACTCGCAAAAAATCCTGGGAATGTTGCTTTTCAGGCTTCTTTGCAGGCTTCTATCCGATATAAACGTACCTTACTCTCACTGGACGCCGAATCAATGCTACTGCTGGCCGTTGCAGTCCACTGTTTTGGATCGCAATTGTGTCCATTAAACATGCTCTTTTCGACAAATTTGATGAAGCCCATCTAGTCCGTAGTTGCCCTTGGCAGTAACTGAAAGGAAAAACTCGTAGCACATATTGTTTAAACGTTAAAGAGCACATCTATTTACATCTTCTCCTACCTTCCGGGCCACTTTGGATAATTAAAGCTGGGCCCAATTCCAAGGGCACTGCAAGTGTCAGCTGAGGCACAGGAAATGCCCTTTAGGCATTGGACAATTTCCGTTTACTTGGCCCCTGGCATCGACATACAAACTTATACAGTAGAAATCGAACAACCACAAGTAAATTGGGAAAGAAAACGCCTTCGAACACATTTATTCTCCATTTATTGTATCGATAAAAAGTAATTTTCACACAATGACCACAAATTTTTTCCGAGTATTGCACACGTAACAGATTAAAATTTGAATTGAATTGCTGGTGGACAAAACGAAGAAGTAAAGTCGATTGAATAAATTACCCTCTCCTCCTATTTGGTGCAGTAAAGTGTTTTGTTTTATTGTGAACAAATCCATAAAAACATTAAGTACAATTCGGTTGGTGCTTAGTGTGAGCATTTATGCAACAGGCATTTGATTTGGACTCGATTACAGCCAAAAACTATTGCTTTTTGGTTGGTATTTACCTGGAATGTGCTACGGAGTCAACAGACATACCAAAGAATGGTATGTTCTCATTATGGAGGAGTAAGGTACAGACAGGACAGTTTCGTCGATGCCCCACTGGGTGGGACGAGTGTAAAGGTATCTAAGAGACTGGGGATCGGCCTTTGAGACCTTTTAAGTTACACAGCTATTGGTCTAGGAACAATGGTCGGCTGAGACTGAGATTGGGCATTCTAGGTGAGAGTATATCTATGAAAATGTGGGCTCGAAAAATACACAACATTTAGCTCTAAACATGCAGATAAAACCCCCGCTAAATCACTTCAAATCGGTCGCTTCGCTCCAAGTGCCAGCATCAAAACGTGTTTCCAAAAATACCCGAAATCTTGGGGTTCCGGCTTGACAAAAAAAACTCGTACAAATTCCTTACATTTCTATCATAAGCGGCGGTTCCGTTCTGTTCCGTTCCCATTCCATTCCCAATTATCCCAAACCCTTCAATGTGACTCACGGATGTCCCCTAGCAGGACAGCTCCGTGGATCGCCGCGCCGTCTCGCTCTGCGCACAGTATTCGTTGTCCTTTGGCTCCCGTCCTGTAATGTCCACCAGCGAATTGGGATCCATGTTGGAGAGCTTGTCCAAATAGTCGTCATTGACGAAGTTCTGCTGCAGCTTGCCCACCAATTTCCGTAGGCGTTGGGCATCCAATGAGGGTCGCCGCAAATTGGCATTATAATCGCTCGGCTGCGGGGCAGTACATTGGAAGAGGCCGGTTGAAAAAGTGAGTGGTGAGAGGGGAGAGGGAAAAGGTGTTAAGTCTAACTCACATCTCGCCACTGCTCTCCCGGAAAGACTGCAATCAGCTCGGCATTTGGCTCCAGGGTGCTGAAGTACTCCTCGTCATCCACTTCGGTGCCATCGCAGTCCAGGTGTATCGCCGGGTCAGCGCGCTGGAACTTTGCTGCCACCTTCAGGCGCATCTCCGCGAGTGTGGTTGCCACCACAGCCTTGCGTATGTTGCGTGTGATGTCCTTGATCTGCAGGTTAAAGCAATTTAGTGGATATATTTGCCCAGTAGTAGAAACCCAAAAACACTGCCAAATAACAAAAGAACATAGCATTTAAAATTGCTCAGTTGCTCCCATTAAAATTTATAACGTATGTCCTCCGAAAGAAAGCCCCACAACGGCCCCAGAAATTGTGGGCTTTAACTCACAAAAGCCCCCAGCGGCATACGTGTACGTATCTCTCCCCTTAAGTTCTCAATACAAACAATAAAAACCAATGAAGCGGCTGTGATAAGGAGACAAAACATGAGGGTAATGGAGATGTATTGTGTAAGTATTGTTGATAGAGATGCCGGAGGCAGGCAAAGGCAGCCAATCAATTTATTATTTGCCAGCGCAACAAAGCACCCCAACAATGGCAAGGTCGAGGCCAGGTAACCGATTATATTTTCATTCCTTGCACTCGTCTGTCTTTTTTTTTCGGGCCTAAGAAATTGCTACTGAAATATTTAAAGCCTAATGCTTAAAGTAAGAGCCTGGAATGGATGGATGGATGGATGGAAGGGTCAAGCAAAAGGACAACGAAGTCAGAAACAGAAGCAGAAACAAAAAAAATGGCACAAACGAGCCCAGAGCAATCAAAAAGGAGCAAACGCCCCGCTCCAAAGGGTCGGGAATAGGTTGGGCCGGGCCAATCGCCAAAGGATTTCCGCTCACTATGATGGATCTGCAGGTGTCGACTGCTGACAGCCGACTGTCAGGCGGTTTGCGGCCATTTAATCGTAGTGCTCAGACCGAGACCCAGTTCCATCTCTATTCTCCGACTTCCTAATCGATGGCACTCTGACTTGGACGACTCCCCGACGACTGGCATCAATCAATTCGCCAGCCACTTTGTCTCGTAAACCAATTATTCGATGCTTAGAGGACCCAACCCATCAAATGACCAACCACATCTCGGGTCTGGCCAAAGTCTCGACGGCTCGACGTCTGCTCGTCTGGATGTCTGATGCTTCGACGACAATGAAAATGTATCATGCCCTTCACGCGAATTCGAATGGATGCCAGTCACGGCGGGGGCTAAGTGGGATCGCACTTACATTACGTGGATATTTTCAACTGGTTTATGGGTTTGTGGACTGGACAAGGGAGTTTCCCTTGAATCCATTATGTGGGTATGGCACAGTACGAGTATTCAATCAGCTGTCTGACTTTCCAAAGGGCAAGGGTAAGTCTGGGCCATATGCCAATGGCCTGCGGTTTTGTTTGCACTTTATACGTCTTTCGAATTGGCTTTTCTGAATGCCAGCCCACACCTATTCTCCTTTCGAGGCTGTTGCCTCTACTTTCTGCTGCCAAAAAGTCATTATAACTTGGGCTTCTGCTGTTTCTCGGCCTCTTAGCTGATGGAAACAATTTTTTTTCCGAGTTGGCAATGAACCCTGAATTTTGGAAAACCCCTTGCCCAAATTCCTTTCAACATTGTGCAGGAGTCTTTCAGTCACAATCAACTCTGTGGCCCTGCCCTGCTGAGTGGTTTCATCAACCAGATCAACACGATTGTTCCACTCGGTGTTGTGATCTATCGGGGCTCGGCTCTAATGAGAGCAGTCATGAGTACACAGGTGAGCCGTGAGCCGGGCAGGGCCAATATGTACCTCTGTGCGGTTGGGTCTGCGTTGGTACTCGCATTTCTGTTTGCCTGCCACTGTCAATATTGTCCCTGTAAATTTGTAGTTTGTATAGCAGGAGCAGCGGCAGGACAGGCCAAAGCATTACACGGGCAATGGGCAGAGATGCCCATGCCAATGAAGGCATGAATTCAACATGAGGACCACGAGAGACACAAGAGGAGGAGGCAACTTTTATGTGTGTCTGTTTCTATGTCGGAGTGTATGCAGCTCTGGACTCTGCCGTGCTAATACGAGACCATGCAAATTGAGGACAATTAGAGGTTCTAAATTGACACAAGCCGATAGAGAGAAGAGGGTACCGCAATGGAAAGTTATGGTACTTCGCATGACATTTTCCTCCTTCATTTTCTATGCTTCCCATTGTCTCGCTTCACCTCTCATGGTGTCTATTGTCACACTAATTTCCCCATGATTGCCATCAAAGTGATAATGGGAGCTACATATGTAAATCATTGACTAGTATTTCTTCCCCGTTCTATGCTGTCCACAGATCTGTGGCAGGGCGGGTCGGGTTGAGAGGCAATTTACATGCTTGTCGTCACATTTACAAGCACACTCGTATTAATAACAGGGACATCTCTTCAAGGGGCAGACCATCGGGGGAGTGGTTAAGTTGCACGCCTGCCCGGACATGAATAATGTTCGCATATTTGTTTTAATGGGCAACGTTGCGTATACGCATTGTACGGGCGAGGCTTCTCCCTGATGTCTTCTTTTCCAAATGCCGTTCTCTGTTTTCTGTTTTCTGTTTTCTGTTGGCTCCTGCCTTGTTCTCTGATGTTATTCATCGTTTCTGTGGCCCCGTCCATGGGTAATTTAATTCCGGCCATGACGCGGCTGCTTTTCCTTCCTTTTTCCGCTTTTAAGCTCATTTGGAAGGTGTCTGTGTGGGTATGTGGCTGTGCACTCTGGAGCACGGGACTTTTTTTGAATCCAATTGGATGTGGACTGCAACATGGAAATGGCATTAGCGACTCAGGAACTGTGCGTGGAGTGAATGCCGACAGGACATGGTGGGAAAATGTCAGTCCCTCAGGAATCATACGTGCAATTCAGTGAACTTTCAACTGAGCGATGCTTCGCAATTTCTGTGATCAAATTCGCAGAATCATTGATTGATTTCACACGAAATGATATGTGTTGTTCTAGCACGTAATATGCTCCAGCAGAGTACAATTGATGTCAGATTTCCCCATAAATTCAACGGAGAGTAAGTTATCCTATAAACTCATTAATTCCTACATATACTCGTATGCATATTCTTTCCCATGCAGTTCCATTGAGTCTCCCAGCGAGTAGATTGCATATTCCATCAATTCCATTCTCTCAAAGCTGTACAAATTTGATGAGCACCATCCCACACACACGGACTGCTTTGAAAGGTGTGTGATGGAAGAGGAGACCGAGGTGGGGTTAATTAATTAGCTAAAATACGCATGAATTACACATTTGTTTATCATCCGTCATCCCTTTGCCCTCCATCCTCTGCGTGCCACTAATAAATTGCCCAACATTCGGGCACTGGCAAGCTGTCAATTAATTGCTATATACTTCTGCTGCTGCTGCCTGTCTCCGTGGGCGTGGCTGTGGGCAGAGCTTATCATCCATGCAGTGGGCCCGATGCTGATCTTTTGGCCATCTCGTATTGCTGTGGCGGCAGTCTCTTGAATGGCTTTAGCACACACTTAATCGATTAGGCCAACGCTCCTTGAGAGGAGCAGTTCTTGGCCCAGCCCGATGATGCGGGGCCAAGTGCCAGACGGCTCGTTATCGTCTCACGGACGGGCGCAGACGAGACGGCTTATTGGATGGTTGGTCGATTGCAGGAGGGGGGTGCCATACAATCTGGTTCAATTCATATTGGCGCCCGCATGCTTCTCCTGCTGCTGCTTTTGCTATTTTATCTAGCTGAACGAACAGTTTCAACATTTTAATTAATTTTCAATTCTTGGCCATCCACAAAATTGGCATCCTTTCGCCCAGTTTGTGGTGAACTTATATTATTCGTATAGCCATGAAAAACGAAATAATAAATAAAGAACACAAACAATAAAAAGAACGAGGGGGAACGTTGTGAGTTGCTGCGGACACCGCAACTCTACGGTTATACCCGACACTAAGTCAGTATGGCTCTCCTCCGGCAGACGCCGCTAATATTAAACGACACGACAAAGAGTGCGTGCGAGAGAGACAGAAAATCAGTCTGAGCGTGACGTCGGGCGCTGCGTAGCCAGTGCAAATTGATTTGTTCCTTTTGGGTATAAAAATGATCCGATCTGATCCAGATTCAACAATCAGATAGATATGGTCGTTATCTATGATTCTGCGTTTTTAGTTTTCTCGAATCTGCAATATTGTGGATGCAACAGATTTTCGTCCTTTGTGTGGGCGGAAGGGGGTGGGACGAAATTTTGAGATATACGTTTTATAGTGCGATCTAACAGAAGTGCGGATACCATATTTGGTTACTCTAGCCTTAATAGTCTCTGAGATTTGTGGATGCCCCAGATTTTCGTACATGAAACAGAGCGAGAAAGAATGAAATTGTTTTCTTGATTCTGGCTATAATAATTATACGATCTGGTTGAGATTTTACACTCTAGAACATATAGTCATCCTCTTAGATTCTGCGGATGCCACAGATTTTCGTCCTTTGTGGGGGCGGAAGTGGGCGGGGCGAAGTTTTGAAATATTTTTGTAGCAGTGACATATCACAGAAGTCTGGGTCCAAAACATCGTTGCTCTAGCTCCTATAGTCTTTGAGCACTAGGCGCTGAAGGGGACGGACAGACGGACGGACGGACAGACGGACAGACGGACGGACGGACGGACGGACAGACGGACAGACAGACATGGCTCAATCGACTCGGCTATTGATGCTGATCAAGAATATATATACTTTATGGGGTCGAAAACGATTCCTTCTGGACGTTACACACATCCACTTTTACCACAAATCTAATATACCCCAATACTCATTTTGAGTATCGGGTATAAAAAGAATAATAATGAAAATATTCTATATACTATACACAAAAGTCTCCTTTTCGGGCTGGGAATTAGTGTTTTTTCTGCTTCAGCCCTGCGTCGGCCAAAAAACTTGAAAAGTTTACCAAACGCGTCAGCGGCGGCGGCAATAGAAGCACCAATGTCGATGCCCCTCCACGTGGATGGCTCTGAAGTGGCCCGGCCAGCTTTTTTCGGGCCATGCTGCTGATGCTGGTGATGGACTGACTCTTCACAACTTTTGCGCCAGCAACAGCGCGGGGCACGGCCATAATCACTGAACGGAATTCTGGCCCAGCGAGCATAAAGCTCATGAAGGGCCTAGCGCGCACAAAGGCTATGGCTGTACGGTACCCACCTTGAAGGGTTTGCTGTTGTCCAGTTGGGCGAAATCCTCCTCGGACATGGTGGGCGGCGGTGTGGGCGTGCTGCTGTGGGGCGAGAGAGCCAGCTCCAGTGTGATGCTGTCCGTGGCATCATCCGCCTCGGCATCCACTTCAATGTCATCGCCATCCGCATCCAGTTCTGCGGTCCGTGTCAATGTCCGTTGTCTGGATGGTGGGGCAGATCCAGATACAGATCCAGCGCCTGCAAGTGCTCCTGGTTCCTTTGTAGTTTCCATTCCTGTTCCCTCTGCTCCTTGGGACTCCATTCCATTGTCTGCATCTGCCATTCCGGTGGCAATTTTACCATCATCCGCTGCATTCATTTCTGTCCTCTCTTTTTTCTCTCCGAACTTTTCGAGTCTGCAACACTACCAAAGGATTTATGACAAGCAAACAAAATTTGAGCATTAATTGAAATATCTAGTTCGCTGGGAATCCGGTAATGGATCCTACGAGTTTGAAACAGTTAAGAACACTTTCCCCTGGGAAACGGTTACAGGAAAAACCCATCATTTCTCATAGCTGAATAAATGTTTACAAAATGCTTTTACGAACTTTTGCCATCAGTGAACTTTTCCCTTGGGAAAATGTACTAAATGTTTTCAATGTTTAGCTACTTTTGGCTTTAGAAAAATGCTTAAATGTTTTCACATATTAGGATTATTAAATTTCTTTTTTTTTACTTAAACACTTTATTTGTGTAGTGTTTTTCCTATGGATTTGTGTTTACCTTCTAATTAATTTTGCACCGGAGAACTGTTCACATTGTTTTTAAAAAAATTGTTCACCAATTTGTTGCCGATTAAATACGCTACGCGAGTCACCGCCCGAGTTCCGCCGCTTCTCAACAGCCAAGTGCAACAAAAGCCGGTCGAGCTTGGAATAAATTGCCAGACATCCGACCGCCCTGTATTTAAACAAGTCAGGACATCGCTCGGCAATAGCCTCGGCCTTTGCAAAGACAGCCAGCACCCGCCAAGCAAAGTCAGAGGGAAAAACCAGGAAAACCCAACAAAGAAAAGCCAACTCGGAGCTTTCGCAAAGAGAGCGCCAGAGCGCTAACAGAGGCCTGTTAAGGTTCTGTTAGGCTAGGGGCTGAATGGGCGTGACTGGGATGCAGACACCCATCGAATGTCTGGCCAGGACAGGACTCTATGGGACTCTATGGGACTCTATGACCTGTGAATGGAACAAACATTCTCGGAGCAGGTGCCACAGCCAGGCAAATAGTTGCACTTGGCCGAACAACACCCACATATAGAGGAGAATGTACATAAAGGCAGTAAATATAAATAATTTAGCCCGAACTTTTCGAGGCGTAAGGGCAAAGTTTGCAAACGCAATAAAATAAAGTTGGCAGTTTCGGGGCCAAAACTCCTATAAATGCAAAGGGTCTGAAGACCGAAAAATGTCGCTTTGCGGCATAATGAGATGGGGCGATGCCGAAGCCGAAGCCGATGCCCTTTCCCTGGCTGCATATTTAAGCCATGGAGCGAGATCGTGGTAAAAGTTTAAGCACAAAGCTGCTTTGGTTGAGGTTAAGAGACAAAGGAACCGATTTATTAGACCCCCAACTGTCGATGTCATGGTGCAAATGCATTCTTTTGACCTGATATCAAATTTATTTTCAAAAGCCAGAGCCAAAAGCGGAGCTTTAAAGTTTAAACACGATGTGGGGACGAAATTTATAACTGAGTTGAGCTGACAACGCTGAAATATTGCGTATACGGCATGTATGCGGCGGCTAAAGTAATTGCCAATCTGTCAACGCAGTGCGGACATCCTGTAGCTCTGACGGATATGGGCACGTGATCATTTCCAGAGTCACGTCATGCAGGAATCGCTAGTAATTCGCGTACCTCGCTCATTGATTGTTCGCTATCCCGCGGCGAGTCCTTGGAAAACGCACATTCTTCGCCTAAAAGCAGGCAACACTCTGTGCATATTTTAGCTGACTGACCGACCGCATCGCATCAGCGAATGTCGGTTGCCATTTTGCACATTCGTCTGCTGGTTCGCCCTTCAGGCAATAATTTCCGCCTCCATTTCCCCTTTCGGGTGGCCGCCACATAATTTATGTGCCTCGGTCCGCTAATTGTGCATTGGGCCGTGGCGCGAACAACTTTTCGCATATGTATGCAGCGAGACCCGACATCAATTTAAATGCATAGACCCCACCCGACCAGACGGTGGAACAAATGGAAATTTATGCGTCGCGTCAGCCAGGTGGGTCGTCGAGGAAGTGGTGATGGTTGGCCTGCCGAAAGCCCCTTCATCATCGACCGCCGCTCTTAATTGCATTCCATGACCTTCTTTCTGCCATTGTCCTCGTCTGCAGTCTTCAGTCTGGCAGCCATTGGGCAGTTAGATTAATTAACTCACATGTCGTCGCGGCATGAGGAGCAACATCAGCCGAAACATCAGCAGCAGGAAGTGCCTCCAAAAAGGTCACACTCAACGCATGTGGCAATGATTAATTGTCCTGCCGCAAGGTCTCGGTCTGGGCCTGGTCCTGATTCGCTGCAGGCTCAACCTTTGATATTCGAAATGGGTTTGGTTTGTTGCACTTTAAATACCCTTCCAGACGGTACGAGTATTATGATTTGACCAAATGTTTGTTACGCCCAGAAGAAACCGTTAACAGACTTGTCCTACTGTTTTCCTGTTTCATATTCAAGCTTGTCTCTCAGCTCAAAAACCATCCGAATGGAACTTCTTTCCGAAATAGGTAAACTATTTTCTCTGATTTGATGTCGGGGCCATACATATATGGTTCAAAAATGTCTGTACTTTCAATCAGTAGCACAAATACTCAATGCAAGAACACCAAATAAGAGGAAAAATCTATTTTTAAATACAAAAGTATTGAAATTAAATAGAATTCAATTCGATAGAAACAATGAATATGAAAACGTGTAATTTAAATGCGAAATATATTTATTTGAATTTTAAAATGTATCTGAAAACTTTGTATTTACAATTTATTTACATTTTTATATGTATTTTCCCACAGGAGTGGAAGGCGAAAGGCAGCGATCGGTAACTGCGGCATTGAAGGCTCTCAAATGTTAGATACCCGCCATTCGATTCTCTCTTCTTCCTGCTGGTCGCTGGTCGCTGCTTGCTTTTGTTTTTGTTGGACTTGTCAGAGCGGCACGCGAGGATTCAGTCGGCTTGGCATCCGAATGTGTAAATGCCAAATATTTGCTTCTGCTCCTGCTCTTGCCCCCTGCGCTGTTCTGGCATTTGCCATTCTAAATGAACAGCAACGGAAAAGAGAGAAAAAAATCGGAATTTCAATATGAGAGAACATGCTGGAAAAATTGCAAACATTTTAATTTAATTAAAATATACGGGTCTACTATATGAGCAAGCCCGACAGTTGGTTTTTGCCAGCCTTTTGTGTGTACTCGAATGTGTAACATGCAATTAAAATTAATGGTACACGTAATTGATTTGTATTTTGGCAAAGCGTGTGGGCTGCTCTTTTATTTTCGTACATCGAAATGCATTTACGCTTAATTCGCTTACGGCTTAAATGCAGGAGACAGGCCAACGGGCCAACGGGCCAACGGGCCAACAGGCCAAATACGGCTCTATAAGGTAGATAAAGCGTAAAAATATACCACCCATAAAGAGTGATAAAATCAAAAGCTTGAATGATGCTTACTTCTCCTGGAAATACTCGTATAATCCCAATAAAGGTTGAATCACACAGCAGATAAAGCGTGAATACCCTATACTATACTCGATTCTCGCCACTATAGCTAATGCTTAAACAAGCAGATCATTGTGCAGTCGAGGGTCCGCTCATACTGGAGGCACTCTGTCGGCGGGTCCACGCTGCTGATGTTGCTTGCCTTGAGGCACCCCGCAAAGCACGAACTTGTCTCCAGCTTGCCCACGGAGGCGGAGACGGAATCCTCTGGCTTCGATGGGGCCACGGAGGCCTCTCCCCTCGAAGTGGGCGCCAGCATCAGCATCAGAGTCGCCAGCAATTGCATTAGGATAAACAAAACGGATAATTTCATATTTGTGTATGCCAAAGTTGGTTAAATTTTCATTACTGACTTGCTGACAGCTGGCTCATTGCTATGGGGCTCCGGGGCATTCACTTCCATTTCCATCAGTACCGTGCATACCCGTGCATATGTATTTATGGACACATGGTCATATGTTTGTGAGCTCAGATTTGCCCTAATGACTTCCGAGGAAAGCCAAACACCCAAATGAGGCAGTCTGAGCATCAGTTTGCTGCTGGCCGTGGATCTGGTTGCACAATTATGAACCGCCTGCCGCCACACAGACCCCTACTTATCCACCCACACACACTCCCACACACGCCACGGGGCGCATTAGTAATGCCCATTGCGGCATCTATTAGAGAACTCCTTGTTTATGTTCACTACGAAAGCCACACTGAGAAAAGCAAACAGCCAGAGGCGGCTGCTGCTGCCCCCCCGCTCTTAGCTACCCCCCAAAAAACCCCCCACCGTACTCTGCCCGTGACATTTATTTCGGGGAAATACGAGCATGTGTGTGTGTGTGTGGATGTGTGTGTGTGTGGGTGTGGGTAAAGAAAAGGCAAGCAGCAGAAATTGTAGAAAATTATGCCCTCGCTTGAGCGGCAGGCGACTCGTTATCCGGGCAAATCCTCACTCAATATGTTGTTTACTCAGGCACGCCCTCCTCCCGGCTCTCTTTCCAGCGGAACATTTGACATTTGACCCTCAAAAGGTGCGACAACAAGCGTGCAACATCGTCTGACGATGCCGATGACGATGAGTGTACAATAATTGTGATTGCAGGTGGAATAAAGAGTTGAAAACGGCTTTGATTTGAGACAAAAAATATGGCAACGAACATTCGATCGAGGGCCAACCAAATCCAGGAACCCCAGGGGAGTTTCCAACCAAATTAGTGTTTGTAGCCGAGACTTCTTTGGCCCCCTTCACATTAATATACAAATGGAACTTCAAAAGAAAAGGAAATTCAGGACAAATTAAGGCCAAGGCGCGGGGTGTGGGCTGTGGGCTGTGGCAGTCTGAGGCAGCCACGCCCATCGACCGTACATAAGTATACGAGCACGGAAAATGCGAAATGCGACCGCACTTCAAAACCAGACAAAGAAAGGCAAGAGTTTGGTTCCATTTTTAATATTTTTTTGTGTGCTTTCAAATGCTTGTTTGTGCAGCAGCAATTTCCTAAAAAAAAGAAAAATTCAGAAAATTTAAGAACACATCAAAAGAAAAGAGATCTTTGAAATGGGAAATGATTTTATTCGAATGAGAAGTACTGGTATTAAGTGTACAAAGGTCACATTTAACAAATGTAATTCATTTGGCTCAAGCCACGCCCACTGCTCACTGCTGAGGGCGCAAATTGTTGCTGTCGGCACGAATTTGGGTCATTGGGGAAGGAGCTTTAAACTGTGTTAGTAGGGCATCTATCCATCCTGCGGCAGGGACCCCCGTGGTGCAACACACGTCACAGCACAGCCTTGTGACGTCACAAACGAACGCACACCAACCCAAGCCGATTCCAAGTCCGAGTCCAAGCTAAAACAATTAACTGTATGCAGTATCGTAGCTCTCTCTTCACGACCTGCTCTGCGTTGCTCTGCTCTGTTCTGCTCGCTCTTTTGCCAGCGAAAGAGCAATGCAGCGCAACGCAACGCCACGGAACACCCATACGCCCTGTTGCACACGGTGGGCATAGTACTCTATGTTGCGCATACGCGCTGATGTGGTGTCTAGTTAGCTTTTGGTTCACTCAACTCTCGTTAATTATTCAATTATTTATTCGTTCATTACTCGTCTCGTGTATATAGTTTACATCTGAATTCGTTTCACTTTGCTAAAGTTAATAATTGTTTCGTTTCCATTCGGATTTCCCTTATTGCTTATTCGAATTGTAGACTTGTAGTTTTCGTGGTTGGGTTTAGTAGTATTTGATGTTCTTTATGTTTTTTGTTGTGCAATTGTATGTCGCGTTTATTGTTTATTGTTTAATTTGCTAATGTTAATGTTTGTCGTTGCTTAAATTCATTCGGCAATAGAACCAGGGGGTCTCTTTGGGCTTGGGGTGCCTCTTCTCTCCATCCATCCAGACATGCATCCATCTCGGCCCGGGCCCACAAAAATCTATTACGAGTATTACACATAAATACAGTCAGTCTCAATTGGCCTTTAACGAATGACATTCACAATGGCATCGGTGTAAAAACAATTTTTGATGTGCGTCTCCTTTGCATAACTTGATTAAATACAATTAACTACCAACAAAATCTCTAAAGCAGGCAAAAATCAAAATCAACAATTTCCATCCCGGAATCAACGCATTTCGAACGCGACACTCTTCTCTGGGCTTTCTCTTGTACTCGTACGAATATTTATCTAGACCTGTGGTTCTATCTCATTGTAATATATAATCTTCTACTTCTTTGGGTTTGATTATTGAATATGCATCTACATTTGCATCTGCATCTGCCCTAAGCTGCGGCTTGTAGGGTTTTCTATGATTCTTATGTCCACACTGATACTGATACTGATACTGATAACGATTCTGACTCTGATCGGACTCTGATTGTTAAAAGACTCTTCATAACTTGTGTAGCTTATGTGCCTTGAAGTCTGGCATATCCTCCTGCATATATGTATGTTTGTATGTATTTATGTCTGTTTAATACTAGTACGTGTATTTCGTCGTTAACTTTCATTTACTCTTAGATCCTATGAAGCTTTCTCTGTGATTTCTAGATTGATTTTGTCTTCGTTTCGTTTCAATTGGCTTGCAGATGCCACAGCGCCTAATTACAAGCTACAAATGTATATTATATGTTAACCCAATGTTGCAGGACTGATGTCTCCATAAGCGCTCCTTAATTTCCTTGATCTCCTCCGCTGATTCTCGTGTCCGCTTAGTTCTTAGGCCTAAACCTCGAGCGGCAGACTTGACCTGAGGCCGCCCAGCATGGGCAGTCAGATATCTCCACCGGCATTCCCGTTCGCATTGGCATTGGCATTGGCATTAGCCTCGTTGGCCGCCGCCTCCACCGAGGACAGCGAACCGTTGCCCGTGGCCAAGCAGGTGCTGCTGGCCTCGCCCACAGTAATGGTTATCGTCGTGTTCTGATTGTCGCACTGCACCACCTCGATGGTGCGCGTGTTGCTGGCCGATGTGGCCGTCACCTGTCCGCTCTCCGCCTCGTTCAGCTGGCGCCCGATCTCGCGGTCGATGGCCTCGGCATCTTCCGGATAGCGTTCCGAGCAGAAGATGGCTCCGGCCTTGAGCAGCTTCAGCAAATTCAGACGATCCTCGGCGTTGCGCTTGGCGCACAGCGGTCTGGCGGATATAATGGCAAAAGATTGGACTTGGCTATAAATGTGAACATATTGTGGGAACAATTGTGTTGTACCGACCTGCCCGCGTCCTTTAGCTGCTCCATAAACTCTTTTCCGGTGATGTCCACCAACGAATTGGGATCCATGTTGGACAACGAGTCCAGATCCGCATCGTTCATCACGGACACGTTGCAGAGATTGTTCTGCAGCTGTCCGACCAGCTGCCGGATGCGTGCCGCCGACTCCGAGTGGTTGGCATCGGTGGTGTCGCCTCCGTCACAGCTTCCACCGACTCCTCCGCCTACTCCTCCTGAAGAGATGTCGCCGTTGCCAGTCACGGTCTCGCCGCCATGCGGCGTCGTTATGGTCACGTAGTGCGTGGGCTGTAACCGGAAAACAAACAAACAAACAAGGCAAGGACATTATTACGCATCTCTTCTTCCGTCACAAAACTCAATTTGTGGACATTTTCAGGGCGCAACAAGTGTAGTTATAAATTAACCAATTAGGACACTCACATCGATCCAGTGCTCGCCGGGGAAGACAGCCACCAGCTCCGTGTTCTCGTCGAGCGTGCGAAAGTACTCCTCGTCGTCGATTTCGGTGCCATCCGAGTCCAGGTGGATGGTGGGCACGTGGTCACACTTGCCGAACTTCTCCGCCACCTTGTCCCGTATCTCCTCCAGGCTGGCGGCGCACACGGCCTTCTTAATGTTTCGCGTTACGTCCTTGACCTGGCCGCCACAAGGCAGTAAACAAACAGTAAACAAACAGTAAACAGGAGAAGGCCGAAACGAAACGGAAAAGGAAAAGGAAAAGGGAATAATTGCATGTTTTTACAGTTACATATGGCCATAATGAATAATACAGATGCCAGGAAAAGGAACAGATGTGTCCCGACATTCGAACAGGCCAATGAAATATTTAAGCGGGTCCAAGAGGCGGGACAGCACCCAAAGCACACAACAGACACAAAAACAGAAAAGACAGGAAACAGAAAAAGGGCCCCCTCCACAGATACCGGAATGAAGCGGGGTAAAAAAATATCTCAACTGTCAAGCCGATTACTAGAAAGTACTTTTCAATCGGCGGCACTTTCAGTTAATTGCTTTTCCCTCACAAAGGAAAGGTACTCCCCAGCGAGGGGGGGCTGAGGGACTCTTTTTACTCTCCAATTACTATCAATAATCGTAATAATCTCCGCGAGGAGGACCACTCTCCCTCCTGGTAGAGCCGTGTAGAACAGGAATAAATAAGCATGATATGGCGCAAACGCTAATTGAGACTCGTGGCAGAAAGAGCTGTATAGAAAGAACTTTGACATTCGTCAGTTTAAGCGGAAATTCAGAGCTTAGCTTTAGTTTCGAACGGTATATAGGGGAGGAAGGATGGGGGATTGCGTGCTCCTGCTGCTGCGGAGCATCATCTCGAACCCAGTTTGACTTGCACTTCTCTCGGGCCGCGGCACAAATATTTACACGTTAATGCTGCACCTCCTCTTGTGCCTCCTTGGAGCTCTGCCACTACTTTCTTTTTGTGACAAGTTATGCCTGTCAGCAGTTTTGCGTTGCATGCCTCATGCTTCATGCTGTATGCTGTATGCTTAGGCGCTGGTGGAGACGGAGGGGGAGACGGAGGGGGAGACGGGGGGCAAATGCCATGGGCGAGTGCTCGGCGCAAGGACAACATGCCTCCACCAGGCTCCATTAAACTTGCATGCACCTTAAATGGTGCCTCAGCGCTAAGGTTAAAAGGAACATAAATTAGACCTGGCCAACAGATCTGAGGCAGCGTGCATTCCGAAATTTATCGTCCCAAAAACGTTGAGGAGCGTGCAAGACCTCCTCTGAGTCGTTCATATATGTACGTAAATTAAAGCAATCGCGTTGCCCAATCAAATTTTTTATTTCAGCTAACATTTACCCGTTTCCCGGCCATCCGCCATTGAATTCCCGCTTCAAGCGAGCCAACTTTTTCGCATCGCCAGTGTCAAATATTAATCACATCATACTTTGACTGAAAAACTTTTCCACATTGAAAACTTTCCCGAATGCCGTCCCCAAAAGCAGCATATATGTATTTCAAAGATGTGGGGAGCTCTTCTAGAAGCGAAAATATAATTGAGTTGTTTGTTTTGAAATGAAACTTGCGAAAAGTTGAGATTTTCTCTTTCGTGCTACTTAATTGAAATTTTTGGCAGCACAAATGTATTATATATGTATATTTTCAACTAAACTAATGGAAAAAAGCCACAGAAAAGCAAGCAATTAACGGGGGAATAAATTCCATATAAATTTGGTAGAAGATATCTTTTTTGTTTTAGCCTGACAGGCTTCCAAACAAAGTTATACGGATTCTGCATGTGGCATTAGCCTGATGGCCCTTCAATCACAACCAGCTCAAACTGCTCAACTATCGGGGGATCCCCATAAAGGCAGTCCTGTCGCCTACATGTCTGGGACTCTGTGGCAGAGCAGAGGCTTCACTTCCCAGTCACCTGCATCATCTTGGACCGTTTCCACAAGTCGCCCTTTAAATATTTGATGGGCGTAGGCCGCAGATATTCACGGCCCCGGGGAAATTATGCTTTAGTACAGCCTTAAATTGCTTTCCAACTATGACTTGACATGGAATTATGTAAATTGTTTAATAAATTATTTAAGCCAGGGGGCTGAATAGGCGGTGGGCGTGGCCCTGTGCTAATTACAGAGACATGTCGGGATGAAAAGTTTCCACTTTTAATGGCATTTTCATGGCTGTCTGGGCATGCGACAGGGCTGTTAAGCCGATTTGTGCTTGGCGGTTTTTGAATTAATTATTTTCATAAGCTGCGGAATTTCAATGGATCTGATCTGGCAGGAATGGAACCCAGTTCCAACCTTCTGGAGGTGCGGTCAGCAAGAAAGATTCTCTATGTCTCTGCTTCTGACAGACAGTTGAAATTGCGCTGCGGTTTTTGGATTTTTAAAGTTTTCTCTGTGTTGCATGTTGCATGTACTGTGGTTTTTACCGGCTTCAGGATGCACAGGGAGGAGCGGAGGCAGGGATTGTGCTATTTAAACGGCAAATAAACAAATTAGTCGGGAACAAAGGTCCCAGCCCCCAGACGGGTGGCAAACACAAACAATTGCACAAGCAAAGCCAAGCAAAGGCAAACAAAAACACAGAGGTGGGAATTGGTGTCAAGTTTCTGCCTTTCGAAGAGAGCACATTACTGAGCTTTCGCCTCTCTTTATGCTGGCACAGCTTTTACACTCTCTTCATTGCCTTACAACCAAAAGTTCACCCAGTTTCCATAAAAAAAGGAACAAATAAAACCCAAACGCAGCACGCGGCCAACACAACAACAACAGCGAGACACAACGCCCAAAAAAGGGCATGGCCAGCTCGGCCAGGCGTCGCTTTGTTTGCCTTCTGGCCTTTGTATGATTATAAAAATATAATGAGCTCCTTCTAAAAACTCACTTTGAATGGCTTTTTCGAGCTCGTTGTTGTTTCCATGGCGTTGGGCATTGTTTAAATTCACTTCTGAGACTTATCTTTATCTAAAACTTTAAATTATGCTCGCTCCAAGCGTATAGTATCTTCTACACAGCATACATCTCATTCACTATCCCCGATCTGTTACTAATTGTTACACTGACACACCCGCACCACACTAACAATGTTTGACTTTTGAATTCCTTTAGAAGTTGCACTTGAAGTGAGAATAAGTTCAGTTTCTGTAGCTGAGTTCTTTGTGCGACGTGCAGAGAGCGCCGGTTTCGACTCAGCTTCTGGCAACGCCAGGCGCCTGCTTTTATAGCCCATCCTATAGGCTAGTGCAGGTCTTTTAACTGGAAAAAAGCTAGTAATTAATCCAGTACAAAAGTGGCTTCTGAACGCAGGCTGAAGTGGCGAACTATACAGCCTAAAGTGTAGCCGTCCCATAGTTTCATTATACATCTATATCATAATGGTGTGGCTTACATGTTTTTACATATATAACTAAATCAAGTTTTTTTGAAAATCGGATACCTACGAGTATATTTTCAATAGGAAGGATGAATCTGCAAGGTTATCAAAGGCTATCCTTTCTTTTTTTCCTTTTAAAACAAAATTCTATTATATTACTAGAAACTAACTTGCGGAATTTGAATTCTAGCCCCGCAGAATCGGCATCACTGAAAAGTAAAAGAGAGCATATCAATGTAGAGCTTACAAAAGAGCACGAAAATTGAGAGAAAGAGAGAGAGAGAGAGAGCGAGAGAAGTCCCAAGCTTGCTATGTTATCAGCAGAGCGCTGTTATCAGGTAAGGATGAAATTTAGCTGGAATTTACTAGATTCAACATTTGTGGCTAATCCCCGCACTGATTCGTATCCCACTCAGAAGGTGGATCAAAGGTATATAGAGACAACCATGGGCCATTTCATCAGTGCCATCATCCATCCCCACCTTTGACCATCCATCGGACCTCACCCAGCAGGACAGTTAAACAGCACTTAACTTTCCGCCCAAGTGGCCAACACCCATTTAAATCTATAATATCTACTATACACACTCACAGACACACACAAATCCCATCCCCAGACCCCTTGTTGCTGGGGAGCAAACAGCAAACTTTTTGACAAATAGCCAAAAGACCTGAAAGGAAAACCGAAGCGAAGCCGGAAGGTGGCCCCAGATTGAGTTGAGTTGCGCTGGAACCTGAATGGAAGGAATGGTATGGCCTGGTATGGATAGACGGTGGGCTAGGCGATGGGGTGGGGTGCTGGCGGCAGCCTTAAATTGTCATCATTCTGCGCCCCATTGGCTGCTAGTTGCTTTTGCTACTGTTGCTGGCAGCTTGCCCCTTGTTGCAGTCCTGTCATTGCACTGCCTCCAACACAGGAACAACAGCAGCAACAACATCATCTGTGGCAGTCACTCTGAGTGGCGGATTGGGGGCCTGGCAGGTGGCTTTGACTATTTCGAGCGCAAGTCACTTGAAATGACGCACAAGGACATTGCCTTGTGTGGGTGTTATGTGCCGAGTCACGTGCCCCGGACAGTGCATTGACCACTGGGAGACGTTGACTCGAGCTCCTATCTGGGTTGAGGCTTTCATTCACAGTCAGGTGACACAAAAGAAGGCGAGTAAATCACTGTACAACCAAAGTAAGAAGCCCCTTGAATGCAGCTCCTTTAAACAGCCAATATGGGAGGAACGACACCATAAATAGTAGAAAGACAACAAAATCCACATTAATTATCAATTAAACAGGACTAAAAAGGGATAACAGAAGCAATAAAAAGCTGCTAAGCTGATGTTAGCTACCAGCTCTGCTAAGCAAACGGACTCCTTGGTGCCGCGCCTTCGTTGGGGGGTGACAGGACCTTCATGAATATGTAAAACTGTACGCAAATGCGAAATTAAAGCAACTAAAGTGAACCGCCTGGGGGCAGTCCAGTCCTTGGTGACAGCCATAAACATTTATCAAGCCAGGATTCTAGAGCGAGCAAGCACTGCAATTGGTAGATTACAGAAAGGCAAACATTTTATTTTAAAATACGAGGTCCATCCATTAATAGTCCTCCAGGATCATTTTGGGTACAACATTCATGCTGGTCAACTCCTGGAAGAGCAGCTTGCAAGCATACGGCATGGATATCTTCGAGACGTGAGCCGACGACTGGCAGAAGTGGCACCAGGAGCAGTAGGCCAGGCGGCCACAGGTGCGACACACATCCACCTCAAAGGCATCGGAAGAAATCATCAGACGCTCCATAATCAGCATGCTGGCTCCGTACGAGATGAGACAGTCGCGCTCCATTTCGCCCAGGCGCAGGCCTCCCTCCCGACTCCGGCCTTGGGTGGGCTGGCGTGTGAGCACGGCCTTGGGACCCCGCGCCCTGGCGTGCATTTTGTCCTGGACCATGTGCTTCAGCTTCTGATAGTAGACCGGGCCGGAGTAGATGTATGCCTGCAGTGGAGCTCCAGTGATGCCCGAGTAGAAGAAGTCCTTGCCCATGTAATTGAAGCCGTGGCGCTCCAACTCCGCCTGAATGTCGCCCACCTTTGAGCCACCAAAGGCCGTGCCGTAGTGGAATTTGCCCTCGAGAACTCCAGCCTTGCCGCCGAGCAGCTCTAGAGTCTTGCCCACTGTCATACGGGAGGGGAAACCGTGGGGATTCATGATCATGTCCGGACAGATGCCAGAATCATTGTAAGGCATGTCCTCCTGGTCCACAATGAGCCCTGTGACACCCTTCTGACCGTGCCGCGAGCTGAACTTGTCGCCAATCTCCGGAATGCGCGTCTGGCGCAGAAGGATCTTGATGAGGAAGTCCTCTTCCGAGTTGGCAGAGACCATCACACGCTCCACATAGCTGGGCTCGGTCCCCTTGTAGCTGATGGGCACCGCTGTGTAGGGGACCTGAGTCGATTGGCCCTCCAGTGGATTGAGGGACGTCACCGCCGGCATCTCCTTGTTGATCATAATCTGCTTGTTTAGTATCTGCTCGCCCGGTGCCACAATGCCATCTGTGTCTAGAACATCGTGCTTGAATATCACCTTGTTGGTGAGGGCATCCTTCACGGGACCCATAATCCTGTCAAAGGTCTGGTTGGCATAACGCTTCACCGTGCACTTGGAGTTCTTGTAGACCAGGCAGCGTCCGTACCCGCGATCGATGGAGGCCTTGTTCAGGATCAAGGCATCCTCGATGTCGTAACCCGAAAAGCTCATCACGGCCACAGTGGCGTTCTGTCCGGCCGGCAATTTGTCAAAGTTTGTCAGCTCTATGGTTTTGGTCTTGACCATTGGTGCCTGGGGATAGACCAGGTTGTACATCAGCGAGTCGATGCGGTTCTTTTGATTGTAGCCAATCATGCCCATAGCCTGCTTGCCCATGGCGCATTGATAGGTGTTCCTGGGGCTTTGGTTGTGATGCGGATAGGGGACGAGGCCCGCACACACCCCCAGCAGCGTGAATGGTTCAATTTCCAGGTGTGTGGTGCCCTCCTCTATGTGCTCCTCGTTCCACGCAATAAACGAATCGTTCTCCTCGTTCACATCTAAGTACTCGATGAGTCCATCCAAGAGGAAATCGTCAAACTTTCGCACGCCCCTCTCCAGCTCGTCCAGATGGAATTGTTTGACCCTCGGGCGGCGCTTCTCCACAATTATATAGGGACGGCACAGGCGTCCGCCGTCGGTGTGTATATAGATGCACCGCTGGGTGTAGGATGTGTGCACGGACACAAAGCTGCCCATGCGACCCTTCCTGCGCATGTAGCGAAGATTCCGCACCAGATGCTTGTGATTCAGCGTGAGACCGAGGACATTGCCGTTGATGAACACCAAGAAGACATTGGGATTGTTGATGGGATTACCGCTCACTTCCCGTATGTCTTCCACACCGGCGTTGAATGCCAAAATCATCACCGGACGCTCCTCCACCTCCGTCGTGATGTGCGTCATCAGAGCCAGATTCTTAACCAAGCCACAGGCCTCTCCCTCGGGCGTATCCGATGGACAGAGCATGCCCCACTGACTGGGCTGCAACGACCTGGGTCCCGATACCTTCCTTGTCTTCTCGAACTGCGAGTTCACTCGCGTCATCATGCCCAGAGCGGAGATATAGCTGAGGCGGGAGAGCACCTGCGTTACGCCAGCTCGCTCCATTTTGAATCGCTTGATGGTCCAATTGCCCGAACTGATGGCCGACTCCAGGCCGGCGGTAATCTGTGCCGCTCTCATATGCTTCACCACATCGAACTGCGCAGCCTTCACTTTGGGTATGTTCTTGTCCGCGATCATTTTCAGCTCCCAGTTCATGCGCTTGAACAGATCCTCGAACATGAGCGAGATGAGTGAGCCAGCCAATTCCAAACGCTTGTTGCCATAATAGTCCCGATCGTCGAAGAGCGTCTTGTCCAGCTCTGCGGACATCACACGTCGCACCATCATGGAAACGTAGATGGCCTTCATTTGGAAGTTGAAGTTGTCCACTGGAACGTGCGCAAGAATCGTGGTGAACAGCAGCTCACGTGCCTCTTCTGCGGGTGTCTTTGTGGTGGCGCTTTGGAAGCGCTTTACCACTAATTTGGAGCCTGAAGAGTGTGCAAATTAGACGGCTAGTTTCGAAGTTAACAGTAAGCTCTCACCCATATAGTCCAGAGCCCGCTGCTGGGTAAACACCTTTAAGTTGAAGGCCTCCAGCAAGGAGGCACCAAACCGATTCTGCGACTTTGTGTCTATGCCAATGTGTGCCATAATCTCCTGGTCGGAGACAATGCCCAACGCCTTGAATATGACCACAATTGGTATATCGTCCGTCATGGAGTTGTGCTTCATGTAATAGCGTCCGTGCTTGCTCAGCACCAGAGTTCGGGACTTCTTCTCATGGGTGGACGACGTCACCTGGCACTGGACTACGCCATTGAAGTCCTCGGTTAGCATTTTGTTCCACGACAACTGCTCCTGGATGAGTATCACCTTCTCCTGACCACGCACCACAAAGTAGCCGCCAGGATCCAGTGGACACTCGTTCAGTTTGGATAATTCAAACTCGGACTTTCCAGTCAGCACGCAATTGGAACACCTTAACATGAGAGGCATCCTGCCGATGAGCAGGTTGTTCCTCTTGATGCGCTGCGTCCCGCGAGTGTACTCAATGTCCACGGTAATGGGGGACGAGTAAGTGGTGTCCCTCAGGCGGCACTCATGCGGCGTGGTCGCCTTGGTTATGTTATAGCCATCATCGATGTCGGGCTTGCCCACCCGCACATCCAAGTACTTGAGGTAGAAGAGGGGGTCGGCGCCGCTGGTGACGAGCTCGTTCGCACGAACTATCTTCTTGATGTCCACATTGATGAAGTGGTTGAAGGAATCAATGTGCTGCCTGACGAGGCCCTTCACCTGTAGAAATGCCGGCAATAATTTCCACTTCTCCTCCAGCGGCTTGATGGGTGTGGCCCATTCCTTGCTGTCGCCTGGGTCCCAGATATTGGCCTCGATATGGGCGTCGTCTTTCTTTAGCTCCACCATCTATGCGATTCAGATTAGTTTTATTTCGTAAAAATAAATAACAAAACGGCATGCACGGTTCAAGTGTTGGTAAACGCTATTTAGAACCACATGCGCTTAACAGCCCACCTATCGCACGGACTTAGCAGAGCCATGTTAAGTTGGCTCGAAAATCAAATGGAAAAAGTCAATAGATTACAGCGTATTCGTTTTTTATTTTCAAATGTAAAACTGCAATCAAACATAATCAAAATGTAATAAACACGAAGCTTTAAACCTTTTTCACAATCTGCACCACATCCTCGTCGTTCAGTACGTGCTCAATTCCCACCTTTTGCGGCTGGTGCTTGACCGAAGAGCCCCAAACGAGCGCACTAAAAATTCAAGAATATTTTAAATCTAAATTTACACAATTATGCTCGATTTACACTCACTATTTGAACTCCTTGACTATGGTGCGATGCAGTTTGTTGCAAAAGTCTTCGATGCTGGTCCGCTCGTTGTGCAAAACCACGGGCGAATTGTAGTCTGGCAACTGTCCTTTGGGCTTGGTGTAAATCCGAATCAGCCTTAGATATTCCCACATCAATTCGAGCAAATCGTCAAAGTTCCAGTGGTGATGCGCCGAAATGGGTACACAATGGGGAATCTTGTATATGACGTCCAATTCTTCAATGGAGATCTGATCGATCTTGTTCAGCAAATAGATACAGGGTATATAAATACGATTGCCCTCAATGACATCGATCAGGTCGTCGCTGGTAGCATCGTAACGAAGCGTAATATCAGCATTGTGTATCTTGTATTCCGAGAGAATCGTCTTAACCAGATCCGTGTCCAGCTCCGATTGAGTAACCATTGAATTGAGATTGATGCCACCCTTGTCCTTCCGTTTGTAGTAAATGTTTGGCGGCTTCTTGTTTAGCCGAATGCCGAAACCTTCCAATTCGTGCTCCAACAGCTTTTTATGGCCCAACGGCTTGAGGCAATCCAAGACCATGAAGATTAGATTGCAGGTACGGGCCACGGCAATCACCTGACGACCTCGACCCTTGCCATCCTTGGCTCCCTCGATGATACCGGGCAAATCAAGCAGCTGGATCTTGGCTCCTTTGTACTTGATGCATCCAGGCACCGTCGTCAGGGTTGTGAACTCGTAGGCGGCCACCTCCGAGTACACTCCAGCTAAATTCGATAGCAACGTAGACTTGCCCACTGAAGGAAAGCCGACGAAACCCACTCGTGCATCTCCAGTTTTGGCCACCTCAAAGCCGGCTAAAAGTGATTACCAGTTAATTATCTATTTAAAGGAGGGCGAGTGTCGACGTACCTTCTCCAGTGCCACCGCCGCCTCCTTTGGGGGAGATCAGCTCACGCCGAAGCTTCGCGAGCTTCGCCTTTAGCAGACCCAAATGCGCCGATGTCGCCTTGTTCTTCTGCGTGCGTGCCATCTGTGCGGTAAAGAAGGTGAAGAGGGGAACGATACCAGACAGGTTAGTTTCTGTGTGCTGTGCTATTGATTGTGGCTTCGCTTACCTCCGACTCGATGGCCGAAATTTTCTCCAGAATCGTACTCATGGCTACGTCTCAGGTAAATTTTATTTGATCAACGAACTGCTTTATTATCAAATATGCATGTAAAAAATATAAAAACTGGGCACTCGCGTGGACAGCGGGAGCAGTGTGACCGACCCTCACAGATATACCGAAACATACCGTCTCAATTTCAAAATATACCGTAAATATACTGACGAATTCAAGTTCTATTTTACATATTCCTCGTTTTTGATATTCCATCGAATATTACTAGATAGAAAAAGCGCCCACGCTATGCCCCCATAATTTTATACAATTAATTAATGTATTTTCCACTTGACTGGTTTATTTTAAACTCTTGTTTTTGTTGCATTTTGCCTCAAAAGAGGTAGTAACAAAAACGATAAAACAAAAAAAAAAACCAACGAGGATAGTCGTTCCTATTGTTTAATTTTGATATTCCGTCGAATATTATTAGCTAGATAAAACATTTTGCAATGCCCACATACTTTTATACGATTTATGAATCAATTTTGACTTAACTGACTTATTTTGAATACTTTTTTTTTATTGGATCTTGTCTAAAATAAGGTTTTAGCAAAATATGTAACAAAAAAAAAAAAAAAAAAGAAAGAACGCAAGAGGATAGTCGTTCATATTGCTCAATTTAGAGATTCCGTTGAATAATTCTGGCTAACTAAAACCCTTAGTACTGCCCACATAATTTTAGGCCGTTGATGAATAAATTTTCTTCAAGATTGTCTAGTTTTTAGTCCTTGCTTTTATTGTATTTTGGCTAAAACAAGGCTTAAACAAAATAGTTCAACAAAAAAAAAAACAGGCGCAATGTTGCTGGTATTTGAAGACATAGGCCTACAAAAGGTTTGAAACATTTATATTCTTAAATCTATTTCTTGTATTTGTTTTTGTTAAGTTCGCTTCGGAGAAAATTCTTTCACATGATGCATAAGAAACTGGCAATATACGCAGTACTTGTGAAAATTTTGCAATTTTTTTATATTTAAATTCATTGTTGAAATCGTTTATTTGACCCAATATATACTAGTATATGAACCATAAAATATGGTATCGATGTATCGATTAAGATATCTATATTTTTACAGTTATTAAACAAACGTTACGTTGAAATGTTCACCAAAGGTAAATTTATTAATATTAATGCATTTTCCAACATAAATATGAAGTTTTTTCTTCTTTAAAAGGAAAACCAAGGACATCGTCGCTTAATAGCCAGGCGAAATTCAAGAGCCAGCTTGAAAGTAATTCGTCGCTGTTGAATCGCAGCTTTCCAACGGCCGCAGAACTTTCTCGCAAAAATGGCAGCCAGCTCCGGCAAACAAAGCTAACTGTCTGTCCAAAAGATAAAAAACTGAAATATGAAGGCTTTGTAGAAGAGGTTCCCAGAATAAGGGCACCGCATGAATTTATTTATATGCCACCACCAAAGCTGCAGCCGAAATCCCTTTGCGTGGCATCCAAAACGACCACCGCACCCATTAAAATGGAGCCCATGGCAATGGCAGAGCCGCCAGCCTCCCCAATGTCCAAACGGGGTCGTGATTTGCTAAGTCTAGTAGGGCGCGTGGATTTTTGTTTGACCAGCCACAAAATGTATCCTGATTTGAATGCTATTTGGAACGTATATGGTGGGGCTGATTATTATTTAAATGCTTATAGCTATCAGACATTTAATAATTTAACATTTCACAGGGAAACTGGCACGCATTATCGAAGGAAAGAGGTGTGAGCACACCCTACTGGTGCGTTGTGAAGGACCCATCCTCCAAGGCATATATTACGATTTTGAAGGCGATCTGAACACATTGTCCATTGGCAAGCTCAACAAATTTTTACTACATATTTTTTTTTTTTATCTCTGAACTGCTTTTAAGGTTGCACTGTCCATCTGGTGGGCCGCTTCGTTGGCCCGAACCGATTGCAGACGTTTAGATTCAACGAGGTGAGTATTTTGGACTGGGAACAGCAATTTATGCGCATAGAAAATGTATCAAGATATATTTTAATGCAAAACAATGCGCATAAGTAGTTTTGCTCCACAAAACTCTTAGACCAGACGGTTGCTTTCCGGTATATTTTAATTTTTGACTCTCTACATTTATGGTACTAATAACATTTGCTAATACTTATAAGCTAGCGTAAAAGTATATTCAAAGGAACTACACTGGCACTATTGGATATAACAAATAAAATACCTACTATTTCCACAGTAGATACAAAAGAAGAAACAAAATTAAATCCAATACTGTTGAATTTATTTGTCTAAATGGAAGATTGAGTGCTTTCAGCCTCTCAGAACATGCCTTTGCAAAGGCAACAAATTATAGTTATGTGTATAATTTATTCACAAGTATATTGTACAAATACAAGTATTTTAACGCTTGGCTTTGCACACACGACGGTGACGTTTTTTGTGCTGACCCAGGCACTCTACGCTGCAGTAAGAGGCGGTGAAGCAGCAATCAAACACAGCTTCTTGGAGACAGTGCTGACACCAGCGCTTACGCTTTGCGTCGTCCAACTCCTTTTTCAGCGCGTCCAGTTCTTCAGTCTTTTTCAAGAGGTTCTCGTAGCAATCAGTTAAATCAGACCTCAGCTGTTTAAGATCATTACTTTCCGCCATTGTCATAGATTCGTTCTCTTTTCCCCCTGCAATCCGCGCTGCAAGCGAGCATCGACGTAGTGGCACCTGTCGTGTGGGAACTGGAGCAGGGGTAATTGTAGTTCTGCGCTTCTTACTATTAATCCCTGGATTGACGGGACGCCCACGCTTGGCAGGTGTAGCAGTGTTTGTAGGCTCCGGGCAGTGGGACAGTGCCTTATCGATGAGTTGTTTGGTTACGGCGGGATCTGCGTGAAAGCCAAAGAGGTCAGGTGAGTAGTTTAACAGCATCTTGTGGCATTCGAGTTCCCTTATGGCGGCGGCTAGGGCTTTCGAGATCTTCCCTTTATGCTTGAATAATCCATCGGTCTCTATAGTTATAATATCCTTTTCTAAGACGGAGGCCCGCAAATGGTGTTTGCCGAAGAAGCGCACATCATATTTTATCGGGTTTTTCGATGACACGCTAATCACCTAAAAAGAAGAGGCTGTATTACCTTACCAATTAATCCTTGGATACTACTTACCTTTGCTGGCCAAGGCGGGTAACCACCGTGCTTGGCAAATACCAGCTCATGCCGCTGAAGACAGGGCTTGGCGAACCACATGCTGCACTCCATTTCATTTGAGTTGCGAAAGCAGTCCGGACATCGACGTATTTCCCGAATGTCGTGCGTGACATCGCGCATCAGCCACTGTGTGGCATTGTATGCCTGCTCCGTATGGCCAAAGAAGACGCCAATGTTATGCTGCAAGTCGAGCAAATCAATTAAGAACTCCGTCAAGTACGTATACTTTTTGGTCTCAATGTTCTTCTCAATATCCGCATGGCCGAGCGTATTCGACTTGAAGAGAATACGTTTTACCAGCGCTCTATCGCGACTGCTCAAACTTTTCATGTCTTTGTCCACATCTGTGATCAGCCAACTCTGATGCTTGGACCATGAGTAGCGAAGCAAGCAACTAAGCTCTTTCTTGTTTAATTGCGGGGGGTGGTGGATTCTTGCCAGCGTCATCAGTCGACAGGCAGTACAGTTCTCCGGATTGCTTGACGTATCAGGCTCTAGAAATGGTGGCTGTTCAGTCTTAACCGTGGACTTCCTTCGCTGACGAGCAGCCGGCTGCTCGCTGACAAAGGACACATCATCGTACCAATCTGGACTCTCGCGCTTGACAGATGTCTCCAAAACGGAGTTAAGGTTGATGTTGCTGTTGTGGTCCAGCTGGTGCTCCGTCGACAGCGGTGCCCGAGCCGGCTCCTCTTGACTTTTAGTCTCTACATCAGAGTCCGATTTATTAAGTGGGAATCTATGCGGCTGGCCCTTGTCCGAGGGCACATCGTATGTTGGTTTTTCTGGGTGTTTGCGTTGACAGCACTCGTGGAAAGAGCGTGAACACGATTTGCAGCTCTTTAGTGCCCCAGGAAGATTGCACTCGTAGCAATATCTGTCCGCTGAAGAGGTGGGTATTGATTTCCGTTTATGGCAAAAGGACAGCATGCCTTTTCCTTGCGCCACAAGAATACCCATGTCTATAGCATCCTCCACTGCCTGGCTTGCCTTGTCTGGGTGAAGATTGATTTAATTAACAGTGTAAATGAAGAGTCCAATGGTTTGCCTGCTGCCACTTACCCGAATTCAACGATCCAAACAAAGAGCGCTCTAGTGTCTGTTTGGGCACCGATGCTCCATTCAATCAAACATAATCAAAATGTAATAAACACGAAGCTTTAAACCTTTTTCACAATCTGCACCACATCCTCGTCGTTCAGTACGTGCTCAATTCCCACCTTTTGCGGCTGGTGCTTGACCGAAGAGCCCCAAACGAGCGCACTAAAAATTCAAGAATATTTTAAATCTAAATTTACACAATTATGCTCGATTTACACTCACTATTTGAACTCCTTGACTATGGTGCGATGCAGTTTGTTGCAAAAGTCTTCGATGCTGGTCCGCTCGTTGTGCAAAACCACGGGCGAATTGTAGTCTGGCAACTGTCCTTTGGGCTTGGTGTAAATCCGAATCAGCCTTAGATATTCCCACATCAATTCGAGCAAATCGTCAAAGTTCCAGTGGTGATGCGCCGAAATGGGTACACAATGGGGAATCTTGTATATGACGTCCAATTCTTCAATGGAGATCTGATCGATCTTGTTCAGCAAATAGATACAGGGTATATAAATACGATTGCCCTCAATGACATCGATCAGGTCGTCGCTGGTAGCATCGTAACGAAGCGTAATATCAGCATTGTGTATCTTGTATTCCGAGAGAATCGTCTTAACCAGATCCGTGTCCAGCTCCGATTGAGTAACCATTGAATTGAGATTGATGCCACCCTTGTCCTTCCGTTTGTAGTAAATGTTTGGCGGCTTCTTGTTTAGCCGAATGCCGAAACCTTCCAATTCGTGCTCCAACAGCTTTTTATGGCCCAACGGCTTGAGGCAATCCAAGACCATGAAGATTAGATTGCAGGTACGGGCCACGGCAATCACCTGACGACCTCGACCCTTGCCATCCTTGGCTCCCTCGATGATACCGGGCAAATCAAGCAGCTGGATCTTGGCTCCTTTGTACTTGATGCATCCAGGCACCGTCGTCAGGGTTGTGAACTCGTAGGCGGCCACCTCCGAGTACACTCCAGCTAAATTCGATAGCAACGTAGACTTGCCCACTGAAGGAAAGCCGACGAAACCCACTCGTGCATCTCCAGTTTTGGCCACCTCAAAGCCGGCTAAAAGTGATTACCAGTTAATTATCTATTTAAAGGAGGGCGAGTGTCGACGTACCTTCTCCAGTGCCACCGCCGCCTCCTTTGGGGGAGATCAGCTCACGCCGAAGCTTCGCGAGCTTCGCCTTTAGCAGACCCAAATGCGCCGATGTCGCCTTGTTCTTCTGCGTGCGTGCCATCTGTGCGGTAAAGAAGGTGAAGAGGGGAACGATACCAGACAGGTTAGTTTCTGTGTGCTGTGCTATTGATTGTGGCTTCGCTTACCTCCGACTCGATGGCCGAAATTTTCTCCAGAATCGTACTCATGGCTACGTCTCAGGTAAATTTTATTTGATCAACGAACTGCTTTATTATCAAATATGCATGTAAAAAATATAAAAACTGGGCACTCGCGTGGACAGCGGGAGCAGTGTGACCGACCCTCACAGATATACCGAAACATACCGTCTCAATTTCAAAATATACCGTAAATATACTGACGAATTCAAGTTCTATTTTACATATTCCTCGTTTTTGATATTCCATCGAATATTACTAGATAGAAAAAGCGCCCACGCTATGCCCCCATAATTTTATACAATTAATTAATGTATTTTCCACTTGACTGGTTTATTTTAAACTCTTGTTTTTGTTGCATTTTGCCTCAAAAGAGGTAGTAACAAAAACGATAAAACAAAAAAAAAAACCAACGAGGATAGTCGTTCCTATTGTTTAATTTTGATATTCCGTCGAATATTATTAGCTAGATAAAACATTTTGCAATGCCCACATACTTTTATACGATTTATGAATCAATTTTGACTTAACTGACTTATTTTGAATACTTTTTTTTTATTGGATCTTGTCTAAAATAAGGTTTTAGCAAAATATGTAACAAAAAAAAAAAAAAAAAAGAAAGAACGCAAGAGGATAGTCGTTCATATTGCTCAATTTAGAGATTCCGTTGAATAATTCTGGCTAACTAAAACCCTTAGTACTGCCCACATAATTTTAGGCCGTTGATGAATAAATTTTCTTCAAGATTGTCTAGTTTTTAGTCCTTGCTTTTATTGTATTTTGGCTAAAACAAGGCTTAAACAAAATAGTTCAACAAAAAAAAAAACAGGCGCAATGTTGCTGGTATTTGAAGACATAGGCCTACAAAAGGTTTGAAACATTTATATTCTTAAATCTATTTCTTGTATTTGTTTTTGTTAAGTTCGCTTCGGAGAAAATTCTTTCACATGATGCATAAGAAACTGGCAATATACGCAGTACTTGTGAAAATTTTGCAATTTTTTTATATTTAAATTCATTGTTGAAATCGTTTATTTGACCCAATATATACTAGTATATGAACCATAAAATATGGTATCGATGTATCGATTAAGATATCTATATTTTTACAGTTATTAAACAAACGTTACGTTGAAATGTTCACCAAAGGTAAATTTATTAATATTAATGCATTTTCCAACATAAATATGAAGTTTTTTCTTCTTTAAAAGGAAAACCAAGGACATCGTCGCTTAATAGCCAGGCGAAATTCAAGAGCCAGCTTGAAAGTAATTCGTCGCTGTTGAATCGCAGCTTTCCAACGGTCGCAGAACTTTCTCGCAAAAATGGCAGCCAGCTCCGGCAAACAAAGCTAACTGTCTGTCCAAAAGATAAAAAACTGAAATATGAAGGCTTTGTAGAAGAGGTTCCCAGAATAAGGGCACCGCATGAATTTATTTATATGCCACCACCAAAGCTGCAGCCGAAATCCCTTTGCGTGGCATCCAAAACGACCACCGCACCCATTAAAATGGAGCCCATGGCAATGGCAGAGCCGCCAGCCTCCCCAATGTCCAAACGGGGTCGTGATTTGCTAAGTCTAGTAGGGCGCGTGGATTTTTGTTTGACCAGCCACAAAATGTATCCTGATTTGAATGCTATTTGGAACGTATATGGTGGGGCTGATTATTATTTAAATGCTTATAGCTATCAGACATTTAATAATTTAACATTTCACAGGGAAACTGGCACGCATTATCGAAGGAAAGAGGTGTGAGCACACCCTACTGGTGCGTTGTGAAGGACCCATCCTCCAAGGCATATATTACGATTTTGAAGGCGATCTGAACACATTGTCCATTGGCAAGCTCAACAAATTTTTACTACATATTTTTTTTTTTTATCTCTGAACTGCTTTTAAGGTTGCACTGTCCATCTGGTGGGCCGCTTCGTTGGCCCGAACCGATTGCAGACGTTTAGATTCAACGAGGTGAGTATTTTGGACTGGGAACAGCAATTTATGCGCATAGAAAATGTATCAAGATATATTTTAATGCAAAACAATGCGCATAAGTAGTTTTGCTCCACAAAACTCTTAGACCAGACGGTTGCTTTCCGGTATATTTTAATTTTTGACTCTCTACATTTATGGTACTAATAACATTTGCTAATACTTATAAGCTAGCGTAAAAGTATATTCAAAGGAACTACACTGGCACTATTGGATATAACAAATAAAATACCTACTATTTCCACAGTAGATACAAAAGAAGAAACAGAATTAAATCCAATACTGTTGAATTTATTTGTCTAAATGGAAGATTGAGTGCTTTCAGCCTCTCAGAACATGCCTTTGCAAAGGCAACAAATTATAGTTATGTGTATAATTTATTCACAAGTATATTGTACAAATACAAGTATTTTAACGCTTGGCTTTGCACACACGACGGTGACGTTTTTTGTGCTGACCCAGGCACTCTACGCTGCAGTAAGAGGCGGTGAAGCAGCAATCAAACACAGCTTCTTGGAGACAGTGCTGACACCAGCGCTTACGCTTTGCGTCGTCCAACTCCTTTTTCAGCGCGTCCAGTTCTTCAGTCTTTTTCAAGAGGTTCTCGTAGCAATCAGTTAAATCAGACCTCAGCTGTTTAAGATCATTACTTTCCGCCATTGTCATAGATTCGTTCTCTTTTCCCCCTGCAATCCGCGCTGCAAGCGAGCATCGACGTAGTGGCACCTGTCGTGTGGGAACTGGAGCAGGGGTAATTGTAGTTCTGCGCTTCTTACTATTAATCCCTGGATTGACGGGACGCCCACGCTTGGCAGGTGTAGCAGTGTTTGTAGGCTCCGGGCAGTGGGACAGTGCCTTATCGATGAGTTGTTTGGTTACGGCGGGATCTGCGTGAAAGCCAAAGAGGTCAGGTGAGTAGTTTAACAGCATCTTGTGGCATTCGAGTTCCCTTATGGCGGCGGCTAGGGCTTTCGAGATCTTCCCTTTATGCTTGAATAATCCATCGGTCTCTATAGTTATAATATCCTTTTCTAAGACGGAGGCCCGCAAATGGTGTTTGCCGAAGAAGCGCACATCATATTTTATCGGGTTTTTCGATGACACGCTAATCACCTAAAAAGAAGAGGCTGTATTACCTTACCAATTAATCCTTGGATACTACTTACCTTTGCTGGCCAAGGCGGGTAACCACCGTGCTTGGCAAATACCAGCTCATGCCGCTGAAGACAGGGCTTGGCGAACCACATGCTGCACTCCATTTCATTTGAGTTGCGAAAGCAGTCCGGACATCGACGTATTTCCCGAATGTCGTGCGTGACATCGCGCATCAGCCACTGTGTGGCATTGTATGCCTGCTCCGTATGGCCAAAGAAGACGCCAATGTTATGCTGCAAGTCGAGCAAATCAATTAAGAACTCCGTCAAGTACGTATACTTTTTGGTCTCAATGTTCTTCTCAATATCCGCATGGCCGAGCGTATTCGACTTGAAGAGAATGCGTTTTACCAGCGCTCTATCGCGACTGCTCAAACTTTTCATGTCTTTGTCCACATCTGTGATCAGCCAACTCTGATGCTTGGACCATGAGTAGCGAAGCAAGCAACTAAGCTCTTTCTTGTTTAATTGCGGGGGGTGGTGGATTCTTGCCAGCGTCATCAGTCGACAGGCAGTACAGTTCTCCAGATTGCTTGACGTATCAGGCTCTAGAAATGGTGGCTGTTCAGTCTTAACCGTGGACTTCCTTCGCTGACGAGCAGCCGGCTGCTCGCTGACAAAGGACACATCATCGTACCAATCTGGACTCTCGCGCTTGACAGATGTCTCCAAAACGGAGTTAAGGTTGATGTTGCTGTTGTGGTCCAGCTGGTGCTCCGTCGACAGCGGTGCCCGAGCCGGCTCCTCTTGACTTTTAGTCTCTACATCAGAGTCCGATTCATTAAGTGGGAATCTATGCGGCTGGCCCTTGTCCGAGGGCACATCGTATGTTGGTTTTTCTGGGTGTTTGCGTTGACAGCACTCGTGGAAAGAGCGTGAACACGATTTGCAGCTCTTTAGTGCCCCAGGAAGATTGCACTCGTAGCAATATCTGTCCGCTGAAGAGGTGGGTATTGATTTCCGTTTATGGCAAAAGGACAGCATGCCTTTTCCTTGCGCCACAAGAATACCCATGTCTATAGCATCCTCCACTGCCTGGCTTGCCTTGTCTGGGTGAAGATTGATTTAATTAACAGTGTAAATGAAGAGTCCAATGGTTTGCCTGCTGCCACTTACCCGAATTCAACGATCCAAACAAAGAGCGCTCTAATGTCTGTTTGGGCACCGATGCTCCATTCATTAAATGCTGCATCCATATGCGTATGCATACGGGAGGTAGGAGCTGTTTTGTCATCTATATTTCGCAATCTAAATCGAGTAAATAAATATACTTTGTTGATGGTTTTGTTTTTGGTGGCAACTAGCTCAATTTCGGGTGCAACACTATCGATACTATCGATAAGCGAATTGGAAGAAACATATTTGTTTTGTAGCGTAGGAAACACATCGTATTTACCGTATGGTTAGCGGTAGCAGTTACAATAAAATATACACATTAAGCTGCATTTACGCTATGAAAAACATGAAACATGAAAAAATTAATAATTTTTCTAGATTATATTTTAAAACAAGTCTGGATTTTTGTTTAGAAACATTAACTGGTCTACAACTTTCGGCTTAAAGTGAGTACGACGATCAGGAATATTTTGACCAGCCGGGACGCACAAATAGCTTTAAAAGGCATCATACCGTTTGTATTCGTCTACAAATTAAGTTAATTTAAAAATATTTAAATTGAAATATTAATACTACCTTCCAATACAAGAAGGGACAAAAACATCGATGCATCGATGGTAACATCGATGTTCTTCCACCTCTATTATTTTGGCAATTTCTTTGCTTACGCAAAATACCCATGTTAAAATGCTAAAACAATGAATTCTACGCTTTACACAAACACGAGTAGCTATGTGGAGAGCGCTCGGGTGTATTTGAAGAAGGACGCCACATCCACAATTGTGATAAAGTGCTGCCTTTGCAGTGCCGACGCATTCATCGGGGCCGGGTGGGATGTGTTTATGAATCATTTAAGACGCCGGCACAAGGATGCCAGCAAGCTGGACTGCGATGAGAGTGAAATACATGATGAAATAGAACTAGAGTTGGCAGATGCTGAAGATAATAGCACATCGGAATCTCAGGGTGTAGGCAACGAAGAGGAGCAGAGAGAGGTCTTTACGAACGTTGAGTTTCTGGATGACGATACCTCAGACGACAATGTTTTGAGCCGCGAATCAGAGGCAGAAGAGGAAAATGAAAACAGCAAAGATGTAAGTAGACAGGCCAGACAGGCTAACTTTTGATTTAAAAATATATTTAAATTCTTGCAGAACTACGTCCTGAACACGCCGCAGAAGCCCTTCTACAACTTGCTCCGTACGAGTCCGGAGATAATGCTCCATTTCATAGATCTTCTGGAACAGCACACACATCTTTGGCAATCCCACAACGGGCTGTTCAGAAAGGAGCGCCTGGAGAGTGCTCAACGGGTTTCGGATGCTATGGCTAAGCGCTTCTGTTTCTCGCTGTTGCCGCAGGTAGTTTGCACGAGCTCCCGATCTCTTAAGGCCTGGTTCGAGCGCCAGTATGCCAATAAAGTTCGTTCCAAGAGCTGGCACTGCCGCTATCCCTCCTACTACGACAGACTAATTCAGTTTATGCCCACAACCCACATAGAAGTAAATGTTTGCGACGAATGCAAGCGGAGCTTCCTCAACGAATACCAACTGGAGGTCCACAAGTACAGAGTACACTGCGGCCAGAATCCCAACGTTTGTAGTGTGTGCAAAAAAGGTTTCCCGTGCGCCTCCAAGCTGCTGGAACATCGGGCCCGCTACCACTTTAAGCGTGTGGAGTGGCAGTGCAAGCTGTGCTCGTATAATGCTGGCTCAAAATGGGATTACCAACAGCACCTGAACGTGCACTCCGGCCAGCGGAACTACACATGTGAAATGTGCGGCCAATCGTACAAGAGCACCTCTGCCCTCGCAGTTCATCGTCGAACCCATTCACTGCCACAACTGGCCTGTCCCCACTGTCAGAAGCACTTTCGAGAGAACTGTACCCTCAAAAATCATATAAAGAAAGTTCACAAACGCGAAAATTCTCGAAACTACTCTTGCCGCGTGTGCTGGAGGAGATTTCAAACCGTTGAGGTATTGAGATTGCACGAACGAGTTCATGTAAATGTGCAGCAGAAGGAACTGTCGGAGACAGATGCTGATGACCCGGCTGGCTCAGAGATTGAGTAATTTTTGGTTTATTAAACTTATTGAAAGTAAACTTTTACTTGATAAACACAAACTTATTTGAAAAGCTGCATTCTAGGGGGGCGCGTCTAATAAAGTTATTGTTGTACTCATCGTTATCAGCGGTATCAACTTATTGCGCACTTTTAACAACTGTAAAGACAGAATAATTCGATGCAGCTGAAACTTAAGGTTTTCCACGATGCTGTCCGACTTTTTATCCTGTATTAAATGCTGTTTTCATGCCAAAAATAACCCACGAAACAAGACGGAAAATGAACGTGACACATGAAATTTTCGAATACAAACTCGATAGCAGTTATCGATACTGATTTGCCATTCACATGCAAAAGAATGCTGATTGCAGCCCTGTACAAACCGATGACGTGACGCTGTGAATGGTTTTTATCTGCGTCTAAAATGAGGCTTTGATGCAAAATCGGAGAAAAACAATCAAATATCTGTCGGAAAACTAAAATACTTCTTTCTTGCCAATTCGCAGTCAATGTGCTAAGATACAATCCACGTTCGCGTAATTAAATGTTCGCGCGCAACCGTGTGTGAAATATGGCATCTAACAATAGGTTGAAAACGGGCTCAGGATTATCCCAAATAAACTACAAGTTTACATGTCGCTGCTGTCTGAAATCCGATGCGGAGTTCCTCAAGCTGGACACGCTGGCGGTGGCGCGCAATCTGGATCCAAGTGAATCCGATAAAATACCCCTAATTCGTTGTTTGCTGTTCTGCATACGCACGGAAAATTTGCCGGAGCTTCCGCAATACATATGCGTTGAATGCAGCAAGAGCTTGCAAATAGCCTACTATTTCTTGCAAAATGCACTGCGCGCACACGAAATACTCTGCCGCAAACTGTGTCCGGGCAAGCCGCGTCCTACGCTGGCCCAGCGTTTCAATGGCTCCATCAAACAGCCAGAGGTGGGTTGGTGGTGTGTTTGGTTGTGGTGACGCGTGTTTTATCTGTTTATTTACTGCTTTTAGGTGTCGCTGCGGCAGGCGGGTGAGGACAAGGCTAAGCCACAGAAGGCATTTCGGCACGAGTGCAAACTCTGCGGCTTTGTCGTCTACAATCGGATGGAGCTAAAGCAGCACATACGTCAGCACGTCGGTACGGGAGTAATCTTCAAACCATGAATATTTCATATAAATTAACCCTATTGTTCTCATCATTTCAGATGGGAGCTCCTACAGCTGCAAAGTCTGTAGCTTCGTAACCCTGAAGCAGCGTCTCCTGCAGGAGCACTACAGTGCCACCCATGGCATGTCTGCCAACCACGCGGACGAACAAGTAAAACCAAAATCATTCTACAATGCCGCTCCATCCACTTCATCCGCATCCGCTACGGCTGCAAAAGAGGAGGTTAAAGTGTGCACCCTGGAGGACATGGAGCTGTTGATTCCCACGGTTCTCGCGCCCGGGGATTACATCCAACCGTCCATCGATGAAGAGCAACTGCGTGACATAGAACAGCAATTGGCGGCCAGCATGTCGGAGCCCGTTGTCGGTGTCGACACTTTGACCTCCAACATGACACAAATAGAGGGAAACAATATGAGCATTGGCACCGAGTATGTCGTGATGCCCGATGGTACCTTGCAGATCAACGGAGGCGGTGCGTGAAATGGTTCCCTCAATTCGTATGGCCAGTGGACTCATTCTCTCTTGTCTTGCAGGCGTGGTCATTGAATACATAGATGATAGCAGGCCACACCACAACGCCACTGGAAATGTAAGCCTGCAAAATCTCCTTGGAGGCGGCAACGAAAACGAGTCCATGGACATAGATGTCAGTGAGCTGATTGTGGAGGATATGGTGCCGCAGATAAAAGGTAATCAAAAGCCTTCCAATCACCAATGAGAATCCCCCTCACCGTTTCTGTTTGTTTCGCGCTTCCAGTCAAGCCAAAACCAATACCCATTGGACCCGCTCCCCTCAAGTACAAATGCAAAGTCTGTCCCAAAGCTTTTGTCACCATGGGGCGTCTGAAATCTCACCAGATAAGCCACAGCAGTTAGTATACCGCCCATACCCTACCCCGCCCGACATCCCCCACTGGATCAGACTCGACTAACCCACTGTGCCTTTGTCTTATGCAGATTTGCCCAAGTTCTACTGCGATCAGTGCCCCTTCTACTCGCTGCGCTCTGGCGATCTCTGCCAGCACTACAAGACAAAGCATCTCAAGGACGAACAGAATGGAAAGGTGGCCGGCGATGAGACCTATTCCTGCGACACGTGCCTTTTCGAAGCGAGGACATCCAACCAGCTGAGGGTGCACATAACTGAAAAGCATAAGACACAACCCTCGGATATAGATCTGCGCCCCACTTGGCAAAGTGGGGCGACCGCCTCCGGTGGCGGCATCAGCTCGGCTCGAACTAGTGGCCAGGGCTCCAAGGAGCAGGGCAGTCAGCCACAACACACCGAAATTCCACTGGGCATTCAATGTGAGTCTTGAGATGGTTACGACCATGACCAGGGAATTTTACTTCGACTTCTATCGGTTATCATTCGACTTTTGAGGTATTGCGGTGCGTTATGAAATGAATCGCGAATGGATGAGTTTCGATAATACTTTTCAGTTTCAGTTTGGCCCAGTTATGATTTTGTTTTTTCTTATCCTTTGTCTGGGGTCACACTCCCAATTAAGAAATGTGCAACTTGTATAAGTTTTTGGGTGTCTTATGAGTTGCTTCCCCTTTCAATTCGATTCATTTTCCCTACTACACCATTACTGAGAAGGGAGCCATATCCAACCCTATAAAGTGTATATATTCTTGATCGGCAACAACAGCCGGCTTGATTGATTCATGTCCGTCTTTCCGTTCCTATGACAAATTGATTTACCAAAACAACATGTCAAAAACAACTTAAACTGAAATGATATCTGAGCATATAGCTCCGAACGATCGGCCAGAACCATTATCATTGTTTCTGAAGAAATTCCCCAAACCGTACTTGCTCCCAACTCAAAAATGTGTTCTTCGACAACCAAAGCTAGCCAGCAGCATCTGCCGAACGTGGAAAAAGAATGCCTGAGAATCCAAAACCAAAATACATATCATGTGCATGACCAGGCACGATGATGGTCGAATCGAGATTAGGACCGAGGACCATTCCCGCGATTATAAAAACAAAACACATGTCGTTTAAATGACGAGGCACACTAGGATTTGTATTTGTTTACGTCTTTTAAATTAAAGAAGAGGTAGTTTTTTACCGTGTGGTATGTGTGTTCTTTCCCTAGCGAAATTGAATCACGATTTCTCCACAAAGTGCGAGAATCTTCGGTTCCCGAAGCACTCTCAGTCCTGACATTCTCTTATGTTCCTTTTTTGATTTATGGTTAATTTGTTTGGTTAATTCATTTGGCGGTTATTTTATAGGCACCACAGATACCGACAGCAAATAAGAGTCTGTCCAAAGGAAAAAGGAAGGAGAAGAATGAAAATTGATTGTAAATAATATTGAAAATATAGAATGCAATTTGTACATGTATCGCATATATATATACTACATATACTACATAAATAGTGGCCCCCAGGCATCATCTATTAGTAAATTGGATCTCAAATCATAATTGCATTCAGTGTTTTGGCATTCATATACGGGTAGGGCAGGGGGTGATTGATTCAATTGAGCAAACAAAACTCTTAACAAGCTACTTTTTCACTCAATGATAAGAGCCAAATAAGCCAAAATAAACTGATGCAAGTCGAGCGGGACCGTGGTATGAATTTCGGTAAGGACGAGAACAGTGATATTTCTTTTTTTTCTTGTCGTTTCTTTAAGCATTGATCGATTGTAAACTTGTGTTCTTTTTAGTCGTGCCAACTCTTACAAAGATATTTTTATGTGTTACTTTTTTTAAATCTAACAAGATATGGTATCAGTTTTAGTTGAATTCCCTGGTTATTTTATACACATATTTCTTTATTCTTTGTCGGACCCTATTTAATTCAATATTTTACAGATCCGTCTGCAGTGCTGGCGGCGGCGACAGTTGAAAATCAGCCATTGCATCAGCAGCAACAGCAGCCGGAGCAACAGCATCAAGAGCAGCAGGATCAGCAGCAACAGCAACTTGCAGCGGTTCCATCCCAAACATCCACGTTAACGCAGTCGGGTGATATCAATGTGGTGGTAGATGCCACACCGCTGTTCTTTACGGCGCCAGCGGCAGAGACTGGCACTGTGACTGTGACTGGGGAAGAATTGGACGGTCAGGGACAGGGAGCGGGAGATCCGGGTACAATATCCGCCGAAGCAATGGCCAACGGGGACGGCTTGCACATCGGCAACACATATGAAATCTTTCCAGAAATCTCAACGAGCAGTCTGGCAGCGACTCAGCCCATACCGGCATTGCCAACGACAACGTCGGCGAACATCTCAATGTTCGGGGATATGCAGGATTTTATAGACAACACAGATGTGGCCGCCATATGCACCATACCCGCCGATGATATGCCAGTGGTGGATGGTGACGATATTGTGATTGATAATAACAATATTAGCTTGGACTTTGATGCTGAGAACCTGTTTGAGGACTTTGAGGATGAGGAAGAGGCCGTTGGTGATGAGGAGGAGGACGAAGACGACGACGAAGACGCTGAAAATGAGGATGAAAATGACAACAATGATGCAGCCACCGATCAAAATCTGCTGCTAACAAGCGACGACGACGATGTGGATGACTTTGACGACGAGCAGTCCAAGCATCTGCAAAAACCCTACTGCATATTTTGCAACAAAAAGTTTACGAGCCAATACAAGTTCGAGAATCACATGTTTGTGCATCGAGGTGAGTCTGGAGATCCCTTATATAGCCATCTCTATATATACGTATGTATGAATATGCCTCTTATATCCGTATATTTCCTTTTAGGTCTAGCCCCCTACCGCTGTGAGCTCTGCACCAATCTCTACAACATGAAGCGTCTCCTTATCAGGCACTACAAAACCGTACACAGGCGCATGCCCACGCGGGACATGGTTCAGGCAAAGGGCGACAAGGTATTGGTGGCGCGCACCAATATCGAGACACTGCAACTGGATCTGGATAGGAGTAAGCCAAGAATAAGGCTCTTCATACTTCATCAAATCTACAATTTCTCAATGTAATTGCAGAGCCCATGCTGATGTGTGCCAAGTGTCCGTTTGAGTGCGAATTGGATACGGAAATGCGAAAGCATCTGAATGCGCATCACGGCATCAATGATGGTGGTAAGTGTAGCCATAGAAAAAGGCAAAGAGTGCCTTCTCCCTTTCATATAAAGCCATTTTAAAACTATATTTTGCACACTATTCGTTACAGTATCCGTGCATGCCAACGAGGTGTTTATTATACGCAGTGAGTAGCGTTACGAAATTGATTTATTTATTTATTTATTTTGAAGGGAGATCTATCTGATCATCTCAGTGCATTAGATGCTCTTACCAGTAGGAGTCCCCAGATAGCTATATATTCCTTGTCTATTCCCAGAACTACCCTTTGAGTGTCCGCGATGCATCCGCTCATTTGCGGCCAAGAGCACACTGACCCGCCATCTACAGCGTAGCCATTTGGTGGACACGATAATTGAGATGCAATCCAACCAAACAACCACAAACTCGGCAGCCACAGCCACAAGTACCACGTGCACTGCAACCACCTCATTGCCGGCGAACACGGCTGACGAGCAGCAGCTCGAGACCGATCGGCCGGCCACGTCGGAAACGGAGGCTGTTGGCTATGGCGATGGGGAATGCGGTAAGAGCGACAATAGCCTTGCACGAATGAACTCAAATTCCAATTCCAACTATGCCCAACACATGTCGACGCACAATCCGATTGATAAACTAAATATGCTGTTGTTCGATGGCGAACATGATCTTTGATTGTTGTTGTACTCACCAGAGGTAGCAGTCAAACCTGATGGCGCAACGACAACAGCAGCCGGAGTTAAAGAAGAGCCAACGACTACTTCAACCGCGTCCGCATCCGAACCATCATCCATAATATCAACCATAAAAGCAGATCCAACATCAGAAGGAATTCCGAATCCCCCCGACGAATCGTCAGAGCCACGAGCCATGAACGATATAGATTATGTTCCATTCAAAGGCGAGACAGCATCAGCAGAAGTAAAAGCATCACCACATACCGCCACAATAGAGTCTTCGTCATCCACACCAACGCCATTTGATTTTGTCTTTGACTTTATGGGGGAAGCAGAAAAATCCAGGCTTACGCCTACGCCCACCACGCCCAGTTCGAGCAACAAACAAATCGTCAGCAGCACAGATCAGTTCCCCTGCACCACCAATCCGAGCACCAGCACTAGCACCAGCACCAGCACCAATGCCTTTGCACCGAGCCTCCTAATCAACGGCAGCGACAAACTGTTGACTGTTGCAATGGAGCCGTCGCCCATTAAGGGTCTACGTCCGCGCATCCCTCGCACCCCCACCTACGCGTGCAAGCAGTGCAAAAAAAGCTTTGATGAGCTGGGAAAGCTGGTAAAGCATGAGATGGATACGCATACCAATGGCGAATCGTCACGCTTGGACTATAAGCACATATGTGGCACCTGCGGTACAACGTATCGCACAATGGCGCTGCTCAAGTTCCACATGAAGCGGCATTTGACCCGAAAGTTTACGTGCAAGTTGTGTTCAAAGGAGTTTGTACACAAAACTGAACTGGACAGGCACATGCTGGCCAAACATGCCACCGAGAAGTCGTTCCGATGTTCTCTGGATGGCTGTCGCAAGATGTTCGCCTTCAAGCATCATTTGGTGCGGCATCAGAATGCATCCCATCTGAAGTTGCGCCACGTGTGCGCCATATGCCAGAAAGAGGTGAAGACCAGCCAGCACCTGAGGCACCACATGACCGTGCACAAAGGAATGACAGCCTACAAGTGTCCCAAATGTGACCGCACATATTTACGTCGCGGAGCGTAAGTACCATATAAATAAGTGACTAGTACGTATCATATCATGCTAAATGTTTCCTCTCCTTTACTTAGCCTTCGTGTCCATGCCCTGTCCGTCCATCATGTGCAGCTTACGGAGACAGAGCTGGCCGAAGTCTTTCGCCACAATGTGGGCTATACCAATCCGCACGACATGAAGGTATTCACACGCAACGGGCAATTGGTGCGCCGCAAGGAGCTGGAGGCCGAAAAGGAAAAGGAAAAGCAGATGGGTGATGATTCATCCGCTGCAGCGGCGAATATTTAAAAATAATTCTGAAATCTGAATCATGCTCATTAGTAGTCCTGAGAGTAATGACACCCTGTACAAAGTTTATATTGTTTATAATTACTGTTTCCATATGCAGTTTTAAACACACACATTTAATGTCTTGAAGTTTTCCCCCTAAGGCTAGACTTAAGCATGATATCATTATCAAAATCGACCTATTACCGACACATATAGTATGTACATATATTACATGCCAATATTTGTATATGGAACAATTGTAGCGATTTGGTTTGAATATATGTATAATAATCTAGTAATGGATTTCCTTTAAGCGGATCTGGGAATGGTGGCCTCGAATTACAGTCGTTCCACACTTAACTGGCAGCCGATGCACTCGAGTGGGACTGCAATGGCAACTCCCCTACCCAAGGGATGGTCTCAACCCAATCACGACCAACGCGCTCTGCTTGGCCAAAGAGCTATACAATAGTCTAAGAATATAACACATTTATTTTTATATAAGCTATAGACTCCAAATAGGGGTAGAGTAGCGAACGCCGATTCGACACATTTTTTTTTGTAAATTGGAATTTATATTTATATTTGAAAGCAATAAACAACCTGTTAGCATAATCTTTCCGTACGCTCGATGTAGAAGTGCCTTCTATCCTTCTTTATTTTTCCATTATCGCATATCTGATACAATTCAAATATCCCCTTTTATGAAGATCCTATGTTGTGGATACAAACAGATTGTTTAAAACAAGTTTACGTGTATTTACAAATGTAACATAATCACTTTGAGTCAGTTCGGTTTAATTAATAAAGTAAGCAAAATAGTACGCTAACATAGGTAATCGTAGATGCATGAATACTAATGGTATCAGAATAATCAGTTCATTTTGGTTAAGGGATGAGTTCCGTTTTCAAGTTGTTCCTCTTCCAAGTCCACTGGTTCTCCAAGCTGCTTAGCTGTTGATATGATACATAATCGTCTTTGGCAAACTCCTTCAAGCGAGCTATCTGCGTCATTGCCTCGTCAAAGGTTGTTATCGGATTGTGAATAAATTCAGGTGCATCTAATGGGGAAATCACAGTATCCTCCTCATCATCCATTATGGGCTCGCATTTCACCAGGATGGCCTCAAACTGCTGCACGTCCAGTGTTTCGCGTTTTGGGTGGAAGGTTATGTTGTGTCGTTTGCGCCACTTCTGCAGCCAACCGTCTGAGGCCGAGAAGCCAGTGTATCCCAGATGCTGGGCTATTTCTCGCGCCTTTGTCCTTACCACCTGTCCAGACAAGCGAATGTTCTCGCTTCTGGCCCTGGTGAACCAGCTGAAGCACAAATCATCAATGTTGGAGCCCTGCTGGCTCAGACAGTTCTTCTTCTGATGGCCATTGACTCCTGATTTCAATTTAGTATCGATTTGCCCTTTGTTCTTCAAAATTCCAGCTGCTTGTGTTTTTCCTATATTAAATCTGGAAAAAGTAAATTTTTTTAGACATGTTGTTTATGCATTTAACAGCTGCTTGTGTTTTTCCTATATTAAATCTTGCCTTCTGGCAAGATCCCGAACGGACAGTTTCTCCTTCTCCTGCACCTGGATAACTTCGCTTTTTTCGTTCAAAGAAAGCAATCTACGGGGAGTCCTGCTTCTGCCAGGCGGCATTTTTAGTTGCGTTGCTGCAAAGTCTGCAGGCGGTTCGCCTCAAGCGCCTAAACAAAACTCAGGCAAGTCGCTGATAAATATCCAAATAGATTAGGCCTCCCCTCCCACTTGTTTAAGACCACATAATTTTTATTTTCTTTAGGTTTAAAGCCCGCTTGAGTAAAGGTGGAAATTGCCAAGTCAGAGAATTGAAGATGTTGGAGTACTTGATATAGTTCTACATCAATGAAGTCAAAAAGTTTGGTACGCGCTGATAAGAATTTTTGTAAATATCATTATACTTTCTTAGAGATGGGGAGTTTTTCCTTGTGTTGTATGGCACAATTAAAAATTAGGCGTCATCGATGTTATTTAAAACTATATGGCCAGTGTGTGCCCATCAAATTTTTCTGCTTAGAAGTCGGTTTTTTCCTTTAGCCAGGCTGACCATTTACGGCATATTTTGACGTCGAAATTGAGTTAACGGCATATTTACTCAATTTCATCATTCATTGGTACTCACATCCTTGTCACCCATTCACTTTCAAACAATTTCTCTTTGGCGCGCACCACTCGCAAGCTTGATATCGATATGACCATTCTGCTCAATAGAGGTGGTAGGACATCGATGTTTGCGAAAAGAACTGCAAAAGAGCGGTACAAAACACATTGTCGGCAGTCAATTTTATTTCCTTCTTAAAACAAACAAACAAGCCTGTAACAAACATTAAAAACAACAAACAGCAGCTAGAGAATCAAAAGAAAATAGGAGCGACAATGGAAGCCGCAACCGCTTTTGCGGATTCCGCGCTGTCGCCGATTAACAAACGGAACTTGGCAAAGTGTCGAGCGTGTCTATCTGTGAATCGAAAAACCGTGAAGTTGGACGCCAAAATGCCAAATCTGCAAAGGTCGCGCACCTATGGCCAGAGTCTGAGTCAGTGTACCAACCTGGAAATGAGGGCGATCAGCCCCGGCGGCTACCACTGGCCCATGCAGATCTGTGTGCGGTGTTGCCGCGCCCTCGAGGTGGCAACGCACTTTGTGGAGATGGCTCTTGAATCCAATTTGAAGCTGTATGCCGAAGCTAAAACGGTGAAACTGCCCAGTCCCCCCGGAGAGCTCAAGCGGAAGGCTAGCTCCGAGACGCTTCAGTGGAATCAGTTCAGTGAGGAGTTCGACAAGTTTGTGGAGAGCTACGATGGTGTGTCAGGACCAATTGAGGAGAATGTGCTGTATATGAGAGGTGCAAAGATTCCGCGTCTGGATGCGGATGTTACGGCCAAAAAGACCCCAAAAGAGGATGATGGTACGAATCTTTCTCCCTCTCCTGTCCTGTTTTGTATATATTTAATGTAAATGTTGTTCTATTAGTGATTCTGTTTGATGTCAAGTATGACAACAACGATTTGGAAGAGGAGGATGAGAATGACGGCTCAGATGCCAAGAACAATGAGACCTTTTTTGAGAATAGTATTACGACGGGCTCCCCATTGCCACCAGGCAATCCTCAGGCAATCAAATCAGTGGGCGGCCAAAGTGGCGAGAATAATAATAATTACAAATTTAATTTCAACAATAACAAAAACGGTGACATGTCCAGTTTCCCCGATGTCGAGCGCGATCTTATACAACGCGCTCTGTACATGACACTGAACGATGATGACAGCAACACGAATAACACGGCGCAGAAAGAGCAGGCCATTGAGTCCATCAAAAACATACTGCTAAATGGTAAACCGAGTAATTGAGTATTTGAATGTATTAACCATGGACTTCTTGTTTTGTAGAGAGTGAGAGTTTTGGGTCCCTGCAAGGCTCCTCTACGAGTGGTGTAGCAATCAGGAAAGATAGCCCCGACATACCCATGCTGAACTGCCACATCTGCGAGTATGCGAACACCGAGGCGAAACAGATCAGGAGTCATTATATTGGCATTCACAAGATGGATATGGCCGAAGATGATATCATTGGATTGACCAAAAGTGCGTATCCAGTAAATTGTATATCTGAGAAGAACTATAATTCTCGACTTCGTTTTAGATCAAAGCTTCAAGTGTCGCCCTTGCAATAGTTATGATACGAAGAACCGACAGGAAATGCAAAAACATCTTATTCATCATCATAAAATTGATGGGGATTTTGGTAAGCAGAAGACAAAAATTTGTATGATGCCTACATCCTATTCTGTATGCTCTCTGCATTACGACTTGCAGAAATGTACTGCTATGTGCAGCAGAACTGCCCAGCTTGTCCGCGGGTCTTCAAAGATCAGAGATCAGCCAGAACTCATTATACAAGGATGCACACTCAAGCGGCCCGAGAACTACCCGAAGCGCACACATGCGGGGCATGCGGTAAAGTTTTCAACCAGAAGGCCAGCTTGCAGGCCCACCAACGATTCTGCCAGGTGAAGGACCCCGTCCAGTGCACTTTCTGCGAGCTGAAGTTCAGTAGCCTGCGCAAGTACGAGATCCATTTGCAACAGCTACATTCAGTGGACACACTGCATGCATGCGAAATCTGTCACAAGACTTTCAAGAGTGCAGACTTCCTGGCCGTACACCGTAAGAGGCACTCCGAGCGCCATTACCAGTGCGACAAGTGCTCCCTAAACTACATCAACGCGGCCGAGCTACGAGTGCACTACGAGCGCGCCCATGTAAACGACGAACAAGTCAGCTGCCTCATATGCGGGAGTCAGTTCCAAAACTTTGCTTTGATGCGCGAGCATGAGAACAGGAGTCACCAGAAACAGGTTTGGCGCTGCGATAAGTGCAACTTTGAGGCCTCATCGCGGGCTCGCATGCGTCAGCATCAATTTGAGCACACCGTCTATCCTTACAAATGCAGACACTGCCCCGAGGAGTTTGCCGATCGCAAAAAGTACGTATGGGAACTCGAAATTGCCGACAGTTGGCTGCCATAAAGTAATTGAATATTGATTCTCTGACTATTTAGAATCCGACTACATTCCAAAAAGGTGCACTGCATCGAGCTGAGCGATGAGCAGCTGGCCGAAATGTTTCGCGAGAGGACTGGCTATACAAATCGGCACGATGCCTTTAACAAGAATAATACCTCACTTGAAATTCCAGGATTTAGCGAAGATTGCTTTAGTGAGCTGAAAAACCTGGGGGTCGACTACGACGATATCACATCAGATCTCTTCTCGAATTCCACCACTCTGGACGAACTGCTCGACCTGATTCCCTGAACTGAGGACCGATCCGATCCATTTACCTGCATAGAAGTTAAGAGATCATGAAACATTACAAAAAAAGAATAGCTAACGAGAGCTAGAAGACTGTACCCAATTTACACCACACCAACAATCGACCGACAAATTTCCATTACTTTGTTGCTTTCTTAAATTATTTTGCTCAGATAACTCAGACCGAACCGAAACGAACCTGCTGGTGGTATTTACATTCACGTGTATTTCACTGCAGGTACATAGAAACGAAACCATGATATTTCTGAAGTTACCAATCTCAATAAACCGTTAGAAAAGTGCTTCTGAAGCGCCCCCAGATCTTTTGTTACTTCTTCACTCCAGACTCGGAATATATTTAAGCTACTTTAATTTGAAAATCTAATTAACGCCTTGGACGAATTTTGAGAGGAAGTCTGTGGGCTTGGGCTCCTGCGACTCCTTCCAGTAGCGCATAATATGGCCTTTTTGTTTCCAGATCTCCACCGTCTCCTTCAGCTCCATTTGCCCCTGTAAATAAGATGTCGATTAGATACTGAATGATTTTGTCCCAGCGTATACGCACCTTGATGACGAGCATGTCAATCACGCGTATGTCGGTTACATGACGGTCCTTGACAAATTGCTCGCGCAACTTGGAGCGGCACTGCTCCACAGTCATGGGAATATCGTAGTCCATAACTGGAAGGGTACCGAATTGTTTATATAGTGTCGGGACACTAAAAGATGACATAACCAAGAGCACTCACCGATATAGGGAATCTGGCGGTACCAGGCCTTGTAAAGGTTCAGGGCACGCTTGCGTGCCTCCTCCCTGTCGACGGACAGAATGGGACGCACCTGCTGTACGGCCCGTTTAATGGCTTCACGTCCGGCCATGGCTTTGTTTCGGTTTTTTGCGCAAAATTATTCGGACCGAAGTAATTAGTCTGCTTTTCAGTGTGACCGACCCTCAGAAATATATCGAAACATACCGTCTCATTTAAAAAATATACCGTAAATATACTGACGAATTCAAGTTCTATTTACATATTCCTCGTTTTTTATCTTCCGTGGAATATAACTAATTAAATATAACCCTCAGCGCTTCCCACATAATTTTATCCAATTAATGCATCAATTTTCTACACAATTGGTTAGTTTTTAGTCCTTGCTTTTATTGTATTTGTACTAAAACAAGGTTTAAAAAAATAGCTCAACAAAAAAAACAGTCGCAATGTTGCTGGTATTTGAAGACATGATGCGCGTATAGGCCTTTGTGCACCCTATTTCGTTAATTTTATATGTAGACCAAACGCAATTTATTAATACCTTTTCTCAAATTGATATGTTTTTGACCTATTCATGTGTATTATTAGTATCTTGTATATATTTATCTCGATCCTGATACCTACTGAGCCTTGGAAGACAAACATTTTCTCAATTCTATAACATCCATTTCCCCCAGGGTAATATGTGATTGTATGTTTTTTCAGATTTTTTGAACTCTCTCAGGTCTGGTTCTGTTTTGCCACCAGCATGTTTTAGTGTGTGTGTTTAGTATTGCTGGCCGCTAGAACTGAAATTTGAGTTTGGTTCTTGTTTTGGGTCTTTTGATGGACTGACCTACCGTCACAAAATAAATGAAGAATGGGCAGGGGGTGGGGGTATGGTACACTAGGGCGCGGGAAATAAAATAAAAGCTGTTTTTTGTTTGATTTATACCACAAAATATAAAATATTACAATAATATAATTGCACATTTATTTCCTTATTTTAAACAGGTTGATTATAAATTATAAAAATTATGCAAACGCCGTCGGTTCTCGACTTTTTTGTTTATTATAACTAAAACAATGATGTATCTAAATATACAATATAAGAAAATATATATATATACTTAAATAAATATGCATAAATATATATATTTCTTTCTATAAATAGAGGATATGCCTTAAGAAAGTCGCCGCTCAAATTGGCTCCCGATTGAAGATCGGTACGCAGGGAACACCACGAGGAGGCCATTATATATCAAATGGGGTCAAAAATTAATCTGACCTTTGAGTCGACTTGATATGACTTAATTTCAAGACTTTTAAGTAATTAAGTCACATCCATGTTCCCCGCCTAAAATTAAATCTGTTAGATATATGTACATACATATAAATGAAAATAAAAAATAAGCAAAATATAATAAACTTATACATACATTTTATAAAATGAAATAAAAAATCCTACTGCCGCAAAATTTTGAGCTTCTTCTCGTATGATTTTGCATTTTGATTCCCTATCATCCTATCTGTTAACCATTTACAATTTTTTCTAATCAAAATCAATACAAACTGATTGAGCAGATGATTAACCAGTCTGCATATTTATCTATTTTTGACGTTAAAATTATACATTTTTGGACTATGCTTCTTTTTAAATTGAATTTGTGAGACTTTGTCTCGAAATGCCGATTAAATATATCAAAATAAATTTTAACTAATGTAAAAAAATCTTCAGAAGGAGCTTTAAGTTTCAAACTACTGCTGACATAGCCAAAATTTTTATTGAGTATTAAATACTCGGAAGAACATCGGACCTCATCGGACGATTTTAAAAGTTCAGAGCATTTATTGCAGTCATACTTTTTCAGCAGCTTATGCAATAAATACCCTGCATAATTTCTTAATGCATTCTCATTAAATGCGGCTTGGATACTTAAATCTGTTGCTTCTATCGAAAGTTCTAACTCTGCATCTTCGTTAGTGGAAGCCAAGATATCTTCATCAAAAGTTTTAGACTCTGATGCCGACTCACTTGATACATTATCTTTTATAATGTTAATTAACATCGTATCTTCATCGGGCGAACAGTTCCCAGATACTGTAGTGGAAGTTAGAACTTTCATAGAAAGCATTTTACTAATAATTACATTAAATTCATACATAGTTGGATTATTGTTGGTAACACCGCGAGATCTGATTAAATAAAATAAATTTTCTAATGGGTCTTGGTTTAATTTGGATGTAGGTTAGGTTAGGTTAAGGCGGTAGCCGGGAGGGGGGGGATAAGAGCCTCCCGCCCCCAAGCTCACTTGGACCTATAAAAGGTCCGTTGTGTTGCCGCATAATTTGGATGTAGCAATATAAAAAACTTCAGCACTTTCACTCCAAACATTTTGGGCCAATGAAAGTATGGAGTTGATTGTTAAAATCATACCCTTTATGCAGTAAACTTCCTGTGGATATTTAAATTCTTCAAAATATTTTCGCATATCCGACAGGGTCTCATTGACAAGATTTGCCTCCGCAGAAACATGAGTCATCTTGGCTATTATGGGAATAATATTTGGTTTTAAGTTAGTTGTTTTGATTCTGTAACGCCTATTCCTGCGATATACAACCCTTTTTAAGGCAAAAAATCGATCTTTCAATTTTTTAAAGCCATTCTCTCTTTTTTTTTGGTCAGCCATTAACTCATAATATTTGTTTCTATACCGTACCTTGACAACGAAGAGAACTGCACACTCACTCTCCTCTCCTCTCCTCTCTATCCCGTAAACAATCGTTTGATGCTTTAATGCTACTCAACAGCTCAAACTCTTTTGCCAGGCCAATGATGATGCAACAACAACAACAACAGTAACGACAGTGAAAACCCCCGAAAAAACCCAAGCAGAACGAAAAAACTACTTAAAGTGAAAACTTTTGCTTTTTCGAGTGAGATACATCACCATTCGTACTCAAGATACACCTAAGATAGAGGCACATTCGAGGATCACAGACTCTTGAGTATGGCCGAATTATTCCCATCTCTTTTTATTTGAACGCCACCAAATTGGGACAAATAACTTCGCTAAATAAATACAATTAATTGTTTCCCTTTCGATTCCTTTTTCTGTCAATCTCAATCCGAGAGAGAGAGAGAAACAACTCAGCTGCCTCACAGCTGTATATTTGTAGTATTTCCTGAGGCGAAAATCGTGAAAATATTATTTAATGTTTCCATGGACTGAAGTAATTTGTTCTCGTATTACAGATGGAAGTGAATGCATTTGAGATCCTCGCTAGCATCCCCGACGATCCAGACACGGGAAGGTTTTTCGCTCAATCGAGGTATCTGAAGCTGGAGATACCACCCAACGCGGAGGGCTGTCGCCGGTTCCTGCACGGCGTGGCCGTCAAGGAGACATTCACCGGCGATGTGGTGATGGAGGACTGTGTCGAGATGACCACCAGCAGTGTGCTCCGCTACTGTGGCATCGTTAAGGTGTCTCGGGCATGCATTCTCAAATATATATACCCCGAAGATTTCTTTGTATCAAAATACAACACCAAAGAACCCTAGAAATAATTCCTCATGCTTGGCTCCCCAATGACTGTCGTGAAATTCGATTGAAATAAACCATTAAAATAAACCCTCAAAATGAAATTAAAAAAAATAAGAGTCACTCAGCAAATGCTAATCGACCGGCAAGCAAAAAAACTATCAACGGCCGAAGCTTTAGATACACTTGCAGACTTAATTGAGTTACTGGCAGACAGATTCGATGCTCGACCGATGGCTCCCACATATGATTAAGTGACGGGGGTTCCCCGTCTTACACGATGGCCATCAGATATGCTCCCCGCTCTCTGTGGCAAACACGGCTGAACGAACATCGATCGAAACTTTGCAAGGGTATAAAAACTATCAACGACAAACATCAAATGGGAATGTGAAACACATAGACCTCGACCTTGACTTTCATACAAACCGAAAAATAAAAACAAAAACAGCCCACACAAAACGACAAGGACGTGCATGGGTCTTGCCCAACACTCTGGATGTTTTGGCGGTTTTCTTCATTAATATTGACCAAATTCTTTGGGACAATTGGTCAGTGCAGGCCCTAAATGGAAACCGGTAAGACGTTCAGACGGATCCAACATTGACAGGTGGTAATTGATGGCCCGAGGGTCGTTTCTGCTTTTGGCCAGGTTTTGTTGCGCTTTGATTAGCAGTCAATTGGCGCCTTCATCAATTGAAACTATTTTTGGCCACCATTTTGGGAGGGGGGACCAGTTTGTGGGAGTTTCTATGCCAACAGTTAGCTGGTAATTGGCTTAAATTGTTTTCGGGTGCCAAAATGAACTTTATAACTCAGAATTTTCCCCGCTCTTTCAGTATTTCCCCACCTTATGTGAGTCCTATCAACTGCATATTGCGTCTTTCGCTTGTTGCATAATCGAGTGCAGTATGGGGCAGCCCCGGGGGCACTTTGGGGGCAACTGCATAAACTCTGAAGGCGAACACGTCAGTCTGCCACACAGTCTGTGGGGTCTGTGGGTCTGAGGGGAGCGGTGAGGCAAGTGGAGCTCGACAATTGGGTCAAAATTGTTTACACTCCGCTGCGCATGCGTCGCCGTCTCGGTTTCGGTTTCGGTTACAGTTGATGTCTCGTCTACCCCTCCCTCCCCGACGGCCGTCGGTCCGGGTCCGTCTTCTGCAAACGAGAGACCCATTACCCATTCGAAACCGATTCGGAATCCGCCAAAAATCATTTTTTTGAACATTTTTATTTATTTGCTTATTTCTGTGTGGATTTTTTGATTGTGTGTGGAATTTTGTTTTTGTTGATCTTTCGGCATTTCGGTTGGACCTCAAGGCCGTTCCGTTGAAGATTTCGATGGATTTGGTATTGAAATTTCCCATGATATACGCAGATCGCGGCGCACCCGTCGAACCCCGAACTGGACCAAGGAAAACCTGATCGGATCTGGTCAGATCTGTGTGAAAACTGGGGTTGCTTTGGGGTCAAGACTGAATTTATGAAAACCCATTAATAACCCAATTGAGTGTTGAAACATGTTTTTGGATTGGGATTTTAAGGAAAAACCAGCGATTTATTCTTCGTATAACTTATGGATAGTAGGGGATTTGCATGGACAAATCATTTAGTTTTCAACGCATTTTCAACACATGTATTCAGCTTCAGCTTCAGCACGCACTCTTGCCCAATATGTCGGAGGGTCAGTCAGGGGTTAAGCTTCGCAGCTTTACAGCTCTACAGTTGCCCAACACAACACAAATAACCACATAAGAAAATACACATTGAAACAAATTTGAAAAATGTTTCCCAAAAAATATTTGTAATTCGGAATGCAGAACAGAAATCACACCAGCAATGTAAATGGTAAAAACAAACACCGAAACTGAAACTCACTTTCACGCGGCTCGATAATCAATCGGTCAATCAATCAATCAATTAGTTTAAAAAGTGGATGTATGTATGTATAGCACTGCGAGGGTAACCGAAATCGAGTTCGAAAACCAATTTGATTCGATGTTCGATATCGAAAACAGTTCTGTAACGATATGGTCGTGGCGCCGCGACCGCTGGGGAATATATGATTTTGGCGCCGGGCTACTTGGTTACTGGGTTTTGGCGCACGCGAAAGAGAACTAAGCGGCGACCAAATTGTTTAAACTTACAAAAGCTACATAGGTAGTTACCGGCGGCGACTGCGTCGACAGCGGCCGTGGCAGCGCGAGGCGGGGCGGCCCGAACCGGACTGCGGGCACAGTGGAAGCTATCGGCCTAAAAGCAGTCGAATAGCGGCTTAGCGTATTCAAATTTGTTTGAAAAATGAGTACAAATTAACTAAAAACTAATCCTAGTATCTGCACACCGTTTTTCAAACCTGCATACACCATCAGTACCGAGCCGCGCTTTAATGTGATTTTCTCACCACCGCATTGCCAATCGTGCCCACTGTGCCAAGTCGAGCTCCAAAATGCAGGCAGAGACGGCAGCAGCGGGAGAGCAACTCCAAGCCCAAAGCTCGTCGAGAGTTGGCAGAGGCAGCGTAAGCGCTGCAAACGGCACAAGCTGCAAGTGCTGCAGAGGCAGCGGCAGTAAGAGAGTGCTGCTGCTTCATTGCATAAGAGCCGCCAGCAGATCCAGCAGCAGAGCCAGCAGCAGAGCCAGCAGCAGTGTAATGGATACAATACAATGCCCACCATCGCGACGGCATGGCCGAAGATCGGAGATCGGTGATCAGGGGTCCCGCCCTACACGGGCATTCCGACTTCTTGGGCCAAAAGAAAAACATAAGCCAGCACGAAATTCAGGCATTTAATTGTTTATGAAACATTTACATATGCAGTGTGTGACGCTTTCGTTGTATGAACTGGCACATCTATATACTGTATGGTTAGTGGTTCTACCCCAGCAGTACCAGCAGTGAGCGATGACGAATGTCATCGAGGCGTTGACGCCAGCCAAATCGAACCCTTTGTTTTTTCTTTTGTTTCTTTCTTTTCCGCGCGTGCCGAACGTAATTTGGTTCTGCCGACCGTGCGCAGTAGCAGAGAACTTCGTTTTATCAAAGACTATACAATACTATATTATACTATACTATACTATACTATACTATACTATACTATATTGTATAGTCTTTGGTTTTATCTTTTCGTCTTCTTTGCGTCTGCGTCGACAGAACTCTTTTGCTTTGTTCTTTGCTATTTGCAATCGTCACACGGAGTTTTAATAAGTGAAAATAAGTAATCTGTGATTATTATTATTATCAGGTAAGTGCAGTTTTTAAATAATTAATAATATGTGTTGTACGCGTGTTAAATAAAAAATTATTTCAGCGGCGGTGAAGATGAAAATACCCGACGAGCCAGCAGAAAAAGTGATTCGGAAGGCTATTCACAACATTAAGAATAGTCATTTTCAGAAGACCTCAAGAGAAAAAAAATACAAAGCAGACAATAATGAATAATAATATAAAAAAATAATTGGAAAAATAAACAATTACAATGTATTACTTTTTATATTAAATGCATGATTTTTAGGTAAAAATCATCGCTTATTATGTGCATGATCTTTAGGCAAAAATCATGCATTTAATAAGCGATGATTTAAGCCAAAAAATCATCACTTATAAAATGCATGATTTTTCGTGAAAAATCATCGCTTATTAAGTCATGATTTTTCGGCAATGCTCGATGACAATTTCATCGATTATGCCCTAGGACATCTCCATGTTAATGTCATCAGCTCAGCGTATGGCCGGTCATCGACTATGTCATCGGGGGTAGTGACGCGTTCATCGACGTGTCAGCAGCTGAGTCATTAATGACCCGTACTGCAGGGACTTTACTCGCTCACTCATACATACACATATGTATGTATGTATCCTACCAATCCAATACCAATACCTTCCCAAAAAGAGTGAGGCCTCGTAGGCATGAGTGCGCCTGCTGGTAGATCTTGCGTATCTGCGGTCCGTCGTAACACTTGGAGCCCGTCAGCTATTTGTGAGTGGAGGAACTTGTCGGGATCAAGGTCTTTCGAAGCTGAAATGCCGTGCTTTGACTTTGCACGATTTTATATTTATATTTTAACATACTATATTTTGAAAATATATACATATCTCTCTGCATAAATTGTTGGTGGTCCTGAAAAGGAGCGATTTGTAAGGATAGGATAAGTGCCTATCCGGGGTTGACTCCATCCGGATTGGGAGTATCTATCTCGGAGACTCCCACGACTATTGCCATAAATTGGCATTCGGCAGATGCTCCATGATTTTGGCCTCCATAGCTTGAATGGCAATGCCGGATAGCTCCAGGTCCGTGCTATTGAGTCGGTTCAATGTGGTGAGAGGTGTCGCCGGGTAGGAACACACTCGCCAACGAGTAAATCTATCTGTCCCACCTCCCTGAGATGCAGGGATGCAATGTACTGAAAGTTGTAGACAGGGCCCAGCACTTTGTCCATCCGCAGATGTACGACGTCCCGCTGTCCGAGGAGCAACTTCAGAACGCGATAGAACACGTACCGCGGGAGAGTCGCTCTGCAGAATTGAATTCCGGCGAAGTGAACATGCTGTATAACCTTCAATTGTTTACGAGTCCGGACGAGTTTCATATGGATTGGGGTTGGCACAGAAAATGGAATGTTCTGGTTATCGCGGCCTTTAATATGGATGGGAGTAATTTCCATTACCTCCATATGAAATTGGTAAGTGCTCATATACTCATACATTCACCCAATTCTGTTTTATAAATACATATATTAAAACATTTTATTAACCATTTTCCCACAGAGCATGGTCAGGGATAAGGTGATGGGAAACATCGAAATAAACGAAGCATTAATGACGGTGCTGAACGTCATACACCGACGTGGGTACTCCAACCGTCTTTTTTCTAGGTACAGAAGGCTCAAGTGTTGAGGATTTACTGCAAATAATTATTTGCAGTTTTGCTCTATATATGCATACATGTATATTCTTTGCTATGAAAGAACAGTTAGCACAACATTTATTCGGACACCCTGTCTATTTCCACATTCTTTTCAAATAACTTGAAAACAATTTAATTTTAACAAACAAATTTTATTCCATTATGAAGATCCATGTTGCTACTACTAATTTTAAACATAAAACCAAAAAAAAAACCTTTTTTGGCATATCAAAAAAAAAACATAAAAGTATAAAAAAGGCACTTTTCTACGCACAACAATTATTCGGACACATTGTAGTTTGTACGAAAAAGAATTGTTTTCCCCCAGTTTTATTTGTGTTTTTCCCAATTATAAAGAAATAAACGGATGTCCGAATAAATTTGTGCTGACTGTATGTGCACGTACGCAAAGTAAACCTAACTGTTCTTTTCATCCTCTTTATACAATCTTGTCCGCTTTTTGGCAGACACACACACAATGAAAGCCTCAGTATTGCTTTTTTTAAACGACGCCGAAACGACGAGCTATTGCCGACTTCAGTGCTGTTTACGATATTCGTATGAAATGACAAATAATTTTAATTATTATTATTGTTGCAAGCACGCACCACCCTACACCGGGAAGCGATGAAATGAGTGCTCCGCAGGTCCGTGCTCCCCAACAAGTGCCCGGCGGAGGATACGCCAGACGAATGATGGAGTTATGGACATCCATTGTGGAAACTGAGGAGCAACAAAAGAAACAAGAACTGTTCGACAAAGTAAGCAGTCACTAATAATCTCCTTTAGTTAGACTTTCAAATCAATTTTCATCCCATCAGGGTCCACTAACTGTTGAAGCGTCACCTCCGCAGACATGCAAAATTCAGATTCATCAAACATCCTCGCCCGCCCTGAAAGTTCCGAACAAAATCGGTGCAAAAACTCCATGGGCAAGATCATTTCGATCACTCCAAGAACCCAGCAGCCGGAGCTCGGAGCTCCGAGTCTATTAATGGTGACTACCGGTATTGTCCAGGCCCGGTGCAACAGGGCACGTTGGCTGGTGGTGGTCAGAATCAGCGTCAGACCGTGCAGGTAGGTTACCCATCAAAGAATTCCTCTAGAGGAATCAATTAACACTCCTCTCTGCTCTTGCAGGTGCCCTGTCCGTCCCCGGCCTCTGACCGTTCTGCCACTCCCGTTCGGATCGAGGAACAAGATGTTCTTCTCCAGGCCTCCGTAGACATGGTTCTGGGGGACGCTGATGGCCCCAATGACGCTAATGCCATCATTTCTCCTGTCCCACAACTCGGGGGCTAAGGCCAACAAACAATGCCGGGAATACTCAAAATTTTCAATGCGAACGCAGACGTCCGATCAGAGTGGCAAAAGCTGAGACGTGGCTCTGCAAAACTGAAATGCAAGCAAAGAGGTCGCATTGCGGACGTAGTAATTGATTACTTTCAAGCTAGGAACATCGAATTGAACCGCCAACGCTGCCTTGTCCTTGCCCAGGAGATCGTGACACGACTCGAGCACGAGGAAAGTAAAGATTGGACTAATTTAGAGAAGGGTAAAACATGCTAGGAAAATGCGGTACTCAAATTTTTAAAAACGACACCTAATGCAGATATATCAGATGAAATTAATATTTGTTATCGTTTGACAACATATATCACATATTTCAAGAAAAGTCGCAGAGCACGAAGAAGGCAGGCTGCCGATCTTGTTGTTTCAGAGGGAGGAAACATTAATTTTTTGATTTGGCCGCACGAAAGCGAGGAAAATACGACCTCGCTTCTGTTCTAAAACTTCTATCTTTATGCCCAGAGAAGGCCAAATTAGTTCATAAGGCTGTACAGGACCCAGTAGGAAAGCCGACACCTATTTCTCCTGACCAAATTTTTGAACCGCCGCTGTCCTGTATGTATGGAAACATATGAAAACATAACGGTGTCAGAATCTTTTTCTCATTCTTCGAAATATTTCGTGTGCGTCACATTGGTCAAGGAAAATGTCGAACATTGAGGTATCTTTAAGAGGGGAAGTGCAGGAAAATCCTTTATTTTATGTAACCAAATTAGAAATGGACGAAAAAGAAAAATTAATTATTAAGATGTAAGTAAATATTTTGTAGTATTTAGCGCATAATAATAATAATAGCAATTAGCTATAAATACATATGTATGTTCCTTCTTTAATTATGTTATATATTATATCTATTGTGACGACGCTACGGCCGGAAAGAGTCTCGTGGTTCAAGAATAAGGCGTGGATTAAGCGGCACCAAGAAATAGGGTTGTTTTATTGTTGTTAAAAGGTACAGAGCTTAGTAGGTGCTCGTCCGGTCTGTGTTGGACTAGGTCGGTTAGTTGCGGTGGTTTAAGTGCGCTCCGAGGAGAAGTTGAGAGTCGGAGGTTTATATTCATATTCATATTCATTAAACGTAATGATTTCCAAGAGCGATTCTGCTCAACAACAATTTTGAATGGCTTTGAGCGAGAAATGGACTTTACAAGATAAAACGCGCCCCTAGGTCTGCTGAAGAATACTGTTCAGAGCAGAACCCAGCCGATTAGCTGCTTGCCAAAGCAGGCCCTCAGCCGCTTATATTGTTTGTTACTTATGTCTATGTCACTCATTTGTTTGTTAAAGCTTTGCGCTTGCTTGCCCTGCTAAACGCTCTCTGCCAGCTCGCTCTTCGCTATATTGCAAGCAATTAGTTGAAGAGACAGTTCAGGGGATTATGGCATAAAACCCTAAAAGGTTCATGATCAGCATAATTAGACCTACATATGGGTAGACGGATAGGCCTAAAAGTACGGGGAGGTCTAGATGGAGCCAAGTCAATCTGACCCAAGAGAGTTTGGGAGTCAACAGTCCCGAGAAGGAGCTTGTGCAATGACGGCAGGTCAATAAGATTTAGCCTAGACCGGTAGGGTGGCAAGATTCTACCCGAGTCCCAGTTAAAGTTCCGAAGGGCAAAAATTAAAAATTGCTTTTGCACGGATTCAATAACAGCCTGCTGCTCTTTATACTGCGGGCTCCACACACAAGAACAATACTCCAATATAGGACGTACTAACGAGATGTACAGGTCGTCAAACTCCTTGGACCAACGCTGGTTGAACGCTAAAACACCCTTAGTTTAGAGGAAAGATGTTGTTTAACATCCTCCGTTGTAGCCTCAGGAATAAGACGAGAAACAAATATTGCTTTCCGAGGGACCACGAAAAGCAGACTGGGCAAAAAACAATAACAAATTGCCTGCACGAGTCCGATGCGTTACGTTGCGTATATTGAATTTATATGTATTAAACACGTGTTTACAAACAAAACACTGGTGATTAACACAAAGTAGAATCAAATTAAAGAGATGCGATGATATATCAAAACAAAGTCAGAACAATGTTGTATGATATTTAGGCAAAGGGCGGAGAATGCATGAGCAAGAAAAAAACACAACAGGCTTAAGCAAGAGCTAGAAGCGAATTTGAGCGGTTCGTTTTATTTGTTTTTATCGCGAAAAGTGTAATGATTAAAAATAAGTGCAATATCTGAGAGTAAACAACAGTGATAAAGAGTGAAATGGGCGAAAGTTATATGGCGTCGCGCATTCCCTGCTTTTATAATCTCGCGACCAAGGCTTCCATTGCCATTACATGCTGTAACTGGCGGTTACCGCCGATCTATCAATAGATAATATTGAAAAGACTAACATAGATCAATCAATAGATAATATTGATATCAAGCACAATGAAGATACATATTTTTCAGATGAATCCGGCTTTGAATCTCTGGAAAAGAAATTCAAAGCCCTAAATAAGGAAAATATTTCCCAAAAAAAGGAAATTAAAAATTTGCATGCAAAATTGCACGCATTCACTATCCAAAATGAAAAATATGTACAAAAAATAAACGATCTAGAGAAAGAAATTTCTCAACTTAAGTCAACGAGCCCGAACAGGGCTCATGAAGAAAAACAATGTAGTGCTTCGCTGCCGCTCCAAGTATTTGAGCCTGGCTTTCAGGGCGAACATATTGAAAAGTTGAAGAAACTTGTACAAAAAATGGATGAGAGTCACAAAAATTGTGCACTAATTTTTGATGAAATGATCATCCAACCAGAAATATGTTATCTTGCCAATGTTGACCGAGCAATTGGTTACGTAGACCTGGGTCTGTGTGCCATTACGTACATAAAAATAACTTCTTGAAACACGATCTAATTACACCAGTCGGAAAAGCGACATGGAAAGTTATCGAAGTTTTATGAAGTCGATTCATTAAATTCTTTTCGTTTGGCACCTAAGCTTACAGAACAGCACATCAATCCGAAAGGATTTGATTACATGAAAACCAATTTGGCGGTCAACATATTTTCAAGCACGGTCAGCACAGGCATTCAAATGTTTGCTGATGTTGTTAAAAGCATGTTTTTAAAAAGTATCAACGATGGTTTCGATGTATTGAACAATACATACTGCCATGCCAATAAAACGTTCACCAATCGCTTGGATGAATTCGTAAGTTATTTGGCAAAGATTAAATTCAGCCCCCATAAAATAACCGAATCAGATTCCCAAGCCAGTTGCCTGAAAAGGCTGATTGAAACTTGCAAAAGAATCAATTTTGTAAAATGTATTATTCTAAAAGTACAAACACAATAAAGCACCTTTCACAGTTTTGTTCGATCAGTCGAACACATCACAAGATGACAATACTCCAGGCGAGACGCGATTGGGAGCATTATTTGGTTTTCAGGTTTTCAGAGAAGTCGGTCGTCAGCTCTAGATTTTTGTTTTGTTTTTGTGCGGAAATGTCGGAGCTCTCGAAACTGGAGACACTCTCCAACAAGGACCTCCTGGCCATGCGCAAGGAGCACGGCCTGCCCTCCGTCGGGGTGGCCGACAGCACTTGTGCCTGCATCATCCCCGCCGAGGGTTTATTTAATCGATGTTTAAATTAGCTTTTAAATAATTTAGTTTTAAACAATTTAAACCGACTAATAGAATCAAAAGCCATGCCCCCGAGAAGATTCGTTGCGGAGGTTCAATTACGCTCCGAGAAGTGTGGTTGCGGAGGTTCGATTACGCTCCAAAGAGTGTGGTTGCGGAGGTTCAATTACGCTCCAAGAAGTGTGGTTGCGGAGGTTCGATTACGCTCCAAAAAGTGTGGTTGCGGAGGTTCGATTACGCTCCAAGAAGTGTGGTTGTGGAGGTTCGATTACGCTCCAAAAAGTGTGGTTGCGGAGGTTCAATTACGCTCCAAAAAGTGTGGTTGCGGAGGTTCAATAACTCTCCAAGAAGTGTGGTTGCGGAGGTTCTGGGGTGCCATGGTGCGCACGGTGCTGACTCCCTGCGCACTAGGTTTAGAAGAGTAGATGTTTACAGTTCAAAAAATAAAAATAAAGCCGCGTGGCTTCGACTGTGCTCGCCTTTTTATAGCAATTGGCAGCGCCGCCATTTGCGAAAATGACTTCGAAGCAGCGCAGTCGCGCCGCCGCTGGTCTGCCTTGCAAGAGCGAGAGAGATATATCGGCTGTCGCTGCATGTGTGAGATTTTGTATGTGCTTGCTTCTGAGTACAACAAAAATACGTCAGCCGACAGCGCAGCCGCAGCTGGTGTCTCTCTGTCTCTCTCTCTCTGCTTTTGCAAGATAGCAGACAAGGGTGGGTTTTGTGTTATATATTTATTGTATACTTACAGTGCCGCTCAACTGAATAGGTTCAACAATTTTCCAAAGTCAAACCGCTATATCTTTTTAACCAACTTACCGATTTATATGAAACAATTGTTTGTGCATAGATTGATTCATTGTTAATAAAGCAAGAAAGTTTGTGGTTTCCAGGACACGTTTTTAAAGCTATTTATTAATATTTTCAAAAACATTACACGCGACAAAGAGTGCGTGCAAGAGAGACAGAAAATCAGTCTGAGCGTGACGTCGAGCGTTGCGTAGCCACTGCAAATTGATGTGTTCCTTTTGGCTATATAAATGATCCGATCTAATCCAGATTCAGCAACCGGATAGATATGGTCATTCTCTATGATTGTGCGTTTTTAGTTTTCTCGAATCTGCACTATTGTGGATGCAACAGATTTTCGTTCTTTGTGGGGGCGGAAGGGGGTGGGGCGAAATTCTGAGATATATGTTTTATAGTGAGATCTAACAGGAGTACGGATACCAAATTTGGTTACTCTAGCGTTAATGGTCTCTGAGATTTGTGGATGTAAGCCGTAGTATAGTCCTTTGTATACCCTATTTTGTTAATTTTATATGAAAGTATAAATATTGATATGAAGATAAAACGTAACTAATAAAGACCTTTTCTCAAATTGAAATTTTTTAAACATATTTATGTATATGATGAGTGTTTTGTATATATATCTCGATCCTGGTACCTATTCTTGGTCTCTGCGAGAAGACAATAAGCTTTAAAATATCGTTGAAATAATATTTAATAATATTAAAATCTATTGAAAATAAATTTTTTTTTTGCCTGGGATGACAAACATATTCACAATTTTATAACATCCATTTCCCCCAGGGTATGTGTGCATGGAATGGGACTCATTGTTGTGAACCGGTTATGACGACTAATTCTTGGTTATTCTTTCTTCCGTCGAATATTCCCAGCTATACAGATCTCTTATTTTTGCCCAGATAATTTTAAATGATTGCTGAATCAATTTTGATCAAGACTAACTACTTTTAAGTACTAGAAAATCTTTTATTTTGACAAAAACACGATTTCAACAAAAATGTTCAATAGTCACAGGTTGTGACGTCAATGTTGCTGGCATTTGCAGACTCTTTGTTGTCAACCAGGGTATGGGCGTTTGTATACCCTATTTCGTGAATATTATATAAAGATACTGTTTTCCAACCTGCTTTCAAATGTAATTAGTAAAGACCTTGTCTTAGATTGCATTTTTTTGGTCTATTCATGCATTCGATTAGGTGTTTGTATATTAAACCTGATCCCTGTAGCGATTCTTTGTCTCTGTAAGAAGACCACTAATTGCAAAATATCGTTTAAAATAGATACTGACTAGTTTCTGCATTAATTAGAGCATGGGATGAAACACATTTCCGCAGTTCTATAACATCCATTTCCCCCAGGGTATGTGTGCATGGAATTAGCAACATGTTTGTGTATGGAGTGAGACTCATTGTTGCAATAGCGAAACTGCGGCGAATCGGGTATTGCCTATATCAAGCTATATAGATGAAGATTGTTTCTTTAAATTACCTTTTACGTATTTTATTTTACTAAAATACGGGTTTCAAGTAAATGTTGCCGCAACAGTGTGTATGGAATGCGCAACATTGTGTATGGAATGGGACTCATTGTTGCTAAAGCGAACTGCGGCGAACCTTGAAGAAGAGAGGATATCCCACCTAGAAAAAGAGAGAAAGTAAAAAAAAGAGAAAATCCCAAGAAAGGGCTTTCGATACTATCGACTGGAGGCGAGTGCGCGCCAAATAGAAATTGTTTGAAAATGAATAAGTCAAAAAAATATGAATACTAATTTAATAGATTGATAAAATTTATCAAATATACCATTATATAATTCAAATTAACAAATTCGATTCCATTTGTTTTTTTTTTTTTGCTAATGGTAGCATAGCCTCGTAATAAGATTGTGTTTGTGTATATACCCTATCTGCCTTCAGTTATTAAAAGTAGTAACTTACTTCTAAGTAATTGAGTAAAATTACAGACTCATATACAAGTTCGAGTATTTCGAGTACCTAAAATATTTATAGGTCCTTTTGTTGCTGAATAACATAATTTGGCCATCGGCACTCGAATTGGTACGGTTTGAGCCGCTTTGCATAGACGTTACATTGGGCTTTACTTACTCTTTGCTTTTGTTTTGTTTTTCTTTTGTGCGAATTCAAAGGACGCCCATTGTGGGGCCGCTCACAAAAAGTGCACATTGTCACAGCACCAATATGCACAAAGACAGCAGAAAAAAACTACGCTTTCATTCATTAAAGCTGGTATTGTGGTTGTTGTGGCGCGGCTGTCACTGCCACCGCCGCCAGCGTGCTGTACCGATCGAAGCCGATTTTGCGCTCAGTTGAAAACACGTTACGCGCCTGTGTAGAGCGTTTTTGCGCTTCAAAACATTCCCAAGCACCAAAGAGCCGATCCCCCCAGACGAGCTAACAGATTCGAAAGTTTTACACCGCGTGCATTTGCAAACAACAACAACAACAATAGCAGCAGCAGTAGCAACAGCAACAATAACAATTTGTATGTTTCGTTTGTGTTCAAGTTTTAATTTTTTATGCAAATGCACTCGGCAGTCGGCAAACGACAAAATAAACTTTTTTGGATGGTCAACAATTTCTATTTTAATTGGCAGCGCCGGCAATATACCATATAAGAAATGAAAGCTGAATCTAAAAATTAAGACTCTTAGAGTGGCATTTATTATGCATAATTAAGCCAATCAATATTGTATATATTTCTCTTTGCCATTTGCGATAATCTCAACGCACGCAGCATCGCAGAGTCTGTGTTCTCTTCGATACATAACATATGTACATATGTAAGTGACCCAAATTGTTAAAGACATAATTGTTCGACTTACGAAAACGAACCATTTTTTGAGCATTTTGCGTGTTGTGTGGAGTCTTGTGTTACTCGTATTTTTTGCGCGTCTCTTTCGCACTCTGTACGCAAATTGGCGTTCGCTGTTAATTGAAAATTTTCTTTGTCAAGGTTGCTAACGACCGATTCCATTCACCCGATGTGGATATGGATGTGGAGACTTCGACTTCGACTTCGACATCGACTCCCGGGCCTTAGTGCACGTTCGCTTGTCGCGTCGCGCCGCTTCGTGTTTGTGTGTCAATTAGTGTGTTATTCAACCGCGCAAATAGATCATTAAAACAATGCACACTCCGAAAGGCAGAGCAGAGCAGAGCAGAGCAGAGCAGAGCAGAGGCTGAGCTGAGCTCTCTTTCGGCGTACGTAATTGTAATGATGTGCAAATATTGAACTGGAGCTAGAAGCTCTGTTATTAGCACATTGATTGGCCATACAAAACTGGCTTCCTATGCCCAGGCAAGTCAAACAAGTCGAAAGGCTTACCAGTTTTCTTTGGCTGGCTTTATTTTCAAGTGCGGCGCAGATACGTTCCGTTTATAGGCCACTCCTCAGCGAAGCGGCAGTGTACAAGTCAAACGGCTTTTCCGCCTCCCTCCGGCGCTTATCACGGCCAGCTCGGGCTCGAGAATCGGGCGGCGGCAGCTTTTTGTGCGGAAGCCCTCGCATTAGGGCCAAACGAATCGTGTAAATATTAAATGCTCTTTGCTCTTCATATCGGCGAAATAATCAAACAAAACACAACACGGCACAACAGCAACAGCAACAGAACACAATCGAACACAAACTCATAAAGTTTAGGTGCCTGGCTGGATGGCTGGCAAAAGTTATCAAATTCAAGTAGATACGGCGGAAGCCCCGCCTGTGCCAATCTGTGGGGGAATGCCTATAGTTTATGCGGGCAGTAAGTGATAGATGGGAGATACCACAAATATTTTGGGTTTTCATGGGATCATTAAATCATTTAATACCATTTCGATATCGAACTATGGGTACTCCACTCATAGTTCAAGTTACGTCAACCAATTTTGTGATTGATCTATACACAATAATTGCAGTATTTATAAACACTCTAGGTGTTATTGAGTAACTTTATTCTTCTATAAATTATACAATTATGAGTAGCATTTGGCAAAGCAAATAAAGACAACAGTACGTACGGATGTATGCATGTGTGTATATTGTGACTCAACAAGTTGTTCCAATTTACTCAACTGATTTGCAGTGCAAACAATGAGAGCCAGAATGCATATTCATAATCAGCTGATGATCAGATGATTGCGGCACGTGTAAACCTCTGTACTATTTATATATTTACCTGTTTACCTGTTTACCTGTCTACGCGCCACATTTGACCCTAGTTCAGTAAGTAAATATTTGTGCAGGCCATTAATGTCAGTTCTTTTGATTTGAGACAACTTCAGCTTCTGGTGCCGGAAGTGAAGGTGTCCATTAATTTGGACATTTTTGTGTGTTTGCCCAAAACGCTCGAAAGTTAAATGATGCATAATTTGCGAATAATTAAGTGACACAAATGTATAAAAGAAAAAATTACTCACGTTTTAGAGGTTTCTTGGGGAGCGCACCTTTCACGCAGGGCGCCTGTAGGGGATTTTCTGTTTAGTTATTAAGCGCCAAGCGAGAGCAACAACAACTTTTCCCATTTGCTGTTCAGTTCAGGTATTTTCGTATTTATTTTGCCAGCTATGCGCACGATAACCGACGACGACGACGACGATGGCGATGGCTACGACGACGACGGCGTTGGCAACGCTGACTTCAGGCGGTTGGAAGTTGGAAGTTGGTTCAGGTTCAGTTTCAGTTACGTTTTGGCGTTTTACGGTAACGCAGCGCGGACGACAAATACAGTTAGCCTCCAATTATACATAGGTGCGTCTAAAAGTATATCTATGTGTATGTGTGTGTGTGTGTGTGTGTGTCAAAAAATAGAAGAGGGAGAGGGAGGGAAGAACAATAATTTTTGAAAGACTTGCAAACGTGTAAATATTGCCTGAGCGCCTTACGATTGCTCATACGCCGCGTTGGCCGCCCAGAAAAAGCCGCTTACGGTTACTGTTCGTGACTCTGACTTTTGTTGCCGTTAAACTGCTCGTCTGTAGCGAATTGTCGCGTCTGTCTCCCAAACACGTTCTATATACGATAGTACCCGATCGAACCAACCATACCCATGGCAGGAAAAATTCCACTGGGCTAATCCCCGCCCCCACCCCTCCACGGACCGGTAACTTTCACAGCTCAGGGCTGGAACCAAGCTGCGGTGGTTGGTGGCATTATGCAGACATGCACATACATAACTATAACTATAAATCCCATAAATTGCAAAACGCCAAGACGAATAAAAAATATTTACAACTAATTATGCGCCCAGCCAACAAAACACTCTCCCCAACACCACCATCGTCGTCGTACCTTGAACCCAACTCTGGCTTGAGCTTTTCTTTATGCAAAGAGGTTTCACTTTCTTTTTACGCCTGCAAGGGCCGTTAATCACATGATTGGGTAATAATACTCATTGCTGACCGCCCTCCGCGTACTCGCCCCGTACTACAATTCTTGCCTTATCGCCCCGGATTATGCTGGCCGCTTATCAGTGTTCTTTTTGGCAATGGCAGAACACCAGCTAGTGATAAGATTAGCTCCACGGGCAACACCCCACCACTGTGTTAATGTTTGTCTGTAGTACCTGCACGTATCCACCCAACTCTTGGGTAAGCGGAATTCCCATCCCGGCCGAGATCTGAGCAGATTGCAATTGTTGTGCACTGTTCACACAGAGACACAGAGAGACAGAGAGAGACAGAGAGAGACAGAGGGACAGAGATGACCGAGTTTGTCGGCAACCACAAGACCCACACCTTCAGCTTCAGTCGAACCAAAGCGAACGGAAAAGGGTTCGGGAATTCGAATGGGAATGGGAAGGGGGCCAAGAAACTAATTTGATCTCCGGCTGATAGACGCACCAAGCTCACGCAACAGAAAGCTGGAAGGGCAACGGGCAGCGGGCAACGGGCAACGGTCCACGGGCGACGGGGAGTGGGAGAGCAGAAAAATCAAATTTCTAAACCAAAGTTTGGTTCATTTCGAGCTGGGCTTTTATGGTTTTGAATGTTTTATCTGAGCGTTTGGCACAAACAATCAATTCACACCCTGAATTCGAAGAATTTTTGGAGAAATTTGGTTGTTTTTTGAGGCCTGCTACTCGGTCTACTCGCATGGGAATGTTGCCATCTCATCACAAGATTGTGAGAAGATCTGAGAACACACACTGAAAGGCTTCGGTTCTATCTGAAAATATATTATTATATCGACTAATAAAATGTTGGTAAAGCTTTATTCTGCCTTGATAACCATATTCATAAATTCAAAGCTTATTCTCGATAGAGTCTCACTCTCGTTCACCTTATGCAAATTGGAAACGAAAATAACTCACATTGCACTTCATGGTGCCGTACACAGCAGCGATTTCAAGGCCAATCTACTGGGTGAGAAACGAAACCAATCGCCGAGTGAGTGGGGAACGTACATATTCAAATAGCAAACAGAGAAAAGATAACACACATTTTCAGCTGGGAAGACGAAGACGTGGGAGGGATCTTTACGAACAGTTGGCTCTCAGTGGTGCACAATTAACACTCCCCGGCTTTTGGATCATAAAAATAAACATTCGCAAACTGCTCGTAAGCCTCGCGGCAGAGTTGAAACACACTCGGGAATACGTACGTACGTAGTCGAGTCTGTGCTATAAACTGTTTTCGTTTTCTTTTTGCGGCTATCAGTTCCAGACATTCTTTAATTGCTTCAACTGGGAAAGGAAATCATTTTAAGTAAACAAACAGACCCAGAGACCTGTAAGCCTCTTGACGCACGTTCGCAGAACAGTTTTGTAGCCAGCCAGCCAGCGGTATGAATAATTAAGTCACTATGTCAATTATAAAACCAAAGCTAGCCAAAGATATGGCAGAGAATGAGTCATGATTGAATTAACTATGGAGTAGCTAGGGACATTTTTAAAAGTTTATATCGGTCAGCGGGCACGGCACCCTTTCTAGCAAGGGATGCACTGCCAAGAGTCGTCATCCACCACAGAGGAGATCGATATTGTAAACCCACTTGTATTTATATATCGTTTCACTTGACATCTGCTATGTTGTGTATGTTTAAAGCGATTCTGAATACCCATCCCAGACACGATAAAGCAATCAACTATAAAGCAACGACTGAGTAATCAGAAAATGAGACACAAATCAAACAGCAGCGGAGAGCTGACCTTTCGTCGGGCAATTGAACGCCTTTAGAATTTATGAGTGGCTGACTTGTCTATAAATTGTAGCATTTAATTAAATTACCCAAGTGGCAAGGTGGAAAAGGTGGGGAAATGGCACTACCGATGTACACATTTTATCTGTTTACAGTTGATAGACATGGGGCTAGCAATGTGGATAGTGGATCGCGTACGTGTGCTGGTCAACTGATAGGCTTGGGTCAGCCATCGAGTCACATGCTTGATCGTTGATCGATCCGCGGACCGCCTCTGCCGCCAGGCCATTTGCACTTGGACAAACCCAAGCCCCAATCGATCTAATTGATATTTAAGCATGCTTACCTCTGCCAACAATCAACAAGCAACAATCAACTGACATTTGTTTTCGGCCTGGCTGTAGACAGCGGCTGACCCTGCCATTGGCACTGGCTGGAGTTGCGTAATTGCGCATACGCCATGTGAAACGACGAGTGCAAGGTGTTTGCTTGCGAAAGTGACTGGGCCACAGTCTCAATATAGAACGAACACTACCTATAGTATGTACTATAGGTACTCATTTCTCAATCTCGGCAAATGCTGAGAAACAAAACATTTCAAGGTCTTGAAAAGTACTCTATAAAAATTACAAATGCAGCATGACTCAAGTCTTCGATTAGAATAGTAGTAAACTTTATCTGGGGCAGCTTGCGGCGGCTAGGGCCTTAGTCCGCTATAAGTCCAGCTGCAGCGGGTTTCTCTTAATCAAATAAAATTGCTGCAATTAAATTATATGTTTATTATACGCGATTTTCACCCTAAGAGCATGATGAGCTCGAATTTGCATGTTTAAATTTTGACTGATTTAATTTTTGGCATTTGAAATGTTATATTAATTTGTTTGCTGTTTTTGTTGTTGTTTTGTTTTGTTTGTAGCTCAACGAAGTGCAAAGAAACCCAAAGACCCGTTAGAGCAGCCACAGAGCGACGATCGACGGAAACGGAAAGTAAAAGCCATCTCACCCAGATACAGACACAGACACTCCTCTAACACAAGCACAGACATGGCGGAGACGATCAACAACAAGCCGAGCATACAGATTCGGAGTGGACTGCCCTCCCCGCTGCCGGACAAGAGCCCCTCGCCGGCCACCAAGCTGCTGATCAGCCATGGCAAGCCCAACTTCACCATCGGCAACAAATCGCCCAAGGCCGAGGAGAATGGCACCAGTCCATTGTCGCCCCAGCAGACCGCCAACAACAACTACAATCCCTACAAGAGTGCCAGCAACAACGGGAGCAACAGCAACAGCAACAGCAACAGCAACGGCACCGGCAACGGCAACGGCACCGGGAGCGAGATCAACAAATTCATCGTCGGCACCAAATTCAATGGAGTCTTCAAGCCATCGACAGCGGCCACCAGCTGGGCCACCGCCACCACCAACGGGAACGGCTCGTTGAATGGGAATGGAGCTGCTGCCGGGGGAGAGAATGAGGCGTCCAAGGTCGTGCTACGTCGTCCGAAGGCGGCGACATCTCCGCCGCCCGCCGAGGCCGAGGATGATAATGTGCCGGAGTTCATCAGACGTCAGCGACGCATCCAAGAGCGTCTGGCCAAGGAGAATGTGCTGGACTTCGAGAACCGTCGCAGTGGCTACTTCACTCACGTCGTGATCTCGCCAGACTCGCCCAATCGCACCTCGTTTGTGGAGACCATGGCCAGTCCGGCCATAGTTCCGTCCCTTGAAATGCCTGCACCAGTGCACGAGAAGGTCGGCGAGGAGGAGGAGGAAGAGCAGAAGCAGCAGCAGGAGCAGGAGCAGGAGCAGGAGCAGCGGGAGCGTGCCACACCTGTGACTACATCAGCCCTGATTAGCGAACCAGAGACGGTTGCGGCTGTCACCAATGGTCACAGCGAGGAACCCGAAACCACTACCAATGGGCATGCGGATCAGGAGTATGTGGCTCCCGAAGAGGTGGCCAAGGCCATTGAGGAGGTCAACAAGGCGGTGGCTGGGGAGGATGATGACAAGCCCGAGGCAGAGACTCTAGAACCGGAAGCAGAACCAGCTTCAGCTCCAGCTCCAGCTCTAGTTCCAGTACCCGTTGAAAGGAAGATCGAGTCAGAGGACGAGTCAAAGCCAAAAACTGAGGAGATCATCCCAGCGACAGCGGCGCGTACACCCTCTCCCGTTGAGGCTCAAGTGGAGGTTGTGCAGCATGTGCAAAACGGCGAGACCGCTGCAGCTACAGCAGCACCTGCCACAAATGGCCAGGACACCGATGGCATCACCATTTCCCACACCAATGGCCAGAGCAGCGATGGCCCCAGCATACCCTCACCGGACCCCAGCGGTGCCCTTGGCGTCAACTATGAGCCCAAGACGGTGGTTAGCTTCTCCCAGGAGCTGGGCGGTGGCGAGAACAACTATCCCGACACGGTCAAGGTGGTGACCTCTGAGTCCTCCGACGGAGAGCTCAAGGATCTGGCCAAACTGAAGTTCGACATCAAAAACGATGGCCAGGCGGACGATGTCCAGGTGACGCCCGTGCTGCGTGCGGAGTAAATGTGCGGACTCTGGCCAGGATTAGTTCAATTGTTGTCAAAAGGGGAGGCGAGGCGGGGCCAGACGAGAGAAAGAGAGAGAGAGCTATCTATGTATTGTATTTTGTGTTAGCTGCTAAGTTGATTATGAGAAATGTTGCCAAATTTAATTTTATGCTTCGCGCATCAGTCAGTATCGAGTATCGAGAATGGACAATGGAAAACGGATAAAGGATTATGGATTATGGACAATGGATCATCCATGAAGCCCTAACCAGATTGGACTATGACCATGGAAATATCCAGCTGTTGAAGGGAGCTGTTGGCTGCTAAGCCTGCTAAACTAAACCAAACTACATTTATTTCAATAGAAACCATTTGCTTTATTTAAATAAATTATTATTATTAAAAACGAACATTGCTTGGCATTTCCCTTGGATTTTGTTTGATTCTCTTGAAGTATTTCAAAGATAGGACTAATCAGCCTTCGATAAAGTTGGTTTATAACAGATAAGAGAGCACGAACATTCGTTCTAAAGTCCGCCAAGAGTATAAGTTTATTAAAAATTTCTTGTCGAAGAATTGTCTGGACGGCTTTCGGCTGATGGATACAATATAAATCCCCATGGGGTTTGGGGACCTCGCACCGATCTCAATGAATGGATTACTTTTGTGAATGAAAAAACGAAAGTGTTGGCTGAGGTCTAGCATTGAACCCTGAGGTGTAGCTGTCCTTCGCTTCGATATGCTCTAGCGGCAATCAGTTGCCTTCCATGATTAATTGCCTCGATTCGGTGGGTCTTGTCTGTACGCGATAGTCAGTGATTGATTGCGAACATAATAAGTTATAACATAATAATTTAATTGAATTGGAAAAGACCGACTGTGGACGGCTGAATGGTGAATCATAGACACCGACCGAGTCACGTGGGTTCCATGTAGAAGACACCTGTACCTGTCAGGGGTTGGACCCGGTAGCGGTAGTGGCCCGGTAACCATGTCAACTCTTGGCCCAGGCGGACCGGCCGACTGTTTTGGGGGTTGCAGTGCTGACCAGCATTACCAACATCTGTCCTGCACCTGACCCCTTACACATGCGTTAAATCGATATGCCGCAGCCATGAGGTGGTTGTTTTCCCCTTTTGGCCAAAACAAAGTGCCGCTCGACCATGGCACAACTAACGAATTATCAAACGGGGTTCAGTTCAGTTGAATCCTTAGTTCGAAATCAGTTGGCCATGGCACTCCTGTCAGTTGAAAACTAACTACTTAGATGAGCTGCCCCCCGATTTCTGATTACTAATTTGCAAGCGATTATGGATCTAAGTCTACAGGGCTCGCAGGTAGGTGGACTAGACTCCCTCTACTATTATCCTGTTTCGCTGTACTCAAACTTTGGACGCAGATAAACCTCGCCACACGACAGAAATCGAAACCGAAGTACAACAGTCGCTCGTTGACGACTCTCCACAATCCGAGCCCGAACTTTCGGCCCCGTTCGGCAAACTTCCTGCAGCAACGCAGTCGCTCCTCGCCCTTCCTGGGACGACCACAGTCCGCGGACCCCAAGTTCGGACAACGGCAGAGCGTCTACTTCAACGACAAGGAGCTCAAGTCCCACAGCAAGGTTTGTTGAGCTTGATCCACAAGCATATTAAGGATCTTTCCATCATTTTAATAGCTTATACATCTTCAGCGCCAGGTGTCTTCCAACGATTTGCTCAAGTCCCTGCTGGGGGAGCCCATCAAACGGAGCTGGTTGTGCCGCAGCGCCAGCGCGTGCAACTCTTCAGAGTCGGACTTCTCCTCGCAAAAGCGCACTCCGGACAGCAGCGAGGGAGAGCAGCAGCTGGACCGCTTCCTGGTGACTATGCCCGTCGGGGATAAGAGCAAGTTCTTTGGTACCAACTGGACGGGCCAGAGCCAGGGCCAGGGTCAGGGTCTTAGCAATGCGACCCTGCTACAGAAGACAGCTAAGCCGGATCTGCCGGGGCGTGTGTCCTTCAGCAAACCCAACATGCACGATGCGGACTCTAGCGACTGCGACAATGACAAGCAGGAAGCACGGCCCAGCATCTCGGCTCCCGGCCCACTAGCTCTGTCCAGCTTCCACAGCAAGGCGGAGCCACCGGATTCGGCTGGCCAGAAGAAATCCGTGCACTTTGGCTCTACCGCAGCCGAGGGCGAAGTTCTGGCCGAGACGTACGAGTACCCCAAGTGCCCCTCGGAGAACTGCACCTGCAGTACGCGTTCCTCCTCCACCACCAGCATGAATGAGGCCTCTTCCGCTGAGGTCAAGTGTGCCTGCGACGCCCCCAGCTGTCGCTTTATGGAGTCCACTCCGCTGCTGGACATGGCGCTTCCATCTCCGCCCTCTCCCCCTCTGCTGGTTCCCCAAAAGTCCACCACGCCAGAGCTAAACGTCATCAGGGAGTACAAGCAGGAAGTGGGGGTTCAGATCGTGAGGAACCATCTCGGCATGGACCGTTCACCCAAGCATATGGAGCCGTTGAACAACATTGAGCCGCTGCCCAGCTATCTGGACAAGTATGCCCCAGTTTCAACGCCGGCAGCGGCAGCGGCAGCGGCACCGGCCAAGGAGAAGCAAAACAATCTATCCGAGACCAAGAACCTGGCCACTATTATTCCAAAGGGCTCTCCGAAGAATAACAGCACCAACAGTGCCTCCTGCCAGCAGTACCCCAGTGCCAGCGGTCGGAACTTTGGGGCCGAAAACAACTTTCTCCCAGCGGTGCAGGATGACCGACGAAAGTACGGCCACGGCAACAGCAACAGCAGCGCAGACTCGGTCATCAACAACTACCTGAAGGTGGCATCCACTCCGCCATTTGTGGGAAAGAAGAAGGAGAATGTAAAGCCCGTCAGTGCCGAGGCCAACAACAACAGAATCAGCAAGTCGAAGCTCCCAAAGACAGGAATACCCATTAGCGCCTGTCCCGCTGGGAAGCTCAAGAAGGCGGTCAGTGTGGGGAGCCTGCGGGAGGAGCGCAAGCTCAGTGAATACAATCTGGACAAGGTGGACAGCTGGATGAGCATACAGGAGCAGAAGCAGGCTCGTGCCCAGTTCGAGGAGTTGCACAAGCAGAGACTGGAAGGGGATGGTCTGGAAGATGCTAATGACATCGATAGTGGGTCACAGCTGTCCCTGAAGTCAAACGAAGACTCCAGGGACTCCACCTACGACGAGATCGTGTCGGTGATCAAGGAGATCGAAGAGGACAAGAAGAGAGGTAAATTGTTAGACAGAGTGGAGTATATACCCCGCTCCTTCTTCCTTAAACTGAGCTCGGCCCTAATAGAATATCATCTTTATAGACAACTATGCCGAACGTCTTCCCAACGACCTTAAGCTCAACCTAAAGTTGGATTCGCGCTGTGAAACCGCCGACACGGGGACTATGAGTGTCCCTGTCCAGGAGAGCGGCGACAAGTACAAGTAAATATCGAGTTGACTAAAGGCGAAATGAACTCTAAAGAAATAACGAGAATTCCAAACCGTTCTAGGGACATCTTGGCCTATCTGAACAATGTGGAAAGTAGCTGTGACAAAACGCTGATGGAAACGCGGCGGTCCATGCCGGATAGCAATCGTTCGGAAGTTGAGTTTGTGGTGGAACCCGACATCACAGACGAAGTGCCCAAGTAGGTGAAAGATCCTGAATCTTTGGATTCTCCTAGCTTTGCTGATCGATTTGGCTCTGCTTTCCAGGCTATCGGAACTGTTGATGCTGCCCAACCATCAACTGGCCCGCCGTGTCATTGGCCTGAGCCTGCGGGCCAATGAGCTGGCCAATGCCATTCACCTGTCCAAGGAGCATGTGCTGCAGTTGCGCGAGGAGAAGCAGAAGTCGCTGCGGGCCGAGAAGGCAAACAATGCCGGCAAGCTGCGCGACCAGAAGAAACACTACGAGGAGGTGGTGTCCCGGCATCAGGGCTTTATTGAGCAGCTTCTGAAGGATAAGGGGTCGTTGTGCGAGAAGGTGGCTGCCCTGACGCGGCGCCTGGAGAGCCAGAACCAGGCCTGGGAACATCGTCTGGAGACGGAGCTGACGCGGGCCAAGGAGACTACAATGGCGGGCGAGAAGATCCGACGCGAGCGCTGGGTCCGCGAGAACACCAAGAAGATTAAGGTGGGTTAGGTGGAGGCAAGTTTTTAATGGTTCTGTTTAATTGTTCTTGCATTTCCACGTCCACTGGTAGGAGCTGACGGTGAAGGGCCTGGAGGCGGAGATCAACAAAATGAACTGCGACCATCAGCGCGAGGTCACGGAGCTGAAGCGAAGCCATCAGATGCAGTTGCTCGACGCTCTTGAGGAGGCGCGCCTGAAGCACGAGCAGATCGAGACGGGCATTCGGGAGAGCTGCACGCAGGATCGCGAGTCCATCATCGAGAAGGAGCGCACTGCAATACGAGAGCGCTTCGAGCGCCAGCTGCAGGAGGAGCAGAAGGCCCAAGCGGATCAGCGCCAAAAGCTCAGCGAGGAGTTCGCTGCCGAACGGGAGCGGCTGCAGACGGAGCTGCGGCAGAAGGAGGGCGACTACCAGGCCAAGCGGCAGGAGGCGCAGCGCGAGCAGGACATCGAGCTGGAACAGGCCAAGTTCGAGATGCAGGAGAGGATGGCAAAGCAGGAGGAGAAGTACCAGAACCGCATTAACACCATCGAGCAGCAGTACCTGTCCGACTTCGAGCTGTGGAAGGCGGAGTACGAGAACAAGTGCAAGTTGGACCAGGCCGAGAAGGAGAATGCCATCCGGCAGCACTATCGGGCGGAGCGGGATCGCCAGTTGGATGAGCTGGTGGTGCGCATGGAGGCCGACGCCCTGCAGAACGGCGAGGAGCACGAGCAGAAGATCGCGTAAGTTACTTGAATGCTTGTGTAGTCAATTCTTCTGCAACGTCCATCCTTTGCAGCCGGCTCAAGGAAAAGTACGAGAAGGATCTGACCTTGGCCGAGAGTGTGGAGAGGTCCCTGAGGGAGAAGTATGCCGAGACGCGGGGCAAGTTGGCCGAGGCCGATGCCCAGGTGCGCAACTCCCAGGCGGAGGTCCAGCAGCTCCAGCTGGAGCTCAGCCACAGCAAGAAAATGTGCGGCGACATCATCGGAGAACGAGACAAGCTCCGCGAAAACCTCAACGCGGACATTCAGAGCGAGCTGAGCGTCCTCAGCGAGCGCCACAAGCAGGAAATGGAGCAGCTCCAGAAACGGTAAGCAACAGCCGCATGGCCCTATCCGCGATATGTTCGCCCCTCATTTATCAATCACTTCTCGATTTGCAGGGTCCACCATACCATTCACCGACAGGAGGAAACCATTGAGGTACTCAAGGGCGACAACGATGGGCTGCGACAGCAGTGCCTCAAACTTAACGCCGTCATTCGGCAGCAGCGAAAGGACTATTGCGTCAAGTAGATAGCTAGGATACGAGTACTCGTAGTAGATAGCTTCATAAACATGAATACTTCCAAAGAGTAAAACAATAACACTTAGAAACTTACCCGCTCCATAAATTTATTAATTTAACTTTGACTGAATGGGAAAGCCATTTTTCGTTAACAAAGAAATTATTCTGACTGGGCATGATTGCTAACTTAATAAAAATAATTATCTGCGGCAGGCAATTCCCTCATGCCTCGGCAACGAATTGTAGCCACTCGAATATCTGCTGAACTGATGTTCCTTTATGCAGAAAATAGATTCTGCGCAGACAAACATCTTCTCCTCCTCACATCGGGCAGCCCAGACACCGAAGGTTTCCTGGTCCGAAGACCTTATAACTGCACAGTTATGATGCTCGTCGCTCAAGCTACTTTCGAGTGGCAAATATCGGGTACTGTGGTGGGTTGATACGTAACTCCAGTCCTCTGTAAAATTCCTGTTCAAGCCAAACCAGTACTCCGAGTGACTTAGAGTCAGGGAGCTCAGAATTCGAAAGTGTTTCTCAGTATCAAAGTCTGCCAGGCACATGCTCATTCCCATGCATATGTCCAATGCAGTTTCCCAGTTTTTCTACGCGAATTTAGATTGAAATTGTGAGCTGTGGAAAATGTTTAGAATACAATCAGCTCAACTACCTTTACGACACTGAAGTAGTGGCAAGTTCCTCTGGACTCCACTCGATGAGTGTCGATGATAAAAATAAAGAAAACTATGGATATGAGAGTTGAAAATCGGAGATCTCGATCTAGATCCATGTCGGCTTCAATACAAAGTGTGGCAGGGGCATGACCAGCAGCAACCAAATGAGATTAGGGCATAGAAAACTCTGTTATCGCTACAGAGGCATGCCAAATGGATTGGATTTATACATTTGGACGCAGTAATCGTTTATTTCAGAAATGTTCATTCAAACTATTCATTTTATTAGTTTCGATCACTCAAGTGTTTCGATCAAATAAATTAATTACCACAACGAACCCACCAACAAGCTTGCCATTTTTCAGGAAGGAAAAACTGGCTCTGTTGAGTCCTTTTATTGTGAAAGATGGCCAATTATCGGTGGACATGGCAACATTTTTAACGTAATATTCACCCTTGTGGAACGGGCACAGGTCATCGCCGGTGGGAAAGTTTGAATCCAAAAACGAGGGCTGATAATATTTTCCAAAAATGTTCTTCATAAAATCGCATGGCTTGGTGCGTATTTTCAAATTCATTGGCATCCATTCTCCGTTCTTAAATGTCGCAATATCTATCCATACGTCATATTGCTCATCCATATCAACGTGGTTGATTAAAGATCCATTTAGCAGTCGGTCTCGCCCAATTAATTTGAGATTGAATTCAAACAAGGTTTCTTCATCAACCTTTATTTTCTCGAGTGATTCAAGTCTAACATCGTAGTTTGATATTCCCAGGCACTGTAAGTCCACTGTAAGTGTTTGCTTTGCATATATGGAAAACAAATATCTACCAATGTAGGATCAAGCCACAGGATGAGAACAACCGTTGCGCACCATACGGACATTTTCAATTATATGTAGCTATTCTGCTTCTGTACTGGGGCCGTAGCATCAGTCGTTCTTTATATATACGAGTACGAAAGTTTTGCATGCTGAACACTAATTAATTTAGGACTTTTCGTTTGACACAGATGTGCATATTAATAACTAGTTCTGCGATGGAGGCGTGGCTCAAACTAATGTTAAATGTTGGCACGTTTTCCTTGCATGAACTGGCACACCTATATACTGTAGGGCTGATGCTTTTGCTGAATGGAAGCCACTTTTTTGAATGGAAAGACTTCCATAATACATCTAAAATAATAGCACTAATTTATTTCGAATTCAAAAAGCGCGCGTTTTCCTTATGTTTTTCAGCACTGAGCTGACGTTAGGAAAACATCGATAGTAGACACAATGTGTTGTACTAAATATTTGTACGCGGAAGGTCTTTAAAAGTTTATTATGCTAAACAGAATTTGCACTACTTGCACTTAAATACCTTTTCGCTCATTCACTTTCAAACAATTTATATTTGGCGCGCAACACACTATCCAGTCGATAGTATCGATAGCCTAAATTCAATCGGGTAAGGCTCTCTTTGAACCGGTCGACGACAAGCCCCATTCCAAACACAATGTTGCGGGCAACACTAATTTTCATACCCTAGGGAAAAGGATATTATAGAGTTGAGAAAATGCTTGTCATCCCAGGCTCAGTAGGTCACAAGATACTACAAATATGCATCAATATGTTTTAAACGTATCAATATGAGAAAATGTCTTTATTAATTACGTGTTAAAAGTAGTTTGGAAATCATTGTCTTCATATGAAATTATCGAAATAGGGTATACAAAGGCCTATACACGCAACAAGTCTTCAAATGCCAGCAACACTGGGACTGTTTTATTTGGTGCACTATTTGGTTTAAGCCTGGTTTTAGCCAAAAACTAGCCAATCTTGTATAAAATTTATTCTAACTTGAGCAATATGAACGACTATCCTCTTTAATTTTTTTTTGTTTCGACCTATTTTGCTAAAACCTTATTTTAGACAAGATCCAATATAAGCAAGTATTTAGAATAAGCTCGCTTAGAAACAAAATTATTCATAAATCGTATAAAATTATGTGGGCATGGTTACATAGCTAAATGTTCTATCTAGCTAGTAACATTCGACCGAACATCAAAATTTAGCAATATGGTTTCCAATCCTTGACGGAGAATGATTAACCTATTATAAGCCAAGAGGGTATTTCAAATTTCCACCGAAAATAATGAAAATTTAATAATTTTAGCGCAGCGTGAAAGATATGGTAGTTTTTGTAAGTTCAGAGGAAATATGGAATGGATCTACAAAAAGAATTTACATGCGTTAATATTTCCCGACATTTACCTCAAGTAGTTGAACTATTTAAATAAAGGGGGCTTAAGTGGGCTAAGTTCGTACAATAGAACTTGAATTCGTCAGTATATTTACGGTATATTTTTAAAATGAGATGGTCATATTTTGGTATATTTCTGAGGGTCTTTCCAGGGTGGCGGGAGTTTCTTTAAATGTTAATTATGCTAAACAGAAATTTCTCTACTATTAGCAACTGCTTTCCGCTGGTTTGCAAGGTGAGTGATAGTCGGAGGAAGGTGCGTTGATAATACAATGCCTGTTTTTACCACATAGGCCATAGAAACACAATGCGGAATTACCCAGCAGGGACCTGTGGCCAGGTACGAACTGGACCAACTCCTGAGACAACTAAATGCTAAGGAAAGGGTGAGTGCGCCAGTTTCGATGCACATGAATACATATGTACATAAAGATACCTTCTAGCTATTGGCATCCAAATTCTATTGCCAGTTACCAGCCAATGTTGGCAGCTTTCGGGTTTTACTTCAGCTACAGCAATTGCGGATCCTCACCGCCACGGAGTATATATTAAGGTACGATTCGCCAAATTCAATATGATCAAAATGTGACAATGATTCATCCCTGATATCAGTAAAGAACACTCTGAGCAGCTCCAGGTGAATTTAATTATATTTCTGGAAACTGAGTACGAGCTCCTGGCCAATCTCTTTGTATCTGCGGCCTATGGTTTGTTCATCCCCAGATGGTATTTGCACCCCATTTTATGCGCTTCTATTCTTGACAGATGCGGAGTCTGGAATGAAGCTTTCGGCTATTCTGGCAGACGCCTTGGGCAATCTCTTTACTGGACTCGTGGCCGATCCGAAGATAAGCAACCTAAGCTATGTTGAGCCGTTGTGCAGTGCCCTGCCAGGTAAGAGGATCCCGGAAATATCTTCCAAATAATGCTTTGATGCTAGCAGCCGATGCCCTGGGCGTGTGTATGAATATGCATTTGAGCACCTTGCTGGAACTGCACAAGGCTAAGGACATCAATGAGGCATTTGCCAGCTTTAGTGCCTGGATCAATGAAGGTGTGGACGAGCTAACCTTTGTAAAGCTTCTCTGTGAAAAGGTTTCCACTGTCGGATAAAGGCTAGTTGCTGAGACTAACTGAAACATTCTTTCAGCTCTTTGCCTGCCATCACCAAGAGGCTCTTCAAGTGCTGTTCAAACAGTCGAACTCCGAAAACTTCACGAATTGGAAGTTCTACCTCATCTTGGTGCAGTCCATAGCCAGCACCTGCAATTCGGAAACAGCAGCGTTTATGAAAAGTAAACATTGGTTTAAAGGTCTATACCCATGTATACATATTAATAGATATCCACCATAGAATACCTCAAAAGCCGAGTACTGCACATGGCTACAACTGGTTGTCTGACTTCTCTCTTGCATTTGTTGCTGACGGCGCGTGCCACGTCAGCCTGCACAATGGACATTCACAGCAATCTCGATAACTACGCTAAGTGGTACAAACAGAACATTGGCGAAATGTCATACCTCCTGAGACCAGAACATTTTCAGGTGGCCCTAGGTCTTCTAGAGGAGTCGTTGCATTATGAAAGTGAACTGCAGTACCTCGAGGTAAAGCCTTTTCATATCCTAAATGTGCGGAATTCTAATTTTGTTTCATTAAAGATCCATGCAGCGATTGCTCTATCACCTGGAGGTCGAATTGTTCAGGCGTACAAAACAAAATGTCGAGCATATTTGTCCCAGTTAAAAAAAGGGGAGAAGGCGCAAGCGTCTGAAGGAAAATAATGAACAAAATAATCTTAGCAGCTGACTGCGGTCTTAGGATAAGGTTGATTTTATTTTCGAACTCAAGGTTCAGGCCAATTGAAAGTAATTTATTAAAATAGCAGCGTAGCATTAAAAATTCAAATGCCGAGTATAGTCGATACTCCAGGGCTGAGCTGGCAGGGCACTTCCGTGGGGAAGTTGGAAACAAAGCTGCTGTTCGTCTCAAGGCCATTGCATTTTACGGTAGGGGTGCACACAAATCGTTTGAGCTGCCCGCAAGATGCTGTACTAATAGCGTACGCGTCAGGACCCAAAGGTTTTAGGTACCCGCACGCTGCTGATAATGAAAGTTGGGATTGTGGCGGCACGTAGTTCTGCGGCTGGTTAGAGGATACGTATTTAAAGGTCATTTTCTCATATCCATTTAAGCCGAACCAATACTCTTCGCGGTCAAGCAGTTTACTTTCGATCTCTTGGAAGGTATGTGCGGTGCTTACATCAGCCAAGCACATACTTAAATATTGGCAGGAAGTCAGGGCATCAAACCAGTCGCGCTGTTGGTGGCAGATGTCAGCTTTTTTTACGACAAGTAACACAGAAAAAAATCTACCTTGTCAGTGCTGAAATAATGGCATCCGGAGGAGTTAACTTCACCAATTTGCCAATTCCAGATGCATACAAATATGCTCAGACAAAATGTGAGCCGCTTCACCTGTAGATCCATTGCACCTTGCTCAAGAACGGGTAACAGAATTGTGGTAAAACTCTTTCGTATAAGACGTAGGCGAATAATGCAATTAAGGCGTTTATAATCTAGTTAGAGCACGTCTCAGCTAACGATTCGCCTAAATCAATATAATCTACTTATGCTCGGTATTTGATAATGCCAATGCAAAGAACATTCTGAATTCTGAAAACTCAGCTGGATCTACTGCCAAGGTAGAAATTTTTATTATTCTCTACTTCAGCATTGGTCCATAAACAGCAACTGCCGTTTTTGCTCCGGCGAAATGACGTATGAGTCGGTGCGAAGAGGTTTGAAGATTGTGCTATGTATGAGCTCTTCGAAGTGAAATAATGGCATCCGCTAGAGTTGACTTTATAGAATTGCAGATTTCAGAAAAAGAAAAATAGGTTCTGAAAAAATACATATGTACATATGTATATAAACAGCTGCACTTGTAGATCCATTGCGTGTCGCGTACGTTCCATAAGAGGCATTGGGAATTTAGCGAAACTTAGTAGGTTAAAAATATAGCCGGATTGATAACCTAATTATACTACGTACGAGAGGAACTGCAATCGGATAATTCGCATTGTTGGTCATATTCATACATACATATTTCCCTTTTCGTATAATGTATAGATATTCAAAAGAGTTTGATATTAAACCCGGCTAAAAAAATATAGCAATATTTCCAAGTCTTTCTGCCAATTTAAGACTAAACTTTTTTGACTCAAATTGATGCCAATCGATAAAGAGAGTCTCCTTTCAATCATAAATAGGCATGCCACGCCCATATGGGGACACGTATAATACAATTAAACGGCTTTCAGAGACCACCAAATGGGGGATTTCCCTGATGCGATACATGCTTAGATTTTAGACTGGAGAGCTTTTGGGTTGAATCTTATCGTGCTTCGCACAAATTTATAGCATGGTTTTTCAAATGTCGCCCGACGTCTACATACATGACAATGACATCGACATGTAGAAGGCTCATGTAGAATTGCCTTTTAAAATCGTAGCAATCGTATGGATGCAGTAACGTTATTTCTGGTTTGATTACAGTTACAAGTCATTATAAAAATTTCGCACTTGATCTTTCGCACTCAACAGTTCATTTGAAATAGGCCGGATATTTGCATCACAATACACAACAAATAGGTGTATGAAAACTAGGTAAATATGGAGACATTTTATGGAAAAAACTACATATTTGGTGCTCATAATCCAAGCAAACATCTAAGCGAAAATATTATTATGCCCACATTTATGAATTATTTTGTCTCTATCTACGAGCTGTGACATTTGCTTATACCAACTGAATTTTTTTAATCATAGGCATTCTGATTCTGAATATGCGTTTTCTTTTCCTTTTACAGAATTTACTTTTGGAATCATTCAATGTTTATATTGTAGAAAAAACAAATTCCACACTTGTGTGAACTGTCCAAATAATTAAATTCGATTATGATAACGAGACAACAGGCAAACACTGTTTGTTTTTTTTTGGAATAATTTAAATTTCAAATCGATGTGACCCTTGCATGCATATTCATTGCATGGGTATTGCTTTGGGGAAATCGCTCGTTAGCTTTTCATTCATTATGCAAAACCAATGGTCCAATCCTCTCGAGAATCCGCTATTAAACACTGGACGAACAAACACCCCACATACATACATGTGTACATATACATACACCCTACAATGTGCGCTTGTGTACATTCTGGACCTGCACAAAAACCAAAAAAAAAAAAACAGAAATCCGAGTAAAATTCAAATTTGCATTATTCAAAATGTCACGTCCATGCCCACGCCCAGTCAATATGGTAAATGTTGAAAAAATAAACAAAAATTCTGGCATCGACGGACGTAAAAAAGAGCGTTTGGGACATGGGAGTCGTGTCCGTGACAGTTGCAACAGAGTTGCAACTCTGTTGCAACTGGATGCCAAGGCCAAGAGCGTCCCCAAGAGCTGGGGAGATAGGGAATTTGCTATCCCTGCGGTTAACAGTTCATTTCACAGGGGCAAGGCCAACCCTTGACCGGGATCAGAATTGGGTTACGTTGCTGCCGGGCGCCCGGAGCGCTGACTGCAGCATGTTTTCAGAATGTTTTGACTTTTTATCCATATTTTTTTATCCGCATTCTGGCATCAAGGTCACTATTTTGCCCTACCACTGACTCTGACTCTGACACTGGCGTACCAGAGAAAAAGCTCACTGAGAACGAACTCCTGTGCCACAAACCATCCGGTGCACCTGTCTGTTGACTCTGCCCTCTCCTAAACAGACAGACAGACTTTCAATTTCTTTGACACATTTGCTTGAAAATGCTCAACAAGTGCGCTGGCCCCTGCGAAGATAAACCTGCCAACGAGCATTGCTGCCCCTGCCACTGCCACTGCCACTGCCCCTGTCCCTGCCCGGGCTCCTCCCGGCATCAGACAAGCTTTGACTTTTATATCCCGCTGCCTCCCACCCCCGGGACTCTTCCCTCTCAGGCAGCACAGCACCCCATCTGTAGTCCGTCGTCTGTTTACTTTTGTGGGGGGGCGAGGGCGGGGCTAACTTTAGCAAATTGCCAGTTTTGGCATTAGCTGAAGCAACACACGCCCGCCCGATCCGGTGCTCTGGTGCTCTGGTGCGCCGGTCCCGCAAGATACTCGTACTGTGCGTACATTTAAGAGATTATTTTGTCGAGGTCCTGTCGCATTTCAAGTTTGATGCGCGTACCTTTCTTCTTCTCTCGCGTCTGGGGTTCACTGTGGATGGCCATTCCGGTCAGGCAGGCTGGCGGAGGGTCGCGGTCGCTGTTGTTTCTAGGTTACAATCGAAATTCCGCTGTAATTTGCATGCCGCGAATGCCAACCCCTACCCTACCATAGCCTCCCTGCCCAGCTGCCTTTTCACCGTGCCGTATTCCTCTTTACGCGCTTTATCCTCGTCTCGTTTCCCTATGACTTCTTGCGGCCTGCCTCCCGTCTGCTGCTTAAGAATAAACACTGCCCTGACAACTTCCTGTTTCCTTCTCCACGCCAATTTGCAAGCCGCCCCGCCCCACTCCGCCCCGTCCACGAGCATCGCCAAAGGCAAGCAAACAAACATAAAATGGAAGCAGCAAGCCGAAAACCTTTTCTCATTTCCTTTGTAAATTGTGCACACAAACACACCCATATGGCTCTCACACACTCTCACCGAAGGTGTTTTCGAAGAAAGGTAAGGCAGCGGGGACTCATGCCAGTCTTTGGAGAGTGTTCCCCTATGCGTGGATGCGCGCAAAAAGCACTGTTGCCCTCGCCCTTGTGTGTGATCGGTACTGCCTTACCTTCTCTAAATATGCCTTGCTTCCACCCACTCAGCGAGATAGCGAGAGAGAGAGAGAGAGAGAAAGTCAGGAGGCAGGCGCTCACTTGTTGCTGTTCCAGTTCCCGCAGCAGCTATAGGAAAAAGCAATTTCGTGGCAATACGATGAATTGACAGCGGCATCGGCCAGTGCCCGGTCTGATTGCCTGCTCCTGCCTTCCCACCTTCCTCGTCTGGGGTCCGTTTGATGCTGATGGCCTGAACACACACAAACAGTGAAAGGGCACACCTGTAGATGACTTCCCTTGCCCTCCGCTCCTATTGAAGTGCCTGGCGCGGCCATTACGCTACATCGTAATGAAAGTATGCACTAGCGCTATGCACATACTGCCAATCTCATTTGGGACCTATCCAGGCATATTTCAGGCCCTTCTCTTTGGAGTACAGGAGTACAGGGTATGTACCACATTTTCTGTCGTTTGCTTCGTCAGCCGTCCCTAGCTCTGTGCAAATAATCACACTTCAAAGGCAATAAATCGTTATTTAAATTTCATTTTCAACATTGTTTAAGGTTTCGTTTCGTCGCCGCTCAGGGATAGGACTCCGGGAATCGCGGCGGGAGCGCCGCCGGAAAAATATGCTTTAAAAATTCGGCTTATTTGGTTATGAATCCCCCGAGAGTGTTGACTGCCAGCGCGAATATTTCTTCATCTGTGTTGCGAGAATACCTGAGAGTTTGTTTGTGTGAGCGAGAGGATTGTTTGCGTTTTCTTCCTTTTTTGCCGAATTGGTTTAGGATGGCTAACACCCACACACAGGCCCACCGCAGGAAAATAGCTTTTTCTATATAAAGTGGTGTATACTATGTGTGTGCTTTTCCATCCCTTTTTATGCGTTTCCCGGGACAGCTCTTCAAGCATTGCCTTCCGTCAGAACGACCTGCAAGTAATCCGCTTGGAAATGCCGAAGGACGACAGCCGTTATCCCATATGCTATATAATCAATGCCATATTCGAGATGGGTTTCGTTTCGTTTCGTTTCCATTCCGACCCCGACCTTCTGCAGTGCAATTAGAGAGAAAGACTTGGGAGACAGTGTTCTCTCCAAAGAGAGATAGTCGTATGAAGCTATCCCCATTACAATTACCGTAACAGAGCACCTGGCTGTTCTCAGATTAATCTCTATGGTCCATCCCCGTTGTAATCCTCTGAAGACTTAAGTCGATTTGTGTCGCGTCTCCCAATCGCAATTCCAAGGACTCTGCTTATGTTTTTACAAATATTTGAGATTGTGTGGCAGGGAATCGTTGGCTGATGTCGACGATGGGTATGGGACCGCTGATTAAAGGCCAGCTCAGGGCGGGTTTATTCATTTACGTTTGTTTATTGAACTTAAATTAGTTTGATTTTGCCTCTGATGCCTCTGCCTCAGCCTCAGCTTCAGCCTCAGCCTTTGCCATTTTTGCTGTCCTCACAATCTCCAGTCTAAGGTCTGAAGAAGAAGAACTCAACGGAGACAGAAACAGGGCCAACAAAAAGGAACAATCTTGGTAATCAGAAAGAGGGGAGCTGCTGGAACCGTTCCTTGCTTAAACAAAATAAAATAAGCTCATTAAAATTATGAGCCTCAGCAGGTGGCGGGGTCAGGGCGGAAAACTTTCTCTGAGTCTCAGTCTGAGTCTGAGTCCGTTGCCAGCCCATCGCGTTATCCGTGACAGAGCCGAATCCGATGAGGGCGCGTTGCCATGCCACATGCCGCACTTCCTCGCGCCCATCAATCAGAGCCGGATTGTCAACTTTTCATTCTCATCTCTCGACTCCGCCGTAAGTTAATTACGGAATTTCAGCGCCTGATTGATTTCCGGGCGCGGGTGCCCGGGTGCAGCTCAGAGCAAAAAATCCCTAAAAGACGACAACCAATAAGACTTATCATTCGCCTCCTTTCTGATTCGTTGCCAAGTGGGCCTCGTGTCACGGGCCCATCGCCATCGATGAGTCTGTTGCACTGGAGCGTGAAATCCAGCGAAGTTTCGGTTGCGGTATGATTGACAACAAGCACTTAACACATTTCTACAGTCCCTATCCCACCCTCGCAGGCATGCTCCTAATGAACCTCAAGTGCGCAACAGCTGAGCAGCAGCCCCTTGAACTGGGATTCGATTAGAGGCTGGAACGGAACGGAGCGGAGCGGATGCTGGGTCCTTCCCCAAGCAGTCAAGGATAAAGAGAGAGGGAGAGAGTTCAGATTTTTGTAGCCAGTTACAGAGCATAGTTGTCCTTTATTTATCTTTATCGGGATGGGAGATTTAGGGGTATAGAGGGAGTTAAACACACCAAACAGAAGAAATCTGATTTTATCCGCTTGTACTCTAATTAATTTGGTTTTTCTGCCGCCTCATTTCTGTGACATGCACAAAGGCTTCCTTCCTTCCTACTCTTGCAACACTCAATGTGCACACCACAACGTCGACGACTGTGGATTACAGTGTGCTGCAACACACTCTGTGGGGAGGGGGAGGGGCTCTCCATCATCATCATCTCGTATAGACTCTCGTATAGGTACTCGTTAGCTTTGGAAAAATATAAATATACATCGATCTACCATTTCTCTACTTTGGTTATTTGTACAAATATGCTTTAAGCCAATTTGCAGGTGTAGCACAGTTACATAAATCTGCAGTAAAATTCCATTTAGAAATAATTTATCTTTTATCTTTTTTTGCGTTTTTTTGTTGCTTTTCAATTAGTTTTACACAATAAATTCGGTGGGCATTTAGCTAGCTTTGATTCGAATACTTTCCCCCCACATTGGATTAACAAATCAAATTAAAGCCGGGACCTTGGCACTCGCGGCGTATGCGCGATACAGATTGCCCCCAAAGAGGGGATGGAATAGGATGGAGAGTTCTCTGTGCAGATTTCAACTTTTACGAGGCAAGTTTTTTAGTTTGTTTGTTTTTTTGGGTTTCGGTAAATGTAAATGTTAAAAATGATAAAGTGCACTCGACAGAGAAGGATGGAGGATGAAGGATGGTGTGGTGTGGTGTGGTGTGGTGTGGTGTGGTGTTCGGTGGGGAAAATGGAAAAATATAAGTGGTTAGCTGTCGAGTGTCTAGTGCTCTCCCGGCCTGTTCTGGCCTGACCTGGTTTCTCTAGTAATTTTCCCTTCTAATGTGTAAGTTTACATATGAAAATAGTTAGAGTTTAGTTAGGTTTTAGTTTGATTTTTGCTTGTTTTTCGCATTTTGTAAAGGTATTTTTCAAATATAAGCGTATAAGTTCAGAGTTCAGAGATCAAAGTTAGAAATGTTCTCCACTTACATGCACAAATACACAATACATACGAGTACACATACATACATATGTTCACATGCACGTACATATAGAATATACGCACATACGAGCTAGATTATGCTTTGATTAGGGCTTAGGCTTATTTAGTACGTACTTTAGTACTAGTAACAACAGTCAACATTCAACAGTCAATCCGATATGAGATTTTCGTCAGTTGGAAGAGTTCTTGCAGAGCAGATCGAGGAGTAAACATCCCTTAGTCTACTCGATAAATATACCTAGGGATAGCGCACACTTATCGGATAGGATATATATATATATATATATAGTAACTTTATCTGCATCTGTATCTGTATATCTATATGCTTGTATAAGTATATCAACATCTATAAAGTTCGCTCTTCTGCATGGGCCTATGCCTGCTCCTTCAGCTTCAGCATCAGCATCAGCATCGCCTAGTTAAATTGACAGCACAATTATTGGATTTGAAATTATTCTCCATTGGAACACATATAAGTACACACACATATAATATACACATATTCTTAGGGACTACTCGTACTTATACCCAGCCTCTGGGTGGAGGCTGCACACGCGTCGCTGGGTCGCCGCTTATCAGCAAGGCAAGGCCTTGGTCAGAACCCGAAAGTAGGTGCGTCTGGGCCCGATAAGCTAATCGAAACGTCCGCCATAAACAAACGAATTATCGCTGCTCGCGGAGGCCTGACCACGGCCAATGACTTGCCGGAATGGTGACGGGAAAGGGAAAGGGGATGGAGATGGGCCTGAGGAGCGGCGACCTAACATTAAACTTTCAATATTTTTTGGGGCCGTCAACGGCGACGGCGACGTAGCAAAAAACATAACAAAAGCGTGGGCCTCCCTTCGGCTAATCTGAATGGCATTCAAAATATTCCGCCTGCCGCTTTTGATAAAATTCTCCTTTGCACAGTGCTCTGTGGCATAATTTGGCTTTTACACAAGAATGTGCCAAAAGAAGACATCGACAATGGACTCGGCCCCTTCTCTTCCTCTTCCTCCTCATTCTCATTCTGTTTGGGAGCCATGGCTCTGCACATGTGGCTGGTACTCGTATTTGTTGGGGAATCCTCCTTCTTCTTAGAGCACATGGAGGTTCTCACAGCTCTTCGACTTGGAGATGTCGGAGAGGCAGATTTTCTGCAGAATCTCCTTGGCCAGATGCAGCGATATGTGGGTGCGAGAGTGCTTCATCTTCGACTGGGTAGCCTTCTTCTCGCGGACCTCCTTCAGGCGCATCTGGGTAGAAGAAACAGTGTATATAGAGAAACGGAAAAGGGAGAGAAAGACAAACTCTTTAATCTGGTTATCGTTAACCGGCCAGGTTTCCGTTTGACTCACTCGCAGGCAGCTCAATTTTCATTAATTAGTGAACCGATCCGGAAGGATACCCAACCCCAACCCCACTCCAATTGTGCAGGGAATAAATTTAAATGGATTTGCCGCGCCGTCTGGGTGGTCGCACTGGGGTTCGATGGTGTCGGATGGGGCAGGCGCAGACGGCACGGCAAATCCATTTAACTTTGTTTCCTGCACACTTTTCCCATGCATCGGAGGGGGTTGCGTGTGTTTCGCACCTAACCTAAAATGTCCGCAAGCCGCAACCCACAGTCCACAGTCCACAGCCCACTGCCTGCAGCCTGTCTGGACACCCCTGCCCCTGCCTCTGGCTCACTCGCACTCACCTGCTTCAATATGCCAACGAGCAGCTCATCGACATTGTGCTGTATGCCGCTTGACGTTTCGATAAATTTGGCATCGCGTGAGGCGGCCAGGGCTTTTCCCTCTGGGGGCCCACCATAGTTCATAGTCCGTCGTCCATAATGAATCGGGGGAAACGACAAAATAGCGAAACAAAGCGGAGAGGATAGCAGGGATGGATATAACGAAACGAAATCAAGCCATCATAATTAAGAAGCAGGAATTATAACGTTACCTTGTGATGTGATAAGCCGGGCACGGGCCAGATCCGCCTTGTTGCCTACGAGTATGACTGCCTTGTCCTTGGTGTACTTCTCCTGCCACAGATAATTGATGATTTCCTCGGCCACACGGAACGTGCCCCGGTCGACCACCGAGAAGACAACGACACAGCCGTGCGGCTCGTAGGTGGAGAGCGAGTTCTCCACGCTCATCTCGACGCTCGGGTGGTCGATGAAGACCATGTCCGACTCCTCGTCATCCAGCAGGACACTGACCGTCTTCTCGCCGAACTCATCGTCTAAAACTCAAATCAGAATTAAACTCTAAAGACCCAAGTGGAAGCTGGGAAACTAGGGGTCAGACACACATAGGTTCCAGCTACGGGTACGATTGTCTACTCACTGCGCTCCAGCCTAAGAGACTCTAAGAGGCGTCTCTCGTCTCTCGTCTCTCTCCTCTCAGGTGACTCGCACCCAACACTTACCTAGGCTTGCATCGTAGGTGTGCATGTATTCCGAGGTCATGAACTGGTTGACAAGCGCCGTCTTTCCCACTCCCGCATCGCCCAGCATCACCACTCGGTAGCGGGCCGCGGGCGGCGGCTCCAGGTTGTCCGACTCGTCCGAGGAGACCGGCAGAGAGTCCACGTTGGCATACCCGCCACCACAGCAGCTGCCCTCGAATGGGGACCTTTCGCTGGCCCGGCTGTTTGTCGAGTTCACGCTCGTGTTGCTCCGGGAACGGCGCGAGATTATGGAATCCCCGCAGTTGACCACGTTGCCCTTGCTGATGGAGAAGTGACGGAGCCGGTAGAGATCGTCGCTGGCCCTGGGATTGTACGGGCGCTCCGGTAGAGAACAGACTCGCGGCCGAATGTGGTCGGGAACTGCAGGGGAACGTGGAAAACCGCCGATTCAAAGTTTGCACTCTCTTACAAAGGATATTTCCCTCACCTGGCAGCTCGAGAAAGTTCGACGTTCTCCGCTGACGACCCCGATTGGAGCTTTGGAAGGCCAGTGGGCCAACATCATCGTTGGACACTATGGAGGCATTGGAGCAGGCGCTCTTCATGGACTCGCGCGAGTTGCGGCGACTGGCCAGGAGGGCCAGGCCTCCTTTGGAGCTGCCCCTGCGGCGGGGCTTGTGCTCGACGACCTCGCGCTTTGCCTTGACCGGTTTGGATGGCTTGCAGCCGCTCAGCTCGTGGTCCGGATCCTGGGTTAGGTCGCTGGTGGACTTTCGATAGCGGAGGGAGACCACGCTGTCGGAACATGTGCGGTCCAAGGTGGAGTGCGAGCTGTGGAGCACCTGGTAGCCGGGATTCGAGGTGATGTTGATGGCATGGCGGCGCTGCCGCTGCAGATTCTGCTGCTGCTGCTGCTGCTGCTGCTCTGGGTCCGTAAAACTGAAGCTAGTCGTGGTGTGGGTCACCAGGGTGCTGTTTGTGTGCTGGGTTCCCGTCTCGCCCGACTCCATGGACAGCTGGGTGCAGTCGGTCACGCAGGAATCGCGCTTCAACCCGTAGTAGCCCCCTCTTCTTGCTCCCGCTCCTGCTCCCGAGCTCAGGTTCCGGGCCACGTCGATCTTGCTGATCACCGGCAGCTCCCACTCGTCGTGCCGTCGCTTGCTGCCATCGTCTACGCCCGTTGTGGTCACCAGAGGCAGTGGCTCAAGCGGCAGCTTGCTCCTCATCAGCTTCTTGGAGCCCTGGCGACGCGGCGAGCTGGGAGGCTCATAGTACTCGGGCCCGCCATCCCCATCCGGCGAGAAGGGCTCGTAGTACTCAAACTTCTTGGAAAACGCGGAGTGGTCTGCTCCGGAATTGGGGCTCACGGCATCGAAGACGAACTTGCACGGAGCATTGGGACTGCGGGCAGATGTGCGACCGCTGAACAGCGAGTAGGAGTCATCTATGGAGCCCGAGGGCGGAGTCTGGTAGTAGGAGCTCGGCGTGGAGCTGCTCCCATCGTCGCAGCTGTCGTTGGCGAAGGACGTTGTGATCTTGGGACTCCTGGGCGCCTCGTATCCCCCGCCGTAGCCATAGCTTGGACTGCGCGGACCCGTCCCCGTCCCCGTCCCAGTCATCAAGGGAGTTGCATATACCGACGGCGGTGCGGGATGGTAGGGCCTAAAAAGGTTCCATGTCCCATCATTGGAGTAGCTGTGGAGAAGATTGATTCATACCTGGGCGCCTTGGGAGTGGCTCCTCTGCTCGGCAATGGATTGCTGGCCGTCCTAGCGGTGGATTTGTGCTGGCCGGAGGCCTGCTGCCTATAGCCCCCACCTCCGCTGGCTCCCTCATCCCAGCTGCGTTGCTGCTGTGCCATTTTTAGTGGTCCTTTACAGCAGTATCATGAGATGAATGAAACGAGGCGAGACGAGACGAGACGAGACGAGAATGAGGCCGGTAATGGTTATACTGATGGTTATACTGACGGCAGTGAAAGATGCGACCAACTCATGTGTAAATACCATGGGCCATTACTCATACCACACACACACACGCAGACACACGCACACACACGCACAGTGATCCTCGGGCCCCCCTTTGGGATACTCTGCCTAAATGGCCACAAAGTAAACATAATTTATGGTTTTATCTCTATTTAATCAAAGTAATGAAAAGCTAGCCATAGCAACCAGCAATCATAAAGGCCAGACCAGACAAGGAGACGGTGTCCATCCACACCCGCCCACACCCGTTCACATCCGCTCCCACAATTCAGCCGCAACCGCCCCGGGCGATGCAGCTCAAAGGCTGCTGGAAATAGACCTCTGCCCGCAGCCTGAGCCGAAGTCAGAGCCAGAACTCAGTTCGAAGCAAGTGGTTCATTTAGTGTTAACTGTTCGTATCCTCGGAAATGCTGGTGGTGTAAGTGGCTGCCCCAATTACCGAACGGCAGATGCGGGTGGGGGACGTCGACGGCATCAGCACTTGGCTACACACATTCCCCATTAACTTATGCAAAAGTTCCAACCCCACCTCCACCTTCACCCACGCACCACGCACTCTCTCTGTGTCTCTTGCGGTTTGCGTGAAAGTTCTTGGTGTTCTTGGTGTTGGTGTTGGCTCGGTTTGTTTGCGGACTACACCCACGAGACTCACGAGGAGGAGACGGCAAGAGAGGAGCTTCCTGCGCTACAAAGTTCTCTAATGGGATTTACCAGCTTGGTGTCGAGGAATGGGGTGGCGGGGGGGGGGTGCCCGCAGCTATTAAAGTTGAGCAGTCTGTGCGAGAAAATGTTGCCTACATTTCTCCTGCCTGCTTGATTGATGTGCAGTGAAAACGAGAGCTCCGCTCTCTTAGCGGACATCTGCCATAGTTCGTAATGCACTGGAACTGCCTGTTTTCCGCCCAAGAGAGTCTTTGCTCTATGTCAATGAATACCCATCGGCAGCTCGCGTTGCGAGAGGCAACAAGTGTCGGCCATTTCCCAGTTGTTCAAAGTTCAATTGAACTCCTGAGTGATTTTGCATTCACTAGAACGAGCGCGCACAATCCACTGGCCCTTGGCCCATGGCCCACTTTAGTTTTATGGCTCAGCAGAGGTCCCCGCGGGCCAAGCCAAGCCAAGCCAAGCCAACTGTTGCAAGTACTCAGAGTGCCATGATATCGACTCGACGCCACTTACGCGTACATGAGCACTTCGTGTATCCCATTGCAGTGGGGCCTCAGCTTCTCCCGCTTTCTTCTCCTGGGGTGGGGGAGGACAGGACACGTGTGCTGCCTCGATAGCCGCTTAGCTCGAAATGTGACTCTCAACTGTTTGTCGGGCGGTTGTCGGTTCTCGGTATTCACGGTGTTCACGGTGCCCACGTCCGACCTGCGGGCCATTATTATCTATCTATCTATCTATCGGATGTACAAATAGCACCCACACACACACACCCACACACACACACACACAGACACTCACATGTCGCGCACATGTGCGTGAGTACGTGTCCATACCGTTGAGCAAATAAATGTGTAACTGCAGCAAGGATTACCTCGTATTCGGTGTCGTACTTTCATTATCATTCCCCAGGGAGGCGACGATGAAAGGAATTATGCTTACCGTACTAAAGTACCTCGATCATTAGGTTCCCATATATATGTCAGTTTTCCTAACAAAGTTCTCCTCTGCTGGGGCTTTTTTCTAGAATTTTCTACCCAAACAGAGTGCTGCATCAAAAAGCGCATTCCACTCGTATTCTACAAGGCATCAATTAGTCGAGCTGCCATCGATTCAAGTGTTTTCCTACTTGTTGTTTCTGCTGCTACATTTTCTTTCGTTCTGTTTTTATTTGAATTTTCTTGTTTTTTTTTGCATTTTCTCGTAACGCGATGGCCTGTTGCCACCGCAACCAATCGAACGGACGGACGGCCGTTGGCCACTGGATAGTGGACAGAGCCAGAGCTTACCTTTGCCTTTATCTAAGTTCCTCTCCCTTTCCCTCTTTCAGTTCCATTTCCACTCCGGCAAAACAGTTTTTGGTTATGCGAAAATCTGCAGACAAGCCGGGGCAACAAATCAATACAAATACAAATACAAATACAAATATGAGTATTAGTACGAATATCTATCCTTCCATCAAACCCTCGTGGGTTACGTCCTTCTTGGACGCATTCAAATGTTCAATAGTTCGGCCCGTCTTCGGTTTGTGTGGCATTGTCTGAGCAGAAAGGGCGAAACGAACGGACGGGGGGGCTCAGGGAGATTGGCTCCCCAGCTTATTGTATTGACCGAGGGTCTGGGTCTTTGGGGCTGCCTGCTGGAGAAAAGGTAAGCTTATATAACATAATAATCGTTGCAGATTTGCGAATTATGTATTCAAGATATACAATAGGGCAAGACGGCGTCCTCCGGTCCGACTGGGTCAATCATTCAAAACCGAATGAATTATTGATGGAATGCCAGGCCCAACTTTAAATCGAGTCTAAATCCTAAGTTATGCATAGGACCGGAACGATATGTGCCTGATTTGACTGTGGCAGGGGTAAAGAGCAATTTGCATACCCAAAGAGGTTTCCCCGGAATGCGTAGGCCCTGCCTCAATCAGGTTTATGGCTTCGCTTTTCTTGTGGCCTTTTGTGTGGCGCAAAAGTCTGCGACCTGCAATGACGGTGGCGGCGGCACTGCCAACTTTCCGTTTCCCGTTTTCCCAGTTTCCTTTTACCGTCATTATTTAAGGAGGTAAGAGTAATGACTCGCCTTGCACTCGCTTCCACCGTGTATCCCTCCCCCTCCCTCTCTCTCTCTCTCTCTCTCTCTCTCTCTCTCTGTGTCTGCCGCTCTCTCGTTCTCTGTTTCACCGTCATTAGGTCGAAGACGTCCGTCCGTCATAAATGAGTTCTTCGGCAAATGGCTCGGACAACCCTTTGAGAAACTTGGCTTAATTACATGCCCGCACCCGTTAAGCGCATACTTAACACCCAACCCCACCGAACCCCCGGCTTCCCGTACAAATATTAACTTGGCCAACCCTTCCCCCCTCTTCATCTCTCTCTCTGTCCATCTGTGTCTCTGCTGTAAAAATAAACTTGAGTGTGTGTACTACTCGTCGAAGGCATAGTGCGAGAAAACAAACAAGAAAAGTCCATAAAACACTTAAGATCAAAGTATACAAAAGTATGTCTGCGTCTGTGTGTGTGTGTGTGTGTGTGGATCTCATGTGTATTTGTGGGTGTAAAGGAGAAGACAAGAAACCATAGCCTAACTAGCGGGGCAGGCTCCAAATGGCAAACAGAAAATTACAAATCCTGGCCAAAGTCACGTCGCAACTTGGTCATTAGCCACCACTTGAGGCTCTACCCTCCAGTCATTGGCAGCCACCACTGCCCGCTGCCCGCTGCCCGCTCCCATCCATCGATTTTATTGCAACACATAATTCTTGGAGCCGGGCCCACGCCCACCCATCGCCATTTGTGTAAATCTCATGTTGATGGCATATTAAGTGACCTCCTGGCTGGTATTTAGCCCCGAGCAGGCAAATTTGCACTTTAAATGCTCGGAATACTCGCATGCGTCATTTGCTGAACGTTGAACCGCTGGGGGAGCATTAGCAGACAAACAGAGAGACGTCTGAAAGTGCAGACGACACCCAGTTAGGTGTAATTAGACGCGTCTGGGCGCGAGGATTAGCAATTAAGCGAATGTCCTGCGAGCGCAACAAGTGCCTGCCACACGACGACGACAACGACGACGACTACAATGAGAGCAGCAACAATGACAACGAGGACTAGCGTAATCCCAGTCACACAGGGACAGAGGAGGAGGAGGGCGGACGGTAGACGGTATACGGGGCACAAAGCGAGAGCAGCGCATAAATCAACATGTCAAATCGCAGCTTACAAAGCGCCACCCAGACACACGCATACACATGCACAAGTATACACACACAGAACGCACACACACATACGAATATGTATACTCACTCTCCCTCTCTCGTTCTGGGCATGCATTAGCATTTAATGTTTACCATTTTCAGCAAATTTGCAGGATAATTTTGTCTGCTATGGGAACTTTATTAATTGTCCAACACCACACCACAGCACAGCAAAAAAACTCCGTCACATTCACCGTCGCTGCAAGCGAAACCCGCACCAACACTAGCGCACTAACACACTATCACCGAAAACAAACACCCACACAACGATGAGCAACAGTTTGGACACACAGCACAGCCAAGAGCTGCGGTGCTCTGCACTTCCGTATCCGCCTCCGGATGACGCTCACTCGAACTGTCCGCGCGGACGAAGCTGCAGCGACCGCTGCTCGAGCTAAACTGTGGCTCCCCAAGGCAACTTGGCAGCTCGGCGCCAGTTCTTCGTTCTGTTCTGGTGGCTCCCGAGCTCCCGAGCTCCCGAGCTGGCGGAAAGCGAAAGCTCAGTGAAAGTGAAAGCTCTGCTGGCCTTCGACTCGCCCTGTGAGACAGGCAGACAGGGAGTCGAAGCCAGCCGCCATATGCAACAGAGTTTAGATGAAATATACTCGCATTTGACAGAAGTTTGTACGATATCTAAGATTGGGAGCCTTGGAGTGTGAAAAAGTAATGCCGGGGAATGCTCGCCGCGCCGGAGCTCAAAGAAATTTGTTTGATCTCTGGCTGTGGTAGCTGAAAGAAAGTCTCGTGGTTCAAGAATAAGGCGTGCTCTTAATGGGATCGTATCTTCCTTCTGGGTCTTCCTTCGGTGTCGTCCTTCGGGGTCGTCTGCGCGCCACACGTGGTTGATAGCTGCGCGCTGGTCCAGGCAGTCGTCCGTTCGGCGTTGGTCTAGGTCGCGGAGGTTTAAGTGCGCTCCGAGTAGAAGATTCGTGGCGGAGGTTTAAGTACGATCATGTTTATTCTTTTTGTAAGAGAACGAAAGGTTTTCAGTTATTTTGTCTCTTATGTACTAACGGGTGGTTATGATTAACTGCGTCTTCATGTTTTGTTCTCCGTATGTTCCAGTGGTGAAGTTGGTTTTTGTGGCGCCGGCTGATAGGATAGTAGATAAATAGATGATTATTTACTGGTCTACTGGCTACCTTCGTTAACGGAAAGTACAGAGTTCAGAGTTAGCCTGAGATACCAGGATATCGTATGTCTTGCTCTGAAGATAAAGTCTCATAATCTGTTTATAGATCAATAAATATTATTTCTTGGATTGGGATATATATCATTTTGTTTTATTTTTGTAGTTTTTGTTTGGTTTGTTTTTAAAATATCATCTTAGAGTATAAACTTAGCACTCGCTTATAAAATAAATAGTCTGGAAGTCTTCGGCTTACATACTAGAGAAACGACTGGTAGGGGAAGTGTGGGACAGTATATGCCTGTCTATATATGGAGATGAGACAGGATGTGTGATCAGGTGTGAAAGGCGGGTAAAGATGCGGTAAATTCTCATGATGGTTGGGCCCTCTCCTCATCAGCTGACTTAGAGGGCGGCAACGCGGGTGGCAAGCTGCTCCAGCTCGTTGTAGATGCTGGGTGGCAGATCGGAGCCCACCTGGGACTCGAAGTAGGTGCGGATATCCTGCACCTCCTGCGACCAGAAGTCCCTGGGCAGCGAGAAAAGTTCGCTCTCATCGATCTGCGCCTTCATGCCCGTCAGGTTGAGGGCGCCCTCCGAGGGAATGTGTCCAATGGCCGAGTCCACGAAGCAGGACTCTCCGTTGATGCGGCGCAGGACCCAATCGAGCACACGTGAGTTCTCGCCATATCCGGGCCACATAAACTTGCCCTCGGCACTCTTGCGGAACCAGTTCACATGGAAGATCTTGGGCACCTTGCCCCTCTTCTCCATGCTCAGCCAGTGGGCCACGTAGTCACCGAAGTTGTACCCAAAGAAGGGGCGCATGGCGAAGGGATCGTGCATGATCACCTTGCCCTTGTGCTCGGCCGCGGCAGTCGACTCGCTCCTCATGGCAGCGCCGATGAAAACGCCGTGGGTCCAGTCGCGGGCCTCGTAGATGAGGGGAACTCCGGCAGGACGACGACCTCCGAAAAGCATGGCGGAAATGGGCACGCCAGCCGGATCCTCCCAGGCACCATCGATGATGGGGCACTGAGCGGCGGGGGTGCAGAAGCGAGAGTTAGGGTGGGCGGCTGGCTTTCCGGAGTCCTTGGTCCAGGGCTTGCCCAGCCAGTCGGTGATCTGCACATTAGGAGCCAGGCTGCTCTCCATTCCCTCCCAGAAGACGCCGCCGTCGGAGGTGGAGGCAACGTTGGTGAAGATGGTATTTTTGAAGACGGTGTTCATGGCAATGGGATTCGTCTCCGTCGAAGTGCCTGGCGCAACTCCGAAGAAGCCGTTCTCCGGATTGATGGCCCTCAGCACGCCCTTCGAGTCGAACTTCATCCAGGCGATATCGTCGCCCACACACTCCACCTTGTAGTCAGCCAGCGAGGGGTTGAGCATGGCCAAGTTGGTCTTTCCACAGGCGGATGGGAAGGCGGCAGTGATGTATTTCTTCTCCCCTTCGGGGTTGGTGATGCCCAGGATGAGCATGTGCTCGGCCAGCCAGCCCTCGCGCTTGGCAATGGTGCTGCCGATTCTCAGGGCGAAGCACTTCTTGCCCAGCAGCGAGTTTCCGCCGTAGCCCGAGCCGTAGGAGACGATTAGGTTCTCGGCGGGCTTATGCAGGATGATGGTACGCTCGGGATCGCAGGGCCAGGAGGGCTGTTCCACCTGGCCGTTGGCCGGGGCTCCGACGGAGTGCAGGGCGCGGACAAACTCCTCCTTTTTGGCCAGCTGGCTGAGGACTGAGGCTCCCATGCGGGTCATGATGCGCATAGACGCCACTACGTAGGCGGAGTCGGTAAGCTCAATGCCGATCTTCGAGAGCGGTGAGCCCACGGGGCCCATGCTGAAGGGCACCACGTACATCGTGCGTCCCTTCATGCATCCGGGGAAGCGCTGCTGAATGGCTGTCTCCATGTCCTTGGGGGAGATCCAGTTTCCCAGAGTTCCCTTCACTCCGTCCTGGGGTGTGGGAATCGTCTCCTCGCGCTGTTCCGTGCAGATGAAGGTCTTGGACTCCACACGCGCCACATCGCCCGGATTGGTCCTGGCCAGCCAGCAGTTGTCGTACTTGGGCAGGGCCACGATGGTGCCGGCCTCCAGCAGGCTCTTGATGAGCATCTTGTTCTCCTGCTCGCTGCCGTCGCAGATGTGCACCTGGTCGGGCTGACACAGGGCGATCCCTTCCTCCACGAAGCTGCGGACGCCCGCTGTGAGGGAGTTGACATCGCCATACGAGATGGGAATGCCGCGGATGTGGCTGTACAGACCGCAGTTGTCCTGGCGCAGCTTGTGCAGCTGGGGCAGACCGCAAACGTTGGCAGAGCTGGACAGGAGGAGAGAGAAGAGCGGGGGAAACAGGAAATTAATCAAGTGCTTTTCACATTTTCAATGGAGTGTCCGAGAACGAGGACGAGGACGAGGACTGCGACTGGCACTGGGACGGGGTGACGGTGTCGCATTAATTATGCGGTTTTCATTTATGCAATTATGGCTCGCATTAAATGCAATTACCGCAATTTATACGCTATTTAAATTATTATTTTAAAAATAATATCCGCTACAGTCAAGAGGAGAGTGTGTGGTGGGTTGGGGTGGGGTTTGTTTGGTTTTCTGTGCGTGGCGTTGCGTTGCGCGTGGCCTCTTTTCCTGGGGCAGATACTTACATAACTTTGCTTTGTTCGATGAATTCAGGCATGTTGCTGGTGTTGTATTTTATAGATTTTGGAATAAGCTGCACAGATTTCTTGATTTGCGTTTTACGGCGGTGACTTGTAGAGTCGTGGATAAATGTTTGGCACTTGGTTTGATTTTTTCGGCAAAATAGGCGAATCTGCTATCACAGTTTTCAATTATCACAATTAATGTTTTAGTGTCTCAGTGCGACTCTCGCTTTCATATGTTCTTCCACAGCTTTTTGTCAAATATCAGCTTGATGCTCAGACCACTGAAAGTAGACTTTTCACTTGATCTTTCCATTTACTCCGGAAACGAGTAACTGATGCCAGATGCCAGGCCGCGCGGCCTTTTATACGCTGCCGGCGGGTGCCTCGGCGTCGATGCGACTAGAACAGGCGCGTTCGGCTCCGCGATCGTGTCCGATCGGTGCGCTTGCGAGCGAGAGCGCTGATTGGTCACCGTTGGGAGGCTCGCCGATTGTTTTGGTTTTTCACAGAGGCAGAACCGGTGTAGCGGGGGGAGATCGGGCGAGGGGGTGGAGTGCCCCCACCTGGCAACAGCTCAAGTACCAGAGAGCATTTTCTAGGCTGTTTGCCGCTGACTTCGGGCCAATCGAGCATTGATAAGAGCCGCAGTGAGCCGCGGCATTTGTTATTATTTTGATGTTTTGCCATTTTCCCGTTGTTAATTTAATTACTTTGTTTTTGGTTGTTTATGCTTTTATTGGACGCGGGGCCTGGCAAAAATAGATCCCACTATACGGCAACAGGGTGTGAGCGGGTGCGGCTCTAACCGAAACAGCTGTGTCCACGGCCGCTCATGAAGAAAGAGAACCCATGTAGGGGTATGTGGGTATATTCTGGTCCAATCTGCGGTGCAATAAGTGGATGGAGGCCTCTACACGCGCCCTCCTACGCCTCCACGGCTATGGGACCCAAAACATCACGAGGCGCACTCGGATTCGATTCCATTAAATTTTTTTCTCTCCTTGGACCAGTGCCAAATCGAAAATATTCTCGGTTTTTATTTTTTTTTTTTGCGAAACTGGTGACGGAAAATTTGTGTGATGATTTCTGCTGGTCCCCCTCTCCACCGTTGACCGTGGCCGGATTGGAGGCCAACGCATTCATGTGACTCTTGCCGGGGCCCAAGAATAGCCGCGAATGGTTGTCATGTGTTTTCTCGCGCTCTCTCGCTCTTTCTCCGCGTGGAAGGATAAATGAAGGTGCCGTTCGGGCGACTTTGCCCCCGCTCCATGCTGCCTCAGTCCCTTTCGGGAAACCGTTGCAAATCCGGTTCCGCCGTTCACTTACCCTAGATCCAGTCACAGAAGGGACTGTATCGAGCAGGCCTTGGGGAACCCAAGCCCAGCCCACTCCCTCTGCCGCCCCGCTCCACCTGGTAGGACTGGTCCATTTCCAGTTCCACACACACGCGTCGTGCAATTTTTTGGCGGTTTATTTATAAACTATGGACTTGTTTTTCTAGTTGTGCCTGATGTCTGATAATCTTCATCATCGGCGTTAATTGCCGGACTCTGGCACTGTTGTCTCCGCTCCTGTTCTACTCTCTCCTCCACCTGGTCCTCTCCTCACCCACACAGCAAGCGCGTTTCTGCCGAGTCGATCTTATATTGCATTTACGTCAATAGACATTCCCCAGCCCCAGCTCCAGGGCTGGAAGACAGGGTACGTAATAAATACACATGTACATGGATGTACTATGTGCCCAAGTGATCTCTATGTGGGACAGCCAGGCGGAGGGTTATCAGCTGACGAGCCTCTAGGGGCGTCTAAATATAGAGCTGGCACTGTCTGTAACCCGGATCTTGATTGGCACCCAGGAAATTTTCCTAGGGGTTCAGTTTTACAAGCCCCCCTTCGGTCAGAGCACAGCCCGGATCTCTTCTTCTTCTTGCCAACAACAGAAGAAGGCCCGTGCCAGCGATCGTTATCGAACCTAGGCGTGGCGTTGGAACATCACACCACACTCGTCCCGTCGATAATCAGGCCCTGGCAACCCGGAGTGGGTCCCCGTACCCGTCCCCATGCAGCCTTCGACATTTCTTTCTTTGGATTTCTTGGGACTTTTTGGATTCTTTTGGCATTTTATTTGCTTGTTTTCCATCGCTGCGATCTTCTGATAACTCGGGTTAAAAGGCATTTTGGATTTATACGCTTGTTTACGCCAATTGCGGACGGGCCTCCGTCGCGGCGGACACTGATAAGCCATTGGGCCACGCCCCAATACCGATCCCATCCCGAAATAAATGTCTTCGATGCCGAATTTGTTGGTGTATAAAAATCGTTTCGTTTTATTTTATGCAATTAGGTCTTAGATTAGAAAGAGTAACCTATGGAACACACACATCACATGTTGGCCACACGCGCCTTCAGCTCCGTCAGCTGCTCGGCCACGGGGCGTGGCAGATGGCCGCCCACCTGCTCCTCGAAGTATCGCTCAATTTCGAGGGCCTCCTGCTGCCAGAAGGCCTTGGGAAGATCGAAGAGCTGGGAGAGATCAATGTTGCCCTCGATCCCTGACACGTTCAGGGCACCCTTGCTAGGCAGACGACCAATGGGCGAGTCCTCGAAGCACTTCTCGCCCTGCACCCGCCGGAAGATCCACTCCAGGACGCGCGAGTTGTCCCCGAATCCCGGCCACAGGAACTTGCCCTCGCTGCTCTTGCGGAACCAGTTCACGTGGAAGACCTTGGGCACCGTGCCCCTCTTCTCCATGCTCAGCCAGTGGCTCAGATAGTCCCCAAAGTTGTACCCAAAGAAGGGGCGCATGGCGAAGGGATCGTGCATGATCACCTTGCCCTTGTGCTCGGCCGCGGCAGTCGACTCGCTCCTCATGGCAGCGCCGATGAAGACGCCGTGAGTCCAGTCGCGGGCCTCGTACACGAGTGGAACTCCTGCGGGTCGACGGCCCCCGAAGAGAATTGCGGAAATCGGCACGCCGGCACTGTCCTCCCAGGCGGGGTCAATTATGGGACACTGCGTGGCGGGAGTGCAGAATCTGGAATTGGGATGGGCGGCCGGCTTGCCCGACTCCTTCGACCAGAGCTTGCCCAGCCAGTCGGTGACCGTCAGGTCCTTCAGCTGAGCGGACTCCATGCCCTCCCAGTAGACGCCTCCGTCGGAGGTGGAGGCCACATTGGTGAAGACCGTATTGCGGAAGATTGTGTCCATGGCAATGGGATTTGTGGCCCGCGACGTGCCAGGCGCCACTCCAAAGAATCCGTTCTCCGGATTGATGGCCCTCAGCACGCCCTTCGAGTCGAACTTCATCCAGGCGATGTCATCGCCCACGCACTCAACCTTGTAGCCGGGCAGGCTAGGCGTCATCATGGCCAAATTGGTCTTTCCACAGGCGGACGGGAAGGCGGCTGCCACGTAGATCTTCTTTCCTTCGGGATTGGTGATGCCCAGGATGAGCATGTGCTCGGCCAGCCAGCCCTCACGCTTGGCAATGGTGCTACCGATTCTCAGGGCGAAGCACTTCTTGCCCAGCAGCGAGTTACCGCCGTATCCCGAGCCGTAGGAGACTATCTCATTATCGGCGGGCTTGTGCAGAATGATCGTCCGCTCGGGATCGCAGGGCCAGGAGGACTGGACCTGCACACCGCTCTTGGGTGTGCCCACCGAGTGCAGACACTTGACGAACTGGCCATCGCCCTCGCGGAGCACGTCCAGAACTGGGTTGCCGGCCCGCGTCATGATCTTCATGGACTCCACGACGTAGGGCGAGTCTGTGATCTCAATGCCGATCTTTGAGAGCGGCGATCCCACGGGTCCCATGCTGAAGGGGATAACGTACATGGTGCGTCCCTTCATGCAGCCCGGGAAGCGTTCTCCGATGGCCGCCTGCAAGTCCGCCTCCGAGATCCAGTTCCCCAGAGTTCCGGGCGTCGCCTTCGGAGTCACCGGCACCGTCTGCTCCCTGCGCTCGGTGCAGATGAACGTCTTGGACTCCACACGCGCCACATCCGCCGGATTGGTCCTGGCCAGCCAGCAGTTCTCGTACTTGGGCAGCGGCAGAATAGTTCCCTGCTTCAGCATGAGGCCCTGGAGCAGCTTGCTCTCCCCCGCACTGCCGTCGCAGATGTGCACCCGCTCCGGCTGGCACAGATCGACGCACTTCTCCACGTACTGCTTGACGGCGGGAGTGAGGACCTTGGCATCCCCATACTGGACGGACAGGGAGCGGCAGACCAGTCGAAAGTTGTAGCTCTTCGGTGGGCCAACGAGGCTGCGGAAAAAGAACAGATGGCGAGCGAAAGTGTTAGGTAATATCAGAGTTAGGTAATAGCTGCATTCGACAGGTAGAATTTAAAAAGAGGTTGGGTTATCTTCGTGCCGGGCCTACCTAATGTGCCAAGACCTTCACCCACAACAGCCTATCCGACAGCTGTGCTGCGGATCGTCGCGATAGCGCACTACAAGAGCCGAGCACAACTGTACCCCCAGAGCGAGAGCGAGTGATCGTAACGTGATTTCAAATTCTAAGTGGGCACGCATAGCCGCTGAAAAACAGTCAACGGCAAAAGCCAGACGGTTTGCTCAATAAAGACATAATAAAAACAGAAAACTGAAAGCAAACAAAAAACAAAAAACAAAAAACCAAACTGACTGCTGATCAGCTGTTCGTCTGGTCGGTCTGGTTTTGAGAGCTTCAGAAACTTGCTTCTCACATTTTGCACAGAGATCTTTATGGACGTGGAATGGGACTGGAAATGGGGAGTTTCCCCTGCACCAGCCTTCGACTGAGAGATACTCGTCCTCGTATTTCATCAGCGTCACTTTCATAAGAAGCGAATCACTGTTGCTCACTCTCTGCGCCTCTGCGAGAATGATGCAATGTTTCGTCAGCCAGCGTCGATCTTTGTGCTCTCTGTTATGGTTGCGACGCCATCAGCTGGGGCACTTGCATCGAAAGATAAGAGAGCAGGTAGACCCAACTTCCGGCAGAGTACCCTACCCGTATGCTCACATACATTCAAGTACATGTATCTACCATACATATGTGTCCATTCTCCATTCTCATTGTACCTCCATGTCTACACATTGTAGAGACACAATCAAGAGCCACTCTCCCGCTCTCTGATACGTTACACAGTGCAAAGTCCATGGCAAGTCACCGAACCTCGCCCCCACCCAGACCCAGTCCACCGACAAAACGATAAGTTTACACGCGTTCAGGGCTGCCCCATTCGTGACGTCACAGACAGACAGACAGCGACTGTCTGGGCGCTAGCTGAAGAAATATTCCCAAATAAATGTACATACATATGTATGTATATGTTTTATAATTTCGGAACTGCGCAGTTCCCTCCGCCGCGTGCTCCACACACACGAATACGACAGACCGACGAATGTGGCCTGGTTTCTATATTAGCCCAAGATGTCTGCCACGCCAGTGAGGTGCTATGAAGGCTACCCTTGGCTATGCTATGCCAATTCCCCCAATGAGCCCCAAACCATTGATGGCTAGTTACAAATTGAAGCCACCAGGCTTAGTCAGAATACACTTTGTTTATATATATATTTGATGGCCCATGTCTGGGTTTTATCTACGATCATTGTGTGGAAGTTTTATCTGCAAGTGCCGGACCCATTTATGAGTGCTGTGCCAGTAGGGATGGCTAGTCAAACAGTAAACGTTTAGAGCGTATTATTTATTGGGGCCCGGCACTGATAACCACCTAAACCGCTTCAGTCCAAATTAAAGCGGACTATCACCGCGTCAAATACAGATCGCTGTTGACACTAGCAGCTAATTATTTGGGCAGCACTCGACGCTGCCCCTCCAGTGCTTGATTAGTGCCACGCGCCTCCATTGGAAGCCGAAACTGCTGCGTAGCCGGAGGTCTTCAATAGCTCGGGCGATAACAGAGAACAGTTCTGCGCCGCGGAATGAGAGCGCAAAAAAGTGCATGTCTTTGCCTTTTGAAATGGATTCGAAAAAGATCTCCCGCTAGCCAGCCCCAACATATCATTCACTGCTATCCGCATGACGCCACAGATGTTCGAGGTCGGTTGACCGCTTCCCTCCATCTCTCTATATGGCGGTCTATTTTTGCCTTTGATTCCCCTTACAGAGTCCGTACTCCTCAACAGGGAAAGCACTTAGAGCATTTAAAAGAAAGGATGGAATTTTTCTAGGGTATTTTATGCTTCGTTGTGTCGGTAGAGGTCTTCTTTTATTTTTACTGCGAAAAGAAAATACAAAGAATTTTCAGAAAGCGCGTGTTTCCTTCAGTTAATTTGCATGAGTTTTCATATGGAAAACGTACATATCTCTGACGAGGAATATAAATAGTGATACATACGTATGTATATGCACACTTGGCAACAGATATTAAGCGTGTCAGCTGATTCAACAGATTTTCCACAACAAAATGATAAATTTGGAAACGGAACTGTACTTCTGGTATTATTGTAAAAGATTCTCAAAACTGGTTTTAGATGGGGGTTCAATAGCCTTGGCCCTCCGCCTTAGATTCGGCACTGAACGGAATACGGACAATCAGAAGATTGCTTGCCCCTGAGTCCTTATCGAGTGCGAAGCTATCGTTTGAAGACAACTGCCTATCGAATATTGGGCAATGGTTGATCTGAATCGAATCGCTTACAATGTAATAGTGACGTGAGAGCTGATCACGAGGAAAGTCCCCTATCTTATCGTTTTTCTATTCGAAACTCTAGAACTTACGACTGACGACGGTTGCAAACATTTCCACTGGCCGATTCTGATCAGCGTCATATATATTGTGTACGATTTCAAAAAACATCATTTATTGAAACAGCAATTTTTCTAAAAATATCCAATTAATCATATCTTTTATGTTGGTTTCCCTTCTCTAAGCCCGACACTGCGCAGAAACTGATACGGGGAACCCGGTTCGAACTGGAATCTGAGGATAGTTTGCTGAAATAGAACAAGCTCATTACCGCATATCAAAGTCCAGGAAAAGGCATCGACTCGCTTGAATTTTGTTTACCAGCTGATAAGCGGCCCCCAGACGGGACGGCACACGCTCTGGTGTAGATTAAACTGTTCCGCCAGTCACATAATGTGTATAAGGTAATGGACAGACGCAGCTCCCTAATGTGGGTCTAGTCTCTTCCATGGAATACTGGGGCAGTGACTAGGGACTGCTGTGGAGTGGATGTAATGGCATCAACGCTGCTTGACTACAGCTGCACCAATTGCTGAATGGGATGACTCAGTTTTTGGGATCATTAGAAGCGAAGCGTCATGCCCCTCACTATTGAGTATAAAATAATCTTATCTAGGGGGGGCACTGAAAAGTTCCAGAAATTGTGGCACTACGTAGTAAACAAACAATTAACTGATAATGGAATCACAGTAAGCCATTTTTCCCGTGTTGCTAGGTAATGCCCCCCAAATTCTTTGATCGATGTGGGAGTGGAGTTGGGCAGCAATTAGGGGGAGGAAGGCGCGTGCCTGCACATACACATGCATAAGCAGAAAACAGACAATGGAACCATCATATTTAAGACTGTTTTGATTTCTTTCGTGCATGCATAAGTAATGCTATTTATTATTGAATGCTTTGTTGGGGGGCTCGGCCAGAGAAATAGACTCCCGTCCCATTCAGCGTCAACAATAATATTTGTGTTGTTGTCTTTGCCATTTCGTCGGTGTCGTTGTCGTTGTCGTTGTCGATGTCATTGTCGTTGTTGTCGTCGTCGCTGTGTCTAAAGGTTATCATCATTGGATTGGCAGGGTGGGCACAGCGTCAGCATTGGTTCTGAAGTTACTCAAAGCTCAAAACAAAGCTGTCAATGCGAATCGGCCCAAGTTTCTGGCGGATACGGATACCTCAATCAGAATATGGAGACAATGGCAGGAATTGGAATGACCTGGTGCAGCTATGAGTGCTCCTCCCTCAAACTTGCTTTCTGGATCGCTGCTGGCAACACTGAAACACGCCACTCGCATGAATCGGCCATCAAGACAGAAGCCATAAAAGAAACCGTCAAGAAACGTCAGCAACAGTTCAATTCACTTGTTGCCATGCGGCCCAAAAGCCCATACATGCAACGCTTTGTTTTTATTTTTATTTCGCCTGATTATTTCCAGCAATTGCTTACACACACACACACACACACAGGGAGAACCAGAAATACAAAGAGGACAAAGAAAACGAGTCACAACAAAACGACAAAAATAATAAAATACAAAGAAAGGAAGGCCGAACTGACTGATACTCTTGAAAGCCATTGGTCGTGCTATATTATCAAAATGATTTAGTCATCCGATCTATATCTAGATCGATTTGTCTCGATCCAATATATTAATTATATCGAAGCAACGAATCGAGTGGGGGGCGAGCAACGTACAAGAACGAAACGAGTGCGTAATGGTATTATATTTTAATATACCCACGTATTATTTTTGAGAAATACTCTCTGCAAGGGTATCAAGAGCGTGATAAGAGCAAACGAATACAATAATAAAAGCACAACCTGTTTGTGTGTAAGAGAGCGCCCAAGACGCGAAGCTTTTGGCTTGGTTTGAGTCTTGGGTGCAAGTGATCGGATGAGCTTTACACTGGCGGTTCATTTATTATGTTGGTGAATACGATCAGAAGCAAATCGTTTAAATTTTGTATGGTGAAAATGGATCTTAGATATTAAGGAAGTCGAATTCCCAATCGTTTTTCCATGTCGGTATTTTACAAAAGAATTGACTTATTGGAACTAAATTCGACAATAAATTAGTTCTTATTACACGATTAACGTTCGCAAAAGTCTCACTTGCGAATTCTGATTGTAGTTAATTAACCTTCATAAGTAGATGCAAGCTTATCAGCAGCCTACTTGAGGTTGAGCTTTGTAGCGAGAGGGAAATCAGAAATCATCAAAAGAGCGACAGAAGATGAGCTTTTAATTGCAGCTTGTGTCGCAGAGAGTGCATTGATCTTGTCGCTGCAGACGAATGGCATTAACATTGATGTGGTTGTTGCTGTTGATCTGTTGCTGTGTCTCGCTTCGAGGATGAATGGGATGACGATGCTAGCTGTGCTTGTTTCACATGGAATTTTCCCCCATGCGATAAGAACGATCAAGGGAATGGGTACCCTGGTCAGTAACTATACACAGTTTTAGTTGAGGTAGGTTATAACGATGGATTACTTTACGAACTGTGATTATCAATGCCAAGGTGTGTAAGCCAAGTGGGCCTCACAATGCCATATACTCGTAGTGTGCAGATCCCCCTTAATTGGGGAGTATATTAAATTGGCCAAGCAGTTGGTTGGAAGTAGTTAACAGATCTAAAGGTGCGTTTCCTGTGGTAGAAGATTCGCGGATTTGCAAATATAAAGATCCATATTTATCCTCAACATACCACTCGTAAATATATAGTAAATATGTATGTGTTTAGGAGATTTTTGCATATAAAACTAGCGTTCGAAAGAAAAAGCACACCTTATTCGGATATAGGATGTAATATATTTATGTACGGTTACCTCCTTCTGTTATCAAAGTCAGCAAGGTATTTCATCGTTTAGTACTCTCATCTTCACTCAACCACAATTTGTTAATGGCACAGTTTTGGTTTCCCGCCTCCCGCCTCCCCCCGCCCCCCGGTTTCTTGGCTATGACATTGAACCTCCCACGAAACCGAAATCGAGGTCCCCCTCTACCGCCAGACTCACCCGCCTCTCAGCAGCTGCACGCCTTTGAGGAGCATTCTGCTGCTTCGTTGTGGCTGCGGGTCGGATCTGATGTCGTTGTCGGTGTCGTAGATGTGGTTCGTCCGGCCCTCGAACTGCTTTCACTTGGCGACTTGGCGCGCACTTGCAATTTTATGGTTGCTTTAATTAATTTATTTCGTTCCGTTTGCCACTGCGTTTTTTGCCGACTCTTAATGTGATGAAATTGCAACTTAATTTGAATTTACTTATTTATAAACTTTCTTGCGGCGGCCGCACGAAATGCACTTTTAACAAATTGATTAAGGGGCTCGCAAAGCGTGCAACGTGGAGCGTGGCGTGTCGTTGGCGTGGCAATCTCTGGGGAACTTGTTGCGCTTCAGCTCCTGCTGTCTGTGCGGGGCACTTGTTTCTGCTTTGCCACAACAATCCAAACTGCGGCACTCTGCGCCGGCCGCTGCGCTCAAGTAACATACATGAACATTCTGTTTTCGTTTCGATTTGTGTCTTTTCTGTGCTCTTGTGCTCCGCTCCGATCCGATCCGAATCGGTTCAGAAACATATGGGGACGTATGTTTTGCCTTTGCCCTGATAAGATAAGGCCAGGCCCGGCCCGAGTCTGCTGCAGCTGACGCTTGGTACGTGCCGCCCACTGCATGCGCCCGCTCGGCGGTGGCACAGCTCGGAAACCACCAGAAACGACGGGACGCTATGCTGGCCACGCCCCCTTCGGGCATACCTGTCTGGCAGGTCTGCAAAGGTCTTTCGCAATGACTGCACAACAGCAGACGGTCGGTCCCTCAGCCGCTCTTATCGATGGAGCTCCTGTTACGCCATCGCGGATCAGCCTCTAATCTGCGGATTCTGCTGCTGCTGCTGCTGCTGCTCTTCTCTCATTTAGTATGGGATGTTCCCTTATCAACCGATCGATAGCAGCACTTCTTATACCGCCGGTATTTTACCATATTTATAGGCCAATGCCGTTTACGATGCTTCTGTCCAATAAAGACGCTTACCGATCCACCAAGGTCACCCGGGGGTGCCAATCCCTCCTTGGGTGCAATTTTCCCACAATCACTTCGGTTTGCTGATATGATTGGGGATAAAAATACCCAAGTGATTATTAATAATGAACCATGCATATATCGAAAATAGAACTATTAGTATATTTTCTTTATTACTAAGTGAAATATTCAATATGCCGGTTGTTTTGCCAATCAAACATGTGGATATTTCTATTGATTTTTCGTAGAAACTAACGTTCTCTTTTCAATTGTCAGCCGTGATAATAATAACAATGCCATTCCCTGCCGGACATGGCCCGATCGTCACTTGTATAATCATATGTATTGCATGTTATTTTGGAGGCAAAACCAAACAAAACTTTCCCCGCTGTGATAAGCCTAATCGGTAATTTTTGGCTCTCGATCCAAGGTGCCTTGACCAGGGGCCGGCACACCAAATACAAATCTCGAGGCATTGTCGTCGTCAATCGGAATCCAATCAAATCCGCGGATGAAACGTGCCATCTATGGAACCATTGTTCGGTGGTACAGTGGGTCCAGTATAGGGCAGATTGCGCATGGACTCTAGAAAGGAACGCCAGACGTCCCCAGACGTTATTAAGAAAAACACTCAAGTTTCGTTTTGCTCTTCTTCAACTTAACGCACTAATCTTGAAATATCTTTATTAATCATAATCATAATCATTTCCTGCATACGGTATAATAATGGTTTATATAAGTATTCATCTCTTTGCAGTGTGTTTTAATACAATCAAATTTACACGAGTCCGTTGCGCACTTCTACTACAACAATAATTGATATACAATAATTATACGTAGGTATAGTAGAGCTATGTATATAGGTTATATGTACTGTATATACTATATGTATATACCTATAGGTATTGTATATATAGTGGCGTAAACAAGTTAACTATACATTTAGGCTTGTTATTATGTGGTATGTGGTAATTGATTGATATTTGGTTTCGGTTTCTATTGCGATTGCGATTGGGATTGCGATTGCGAGGATTTCAGGATAAGTGTTTCTTGGATAGATGGAGGTGAGGAGAATGGTATTTTCTATCTGTTATCTGTTAATGAGCAGCTTCTGATCTCTCTTTTAGCGCCACCAATCGGTATGGCCCATCTTGACTATTTATATGAAGGTGTACAAAATTGATGGCTTCAAAAATTGAATGGTAATGGATAAAATTCCTGCTAGGCTATGGGCTGTGATACTCGTATCTCTCACACCGCGACGAGGCCATATTATAAGTATATTTCTATAATTGTCTTATTGTCTTCAACATCTTCAATCTTATTCTGTTCTGTTCTGTTTTGTCATTTTGCATTTGACTTTGAGTACTTTCCATGTTCCAAGTGTTTTGATTCTGCATATTTCCATATATCATTAATCTCTGTGTTCAGTTTTTACGTTGCCTTTACCCCTACCCTAACGAAATAAGAGAAAGTTACGAAGAGGTGGGGGTGTGGTGCACAGTTCTGCATAAGGATTGCACGAAGACCATTTGGCGGAAACCGAATTGGGAATGGTAAGGGGAACGGGTCCGAGGCAGATAGTTCTCGGAGTGAACGGAAGTGAGTGGATGGTGTGGTGTGGTGTCGAGTGCCGCTTAAGAACTAGTTAAATATTAGCTTTATGGTTTCCCTTCTTCAGTAGAGCTTTACCACCACTAAATCTATTCACAGCAGTTTATTTTTCTCGTTTTGTTTTGTTCTGTTGGTATATGGTAAAATATACTTGGGTGGCTCAATCAGAAGAGCGGGGAGTGGTGGGGTGGGGCGGACAATAGAGATAAAGATGGGGTTGAGAGAACAGATATGGTGTGGCTGCATGGGGGCGGGGAGGAGGGGATCGAAGAGTCTTAAAACCTAAGTGAAATCGATAAGGTTTCTCGCTTAGACTAAGTTCTGAGGATATTATTTAGAATATCACACATTCCATGTATCTTTGTGTTCAATAAGTATTTACTTGTATCTCGCTCAACGCAGCTAGAGCTTGAAATGTCTATAGAGTGTAACTTGTTTGTTTGAATTAACATTAAATTGTGTAACTCTGTTTCTAGATCTCGTTAGATTTAATAGATTGGGGTCTTGGCATGCACTCCCAAGTTTTGTATGTAAGAAGTCCAAATAATAACAGACAGTAGATCTATACTAAACTAAATATCGAGTTAAACTCTTTGGAAATGCGCTTCCTAAGTCGACTACAAAGCGTTTGCTATTGAAGAGTGGCTGGGGTGGGGTGGGGTGGGGAGGGCTATGGATGGGAAACCAGAAATACTTTCAGTTTGTGTGTTAGAGTGTCTAATGGTAAAGCTTAAAGCATTCCAACTAAATGCTACGCTACATAATCATCCAATCGAAACTTTTAGCAACCCCTTTTATTTAATAGTTTTCCTCTTCTTTTCTTTTCTTTCTTATTTAATTTTGTCCTGTCCTGCTTTCCTTCTTCCACAGCACAGCAGCTCATTGTACTCGCTATTTGCGAGTTAGTTAGTTTGCTTGGTTTTGGTTTAGTTTTAGTTTAGTTTGAGTTCAGTTTGTGTTAAAAATACGGTTTAACAGTTTTAGTTACGCACTCGAACTAGAATTCAATTAATTCAAACTCTTCAGTTTATTCTTTCTGTTTCTTAGTTTAGCTTTAAATTATGTTAAAATACTTAGAGTAAATATTTATAAATGTTTGCGCTCATCTCGGCACGGCTCCACTCCAGCTCCCTGCCTCTCTCTCTCTCTCTCTCTCTCTCTTCCGTACTCTCAGTTTAATTAATATTTCACTTGCCATTGCGTTCGCTCTGTTTCTGTTCCTGTCTCTGCGGGGGTTCCACTTCATTTCATTTCACACCTGGACCCGTCCTATATGTGAACACCTGAACACCTGAACAGCTGTCTACAAATCGTACGCATCCTTTTTGTAGTTCTGCTGCTTTCTGCTTGTTGGCACATTTAACACGTTCGATGTTGTTGTTGGACGCATCATCATCATCCGCATGGTCATGGGCTTGTCCTCCTCGTCGTCGTCGGAATAGTCGCTCTGGGTCTTGACGTGGCCACCCAGGGCGGGTCCGCTGAAATCGTTCTCATCGTCCTCCTGATTGGATTGGAGAGCAGAAAACGGATTAGAAGGGACCGCAATGAGCAAACAAAAAACGAACAAAAGGTCCTCTAGGAAATGAAATCAAGAATATCGTACAAATTATAATAATACATAAATCATATGAGACCACGACACCACGCGGCGTATACTTGATATTCTACAAGCAAAAGCTTCCCACACATCCAACAGATGGCGCTCTGATAAACTTCTTAAAAGCACAACAAGTAAAATGTACAATATTTACATGTAGAATGTAAAATGTACATAATGTAATCATATCTATCACATTCATAGAATTAATTAGAACGGTACATGGGTACATGGGTACTTGGGTACTAGTGTACCAGGTATAACAAAAACATCGAAAACAATGAACCAACAAACGAACAAACTAAATGGAAAATTATGACAGTTTTCGTATCGTATTTGTTGTCTGGACTGTTTACTTTACCTGTAAATTTGCCTCGCTGGACCGCCAATTAAAGTACTGTACTGCCTTCTGTGTGGACTGGACTGACTGCCTATATCTGACCATTTCATTCATATATACACTCATTGCCCTACTTATATCTGCTGAGCCCTCTCAGGCCCCTACCTGCCCAAGCGATTTAGCTAGTCTTTTCCCTAAACATAACGTTTGTAAATAATTGTCGTGGCCTGGCCCTTATCGCTGGCTTAATATTGAATTTCATTTAAATATATTTCTATGTCAGTTTTAAAAAGCATTGATTTGCATTTGCTGTTTTGTTGATTTGTTGATTTGATTGCTAGCTACGAGAAATTTCTGTGCGTTGGTTAGTTCTTAGTGGTTTTGAGATTGGATTGAGTAGTTGTAGGAGGGAGTATCTGAGGAATGAGCATTCTCTGTTTGGTTTGGCTACTACGCAGTTTTTGGGCACACGGCGCGTGGAATTTAGCACTGTCCTTAGTTCGGTGATCAGTGATCGGTGATAGGTGTCTTTTGGTGTCTTTTGGTGTCTTTTGGTGTTGGGCCATGCGAATGAGCATTAGAGCTAACTACTTTTCGTGTTATCTTAGGGATTAACTGGGTTCTGTTTTATGTTTTCTGTTTGGTTTGCTAAGTAATTTCTGGAGGATCTTTAAAACTTGGCGCAGCACTTAATTAACAACGTTTCCAGGGTTTCGTTTCGGTTCGTTCTAATTCTAAACATTGACCAATGAGTGTGGACACAGGAGCATAGGGGGAAAGAAGAGCAGAGAATTGTGTGATTAGCGTTAGTGTCTATAGAGAGAGGTGCATGTGGCGGGAGTGGGGAGTGTGGGATCCGGGGATTGGGGGATTGGGGGGATTGGGGGATGGCTGACCAGGACAAGACACAACTTACTTCGAAGTCTCCAATTGTGAAGCGTGTCGCCGCTAATGAATCTTGCGGTGGCATATCCGGACTCATATTCTGTACGACAATGAGCGTGATTTGTATTTGTTTTTTGGTTTTGTTTGAAGCATTTTCAGATAGGAAAATCAAGCGCAAGTGTGAGGAATGTTTTTTAGGTGAGAGAAAGACACAATTAGTTACACTTATTGTCCAGAGAGAGCTGGGCATTATCTTAGCCTAGATGAAGGTTCAATTTGAACGCTCAAACAACACACTAAATGGTAGTATAAAGAAAGCTGGATCGCGAATGCGAATGCGAACAGATGATGGGGGGACTTACATCGTCGTCGTTGTCAATCATCTCCTTGGTAGAGGCGGTTGTCTCGTTGCGCCGGATCGATCCCTGGTGTATGTCCAGGTCCACCTTCAGGCACTGGAAGCTGCGCATGAGGAACACAATGGGCATGGGCAGAACGCCGGCCATGATCATCGAAAGGGCGATGCCCATGACCCACCTGGGGTATTCCTTCTGCTCCACCATACCCTGGATTCAAATTGAAAAGCAGGTGTCAGGCAAGCGGCAAAGTTGAGCCCTCGATGTGGGATAAACCTACCAATTCGGCATTCCAAGCTCCGTATGTGGGATTGCGGATGACCATAAAGACGATGGACGAGGCCAGGATGCAGACCATGATTACTGGCCCAATGTAGCGCCATGTAAGCTGCCAGTAGAGGCCGGGTCTGTAGCCAGTCATCTGATAGATGTCCTCAGTGAAGCTGTGGGCAGAGGACTTGTAGGACTTGTCTTGAGGGAATGCTTTCAGGGGTACCCACCGCTCGTGTCCGTAGATAAAGATAACGGCGATCATCTCCATCAGGGCCACCACCACCAGGCCAATGGTGCCGGCAAAAGAATCGAACATCTTGAGCCAGTACTCCCCGGCACCTGTGCAGAAGATGAAACCGACAGTAAAGCAGAATAGACATACCACGCCAGTGACATGCTGTTTCTTAACCCGCTTGATAATGTCTATGTCGAAGAGGGTGCACAGCATGCCCTCCAAGATGCCGATCTGCGAGCCCAGTCCCAGCGACAGCAGCATGGTGAAGAAGAGCACGGCCCAAAAGGGGGCGCCCGGCAGCTCCACGATTGCCTGGGTGAACACGATGAAGGCCAGGCCCGTTCCCTCGGCGGCCTAAAGCAGAGGAGGAAGGAGGAGCCATATATACCATATATATCATACCATATGAGGCATATCCAGGAGAGTACTCACATTGTCCAGCTCCTTGGATAGGGTGCACTCGCTCAGCTGAAATAGGGTCTTCTCCGTGTCGTTCAGCTTGTCCATCGCATGCTCGTACTCCAGGGTGGTGGCGTTCTTGTTTTCCAGAAACGCATGCCTAACGAGGATGTCCGTGTTGCTGTGGGGGCAGAAGACATAGACGAAGACCGGTTTAAGTCGGTTAGAGCCCACGGACACGGCCGGACAGTTCAAGAGCAATTGCAAATAACTCAGCGTGGGACCATTAATTGATACAAATTGACAGACACGACCGCGATTCCATATATCGATTCGAATATCAATGAACGGCAGGGCACACAAATACCCAGATGACCATTGATACGACGATACGTAAATAGGCACGGAGACAAAGCCTCGTGCCAGTTACAACTGGTCAACATTGGATGATGTGATGACCTATCCCAGGTGCCTGTCCACCGATGCGTGCTGACCCCACCCCAGCCATTTGCACTGCTGTACTCACCTTGCCACACAGCGATCCACGTTCATGGTGGCCTTGAAGCCGAGAATGGCGAAGATGACGACACTCGCGTAGATGGCTGTGACTGCATTGCAGACGGACACCAGCAGGACGTCGCGGACGCAGTTGTTCTTCGGCGTGTTGTAGCTCCCGAAGGCTATTAGCGAGCCGAAGGCGAGGCCAAACGAGTAAAAGACCTGGGTGGCCGCGTCCAGCCACACCGTTGGCTCCAGCAGCTTTTCCACCTTCGGCGTGTACATGTGCATTAGACCAGCGCCAGCGCCGCGCAGGGTTATGCCGCGGATGAAGAATATGGTGAGGACGATGTAGGGGAAGAGCGAGGTGAAGTAGACCACCTTGCCGGAGCTCTGGATGCCCTTCATCACGATGAAGAAGACGATGGTCCAGGAGAGCATCAGGCAGAGCACAATCCACCACTTGAGGCCGCCGGGCTCGTCCATGGACGGGGCGGCGTCCAGGGTGGTGCGGTACCAGAAGTACGTTGTCTCCGACGACTTGGCGCACTCTTCAAGCGCAAATCCAGTGCCGTTGGTCGGACAGGTGGACCAGGGCAGGGGGTACTAGGGGATTATGGAACGATGGAAACACCTTATAAAAAGATCTCTTCGAGATCCCAATCTGTGTGGGAAAACTCACCCGAAAACTGTTGAAGAGGTAGAAGAAGACCCACGTGATGATGACGTTGTAGTAGAGGGCCACGAACAGCGTCACAATGCACGACGAGATGCCGATGCCGCCCAGCCACGGATGGATGGTGTTCCACACCCCCAACGCGCCCAGCCGCATGCGCTGCCCCATGCCCAGTTCGATGAGGAAGAGCGGTATTCCCTCCAGTATCAGCATAATCATGAACGGTATCAGGAATGCACCTACATATGTGTGGTGGAGGGCATGTAAGAACGGGTGAATGTGTGCGGATTAAGTCCAAAGTCCACTTGAGTGACGTGACACGAAATCAATTTGAATTTGCATTTGCATTTGCTCTTCTGGATCGTGTTCTGCTCGAGGCAGAAGGCATCTGCTCCAACACACCACCGCTCCAACAATACACTTTTTGTACGTCTGGTGCATTCTTGGCTTATATAATTAAATATTAATCTGCTCCGTCACCTGTGTGCCCGCTGGGAGTACTCTGCGCTGGCAATTTGGTCATTCTCTCTAGTTTGTAATTGAATTAAACCCGGGGCGGGGTTGAATTGCCACTAGAAATGTGCGTGCTCGACACGGGGCGTGTGCCCTTCCCCTTTCCCCAGTGGGCCGATGCAAAGCTCCGCCACAAGGCCCCCACAATTGGGTCTTCCGGACCCGCCAGACGCGATGATAAAGCTATGCAATTAGTGCACATTAAATCCCATAATGTTATTGTCAAAGCTGTGCACTTTATTAGCTGCTCATACATATATGTAGTTCGTTGGCCACATGATATTGGATATGCCACACAGAGCGGTCGGGAGGGAGAAGGGGAGCAAAGGGAGCGGTGGGGGTACCACCTGCCGTCTGTATAATTAGCGTTATCGCACAGGTGACGCCAGCAGAAGCAACAAATTGGCAGTGGAGTGGAGTTGGGTTGGGGCTGGTCTTTGGGGTTGGGTGCAGACATTGATTGGAAAAAACTGCAGCGATATGCACTTGTGGCAGTTGCTGACAGTTCGGGTAATCCGAACATGTGCATGGCATTCCATGGACATTCCACGGGTGTGTACTCACCGCCGCCGTTCTGTTGGCACAAGTAGGGAAAGCGCCAGATGTTGCCCAGGCCCACCGAGTAGCCGATGATGCTGAGGAAGAACTGCATCTTGCCACTCCAGGCGGCCCGCTCCGGATCTCCGCCCGGAATGTCCACCGACTGTACCGAGTTGCGCTGCGGGGCGGTCAGGACGATGGTCACGCCGTGCGTCCCATCGCCCCGTGCCCTGGTGTTCAATGGAGCCATCTCGTGGCCGTTGCGCGGTGCATCGATGATTTTGGTGGCAGCCATCAACGCTCGGGTGGTTCAAGTCGCGCCGTGGTTTCTGAAAAATGAAGCAGCCGATTAGGAAAAGGCCAACACAAGGATATGATTCTCCGACGGCACTCTGTTTGATCAATATTCCTCGGGTGTGAATGTGTGCCAGTGTACGAATGTACATGTAATACACGATATATGTGTGTGTGCGCGCTGGCATTTGCTCTTTTCAGTGGTGGGGCGTCCTTGAGACCTCTTCTAGTGGCTGCTAACTCAATTTGTGTCCTAATTGCTAGCCATTAAGGCGGGTTTTCCTTGGTTAATGGAAACTTTTCGATGGCACTTGTAATTCGAAATCTCCTTCCCTTCCCATTTCTTTGCTCTTATAACTTTGAAAGTTGGCGAATCTACATACTACTTATAGGTGGAGTACTCGCTCCTGCATAATTCATAAAGTTTTTCATATTGCTCTGCTGGTTAATCTCTCTCTTAATGAACAAAATTTGTATGCACGCACGGCAGAAAGTTAATAGGAAATTTATCTCTTTCCACATCCCGCTTAGACGAAGGACACCCGGCCCCTCAATCGTCAAATCGCTGCGCGGACGGAGAGTCACTGAACCACCTCACCCATCTAAGACCTAAGCGCCCAGAAATCGTGACTTCCTGAACCTTGTTGCTCAGTGTGTGAGGCCAAAAAGTGTTGACTCCTACGGAAGGTCGTTGCAAAAGGAAAGAGCAATGAGAAAAGCAAGAGGACACGAGACTAGAACACACATACTCGTACATAAAGTAAATAAAGGGTGGAGGCGGCGGCAGGGCAGCCCTATGTACTATGTACTCGTATGTATGTGTGTGTATGTTGGCTTATTTACTTGGAGGCTCGTCTCTGCTCTGCTCTGCTGACGTAGTAAAGCCAGAGGACGCAGCAGAGCAAGCGACAAAGAGAGGAAGTGAGCTAGAGCCAGCGCCAGAGCCATCTCTCTCTCTCTCTCTCTGAGCGGGTGTGTTGTCGCGAAACAGCAGCAGCTGTCTGGCAAGAAGCAGAATCGAATCCCACCATAGCTAGAGAGCAATGCCAAAAGAGAGAGAAGTAGAGAGAGGAAAGCTCTGGCAAGCTTTTGGCGTCCTGCCGCTTCATTGATAGCTCTGTGTATGCACACATATGTACATCTGCACACAAACACAAAGACACAGAGCGCCACTATACGGTCTATATATTCTTTTCCGATTCTTCATTATTTTGCGTATACGTAATGCGCTATGACGTCTTTTGATGGCTGACTTGTTCCACAACTGCGTTAGTGGTATCGAATAGCCAGCCCCCTGGGCACCCGGGCCCACCCCCTGGATGGGTGGGAGTAAATATTTATTCAATTACGGCACACAGTGGCAGGCAGCGCACATAAATGTATCTCGTGGATGCAAAATGCAAAATGCACAAAGCTCAAACACAAAAATTACACCACAAGCTCGTTAATTCAGAGTAGATGGCAGACCAGGAACAGCACCACGATGGGACCAGCCCCGAGGGTAAATAAAAGGATAATAAAAGGACTTGGAGCGTGGAGTGCGTTCAATGCCACAAGCTCCCAACCAGTCCCTTCCATCTCCATCTTCAGACACACTGCAACATTTGTTTGCTTGCGTGCGGTGCGGTGCGGCGCGGTGCGGCGCGGTGCGGCGCTTTGCTTCCTTCGCTCGTCCGTCGCCTGCTGATTACACAATCCAATTGACGTTACGTAAACCAGTGTGTGGAAATATTAAGCTCCTGTGATTGCTGTTTCTTTTGCGTCGCAATATTCCCACAGCCACCCTGCCGCAACACCAGCCACACGCCCACGCCACTGGCGTTTCTAAATATAAAGCTCAAGCAGGACCCGTACACGGACACGGTCACAGAACGACCCTGGCCCTGTCATTGGAACGGTTTAGCCCACTTAGACCTTCCCCTCCACCTCCCATAAAGCAGACTGAAACACAATGCTTAACTCATTGTTAAGGGAAATTGCTAAATGAGGGGCGCACTGCGGCTATGATTGAAAGATTGAAAGCACAATCAGAATAAGTTTGATTGAATTTGACAGGATGTAATTGTGTTGCACTGCTTATACAACTCCACTCCGCCTCGAATCGCACTGATTCTGGCTTGGCTTTGATACCGATTCAAACCCAAAGAACAATGCCTTGCCAAGCGATGGAAATTTATATGAATGGAAATTTACCAAGCTAACCAATCCATGAACAGACACACAAACCTCCTAAATGTGTGTGTATTAGATGTGTACGTAAACAGGTATAAAAGCCTGCGCTCCTGAACAAAACACCGCCAAAAAGGGCAAACGTAACAAAAAACAAGTTCATCCCCTTTCCGACCCGGTGTTGGGGGTAGGAGCAGCAGCAGCAGCAGCAACAGCAGCAGGGGATGGCTTTAAAGCTTATTCCCGGTTAAAGTGCCACCGAAATAGCTAAAGCAGAGACAATCGGAGGGCGGTGCGGGGCGGAGCGGAGCGGAGTGGGAGAGCGCGGATTAAGGGACACGAATCTGATGACATGGCGTGTTCCAGGCCAAATCGATTGAAACACTTTTCGGTTCAAGTAGGAGAGGCGACCGGCGACCGGCGACCAGCGCCCAGCGCCCAGCTGTGTTTTTCTATTCTGCATAAATCATGCAATTTGATTGCCAATGAAATATTTTTTGTTTATGCAATCGATTTTGTACATTTTATTGGCTTTTGTTCACGTACACAATAATAAACCCTGTGCGCACCGCACAGAAGTTTGTTCACGATGAGCATTTCAAAATTCCAACTAATAATGCCATATTTGCGGCTATTTTGGGATCCGATCTGCTCAGAGTGCAGATGCAGCGAGAACAGAGAGTGGGGAAGATTGCGCAAGTTGTTCGGCTGCCAATATGCAATGTACGCCCTTTGCTCTCGCCCTTCCTACCCTCCTTGGGGGCGCCCCTTCGACAATGCAAAGTAAATGTTTTAGCCAGTCGACGGCGAGATGTGGACGAAAAATCTTTGAACGCCCCAACCCCCATACAGGAACGAGCTACCCGCTTCCCAGAGAGACAGTGAGAGAGAGAGAGAGATAGAGAGAGTTTGACCTTGAAGTGGGCTTTTGTTGCAATTGCGCGGGTGGGTAGTCGCCGTCCGGATTTCCTGGAAATCAGCGCTACACTGCGGAGCGGCACTGGACGCATTAAGCTACCCAGATCCAAGCCCAACACTCCCGCCATCCGCCATTGCTTACGCGTTCTTAGGCTTGGGCCGCTTTCGAAAGAAGGAGTTGCTTTTACAATGATATTATGCAAATAAACGCAGCAGATGTCTGACGGACGGAAAGTTTTTTAAGCTGAAACTCAATATGAACCGTCAGCAAACCAAACAGCGTTTAAAAATAAGCTATATTTTAGCCTGATGAGTCCTTCAAAAACTCTGTCGTTGGTTCTTGTTCTACATAATTTTTTATTATCATAAGATGAAGAAGGAAACATAACCAGGAACTATCTTCCCATTGTTCTCTCGTCTCGCAAGTCCAAATATCTTGGTGAAACATTGCCTTTTTCAATCAATAAATAGCCAAAACAAAACAAAGAGAAAACAATTAATTTTTCAGGAGCATGCACCCAGCGGACACATGCACTTGCCAGCCAAAATAACTTACATATATGCCAGTGCCTTATATACTTCGACAATGTATGTACGCGTACATATGTACCTACAACTTTCGCTCTCACTCTAGCTCGCATGGAGGCGGGATTGCAGTCAGACAGGCACAAAGTTCAATTTCTTGCTTTTTGGCACAGCATCAACTGTTGGCCTGTTGAGGATGAGAGGTACATAAATAGGTGGGGAGGGGGGGTCTGAGCTTTTTGGCTAAAACAACCCCTTAGCCAATGCCATTGCCAGCCTCAATGCAATTTCACTTTGCCACATGGAGCCAAAGGTAGCAGAATGTTGAGCGGGTGAGTGGGTGAGAGGATGAGTGGTTGAGAGAGAGAAGCAGATAGACAAAGAGAGACAGAGTGGCGGGAGCCTGAGGTAAGATCTACGGAAATTGGTTTGTAAATTTAAAAATTGATGCTCATATCTCATAGAGAATCAATTTCAAATTTTGCTTGCGTTCGCTGGCTCGCCCCATGATTAATCACTTGATGCTGAAATCTTGCCAAAATCTAGTTCTATTTCTTCTAATTGTGCATCATACCAATTTGTTCTTCTCGGGCACATGGATCGAAAATGTTGCTTCCTGCCTGTTACCAACGTGCAAAGTCGTACGAGTGTATATTTGTTACAATCGCATTGGGTCTGATGAATTTTCGCATTTCCTTGGTTTTATTGGAATGCGAATACGAATGCGAATGCACAGAAATGCAGATTTTCGTTGGCGTGAAGGGCACGAAACAATTGAATTCGTTGCTGAAAGCAATTTGCATAAACTGTTGTCACTGGAAATTCCACGTGCCTCACAAATACGAGCGTCGCTCATTATGTACAAGTTCTCGGAAGGAGAAAGAAAGAGACTACCACTGCCACTGGGGCTGGGACTGGGACTGAGAGAGAGAGAGAGAGATAGGGAAACAAGTTTGCGCTGTGTGTGTGAGTGCGCAGGACACGTCAGGACGGGCAGAATGTGCTGCTGTCCAACGTGCTAGCGTACCAACGTACCAAAGTTTGACTTGGCTTAGCTTCGGGATCCTTGCTGGCTGGCTGCTGTTAAGGGCGGATTTTTCACACACAAACAGGCACACACACGCGCAAAAACACAATGGCACAAATTTCCCTTCCAGACAACGTTTTTGGCAACTTGGAAAACCTTTGTGTGGCCGTAAATCCAAAATGCACTCTGCAATTCTCTAATACTTTGCTTTAGATCAAATGCACTCTAATAACCATGGACACACACGCACAAATCAATTTCGTTCGAGGAATTTTAGCGTTTTCACACGGAGCCTTGCCCAATTTTCACGACACGACCGTTGATTTGAGCTTTCTGTTACAAAGTGAAACGAAACGCTTGGCGCCGTGATAGCACTGCCAGCCAGAAGCTCTCGAGCGACGTTGCCGTGGTGAAAAGCCGAGCGAGAATCCACCACCACCAGAACCGAGAGACGGGCACGGGCGCTAACGCAGGACGACGGGCCACAGGATGAACGTACGGAGTGCATGGAAATTTTTCACATGCGGATAGAGTTCCTCTGTTTAATTTGGGCAAAGCTTCACTTTCATTGATTGCTGCCAGTGCGTGTGTTTGTGTGCGTGAAAGGAGGCCAAAAGCTAAGGGAAGCACGTGGCACTCACTCCATCAGGGGGATGAAAGCTGCCAAAATGCCGCTGCTCGGCTTTGGGGGTAGTTTGGAGGAACTACCGTAGTGAGCAAGAGAGAATAAAAGAATGAAAGAAAGAAGAGCACTATAACTCGAGAGCTGTAAAATACATTCATTAAATTGTTCAAAGCATTGAATACTTGAATGTATTCAGAATTTTTCTTTGAAGTGCCGCCAAAACATAAACTATTTTCCATTGCATCCTTTTCAGCGCCAGCTGATATCGATATCGCGCTATCGAGGGCGTTGCGCTATGGATTTTTTAGCCATTGATTTTTTGAATCGATGGTAAATTTACGGTATATCGGCATATAATGGTATATTTTGTCAATTTCATCAATCTATTCAATTTAATTTTAAACGTTAAGTAGAAATCCAATAAAAGCAATTGTCTAGAATATGCCAGTCAAGTAGAAAATAGGTTCATTAATCGGATAAAATTATGTGGGCAAGGCTGAGAGATCTACCTAGCTAGTAATATTCGACGGAAGATCAAAATCGAGGAATATGAATAATTCGTCGGTACATTTTGAAAATGAGACCGTATATTTCGGTATTTATTTGAATCGGGTATGAGTCGGTAATAACCGGTAGGCAGCATAGGTCCCATTCCTTACTTTTAAATTATATACCTAAATTACTGTACTTGGACATCGATTTAGGGTGAATATGCCCAATTATTGGGGAATATTAACACGACACATCCGGACATATTCAGCAGAGTAATTCCCATGTTGTTCACTTTAACAGTGTTAAAATTGGTACTGATAAATATATTTTTCAAATATACCGCCAAACTACGAACCGGTAAAACGGAATTTTTTGACGATTTTCATTGGCCGAGAACAAAAATCGCGTTCCTTAAGAAAAGGATAGGATAGGATATTATAGAATTATGAAACTGTTTGCCATCCCAGGCTCCAAAGAAGGCAAAAACAACTTAGTCTTAGTTTTAGATATCACAACGATATTTTTCAGTTTATTGTTTTCTTACAGAGAGCAAGAATAGGTATCAGGATCGATATATATATATATGCAAGATACCAATCATATTCATGAATATGTATAAAGCATATCAATTTCAGAAAAGGTCTTTATTAATTAAGTTTTAACTTCTTACCTTAATAAAACTCAAGAAATTACAAAATTATTTTTGATTTTGATTGTATAATTATTATTTTTGATTTTTATTGAATAATTATTATTCTTGATTTTTATTGCATAATTATTATTCTTAATAATTGTTATTCTTGATTTTTATCGTATAATTATTATTATAATTGTTATTCTTGACTTTTATCGTATAATTATTATTATAATTGTTATTCCTGATTTTTATTGAATAAATATTATTATAATTGTTATTCTTGATTTTTATTGAATAACTATTATTATAATTGTTATTCTTGAATAACTATTATGATAATTGTTATTCTTGATTTTTATTGAATAACTATTATGATAATTGTTATTCTTGATTTTTATTGAATAACTATTATTATAATTGTTATTCTTGATTTTTTTTTGATAACTATTATTATAATTGTTATTCTTGAATAACTATTATGATAATTGTTATTCTTGATTTTTATTGAATAACTATTATTATAATTGTTATTCTTGATTTTTATCGTATAATTATTATTATAATTGTTATTCTTGATTTTTATTGAATAACTATTATGATAATTGTTATTCTTGATTTTTATTGAATAACTATTATGATAATTGTTATTCTTGATTTTTATTGAATAACTATTATTATAATTGTTATTCTTGAATAACTATTATGATAATTGTTATTCTTGATTTTTATTGAATAACTATTATGATAATTGTTATTCTTGATTTTTATTGAATAACTATTATTATAATTGTTATTATTGATTTTTATCGTATAATTATTATTATAATTGTTATTCCTGATTTTTATTGAATAACTATTATTATAATTGTTATTCCTGATTTTTATTGAATAACTATTATTATAATTGTTATTCTTGATTTTTATTGAATAACTATTATTATAATTGTTATTCTTGATTTTTATCGTATAATTATTATTATAATTGTTATTCTTGATTTTTATTGAATAACTATTATTATAATTGTTATTCTTGAATAACTATTATGATAATTGTTATTCTTGATTTTTATTGAATAACTATTATGATAATTGTTATTCTTGATTTTTATTGAATAACTATTATTATAATTGTTATTTTTGATTTTTATCGTATAATTATTATTATAATTGTTATTCCTGATTTTTATTGAATAACTATTATTATAATTGTTATTCCTGATTTTTATTGAATAACTATTATTATAATTGTTATTCTTGATTTTTATTGAATAACTATTATTATAATTGTTATTCTTGAATAACTATTATGATAATTGTTATTCTTGATTTTTATTGAATAACTATTATGATAATTGTTATTCTTGATTTTTATTGAATAACTATTATTATAATTGTTATTCTTGATTTTTATTGAATTACTTTTATGATAATTGTTATTCTTGATTTTTATCGTATAATTATTATTATAATTGTTATTCTTGATTTTTACTGAATAACTATTATGATAATTGTTATTCTTGATTTTTATTGAATAACTATTATGATAATTGTTATTCTTGATTTTTATTGAATAACTATTATTATAATTGTTATTTTTGATTTTTATTGAATAACTTTTATGATAATTGTTATTCTTGATTTTTATCGTATAATTATTATTATAATTGTTATTCTTGATTTTTATTGAATAACTATTATTATAATTGTTATTCTTGAATAACTATTATGATAATTGTTATTCTTGATTTTTATTGAATAACTATAATGATAATTGTTATTCTTGATTTTTATTGAATAACTATTATGATAATTGTTATTCTTGATTTTTTTTGAATAACTATTATGATAATTGTTATTCTTGATTTTTATCGTATAATTATTATTATAATTGTTATTCTTGATTTTTATTGAATAACTATTATTATAATTGTTATTCTTGAATAACTATTATGATAATTGTTATTCTTGATTTTTATTGAATAACTATTATGATAATTGTTATTCTTGATTTTTATTGAATAACTTTTATGATAATTGTTATTCTTGATTTTTATCGTATAATTATTATTATAATTGTTATTCTTGATTTTTATTGAATAACTATTATGATAATTGTTATTCTTGATTTTTATCGTATAATTATTATTATAATTGTTATTCTTGATTTTTATCGTATAATTATTATTATAATTGTTATTCTTGATTTTTCAAAAAAATCTTTTTTTAGACCCGATCCAATAAAAGAAAGTATTTTAAAATTATGTGGGCATGGCTTAATGTTCTATATAGCTATTAATATTCGACGAAATATCAAAATTGAGGAATATGTATAATAGAACTTGAGCTCGTCAGTAAATTTACGGTATATTTTTAAAGTAAGACGGCATGTTCGGTATCTTTCTGAGGGTCGGACGGTATATGTTAAATATAAATCCGCGGTCACACTGACGCTAACTTAATACTTTTCAGGTGTCCCAAATCGATTTTTTAAAACTCAAAAATAATCAAAATCAGCATAAAATCCGAATAACATGGACGCGTAAGTGAATGAGAAATGCTTGGACAGCGGCTTTCCTTTAACGGAAAATGATTTCCCACAGATTACAAGACGAGGTGGAGTCGCTAGAAGCAATTCTAATGGACGATGTTTGTATCAAGCGCACTGCCAGGTAGGTTATCTGAAAAACAAATCTTTATGCTACTAAACACGGAAATTACCGTCCCCCAAAAGCGGCGACGTGGACCTAATCGAGACAACGGTTCTTCCGCTGACTGGGGAGGACGACGAACAGCAGTACATATGTGTCACACTGCAGGTGCAGCCGACGCCGGGTTACCCAGACGTCAGTCCCACATTCAAACTGCTTCGTCCCCGAGGACTGGACGACGCTCGCCTGGAGGCCATACGAACCGCTTGCAATCTGAAGATTAAGGAGTCGCTGGGCTTTCCCGTGGTCTTCGACCTGATTGAGGTGGTGAGGGAGCATCTGACCGGCAGCAACCTGCCCAGCGGACAGTGCGTGGTCTGTCTGTACGGATTCGCCGAGGGCGACGAGTTTACTCGAACCGAGTGCTTCCATTACCTGCACAGCTACTGCCTAGCCAGGCACTTGAATGCGTTACGGCGCAACTACCAGGAGGAGTTTGAAAAGCTGCCCGCCTGGCTGCAGAAGACGGCTGATCCCTTCCAGGCCCTTTGTCCCGTTTGTCGTGAACACATCAGTGACGAGTCGGACAGCTTAAAATGCGCCATGCCTCCCTCAGAGCTTATCAATGCTCCCGACTTCAAAGTGACCCAAGAGCTTAGGGAAATGCAGCAGCGCATGTCCCAGTTGTATCTGCAGCAAAAAAGTCGCGGAGCCATCATTGATGTAAAGGCCGACAGTGCTGCTGTAATTTCCATTGAGACCGAGGAAGATGTACGACGACGTCGGCGTCGTAAAGAGGCGGAGGCCGCTAAGAAATTGGAGGGACCAGCCAAGGACGAAGCCCTTAAACCCACAAGCAGCAGCACCTTTGCTCCAGTTGTGCAGGAGACACATCGTGTCATGCCAGAGCCGACTAATAACAACTATCAGCATCACAATCGTCGACACTATCGTGGCAACAGGCGCCATCAGCACCACGGACACCACCATCGCGCAGACCGCGATCGCGAGCCCAACCCTGGCTCAGCTGGTGGCACTTCAGGCGGAAGCAGTGCAGCAACTACAGGGACAGGAAAGCAGACGAAGTCTCAGTCTGCCTGCTCTGGGCCTACCAGGTGACAATGGCTCCCAGGACAGATGCGGCTCCGGATACCCATTGCGTTGCCATGCTGCTAATACACAATCCAGCACCATCCCAGACAGAACAGACTTTTAGTTTCGTGAGGCGCACTCGTTTCTGTGAATTTTATGTTTGTATTTATGTTTAGTTAGCTTTAGCGAACCGGGTTAGCTAATTTTCTATTAACATTGATATTTAGTTGTATATTAACTATAATGATATTTGTAATGGTTTGCAAAAGACTTGCGGCACCGCACCATGCCGAGGCGATATTACGATTATGATTATAATTATTAGGATGAGGATGACTAGGTTTGATAGCTAGAGAGTAAAGCAAGCAAGCATGTATTTAGCAGCACCAACTGGCAGCGCTGGCGTTGACGTAACCACTCCATACCAATCGATACACACGAGAGACACGATGGCCAAGAAGACAATGATATTGATATTCCTATACGCATAATCTGCAATTGCTCTCAATCTTTAGCAGAAATATTTATCTCCCCCTATCTAGCAGCAGCTAGTACCACAAATAAAACCCAAACTAACGAATACTTGAAGTTGGAACGACCCCCCATCTAGTCAGTCAGTTAAAGGAAGGAAAGAAAGGCAGATGTCAAGGTAGATGAGGCCCGAGACAGAGGCAGGGCATTATCATTAGCATACGTGCACACATTAAATGTTGTAATTAATTGAGTGTTTGTGTAGAAAAAAAGACCTGTACCGACATCCGTAAGGATCGACCAGGGTTATACATTCATACTCGTGTATCGAAAATTCAATTTCAATGTGTCAAATAAATACTACGATTGGGAACCATAACGAATAAATCAACTACCAAAATCATGGAATAAGCAGCTGTGTTTTACTGTGGGGGAAACGGAAATAGAATAGAACACACTATTGTTTTATGTTATAGTTTTTTGTAAATTTTATTTCTCATTTAAATTGTTTTAATTTAATAGAATTACAAAAAACGTGTTTAATGCATTTTCTTTCGATTCGTACAACAAAATAATTTAGTATTAGTATTTTACAATATTTATATAAAGGGAGGGACACGCTCCAAAATTTCTCCCACTTGCATCATAATTTTTTCGTTGCGTTGTAGTTGCATATATAAAAAAAAAAAAAAAAAAATTATGCAATACAAATTCTGTGTGTGTGTAGTATGTGTGTGTTTCTCACTTAACAGTTAAATATTAATTAAACTTAATGTAATGACTTTTAGTATATAATTAAATATTTTCTTTATGCGGCTTACATTTTTCACAATCTTATTAGTTTAATAACAGAACAAAATCAAATTTTTTCTTTTCTCTTGAATGCGTTTTAGTTATTTTTTTGGCCGTGCCACCTCTGCCACGCCCCTTTCTGTCTAGTGGACCATCAAACTGGCGATTTCGATGGTGACACATGGGCACAGAGAGGTTTGCAACAGAGGCCCGGACATTTCATTCGAATGTTTTTAATTTTTTTTTTCTAAATATTTTTCGATATCTTTTTTGTTTTTTTTTTTTATTCTTGTGTTTTTGTATACTTTTACTTGCCTTGGAGCACTTGGAGTGTATTTTTCATTAATTTACGCTTGTTTTATCATCGTTTCGTTTATAAGTATATACAAATTATAATTTTAGAAACATGTATAACTAGTGAATGGGGGCAAAGGACATTACAAATTAGTAGTAGCAAATGGTAGTGTATTATTATTATTAGTAGTACTCGTAAGTAGGTTGCTTCTCTGATCAACTTTGTGTGCTAGCTATATGTCTGCGCTCATCTCATCTACATATGTATGTGTCTTTTACAAAATATATACTATATTCGTGAGTGGCATAAACGTCTATAAATTGTCTCGCTCATCCACTCCTTTGGGGCACTTTAAAGTTAGTCTCAACAGAACTCTGTGCTGTGTGTGTTCCTGCTACATTCATTGCTAATGTAGTCTCTCTCACGATTATTGGGGAGTTTATTGGGGGTTTAGTTTATAACATCAGTGCGTAGTTAGTACATAAGTTTGTTTGTGGTGTGTATGGTTTAAATATTGGCATTCTTCGTCCTTATATTTTCTCATTTCTCCATTCTATAGCCGAAACGGTTCGCGCTTCTCCGTCGGTGTGGTACCGCGCGCTGTGCGATGCATGGTCGAGCTGAATGTCGGCTCCGCCGAACTCTTGCGCGGAGTCTGCATACCCGACGGGGTCGTGCTTCCGCTGATGTTCCGCCTAAGGGCAGGGGATGGTAAAGAAAATCGGTTAGTCAATGCTTCTCTAATTATTTCCAAAGCATATAACAATAACAGAAACATAAGTAGTATAACGGTAGACTAGAAAATAAAACTTAAGTTAGAAGTATTAAAACTTAAGCATTAGTTGAAAGCTTCTGTTGCTAGTTTGGCATGCGCAGGAACATGCTCGGGAAAGGTCCAACAATGAAGGTACAAATAACTTAACAATAACATTATATCGATAATAATAGTAATTACTTGCTATAGATAGAGTTGAAAATTGGCTAGTAAATGTCTCTTTTGAGTGCTTATCAATATTACCCCAAGCTGGTTGGATTCGTATTCGTAGTCGAGTTGGTGGGCGATGTTGACTTGGAATCGAATGAGGGTATCTTAATCGGTATCCGTGATGGGCGGCTTTAGTTGTGGGGATGGTAAGTACAACAATACGAGTAGTTAGCATATAAGAAACCATAACCACTGATCATCCTGCGCTATATCATGTGATGCCTTATGACTACCCTAAGCTTATGAATTTGTAATTATGTTAAGTGTTTTCTGGAGAGCGGTATTACCTAATTGGTTTGAAGCCGAAGCCTGTTAGTGCTGGTATACTGGATGATCTACTCATGCCTCCGTTGCTGTTTCAGTATATATTGTTTTTTGTTGTTGTTTTTTATAGGAATTTCAGGCATAGGAGGTTTTTTTTGTGTTTGTTTTAGTTGCGTTCAAGCAAATTTCAAATTTTTTAAAATGCCAATTGGAGTTGTTTGTTAGCGTATCATGATGGTTGGTTGTTTGTTTGTGTGAGTTGTGTTGGTCAAAAGTTAATGCGGTAAACCGAAAACAATGTGGAAAATAAAAGGTTTAAATTAATAAGAGTTGTTTGATTTTGTGTCCCACTTTCCCCAATGTTCCCCACTCGGAAAGGTGCCATGGCCAAGCAACTGTCACCAAAATCCTACCTTGTGGGTGCTGGACTGGCCGAGCCGGAGGCGGTTTTGCGGGTGATGGTGCTAGAGCCGTTCAGGCGACTGCCTGGCGTGGTGGTGGTCACTGAGAGTCGCGCTGGGCGTGGCGTAGTGCCGCTTGCGGTGCTTGCTGTTGACGGTTTCCGTTGCGGAATGCGTGACGGCGTGTGATCGTCTACGGGAATGAAAAGAGGTATAAATTGTGCTTGGTCGTTTAAAGATCCGAGTCCGCATATGTAGCTTACCCGTGCTATCCAGCGACAGCGTGGAGCCATGTCGCGACGGTGGCTTCGAACCTTGTCTGCTGAGCGGGCGTGAATTGGGCTTGGAGCCGGCACGAGAGCCTCCTGGCGTGAGGCCTGTGCGTGTGCTCGTGTAGGTGACCTTGCGTGGCGTGTACCGGCCCGAGGGTCCGCCGTGGCTGCCCTCGTTGTCGCTCAGAGAGTCGGGAGTGCTGGCCGAAAGTGACGAGCGCGATGGCCGCGACATGGGAATCGAGCGAACCGATCGCTCGCGGACCTGTGTGGAAGAGAGCTAACGATTAGATGTGATCTTTTGAACGATCCCCCCTCTAGACCCGCTGAAAATGGAACCGATTTAATTTTGATTCTCCTCCTTCTGTGGCTTCTCCGGCTCATCCTTCTCTCACTCCGCCGCCAATCATTGGACAATGGACTTACCCAGTGTGTTGTTGGATGACAATGCAGTACATGTGGACTCAGCGGGACCGAGCGGCTGGTATTGCATCGGACGAATACCGTGCCGCCGGCACCCATGTGTATGGGAAAGGCGCATGGAACTTGGTCTTGTGCACGGATTTTCTCAAAGATTGGCATTAATTCGGCCAAGTGCTCATCAGCTACATGTATAGAAATCAATTTTGGATACGTTTAGCCAACATTGGACAGCAAAGGGCAGCTGGCAAACGGCATATGATCATTTAAGCCATGGACAACAACCTAACAACCTAGCGCCTAACAACCTCAATAGCCTCGTGGCCTCATAGCCTCAGGTGCGTAAACGGGGTGTACTGTACTCTAGCATGAAATCAAAAGGTCGCAAAAACTTAACATTTAATCGAGTACAAAAATGAATAGAGAGGCAACAACAATATATATGTACGTACAAGTAAAATTATACAGATCGATATGAACGAGTATGTTCTCATGCAGATATACAACAAATCAAGAGTCGGCGGCGCAGCAGCTTTGGCGAGAGCTTTGTCAACAACACACACAACGAACGAGCCCAGAACGAAAGGCTTAGGATCTTACCTCGTGCCCTTAAAGGATGTATGGATGGATGGAAAGAGAAGGTGGGTGGGTGGACAGGATTTCAATATCGGTTTCACTCTCCTGGTACTTGGTACTCGTTACTCGTTACACGTTACTCGTTACCCGTTTAACGCTTCAGTTTCTGTTTTTGATTTACCTTGATGATGGGACCCTGTCCACTCATATATGGCGGCAAGTTGGAGCTACCGCCATTGTGGGCATGGGGTGAGGAGGTGGCAGTGGCGGCTGCATTGGGCGTGGAACGTCTGGGCGTGAATGCGGCCATGCTCTGCGAGACGCCATCGGCCAATATGAATTGTTCGCGTAGCTCAATGTTAGTGCGTCCCTTGGCTGCTCCGAGTCGGTAACAGTGTGGCGGTTGGCGGTAGCGGTTGAGGATGCGATTGCGGTTGCGATGCGAATGGTGGTTTTTATATATATGTGCAGGTATGACCGTTAGCACACACACGCACATATATAGACACCACACACACACACACACACAACACAAACACATACACGATAGAGGCGCACGAGTATGTTTTCGGGCAATGTTTGTTGTAGGGCGAACATATAAACAACAACAATAACAACGAAATATCGTTACCGCAAAGTAGTATTGTCACATATTTTCAGTGTTTTTGGTATGTTTGGTATTTTTTGTGGGCACAGGCGGGTGCATCGGGCGTGGTCGTGGGCGTGGGCGTGGGCGGCGCAAGCGAAGAGTATACATATTTATCGGGATCATTTATTCAATATTCAATCATTTTTCGGTATTTCGGTTAAATAAATAACGGAAAAGTACCATTTGGAAAAAAAAAGAAAAAGGGGGAAACATAAAATTTGATTAGTAAAAAACGAAACAAAAACAAATACACAAATTCAATTGTTAACTAATTTGGCAAATAGAAGTAGCAGACGAGACGCACAACGAAATCTGGTGAGGCTTCAAACATAAAATGCGTGACATGAACGTACAGCCTAGAGCCTACGGTACACCGGTGCTGTTAGTTAACAGCATGCGCGACTGTAGCCGCTAAGCAGAATGTTAGTTGGAAAGCGAGATAGTAGGTTAACAAAATGAAAAGCATGCATTAAAGTAGATTTCTTTAGGTGTAGTACATATAATAGTTATTTCGGCTATCACTAGGCGTTGCTGGAGATACCCGGTTAATAGCACTATCTAAAAGATACAGTTGAAAGGTTGGCTGGTTATGGGTGGGAGTGGGAGTGTGAGTTGTATGGGCAGATACATATATCAATTGTTACGCAGTTAAGAAACGAAGCGACATAAATGAGCATGAGTACAGTAAATGGCGAAACCCTAGGCTAGGCTGGGCTTTGGATTTAATTGGGTTTTTGGTTTTTGGTTGCTGATTTCGTTTGGTTATTGTGTATGAGGCGGCATAGGCGCTGGCTGGATGGCGATAAAAACAAACTGATTATCAAAAGGCGCGCGCTGTTAATTTGTAGCTTTATTTAGACAACTTTTGGACCAAAATTATAGTAGAGTAAATGAGGTTTAATCGATGGTCAGAACTGTTTAAAGGCTGTTGTTTTATTTTTCCAGGAGGTGTTGTTTTTTAGGCACAATATTTTATTGCTGGTTGGTTGTTGGTTGGTTAAATGACCATATCCGTTTGGTATTATTAATATTTAGCATTAAATCATAATTAGTTGTTAAGCACAACTGTACCTAGATGTGAAATGCATGTATTTTTTGTTTATATGAGATGGATGATCAAGGTGATGCATGACATCTGGGTAGACAAAATGCATGTGGAATGCGGGGTGGCATGTTTAAGATGTGGACTACAAGATTACACTAGAATATTATTGTAGATATGGATGGATATGGATATACGAGTATGTGGGCGATTGGGACTGGTTTACTGAATACTGATGATGCTTCATGGAATGGATGAAGATCAACAAATTTCGAAATTGTGTGTGTGTGTACGCAACACAACTACATATGGTGTTTTTGGATAGCTAGAAAGATTAGCCGAACCGGTTCGTTCGCAACTTACCGCGACAAGGATCGTTCTTCTGCAGGAATTCATCAAGGGCCACCCAGCCGCCGCCCACGCGCACCATAACAGTGCTGCGCAGGATGCGAACCAGGCGCAGTTTCTGCGAATCTCCAAACTGAAAAAGAGGAAATCAGGACCCTGTTGGTTGGACAGTAGTTGGACGAACTCACTCTGTACTTTCCCTCGCCCACTTGGAACACACGGAACTTCTGTCGGCACGTGCAGAGCATGACCAGACGCTTTACTTCATCGTGTATCTTGTCCGAGTCGTTGGCTGGCTTGCGCTCTTGCCAGTCGGGCCTCAGGGCGGCAATGAACTCCTGCCAGTCAATAAGGCCCTCGCCATTGCGATCGAAAAGATCGGCCACGGCCTTCATTTCCAAGCCAGATGTGTCGAATTCTGCCGTAAATTGAAGGCATCAGTAATGTACTTTCTGTATATGGTTGCAAAAAGTTGGAACTTACTCGTGTTGAGTATTCCGTCGATGAAGACATCGCGTGGTATCATGCCATTGTTGTCCTTGTCCATTTTCCGGAACAGATCCGTCAAGCGTGACTTCTTGTGATTCATGTACTTGAGGAACTAAGAAACAGAAACAGGAATAGCATAAATAATATTGACTCGGTTGTGCCTTTAGCTTTGGATACTTACGCGCTTGCGCCAATCGTCCCAGCTAAAGTTGCGGGCACGCTCCACGTCCTTCAGATACAGGAGATGATCGTTGAGCAGACGCTGGCGCTCCCATGAGAGCATCCAGACATCGCGCCACTTGGTCCACAGAAGCTTGGCGCGTGGCGAACGGAATTCAAGTTCGGGTCCAGTGGAGCTAATTAAAAATGGAGGAGAGGAGAATGGGAAATTATAGCGGAGCCTAAGCCTGAGATGATCCAAAAGGATGATCCAATCCGAAACTACATAAGAAACACGAGCACTAGACATGCACAGCTTAAGAGACGCACTGGATGATGTTGTGATGTGTTGTGTGTTGGGGTGCACTTACCTTGGCGAGAATCTGGGGCCGTAGTGCGGCAGACGATCTCTGTCGGGCGTGTCACGTGTGGGCGTGACACGACTGCACACAGATATTTGGTTTGTACATTGATTTAGGCAAATAAAGCGGCAAGATGCATAGTTTTGATTGATTTGTTTGATATTCGAGCGGTATGAGGCAACGTATACGTAGGCGTAGATGAAAGTAGATTCAAAAAGAGACAAAACAAAACAATATATGGTAAGGTAACGAACAAAATACGCAACGCAAAGATACATAGATACACAAAATTCAAATAGATATATAATTATTAATTATGGTACAGTTCAAATCGAATAGTTGTAGACGCAGCATTTCCAAAATATTTAGTTGAAAGTTTGAAAAACAAAAGAAATTCGTTTCCGATTTGAGAATTTTGTATTACATGCGGAATCTATCTATTCTTAGAAACGGTATACAGTGGAAAGTGTTGATAACTCACCTTCCCTTGCGGGCGTTGAGTCCCTGGTCGCGAGAGCCCTTGAAGCTGTGGGAAGAGAGAGAGAGGCACATGGATTAGATCACAGTTTGAGAGCAATGCGGAAGAGCAATAGTTTTCTCAGCAGTGATTAAGCAGGCTGTGGTTTGTGTGCAGGATTGGTATGAGGTGTAGTAGTACATTAGCATCTACGAGGTTTTAGCACTACATTCGGGAGATTCTTTGGAGCAGCGATGGGGGGCACGTCGAAGTCGAGTCGAGCATGAATGTGCCACCGCTGCTTTAGAATGTCATGTGGGTGGGGTTTTGGGGAGGCGTTGGATGTTAGGCATTCACCAAAACTGTTTCTGTTGCAGTGTTGCTGCGGTGGATGGTGTGAGTAAGCAGATTCGATCGGGTAAGCATAAGCCACTGGGTGGCCTAAGGGGGTGGTGGGTGAAGTGGATGTAACGAGTAGCAGAAATTAGAGTATAAAGTTGCTGTCAAACCTTTGACGCCTCATGCCATCGGGCGACTGTTCACGCAGATCGTGACTGGAGCCACGTCTGTATATCGATCGTTGATTGGTTGGTGTGGTTTTTTGTTTTGTTTTTGGTTTAATTTTTGTTTTTTTGGATAGGCAGAGAAAGTGTGCAAGACGTTGCGGGGGGAGTATTTTGATTTTGGAGTTGGAGTTTTGAATATTGTAGCAATAAAGTGGCGGAGTGGATACAAAAGAAAGTATAAAAAGAAATGGCAAAAATAAATACATATACAAAATAATAATAAACAATATACGAAGTACAGATTAAGTATGTACAGATATGCAGATACAGCAGTGCTACTACGGGTCAGTGGCAGCCACTGGCCTGCATGTTGGCCTACTCACACTGGCGTCTTGCCGCTGCGGGATGGCTTCCGAGCACCGGGTGGCAGCTGGCGCGGCTTGCAGGCGCGGTCCACCTCGGTCTGGCGGCGGGCCGTGTTCTCCATGAACTCCTTATGGTCCTCGATAAGCTTCTCCACCGGCGGAATTTCGTCCGGCAGCTGTTCGTGCTTCAGGTCTGTCAATTGTTAGACGATCCCAATTACAATTTTGTTTACAAGACATAGTCCTGAGTTACTTACTCAACAGAGTACCCTCGAGTCCGGTTAGCCATGCCAGCAGCTCCTCAATGTTGTCGTCCAGATCCTTGAGCGACTGCAGGTGCAGGCCCAGCTTCGACTCACGGTTGATGGCCCATTGGCGGACCTCCTCCCAGCGCTGCTGAATGATCGACAGCCAGTTCTTGATGATGGGAATGGCGTCCGGATAGGCCTTGCCAATGATGTCCTCGGCATACTCGAACGTCTCTGTCTTCTCGCTTTCGCGCACGCGCAGATCCTTCATGAACTCGATGTGAATGTCCATCATCTCGCGCGACACCTTCTCATCGTCTGGGGCATTCTTGGCGTAGCGCAGCTTGTGCTCGGCGTGATCCAGCCAGTCGAACAGAGCCTGGACACGGGCATTCAGCTTCTCAGCATCGACCAGGGCCACCTCGAGACGCTCGCCGCGTTTGCCGACAGCACTCTTGACCTCCTCCCAAATGGACTGCAGCTCATCCAGCTGGCGTCCCACCTCGGGATTGTTTCCCGATCGCTCCAGATCGCGTCCGGTCTTTAGCACGCCCTGCATCTGAGCGGCCCGCTTCTGCAGATCCTGCTCGATGTGCTTATGGTGCTCGCACAGTCCTTGGACCGTCTCTAGGTCGCCGTGGACGGGTCCGTTCTCATTCAGGCGACTCTTGGCCTTCTTCAGCCACTCGAAGAGTTCGCCCAAAGCATCACTGAACTGGCCCGATAGCAGGAGGGCCTCCTCCAACTTGCGCTGGCGTTCGATGCTCTTGGACCAGACACGGGTCCACTGCTCCTTGAGCTCAAGCAGCATCTTGTCCAGCACAGGGCGGTCGCCCTTGGGCGCCCGCTCCATGAGGTTCTTGCCAGTGCGCATGGTGCCGTCGTAGACCGTCTGCTTGGCAGCCAGCTGGCGATGGGTCTCCTTCAGCTTAGCGATGTACTTCTTGATCTTTTGCGGCTCCTTCGAGGCAGTAGCCTCCTCGATGATCTGGTCTAGGACCTGCTCGGTCTCCTGCAGATACTGCATCATGCCACTCCAGGCATCGTTGAACTCACGTGCCTCCTTGTAGCCATGATCCAGAGCCCTGGTGCGCTCCGCTGCCTTGCTGACAACGCGCTCCCAGCGATGCTGCACGGAAACAAGCAGATTCTTGATAAGGATCACGTCCTGCTTTTGGCTGAAGTACTTGAGATGTGTGCCCTTCTTGTCCAGCAGCAGCATGGCCTCGCGGTGTGTGCTCACGTCCTTCTGCAACACCTTGTGCTCCTCCATCTGAGCCTGGATGGTCTCCAGAACGCGCGAGACGGCATCGGCATTCGATAGCTGCTTTTCGGCTTGGGTCAGCCACTCAACGAACGCCTGCAGGGTATCGTGGAACTCTGTGGCTTCCTTGAGGGCAATCTCCAGCTTGATCTTCTTGTCGGATGCCCTCGAGACGACGGCATCCCAGCGCTGCTTCAGCGTGCGCAGCGTGTGCTGCAGATTGCTGGAGGAGACCTTCATCTGGTTCTGGCGCTTGATGTACTCCTGGCCCTGGGCCTGGATCGTCTCCACCTTGGGCCTGTTTTCATCCAGCTCGTTGTACACCTCCATGAAGCGCTCCAGTTGCTCTGTGGCCGTCTCTGGGAGGCCGCCCACAGGCTTGCTGGCTCCAATCACGGCATCCACATCGCCCAGCCATCCCAGGATGTCCTGGACCTCGGATATGTAGCCGTGCGCCTCTCGCAGGGCCTCCTCCAGCTCATGCTGGCGGTCGCTGGCCTTCTGCAGGAGCTGCTTCCATTCGTTGTTCAGCTTGCGCAGCTTCTCCTGTGTAGTCGACGCCTCGACGGAACCCTTCTCCGTCTCGATGAGCTGCCGGCCAGCATCGTTCAGCGTATCCACTGAGTTCTGGTGCGCCTGTATATCGTTGGCCAGCACCTTCAGCTTGGCCAACTCAACCTCGAGCAGTTGTGGGTCCCCGGGTATCTGTAAAGGATTCAACCAAAGGTTACACCTACTTCTGGCTAGGATTCGACCCGAGCTTTAGCGCTTACCGGCTTCAACTGATCCAAAGTGCCGTCTGTCCTGTCGATCCAGACCAGCAGCTCGTTGAGAGCGTGCTGGAATTGACCCAAGTGGAGGAGGGCGTGCTCCAGTTGCTTCTGTCTGTCGACCATGCCGCGCAGCAGAGACTCCCAGCGACGATTGACCACCGACAGGGGCTCCCGAATAGATGCCGCTTGCTCGGGTGAAGTGCGTTCCGTCAGTTCTACAGCTTGTCTGCAAGGAAGCATTCGGCGTGGGATTAGAAACGGCATCCCGGTACATAGATGTGCAAACATTTTCAGAAAAAGCAAGCGAAGCAATACAAATGCATGGCGCAAGTGTTTTGGGCAAACAATTCATGCAATTCTTGTACAAGTAGAGTACTTTGGGTGCATACTCGGGTAAGCAAAGACGCACGTGCCGCGACACCACAATACCCGGTACTCAATCCAGTATATATATGTATAATCTTATGATCTATGCAACTTTTAAAATATATTCCTATCCTCTTTCCAACTAATGACAAATATTCGAAGTGCTTTCATACCGCATATTCCGCTACATATCTCTCTCTTTTCTTTTCTCTCTGTTTCCATCAACGAATTACCATTCGACCGTATACATCGCTCACTCCGCCGTCCACAAGAAAGTGTGTATGAGAGAGAGAGAGGGTGTGGAAGGGTTGTCAGCCCCGAGAAAGCCTGGCTATAATAATGATTCGGTCTATGATTCTGCGTTTTCCTTATGTTACAAATTGTGGGTGCTACAGATGTAGATATCAGAGGAGTCTGCACCCAACATTTGGTGGCTATAGTTTTTAGACTCTGTGAACTAGTCATCAAGACGGACAGACGGCTATTGCTGCTGATCAAGAATACATATAGATATGGACTTGATGGGACTCTTCTCGCTGTCACTTACACCTTTACGAATCGAACAAACCCCCACAATATTTGAGTACCGGGTATAAAATCAAATGCGTTCAGTTCACGCCTTCAGTTGGTTTACTCCATCGAGCGTGCACTGTGTAAATCTGTGGCAATCGAAAAACATGCTCGGCTCAGCTTAAATGAACCAAAGACCAAAGATCTCAGTTGATCCAGTGATCAGGTATCAGATATCAGGCACTTAACAATACACATAACGTGAACAACGAACGAACGAACGCACTAACGAGATTTTGATTGAGATTTCTTGCCTTTCTAGACCTCTGCCAATTCACACGATGATAGATACGACACCAGGGCGATAAAATATTAGATTTGGAAACAGCATTGAATTGATTCGAAGGCCTTACCTGTTTAATGCTTCTACTTCAACCATATGCGGATCGACTTCATCCTTGAACGACTTGAGTTGTTCAATCTGGCGCTTGACGGCATCAATGTCGGAGCCCACGGGTCCCAGATGGCCAAACTTGTCCTCGGCCTTGGTGAGGAACTTGAGCAGGTTCTGGAGCGTCTCGTGGAACTCCATGGCCTTCTCCATGGCATCGATGAGGTTCTCCTCGCGCTTTGCGTACAGAGCCGTGATGTTGTCCCAGGCATTGTCCAGGTCCTCGATGTGCTTCTTCACCTCGGGCTTGTCGGGCTCGCCGCACATGTTCATCAGGTTGCTACCGTGACGGCGCACCTGCTCGACCTCGGGCTTGGTCTGGTCAATCTCATGGCGGATCTCCTGCAGGGCCACCTGCTGCTTCTTGATGTCCTGTGGCTGGGCTGCCGGCGGCTCCTGGCAGGAGAGCGTCTCTTCCAGATCCTTGAGGGTCTTCATCACGCTGTTGAGCTGCTTCCAGAAGGGCTCGGCCACGCTCAGGATATCATCCAGCGAGCTGCCGCGCTTCTTCGTGGCCTTCTGCACATCGTTCCACAGGTTGTTGAGCTTCTCCAGCTTCGCCTTGATGTCGCGCACAGCCGGATCGGCCTTGTTGCCCGCTTTGGCAATGACATCGTTGGCCGCCCGCTGCACAGCGCTGAATGCATCCTGCCTCTTGTCCAGGTCATCCATAAGGGCGTCGTTGTCCTCGATCTGCTCGCGTATCTTCTGGGGCAGAGCCGAGAGGGGATCCAGCTGGTTCACCTGATCCACTGTATTGGCCAGGGCACGCAGCATTCCCTCCAGCTTGTCCGAGAACTGACTGGACTCCTGCAGAGCACTCTCCAGCGCCTGCTGGCGCTCGCGGAGCTCCAGACGGAGGGCAGCATAGCGCGCGTTGTCCGTGTCGAGGATCTCGTTGATCTTCGAGCCGTCCTCGTCGGCAACCAGGGCGCCCAGTGCCTCGCCCGTCTTGTTCAGCTTGTCCAGGAGTGGCTTGTGCTCCGCAATGGACTGCAGCAGACGCTCGTTCTTGTCCTGCTGCAAGGTGATCTGGTCGGGACGCAGAGCGGGCATGCTCAGGCGTGAGATCTGCTGCTCCATGTCATCCAGCCAGGTCGTCAGACCTTGATGCGAGTCGGCAAAGTGCTCCGAAAGGGGCAGGGCTTGCTCCAGGATGCCCAGACGCTCGCTGCACAGCTGGGCCACTGTGTCGACGATCTCCTTGAGATCATCTAGCTTCTCGCGCAGCGTGGCCGTGTTCTCGCTCTGCGGCGACTCTCGCAGCACCTTCTTGGAGGCAGCGGTCACGTCTCGCACGCGTCCCTTCTGACTGGATATGTCGTCGTTGATCGAGCGATGCTCTTGCAGCTGGGCACGCACCAGCTTTGGCTCCATGGCCGGATGGTCGGCCTCGCGCAGTGTGGTGTCCATCTCGCGGAACCACTCGAGCAACTCGTCGATGTCGCCGGTCACCTCCTTGGCCCGTTGGTTGCTCAAATGCAGCCGCTCGGCCTTGCGCTGGATCTGCTCCACGATGGAGTCGAAGCGACGGTTGTCGCGCGTCACAATACTCTCGATGGTCGCTGCCCCCTCGCCGGGGGACAGTTGTCCCAGCTGCGGACCCACCTGGTTGATGGTGTCCAGAATGGGGCGCATATCGGCCAGTTCACCCTCCAGTCGCAGGACGTCCGCCTGACGGGGCTCGCTAGGAGCCAGCGCCGTCTCGGCCGTCTGCATCCACTCCACCAGACGGGTGTGTGCCTCGTGGAACTGCTGGACCAGCGGCAGGGCATTCTGGGCGCTCTTCAGCAGATCCCCACCGCGATTGGTCAGATCGCCGTAGCGGCGCTGCAGCGAGTCGAGCTTATCCTTCAGCTGGATGGCCTCGTCGTTGGATATGTGCTTCATCAGCTCGGCGCCGGTTTCCACGGTGGCCTCCACATTCGAGGCGTGACCGGCAATGTTCTCGTTAAGCTCCAGCAGATGGTCCATCTGCTCCAGCAGCTTCTCGGCGTACACGGGCACGGACTTGAAGCGCTTCAGCTCGTTCTCCATGCTCTCCATCCAGGCTACAAGATCCTGGTAGCTGAGGACCAGGTGACGCAGTCCCTGTCGGGACTCGGCGAGCAGGGCGCCGATGTTATCGCTAGCGTCGACCAGACCGGTATATCGCTCGGTCACGCCTCGCACCTTCTCGCCCAGATTGACGGCCTCCTCGTCGCTAACGAGATGCATCAGCTGGGCGGCCACATCGGCCAGGTCGGTGAAATCGGGCTTCTTGCCGAGAATCTCGTCGTGGAGACGGTCGTGCTCGCGAATCCTCTGCTGGATCTTCTCCTCGTCGGTGGGTATCAATTCCATCGACTTGACGGCGCGCTCTGTGCCGTCCAGCCACACTTCGAGGGGACTGATCTTGTCGTGGAATCTCTTGGCCACCTCCATGGCTTCCTCCAGGTCCTGTTCGCGCTGCTCGGCTCCGTCGGTGAGGGCATCGAAGCGCTTCATCAGATCGTTCAGCTGCTTTTCAATGGAGGCCCGTTCGGAGGGCTCGCAGTGATTGGCCACTTCCTGGCCGAGATTGGCCAGAGAGCCCATGGAATTCTGGCGATCGAGGAGCATCTTCTTCAGGAACTTTTGCTCCTGCAGCTGGGCCTTGACCACCTTGTAGTCGGAGCTGGGCGGCTTCTGGTTGGCTACCATCTCCTCGGTGTCGCTCAGCCACTTGGAGAGGCCGGCGAGGGCCTCCTGGAACTTGCCCGATTGGAGCAGGGCCACGTCCAACCGACGATCGCGCTCGTTCATGCGCTCCTTCAGGTCATTCCAGCGGTCGTTCAACTTCTCCAGATCCTTCTCGATCGTGCTGGTCGAGACCCCGGTGCCGGCAGACCGCACCAGATCCCGTCCGGCCACATTGACCTTGTCGACATTGATGGCCAGCGGCTCCACCTTTCGCTCCCTGAACTGGCGGAAGTCCTCCTGCTGGCGACGTATCTGGTCCAGTTCGGAGCCCACGGGCTTCATGCGTTTGAACTCCTCGCTCACGTCCTGGATGTCGTCGAGGGTCTGCGACTGGTTGTCGTAGAACTCGCGCAGGGCCTTAAGCGTGGCCTGCAGGTTTTCCTCGTGATCTCTCACTCGGTTGTCCAAGCGACCCAGAGTCTTGCGCAGCGTGGAGATTTGCTCGCGCGTTTGAGTGGTGTCTGCGGCAAAGCCAGCGTCCACCAGAACATCAGCGGCACGCTCAGCATCTTCGAGGCGACCCACCAGGCGGTCCAGCCTGTTCTGGATCTTGCCAACATCGTCCAGCTGCTGCTGCACGATCTTGATTTCGCGTGCGGGCGGCGACAGCTTCTCGATCTCCGTCTCCAGGTCATTCAGATCGATGCCCAGGCTCTTCATTTGCTCATTGAACTGGGACACGGCTGTGGCAGCCGACTGCAGTTCGCCGCAGCGATCATCCAGGCGTCCCTGTAGCTCGGACAGGCGATCGGCCAGACCGTCCACTTCGTTGGTCAGATGATCGGCATCGCCGCCGGCAGCTCTGGCCTCGGCGCTTATGTCCTTGGCCAGAGCCTTGAGCGACTGCAGGGGCTTGCTCAGGTTTGTCAACTCCTCGCGTATGGCCTTGACGCGCTCCAGCAGTTTGGGATCCTTGGCAGCTCCACCCAAAGCATCGTGGGCGGCGAGGCGATCCTCGCAGCGGCCCAGCGAATGATCCAGATTGCGCAGCTCATCATTGAAGTCGCCCAGGCGACGCGAGCAGTTCTCAATCTCGTGCGCACGGGCAATGAGGTCGTTGTTGAGGCGCTCCCAGCGATCGCGGATGTCCTGCAGCTCGGCCTTGATGGGCTCCTTGTCGATGTCGCAGCTGGTAAGGAAGGTCTCGCCCAGACCCTTGGTGTTCTCGAACTCCCCGGAGTGCTTCCACACTTCGTTGCGGAAGGTCTGCAGGTCGCGCAGTCGCGTCTCCAGCTTCGCCTTGGACAGCACGCCGGGCGTCAGGTCGGACAACTTGTCCTCTGCGGTGCGCAGCCAGGCGAGGAATGTCTCCGAGGTCTGCGAGTACTTCTTGCAGTGCTCCATGCAGGTCTGCAGTCGCGTGTGCCGGTCGACGGCCTCGCGACGCAGCTTCTCCCACTGCTGTTGGATGCGCTCCAGGTCGCGCTTGACGCTGCGATCCTGCTGGCGGTCAGACAGATCCTTGCCCTTGTTGATCAGCATGATCACCTCGTGCTCGCGGGCCATCACCTCGCGGTAGATGGGCTCATGGGTGTCGATCTGGTGCTGCAGCGTCGGCTTGTGGGCGGACACCAGCAGACGATCGCTCAGATTCGAGAGCTCGCCCGAAAGCCAGCCGAGGGTCTTGGAGCAGTTCTCGGCAAAGTGACGGCCATCGCGTAGTGAGGCCTCTGTCTCGGCCTTCTTGGTATCCAGCTTCTTCTGGAGCGCCAGGTACTGCTTCTCCAGGGCGGCCACGCGGCTGTTGACATCAGCCCGCGAAGCAGGATCCCCGAGAATGTTGCACAGTGTGGCCGCGGACTGTTCCACGTCGGCCAGGAGAGGACGTTGGCCCTCCAGTTGTCGCTCCAGGTTCTCGATTTTGCGCAGATTCTCCTGGTGATCGCCATCCAGGGGCAGAGTGTCCAGGCTGTCGCTGATGTTCTGCAGGGCCTCGCGCAGCCGATTGACGGCCGCATCGAATTCCTTGGAACTGTCGGCGGCGCCGCCCAGGCTGTTGGCGCGATCGTCGAGCTTGCCCACCAGATCCTCCCACTTGCCGATTATGTCCTTCAGCTTGATCTCGACGGCCTGGGCATCGGGTGTGCCGGCCAAATGGTCGACCACATCGTGTCCCAGCTCCTGCAAGTGCTTCAGTTGAGGCTGCTGGGTGCGGAATTCCTCGCGGAGGACTTGGACCTGCTGCACCTGGCTCTGAACCATGCGGGGGTCCGAGGAGATGGGTCCCAGGACCGTCAGCATGCGCTCCTTGCTGTCCAGCCAGCCCTTCAGGTTGCCGTGGGTGTCGAGGAAGTCGCGCAGCTTCTCGGCGAAGGCGATGCGGTTCTTGCAGATGTCGTTGAGATTCTTCCACTTCTCCTGGATGCCATCGTTCTCGAGGCGCAGCTGCTCGGCGCCAGGGACGTCCGATTTGCGTCGCAGGATATCCTTGACCTGGGCCTTGGTGGTGTCTAGCAGGCTCTGCTTCTCGTACATGTCCTCGAGGATCTTGCGCGCCTGCTTGATGCAGCGCTCGGCCTCCTCCTTGTTGGAGACCGACTCCTTGGGCAATTGGCGCTGAATGCGCTCCAGGAACTGTGCAAGACCCTTGAGGTTCTCGTACTGCTTGCGCAGCTCCTCGCTCAGGTTGTCCAGCTCGTGCTGGCGGTCGTTGAGCCGCACGCCAATGAGCCCGTAGCGATTGTTGATCTCGCTCAGCTGCTGCTGCACCGGAGACAGCTCGGACAGCTGGAAGCCGTCCTGAGAGGATCTGCGGCTACCGAATCCACTGGAACCAGTCGATAGTGGCGACAGAATGCCTCCCTTGGTGGGGCTGGGGCTTCTGGCGTTCTGCTCCGCTCCAGACATGCGTCGCAACGGACTCGTCCGCTTGATCGGGCTGTACGTGGAACGCTTGCGCGCGGGGCTCTCGGGCCGAATCAAAGCGTCGTACTGCGCTCCCACATCGTTGATCTTGTCAATGGTGGGAGCGTAGTCACGATAGTCCTTGCATATGGGCTTCAGTTCGTCGTGCTGCTGCCGTATGCGGTCCAGGTCAATGGCCACCGGCGGCAGTCCGTTGACGCGTGCCTCCGTGCTGGCCAGCCAGGAGAGCACCTGGTCCTTGAGTCCCTCGTAGGCCAGCTGCTGTTCGGCCTTCTGCTTGGACAGCTTTGCCCGCTCATCGATGCTGATGTTGATGTTGCGCCACTGCGACTCCAGAGCCTTGATGCGATCCCGCAGGCCTCCGGTGTCGGTGACATCGCGCAGACTAATCAGATCCTTGCCCTGGCGAACACATTCCTCGTACTGGGGCGCCAGTTGATCCTTGTCGCGCGACAGTTCGTGCATACGGCGGGCCAGCTCCTCGGTGGACAGCAGACTGGTCTCGCGACTGTCCAGTGCCTCCTGCAAGCTGCCCATGCGCTGCTCCACGGTGCTGATCTCGTCCAGATACCGGCTGAGGCGGATGTAGACATCATCCAGGAACTCGCCCCGCTTGTTGACCTTTTCGTAGAGCTTCTCAAACTTGCCTGTGACGTCGTTCAGATTGGCCTCCACCTTCTTGGCGATGCGCGCATTCGAGGCGCTGGCCAGCAAATGTTTGGCCGAGATCTGGACGCTGTCGATGCTGGCTTGGTGCGACTGCAGATCGGCTAGCAGAACCTTGTGTTCGCGTATTTGCTCCTGGAGGCGCTCCTTGATGAGCGAGGCGGGACGCAAGTTGAGCTTGTACTTGTCCTCGGCCTGGCTGACCCAACCTCCCAGACTATCCAGGGCGTCCTGCACGCCCTGCGACTGCACGAGCGTCTTGTCGAGATTCTTGCAGTGCTCGCCCAGGTTGTCCAGCAGCTGCTGGTAACCGTTCTTCAGGTCGGCGATTGGCAGCTCCAGCTGGTTGATCTCCATGGGGCTGAGCTGGCCGCCGAGGCTGCGCAGCAGGTTGTCGAGTGCCTGCTGTGCGTTGTCCACCAGGCGGCCGCTCGAGAGGAGCTCGTTATGCAGGGCCTTGGCCTCGATCATCTGATCCTGGACGGCCTTGGGATCGCCGGCAATCGGCTCGGAGATGAGGCGGGACACGCGCGGATGCACGCTCCTCAGCCACTCGCTGGCCTTGTCCAGCGCATCCTGATACTCCCGTTGGCGTCCGCCCAGTCCGGATACGCGATCCTGCAGGGCATTCACGCGGTTCAGCAGATCCTTGTACTGGGCCGAGACCAGCGACACCTCCTGCCGGATGGGGCTCTCGGCACTGGCCAGCGGCTCGACATGGGGCAGCCTCTCCGGCAGCGAAGTGCGAAAATCATTGAGTATCCCAAGGAACTCCTTGCTCTCGTCCACAAACTTCTGCGCGGCCATGGTGATGAAGCGCAGATCGGCCTGGTGGCCAATCACATCGCTGACAAACTCGCGGATGGAGTCTGCCTGGGATCCGAGTCGTGTCAGATCCGACAGCGAGCGCTCCTTGTCCTCGAGGGTGCGTCGGGCCATTTGCAGCCAGTCGGAGAACACGTCCAGTTCGCTGCGCAGCTTCGTGAGCTCATCGCGTCCCGCCTCCAGGCGGCGCAGCAGACGCACGGTGCGATCGTTGACACGATCCACGCGTGAGCGCAGCTCCCGTCCGGAGTTCTCCAAAGTGGTCACCTCTGGGGCGGAGAGGACATCGCCGCCAGTGAGCACAATCTGCCTGATTTGCTCCAAGCAAGTGGCCACGGGTCGTTGCTGGGACTCGATCTCGTCCTTGATTTGCTGTGAAACAATCATAAATCCGATTAAGAAAGGATAAAGGATGTTTTCCTTCGGGATGCACTCACCTTGAGGGCATTGATCTGGTTGCGTAGCTCATCGATTTTCTCGCGAGGTCCTCCAACACTTGAGATTTTCTGTTCCACGGTGGTTACCCACTTGAGCAGATCGTTGACATTCTCCTCGCACATGTTGAACTTTTCGAATACTGCTTGCTGTATAGAGATATAAGGTACATGGCGGTTGGGAGGTAGAAAGATCATTAGAATATTGATAGAAATAATGTTTCAAATTCTTAGCTCGATTTACGGGACGCTATTTATTGGTTGGGGGTTCATTGATAGATATATAGATATGTATGTATATATATAAGTCGATAGATAAATGGAACACAAAATATATATAAAACACAAACATGAAAGCTGGAAGAATAATTTTGTTTTCTTTTTTTGGGAGCAGCCGAAAAGCAAAAGAGTCTTGGGGCAAAAGCGGTTTTAAAAAGCGTTAAACATAAACCATAAAATAATAATAATAATATAATAATAAAGACGCACAAACACCAAAGTTTACTAATACTACTACTTCTACTACTACTAGGAACAAGCACTAGTTGGGGAGGGGGGCTACTTTTAGTAGGCACTAACTACAGTTTAATGGTTTTGGTTTTTGGTTTTTAGATTGGTTTTGTTTGTATTTTTGTAGGTTTTCGGTTAGGGTTAATTTTGGTTTTTGCTTTATTTTCAAATAAAAAACTGAAAACGAAATAATATATAAAAAAATATATATGTATGTATGCTGAAAAATAGGTAGAAAAGTTGGCATTTAAACAAAATCAATGGATAAATAATTACTAAATTCTGGGATAGTTGGGGGCGTAGCTAAAGAACATTACCCCGTCCCAAAACAAAGAGAAAAAGATAGCAACTAAACACTCAGATTAGACTGTAATCCCAGACTAGGTGGAAGGGTAGCCACAGTCTGATCTGATTAGGGACCTACATGAAATATAAAGATACTCCCTAGGATAAAAATGGGGGATAGTAGAGCATAGAATATAGAAAAAGACGAGAGTATGGCAATGGGCAAACACATTTTAATAAAAAGATGCCGAATAGCTCTTTCCATTCTAGAGCTGCATTCTAGCAAAGACCATACAATAACCAAGATGTTGCATGGCGGGTCTCTCACCGCGCTCAGTCGATCCCAAGAATCCAATAACGAAATACAAAGTTTTTGGCGTGGCGCACAAAGCGTCGAACGAAAATTGAAATGGCATTTGTCGTTAATGCAATATCTTGGTATTTTATAGTCTTTGCTTGCAGAACTTTTAATCTTCGTCGTTACTCATCTTATTATTACATTGTCTATGGATATGGTATGGATATGGTTATGGCTATGGCTATGGGTACGGGATGGATTTGTGTGCGAGAGTTTGAGTGAAGAAAGTTGAATGCTAGTGTTATAGACAAGTTGATAGAATAGAGCAGTATATATATATATAGAGAGAGTATTGAATATTGATTGATTGATTGATTGAGTATGTTGTCTTATTGCCGACGTCATTTATGTTTGGAGGAGTATGAGACGACGCATTTCTTTCGCCCAAAAGTACGATTTATGGATGTATCTGATCTGTGGATGGTATGTGATCTGCTGACATTTTATTCTGTGACCTGTGGCTGCTTAAGGCGTGAGAGCACAGCTCAGCGAAAAATACGATATATGTACGAGTATCGAGTATCGAGTATAGAACATAAAACTGAATGCCATGCGCTGCAATATAAGAGATTTGCAAAATAATATATAATAATAAATATGATTTGCACAACAAAGAAACTGTTCGAATGTTCAGTTGAAAGAAGCTTTCTCACATCTCTGTGGGTTAGTCTGATGAGGTATAGATTTAGATAGAGACAGCGCGCTGATCAAAATATATGTATCTTAATAAAATCAATACAGTTTGTATTCGTAAAGTATACCAAAAAAAACATGCCACGAACAAAGCTTTAGATTTAGATTTAGAGTGAATTTTGCTGGTTCTGTAATTTCCGGGATCTCGATAGATCGGATTGTGATGGGAAATTGATTGGAAAATCATACGATTGACTGGACTTGGACTTACCCTCTGTTCAGCTGGCAGCAGCAGACCCTTCTCGGCAGCCCTGACCAGATCGATGTTCTGCTTGGGCTCTTGGGCATCGCTGATGGTCAGGCGGCCCGCGGTGGCATCGATCAGGCCGCTGCTAATGGCAGCCGCCAGTGGCAGGATGACCCCAGAGCTGGGATCTCGCACCACTGTCGAGGAGGGATCCACCAGACCCGAGGCAATGGCCTCGGCCAGCGTGAATTTCTTGCGTCGAATGATGTCGGGATGCATTTGGAAGGGATCGACCAGGCAGCCGTTCGTGGGATTGTACAGGTTGAAGGTGATGGCCTCTAGCAGACCGAACGACCGCTTGGGTGTGCAGATCAAGCCGCTCTCGTAGGCCTCCTGCAGGGTGCACAGCTTGGAGGTCTGTGTATTCAGCACATTGGCCTTGTTGGCATCCATGAGGCCCTTGCGGAAGGCCTCTGGCAGGCGCACTAGCTTCGCCTTGGCCAGATCCTTGACCAGGGCCGAATCGGGATCCACAATACCCGCACTGGCGGCCTCCTTGAGCGTGTATACCCTGGGCGTCTCGATGACAGTCAGTGAATCGTTTGCGCTGTCATCGCTGTTGCTGCTACTGGTGGTAGATCCTCCGGCTGGCACATAGCTCAGCATTCCGGTTGCCAAATCCAGGCTCTTGGACTCGGCCGCCTGGTCAAAGGTGACCGGCTCGCGTACATACACGATCAACGTGGGATCGAAGGCAAAGTAGAGGGCCTTGGGATCGACGAGCGTTCGCTTGGTGGTGTCGACGAGACCGCGCTCCTGGGCCACCGCGTACGGCAGGAATTTAAAGCTATCAAAATCGCGGACGAGCGCAGTCTTGGGATCGATTATATTGTACCGAATGGCCTCCTCGAGAGACATTTCGCGCGGCTTGCTGATAACAACGCTCACGGGCGTCTGGCCCAATAGTTCGACGCTGTCCTGACGACGGACAACCTCACTGCGGTCGGTGAGGGGACGAACAATGGTCACGAGTATACCGCGCGCGAATGCCACATCGTAGTTGTAGGCGGACTTCGATTTGGGGTCAAAAACCCGACCCTTGGACACATCGATGTCCCCGTTTTCGATGGCTTCGGTTAGAGGTAGCTCTTTGCCGGTGAGCTGGTTTTTGAACACAGTGCTCGCGGGATCTATAAACCCAGCATGGATGGCCTCGATGAGGTCGAGATATTCCCCCGTTGTGGGATCGCAGAATTTCCCCGTTTCGGGGCGATACAGCTGCTGGCGGAGCACTAGCTCGAGGCTCAGCAGACGACGGTTAGAAACGATGAGCCCCCGTGCCCGAGCTGTCTGCAAATCGAGCTCTTCGGAGCTGCCGAGATTATAGCAACCCCTCGAGTCGTCGATCAGCTGCTCCTTGATGGCATTGGCCAACCGCAGATACTTGCCGGTCGCGTGGTTCTTGACCAGGCTGGATGACAGGCTGACCACATCCTCCACGCAGGCCTCGTTCAGGTTCAGTTTGCGCCCGGTTACCGGATGCCGAACCTTACGGGTGGCCACGTCGTAGAAGCCCATGGACAGCAGTTCGTACAGCCCAAAGCCGGCGTTCTCAATGTCCACGATCAGGCCCAGGCTGAGAGCCTCCCCCAGAGGCACAAAATTATTGCTTTCCGGCTCCCTAAAGACCCCCTCCCTGCGGTTTATGATGCCCATCCGGCAGGTCTCGCTCAGGCTGTACAGCTGCTCTGTCTGTTCGTCAAAGTAGCACGGCAGATGGGGATTGATAACAAAACTGCGCATGCTCTCGAGCAGCGTGATCTGACGACCACTGCGGGGATCGCTCAGCTTGCCTGTTTTGTCGTCGAAGAGTCCCTGGTGTATGGCCCGCTGTAGACTGATGGGGGCATTTACGTCCATCAGAATGCCAATGTCGAAGGCGTGCTTGAGGGTCATGGTCTGGTTGTTGTACAGCAGCTTGGCGTTCTTAGCATCGATGATGCCCGCATCCTTGGCATGCGTCAGGTTGAGCTGCTTGTACAGACCGGTCTTGAAGTCTCTGATCTGGACACTGTGCTCGTCCAGCAGATTGGTGTCGAGGGCCTCGGCAAAGTTCAGTTTTTCGCCGGACTTCGGGTCCACAAAGTGGCCGTCCACCTCGTCATAGACATTCTTCACGACGGCCTCAATGAGACGCAGCGGCTTCTTGGCCTCCACCAGGACACCCCTATCGAAGGCCTCCTTGAAGTCGATGGCATTGTCCTCGGTATCCCTCACGGTGCCCTGCTGGCTATCCACGATCCCCCGCTCAGCGGCCAATCCAAAGGGAATGATCTGTCCGGCGACGTTGACGACCGTCGAATCGGGATCGAGTATACCCCTACGAATGGCACGTTCGGTTGTGAGCTTCTCCCTCGTGATGGTGTTGCTGAACTGGCCCGTCTTCGGGTCGTAGAGACCTCGGTAGACGGCGTCGGGGAGGCTGCGCTTGCGCTTGGCCGGAATGAGGATGCGATTCTCGAGGGCTTCGTGGAGTGACAGCTTGGTGGAGGCATACGGATTGATCACATAGCCTCCAATGGGATCCAGATAGCCCTTGGCTATGGCCTCGGTTATCGAAATAATCGACTCGGTCTTGGGATCGAGCAGCACCAGCTCATCGGGATTGATGAGCTTCTGGGCAATGGCGGACTTGAGGTCCACCTGCTTGTTGTCGTCGTCGATTGTGAAGGTGGCTGTCAAAGGATCGTAGAGACCACGCAGCAGGCAATCGACAAGCGACAGCGGCTTCTTGGTGCTGATCAGATAGCCCTTGACGAAGGCCTCGTCGAGGCTCATGTGAGGGGAGCTGAGGGTGCCGCGCACCGTGTCCAGTAGCCCCACCCTGGCTGCCTCCCTGCCCGCCACTATCCGGTCATGCTCGGCATCCTTGACCAGCGTCGTCTCCAGCTCCACAAAGCCCATCTCAATGGCCTGCTGCAGGAGTATCTCCTCGCCAGTGACGGGATTCAGCACCTTGCCGGTGCTAGGCGTGTAGTATTCCCGCTGCAGCACTTCCGGCAGGCTCCACGTCACGTTGTCTGTCTTGAGCAGATGCTGTTCGAGGCCCAGGTCGAAGGGCACGAGCGTGTTGTTCTTGTTGTCCTTGATCTGACCGGTGGCCGGCAGCACTAGATCATCCTCTATGGCACAGTCCAGCTTCAGCTCCTTCTGGGTGACTGTGTCCACGATCAGAGAGATCTTTGGATCTACCAAACCTATTTCGATGGATTTTTGCACATCTACCTGGTTCTGACTCTCCGAGTCGAAGAGCTTGCCCGTCTCCGGGTCGTACAGACCCTTGCGGACGGCCGCTTCCAAGGAGATGGGCTTTCGTGCGCCGGGCACAAGGAAGCCCAGCTGGAAGGCCTCCTCCATGGGGATCTCCTTGAGGGTCTGGATGTCTATCACCGTGCCCGACTGCATGTCGACCACCCCCAACTCGATTGCCATACGCAGGGGGATTACCTCGCCGCTAACTGGGTCGCGCACCGATATCGACTGGATGTCCAGCTTGCCACTGTTGATGGCCTCAACAATGGAGCAAGCCCGACCATCGTCCAGCACCACCTGGCCCGTCTCCGTGTCAATTGCCACGTTCTCGATGCCCGCGGGCCGCTGCTCCTCGGGATTTGAGCGGATGATCCACTGGCGGGCAATGCACTCGAAGAAGGGGATCTTCTTTCCTGTCTTCGGGTCGACCATGTGGCCAGTGTGCCTGTCCAGCAGTGGCCGCTCCAGAGCCGCCGTCAAAGTCTCATACTTCCCCGTGCTGAAGTTCTTTACCAATATGCACTCGGGATTGAAGATGTTCATGTCAAACACCAGACTCTGGAAGGATATCTTCTGGCCCGTTAAGGGATCGATGAAGTACTGATTCTCGGGATCGTAAATGTTCAGTTCACTCAGCCTTTCGGCCGTCAGTTCGGTGTCCACGTCCACGAGGTAGGATATTTGCTGCAGCACAATCAGTTTCTCATCAATGATCTGCACCTCGTCCAGCGGACTCAGCTGCTCTTCCCGCAGCAGCGTGGCCACTGTCTCCGTTTGCTGCTCCCCGTCCACGATCACCTGGCACTCGTCGGGACTGATTAATTTCTGGGAAATGGCATCCCCAATGGCCAGTGTCTTGGGCACATCCCGTTTAAGGCTTGTCTCCGCTGATGATTGAGTTGATGGTTCTTCTACAACATCGCGGGACTCATCATAGGGAGTACTCTCCGTCGAAGTCAAAGTGGAAGTGGTTGTCACTGTAGTCACTGTGGTTGTGGTGCTGCTCAAACTCTCGATCTCCTGGGGTTCTGTGGCCAGGGGTTCCTTCCCTGATCGGGATTGGGTGGATTCTGTGGTCAGTGCATCGACCAATGCCTTTCCAGCCAGCACAGGTGCGCCCACAATGGCCAGAGCTCCCAATTTGGCTGCATCCTTAACATTCTGAAGGATATTGCTGCCGCTAACTGGCTTCTTTTCGCTCTCAATGAAATCGACAACTGTTTGATGCTTATCCGTAGCCGTCGGAAGCTGAACAATTTGCTCTAGATCTCCCGGCTTTTGAGGTTTGTTCTCTTCACCGGTTGAGATAATGTTCGTGGTCACGGTTTCGGTTGTGTTTAGGAGTACCTCTTCCACAGGCTTCTCTTTGACAGTTTCTGTTACGACGACAATCTCCTCCTTCGGCAATGGCTCCTGCTGTTCCTCGCTGGTTGTTGTTGTTGTGGTAATCGTTGTCGTGGTTACTGTGGATTCCGTGATCGTTGGCTCTTCAACAGTTACAACTCTTTCTTCCACCACTACGCTGCTTGGTTGTTCAGGGACAATCACAGCAGATTCTTCCACAATTTCATTGGGTTTATCTACTTTAGTTGTCTCTGGGACGGATGGCTCTACCTCTTGTGCTTCCACAATCTTTTCTCGCTCCACAGTCACTTCTTTCTCAATTGTTGGTTGCTCTTCGACTGTTCTTACTGTGGTCGTAACAGTGGTCGTCACAGTTTGGGAGCTTGAAATGGGCTGCTCCTGAATTTCAGTTATGCTTTCGGTTACCTTCGTCTCAACTTCAGTGCGCGGTTCTGCGAAGGGAGCCAAAGGAGCTGTGAAAGGAGGCTCGAGATCGGGTAGCACTTCTTTTGCAGCGGTCCTCGGTTTGGGCTCTGGCTTTTCAGATGGCTGTGGACTAGGTTCCTTTGTAGGTTCGGGAGTTGGTTGCTTCTTCTCTGGCTCGGGAGTTGGTTGCTTCTTCTCTGGCTCGGGAGTTGTTTCTTTTTGGTTACCCTCTGGAGTTGGTTCTTTCTGTGTAAATTCTGGAGTGGCTTTCTTTTGATCTGTCTCGGCTACTGGCTGTGGCTTCTCAGTCAATTTCTCGGGAATTGCGTCCTTTGTTTCTGGATCAGAGTCCTTTGTTGTTACTGTGGTGACCGTTTCAGTTACTTTGATAAACTCCTCTGCCTTTGGCTCTTCCAAACTCTTTGCTTTGTCCGTCACTGGTTCCTCCTCCTTCTGGACAGTCTCCACTTCTTCCACCACAGCTGTCTCCGGTTCACTGGTGGTTTCCGTGGCGGTCTTTGAGGTAGTTATGGTTGTGACGGTTGTAGTAGTCAGTGTGCTTGTGGTTTCGACAGCAGAATCGGATGAAGGAACCTCCACTTGGGGCAGCTCCTTTGGCTTCTGCTCATGCTGCTGCTGCTGCTGCTGCTGCTGCTGCTGCTCATTGGCTATGAAATTGGCAGTTGTGGTACTGATAAATGTCTCCGTTTCATTCAGAAGTTTATCTACGTCACTTGGCACTGGCTGGGGCTGCTTTCGCTCCTGTTCAATGAAGCTGTCTTGAGGTTGTTCTGGCTTATCTTTATTGGAATTTTTGGCATCCTCCGCGGGAGACTTCACAGATTTGATGAGACTCTTAACGCCGCTTACAATGGCGCCTCCCGCAAGGACGGGGGCTGCAATAACTCCCAGGGCACCAAGCTTGGCGGCATCCTTGACATTCTGCAGGGTTTTGGATGGTTCCTTTGTGTTTGTCTGGGGTGCTGGCACTTCTTTTGTGGACTTTGTGGTACTGACCACTTGCATCTCTTGCTTGTGACTGTCGGAGCCGACGACAACGGTCTGTGTGCGCTCCTCCACGACCTCCACCGTCCGCTGGTCTCCGCTGCTGCTGCTGGTGTCCTCGCCTACGGCTGCCTGTGTCTCGCGTGTTGTTAACTCCTCGCGCAGGATGCCCTGCTCCTTGGCCTCCTCCAGGCTGCACAACTCGCCCGTGTTCACGTTCTGCACCTCGTTGTTCGAGACGAGTACATAGCCCTGCATCAGTTCAATGGTCTTGGTGGTAACCGTGTGCACGGCTCGCACTGTCTCCATGATCTCGGTCTTCGCAATGGGCCGCTGGGTGACGACAAAGTCGGAGAGATGCTTCACCACGAGTTCACCGTTTTCCAGTGCCTGGCGCAGGGACAGACGCTCCCCAGTGGCGGGCACAGTCATCGTGTGGCCTGCCACATCGATGAGGCCTCGCTCCAGGGCAGCCACCACTTCGATAGCTTGTGGCTTCGGTGCGTATGGTATGGACATGATATAGTTCTCCTCGATAGCTTTCTTGAGGGGCACTGGATTCACCCCGGCCACAGGGAACAGCACCACACCCTTTGTGGGCTCCACTAGACTCCGTTCCACGGCCACGGGGAATATCATGCCCACGGGCGGGATTTCCACCCTCCACTTCTGCTGATCGTAGCCGGCATCGAAGAGCTTCGCTTCGATGGCTTCGGTTAGGTTCAGGCGCTTGTTCTTGTAGCTGAATGTGGACTCATCCGCGTTTATTATACCCTTCTCGATGGCCTCCTCCAGGGTGCACTTTTCGGGCTTTTGCAGTCTCGATTGTGGGTCCAGCACTTCGCAGACAATCGCCTCTTGTATGCTGAGGGGATAGCCGCTCTCCGGGTGCACAATCGTCTGATTTTTCGAATCGATGAGACCCTGCGAGGCCAGCCTGGGCACGGACAGGCTCTTAGCCAGCGGCATAAGTATGTGATTGGTCTGCTCCGGGTCGATGATCTTCTGTTCAACAGCTTGTCGGAGATTCAGCACTCGGTTGCTCTGCGGATCGATGATTTGGCCACGTCGGCCATCGATCAGACCTGTGTTTAGGGCCTCGCTGATGTTGACTACCTCCCCCTGTGGGCTGGTAAAGTTCTTGGTGTCCTCGATTATACGGCACGTCTCCTCGTCAATGATGTTCTTGCGCATGGCATCCCTCGGCTTGAGTATGATCTTGCGCATTTTCTGCAGCACTACCACTTTGTCCTTCTCCTCGTGCACTGGCGATGGTTGGCTGTCAAAGGAGCGTTGATCCCTTGAGACAATACCCCGCTCGTAGGCCACCTCCACGGGTATCTGCTCGCCCGTGCGCGGATCTGTGACAAAGCGCACGGTTCGCAGGGCTCCCTCGGCGGCCACCAGTGGGGCACCGACCACGCTGAGGAGTCCCAGCCTGGTGGCGGTTATCAAATCCACGGGTTGGCCTTCTGCATTGAGTATAGTGGCCGTACGCGGATCGTAGATGGAGCGTGCAATCGCCTCGGTTACAGAAATCTCCTGCCTGGTGGTGGGATCGACAATCCTGATCAGCTGCTCATCGACCAGCCCCAAACGGGCCGCATCAAAGATGTTCTCCGTCTCCCCGGTCTGTGTGAAGATCACCAGAGCTGTGGATGGATCGTAGATGGCCCCAGGAGCAATTTGCAAGGGCTCGGGGGAGGCCAGCTCCCGCTGGCAGGTTTTGACCTCCAGAAACTTGGGAGGAGCATCCTTCAGAGGAGTGGACACCTCCAGCACATCCGGCATGTTGTTGACCCTCGTTATGCGCAGGATCGTCTTTTGATTCGATCCGCGCGTGGCAGGAACCGTCTCCAATATGATCTTGCCCTCGTCTATGGCACTGCGCATGCCAAGGACCTGCTGCCGACTGTTCGTGTAGTTTCCATAACTGTCCAGGATCTTCCGCTCGAAGGCGGACTTCACAGAGAGCTTGTCGCTGGGTATGCTGGGATCCAGCACAGAGACCGACAGATTGTTGATGATCTGCTTGTCGATGCACTCCTCAAAGCTGACCAGGCGATCGGTGCCCTGGACATGGAACACACCAGTATCGGGATTGAACAGCCGCTGCTCGATGGCATCCTTGAGGCGCCATCCTCCAGGCGGCAGCTCCATTATCTGTCGCTCCGTTACGTTCTGCTCCTGCTGCATGTGGCTGCTGCTGCTCACCAGCTCTTGGGAGATGGGTATTTCCACGGATTTCTCCACGTACTTGGTGTGCGTTTGCTGGGTGTTCAGCTTGATGGGCTCTGCCTCGGGCAGGATCTGTTTGGTGACAATGGTGATGGTAGACTTGGTCTTCTTGCGGTTCGTTATCTCCGGCACTGTCTGATTGCTGTCGGGCACCAGCAGGCCGAAGTTGAGGGCCTGCTGCACCGAGTAGATATTCCCTGTCTTGGGGTCCTTGAACAGCTGTCTGTCCTCGTCGATGAAGCCCTGGCGCACTGCCTCCGTGAAAGTTAGCAGCACACTTTCGCCTACGGCTACTCCGACTCCTGGCTCCTGGGAACCCGCCCGAATCGTCACATACCGATTGATTGTCCGCGTCACCGTCTCCGTGGTCAGAGTTATGTTGAGCAGACTGCTCAGCAGGAGAGCCCCCTCGGGGGTAATGAACTTCCGCTCGATGGCGGTGTCCAAAGGCACTGTCTCCACCCCGTCCCCCGTCTTTGGGTCCAACAGGTAGCCCGTCTTCGGGTCGATCAGATTGTGATAGACCAGATCAAAGACGCTCAGCTCCTGGCCGCTGGCGTTGTGTACGCCAATCCCACGATTGAACATCTCGTAGACCTCCTGACGGACGAGACCCTCACCTACGGCCACCTCGAGTGGCACGCCCAGGCTTTCCTTGTCCTTCTCCCTACCTGCTGTCTCTAAGGCAAAGCCCGTGCTCTTGCGCCGCAGCAAATCGCGCGAGAGGGCCACATTAAAGCTAACATAGTCGTTGCTGCGCAGGTCCTTGAACCCGTCTATATCAAATATCGAACGCTGGGCCACCGAGCTGATTAGGCCGCGTTCCACGGCATCGGGAATGGCGATGAGCTCGCCGGTCATAAAGTCGCGGTACTTGACCTCCGCGGGCAGGACAATGCCATCCGCGATGGCCTCCTGCAGTGTGACCAGCTCACCCTTTCGCTTGGTGATGCACTTCAGTTGATTCCCGTCGAGCACACCGACCTCGATGGCCTGCATGATGCTTAGTTTTTCGCGGCGCATCGGACTCGTTATCTTACCTGTCTGCCGGTCGAGCAGGTTCAGGTCGCAGATGTCCTTCAGCGTGTACGGTTTCACGATCAGCTGCCGGCTGCGCGCCTCGGAGAAGGTGAGCTTCTCCTTGGTCACCTCGTTCACGTACCGACCCGTCTTCGCGTTCAGCACGCCCGACTGCAGGGCTTCCTGTAGTGTGATCTTGACGTCCCGCTTCGCGTCCACCACTTCGCGCACGCTCGCATCGATTAGCTGATTGGCAATGGCCGAGTCCAGCCGGAACTTGTCGCCGGAGTTGCGGTCCGCTATCCAGCCGGCGGCATCGACCAGCCCGTGGGCAATGGCATCGCTGAGGCAGAGCGCATTCGACTTGATTGTCACCGACTCGTGCCGGATGAGGTAGCCGCGCTCGTAGGCCTCCGCCAGGCTGATGGTCTGCCCCGACTTGACCCGGTACAGGCCTGTCTTGGTGTCCACACTCCCCGCGGAAATGGCGTCGGCAATATTACGGGGATTCTCGGGCGATCCCGCCGCCTCCGTCGTTACTACGCTGTTTACCTTGATGCGCTTCTCGGCCGTCTCGTAGCCGGACTCAGCCTCGCTGATCTCGCGCTGTATCACCTCGAGCAGCGACAGCTCCCTTCCGCTGGGATCGCGTCCTGCTCCAGGCTGAAGCAGCTGCCTGGCCAGCTGCGAATCGATCAGTCCCTGTTCGGCGGCCTGTTCCAGGGTTATCCTACGATCGCCCACCAGCATCTCGCCGGTGCGCACATCCAGGATCCGCAGCTGAATGGCCTCCCCAATGGTTAGAATACGGCCCGTGCGGGGGTCGCGTATACCGGCAATATCCAACACGGAGTTGCCGCCTGGGAACTGCTGGGAACGCTTCAGCGTACGGATCTCATTGAACTGGATCTGCGTTCCAATTGGGGAGGCATTCGCCAACTCCTGACTAGCGGCATCCAAGTTGTCGCTGCTGTAGATGCTCTTCGAGGAGCTTTTCGTTGTCTTCGTTGAGCTGAATCTGAGTCGGAGACAGGGAGAGCAATTAGCAGGGATTGGTTTCCTTTAGCGGATAGATTTACTCACTGTGTGGTGCTGTAGGTGGTCGTGTAGAGATCCTCCGGGCGTGCAGCATGGCCATCGCCAGTTGGCACGCTGCCCGCACTGAAGTCAACCCTAAAGGTCTTGAGCGGTTTCTGTAGACTCTCAGCGTATTGCTAGACCGCAAACGAAATGAATTTGGGTTAGGATTACTTATAGGAAAGCAGGGACGGGGTCAAAAATGGAATCGTTGGAAGCTTTTGCGGAGCTTGGGCGGAGTTCGGAGCGGGAATGGGTGGATGGAGAGCATTACCTGAAACTCGAACGCAAAGTCGTAGTCACTTTCCTCTGCCACTTTGACAGTTGTAGTTTTGGTTTGGGTTTGGCTTTTGCTTTGGGCTTTGGTCGCCTTGCGACCCGATCTATGCTGGGGCATGTCTAGGGCTTTGCTTTTCGATCGATTCAGTTCGACAAAGTCATAGTCAGCCACTTGATTGGGCAAGTTTGGGGCTTCTTGAATGCTCTGCACGAGATTGAATTTGGTGACAGAAACAATTAGAGATTTACTTTATACGATTTACGATACGATACGATACGAGTGTCGGGGGCACAGCGCGTTCACTTTTGAAGTCTGCCTGTCGAGAGTCGCAAACTGGGAATGTTGTTTGTTTATGGCATGCGTTAATGCCTTTTTTTCGCTCTTGTTGATATGATACGGCCTGTCAGATAAGTGCCAGGCGATAAAGCAAACCTAAGAGTTGCGTTTGTGCTTTGTTTGGGGCAGCAGCCGAGTCTTCCGCTTTAAAAACCAAGTTCAGAGGCACCATCAGGCTTGATATTTGTTGGATTCCCTTCATCCATTTGCCGGATTTGGCACTTCCTACTTCTCCTTCGCACCCCCCAAAAGCACATGCACACATATTTAAGCACTAATATCAGCCCCGACCAAAGCAGACAAAAAACACAGTACACAACAAAAAAACACAAAGCCGAAACCTAAAGCCTTTATGAAAATAGAAATGACGCTATGGAGCCAGCGGTGGGCATATGTTTGTGGAACAAAAAGGCAACCCCTAATCGGAGAGACCCTAGTACCAAGAGCCTCGTCATTCACACGACATGTATAATGTTTTTCTAGTCGAACAGACGAGATGCACTTTGTATGTATGTTTTTTTTTAATATTCTGAGATGGTGCGGTTTTGCTGGAAGAAGAGGGCAGGGCATGGCAGGGCAAGGTCAGGGTGCCCGAGTACTCGAGTGCTCGTTCTGTAAATACTGAAAGAGTGCACACATATTTTTGTATATGAATCTGAATTATAAACGGGTGATTACCCAGGGAAAGAGTTCTTTTGTGTTGTGTGGAGTATCCACAGCACATCTTTATCTTTTTATCTTTATGTTCCATTCTATAGACACTCTGCTCTGTGATTCAATGTCTGACATATGGCCCGAGAGTCGTAACTTCATTTAGGATTGCACTGACGTCACTTATTCTCGGAATCAATTGCCAGATGAAGTCATTTTGAAAGGAGGGGATACTACTTGCCTCTTGGTAGAGTGATCAATGTTCTCGATTTGCATCTTGATTCGAAAAATACGAGTATGCGGCTGCTGCTCCCGCTGCCAGCCCACAAGGTTGCCCTAGAGTTGGTCAAAAAGCAACAAATAAATTATAATTAACAAAAACACGCACACACACCGAGACACACACATAGTAAATATACGAGTACGAGCACAATGATGTCATCAGAGGCGATTATTTGATTTGAAATGAAACAAGTTTTTGTCGAGCGCCCGCACAACAAACCGCAAAAAGTGAAACAAAATAATAATCAGAGATGTTGAGAGCGTTTTTCATAAGTAGATTAAGAAGCTACTTGGCCCAAATCGAATGCAGAGAGTCGGGGATGCGCTTGACACTGATAACATGACTAATACGCCACGTTGTGCCGGCGTTCAACCAAGGGAGAGCTTACGAGAACCAGAGGCATAGACAGAGAGAGAGAGAGAGAGAGCTTTGCAGCATGCAGCCATCTGCCTGCAATGAGACCTCGCCTCTGCCACTACAACAAACAAAAAAGAGCACAAAAAACGAAAATAGGCGCCTGGCCCCGTCTAGTGGGGACAAAGACCCAACAGAACGAACGCTCCCTTTCATTTCTAATTTATTGGGCACTGAAATATGTTAGAATGCCGCTAAAAATATATATTGAGGAATAAAACAAACGACGACAGCCGAAACAGCTATGGCCACAGCCGCGTTAAATCGATAAAAGATGGAAGGAAGGAAAAGTGCAGGAAGAGGCCAATGAAATCAAACAGAGAAAAATCGGGTATCGGCATAGCACTCCACTCCAATATGCCAGTGTTTTGTATTTCCAGGTAAACCATAACATGGAAACGATCGCTCTTTCCCCTGTCTGATGGACTGCACCTCCATAGATAAGATTAACGCCGCAGCCCTGACACAGTCGATCTCAGGCGTTGATAGGAAGCAATAATTCATACATACTATTTTTCACTAAATAGTATTTCTGATAATTTCACATTTTTGGCTTGTCTTTAATTTTAGCAACAGCTGGTAATGGTCGGAATTTAGTGCTTTATGCAATTTTTAACGATCCAAAAATCGCACGCGAGTCATGGCATCAACTCTTATTATTGCTATTTCCTTGTGTGTGTGTGTAATTTGTTGTGTATTTTTCTTTTTTTAGGGTCTTTTGTATTTTCATTAACGCCAAATACAAAACAAAAATCAACATTCCCTCTCTTGCGACATGCTCAAGGCTATATTAATAATGTATTTCTTTTATTTTCATTTTCACACTTTCGAGAGTGTTTCGGTCTGTTCTGTTCTGTTCTGTTCGGTTCGGTTCTGAGTTTCTATTCGAGTTCTACAGAGAGTGACGTGACTTCATTTTGGGCCACTTTATACGCAATGTAGAACTCTTTTGGTTCGAAATGAGTACGTGGGTTGGCGGCAGTAAATTTAAATTTCTATTAACAAAATAAAAGCGGGCCATGCGACGCGATTCGCGTTCAATTGAAGAAGCGGCACGGACACGGCCACAGACACACTTTCTATACGGCCGTAGTATGTGACATCATGTGGCCCATGCGGCGTATGAGCAATGTCCGGCCTTTCTCTTATTTATTCTTTTCGCACATAATTACACGCTTGTTTTGCAATTCAATTTTCACAGTACGATTATACGCCTTGCAACTATCCGGCCGGGCAACCTTTGAGGTTGTTCTGTGCCCCTTTGTCGGGGTTTCGTTTGCCGTTTGCCGCACACACACACACACGACTCACGAAGAAGCGTTGCGTCGTTACACAACCACGTCGCTTTCAAAACTGAATGGGGCTGCTAGAGCACAGTGGGGCTGAGGCCCATCGCATGGCGAGTGGAGAGCGAGCTTTTGGTGGGAGCACAGCCAGAGAGCGCCAGAGTGCGCGACAGTTGAGAGAGAGACAGAGAGAGCTTACAAATGCCGGCTAGGATTTCTCAGCTGTTGCGCCAAAATGATAAACAAGTCGTTTACAAAACAGGGGTTCGGGGTTTATCTTTCTCTGGCAAGGGTTAAGCGTATAGAGAGGGGCCAGGGAGAGGGAGAGGGCCGGTGTTGGGCTCCAATTTAAAGTCGAAAACAACATACGGAAGTCAAAAGAACAAAATTCTTTGAGATATTATTTCAAAGAGAAGCGCCAAACCAGTTTGACAACCATCTAACCTTCAAATAGAAAAAAAAAAAACGTAACATACGACATACGAGTATATACACAAATATATTCATTCACTCTAGTTAAGCCAGCAGCCCGCCCATGCTATGCATATCAAGTTAAGCCGAAAGTCGAAAGCCGAAGGCAATGTTGGTAATGGAGTCAGTCATAGAGGTACACAATGATGTCACTCCTAAAATCTGGCCTCGGTACGAAGGCAACGCCTCTGAAAGTCTGCCGAAGATTCCCAAGCTACCATTTGGCACATATTGAATCACTTAAAAAAATTAATCACAGATCAGAAAAGAAAGATAAATGGCAGTTATATCTACATCAGCGGTGGGCACGCAAGTATTCTAACTGATTTCGTTACATCTAACTTTCTTTTCACCATCGAATTACCATCCGGCTATTATGTCTCGCTCACTCCGCCAGGGGGCGCACACTGAACGAGAGACAGCGGCCATGGAAATCGCTTTCTTCTATCTAAGTACAAGTAAGAGTTGATTGAAGCCATATTTACATTGTAAGATCATCAGAAATCGATCCCAGGCAAATATTTGAGCAGCTTGCGAAAACATTCTCCCCCGAAAACCAGTTACCAAACTTATGGTCAAAATAGCTGCCTAAGTCGATCTTTAATTGAGAATCTCTTGGAACGTTCAGGCCAAACCCGTTGTCAAGAGTTGACAGATCGAATCGCTATGGCGACAAAGACGTTGATGACGTGCCACTGGCATTGAGTTTTGGCTATAGGTATGGCTATCGGGTATCGGCTATATAGGAACCGCAGACTCATTAATATTTATAGAATTCAGCGGCGTCATTCTTAATTTGAAATCTGTCTCCCATTTGCCTAATTGGCCAGCCACATGACAATGGCTATTTTCATGGTTTCATGGAGCTACTCCTGATGCAATATTTATTTTTATATCCCAAACTTTTTACAAATTACTGCATCAATTCGCTCGCATCAGCAGAGCAGACAAACAACAGTCACGAACAGGAGAACAAAAAATAGTTTAAAATTTTTATAAATTAATCAAGCCGTGATTTATGGCGGCAACATTTCAAGCATTTGACACTCGGTGGTGCGGTGGCTCATTGACGGAATGTTTGGACAATTCGATGTGACTCGATGTGATGTCATTATTGTGTCTCTCCCGTTCTGAAGGTTAATTTAATAATAGTTGAAGCAGATACAGCTACAGATACAGAAACATATTGGAGAAAACTGAGAGACGGGGGTCGTTTTTGCATTTGAAACAAAAGCGAGAGCGAAACAAGATTTGCTGAACTTGAACCTGGAATTATGACTCTGACAGGTCTAGGCCTGGCCTTTGCCCAAGTACAAATAGACTCTGACGTCAGTCCACTCCACTCCATCCAATCCGATCCGCAAATATCCATCGATTGAGTGGGGAAAGGGGGTGGGGCTACAACTACTCACCAGACCATCGCTGCCGTTGACTTCGATGGCGGTCTTCAGCCGCTGCGACAGTTGTTCCAGCAACCTGTCGTATTTCGTATTGAGATTGTCCAAACGCTGGCTGTAATACTGTGTGGCACCCGGATCGCTGTCCGCCGGCCGCAGGTCACGACGTGGCGGCGAGAACGATGGACGTGCCTCCAGCAGCCAATCCACAAAGCGTAGGCATTTACTGTCGTAGATCTATCGGTGGCATTCCCGATCCGATCCGATGGTTGATTGGATGGTTGGTTGGTTGTTGGGTTGTTTGGTTAATTATCGGTTAAATGTTAGTAATGTTTGTGTGTTAAACAATTGGTTTTGTTGCTGTTGTTGTTGTTGTTGTTTTCAAGGGGATTGAGGGTGGATATATTTAGTGCTTTTTATTTTATTGATTAATCAATACGACATTACTTTTTGTAATAAAAATTGCTTTTTAATTGTTTTGTTTGGTAAGTTTGAATGTTTGTTTGGTTTGTTGTTTGTTGGTCAATATCTGTTGTTTTCTGTTGTTTCCCAAGTGTTATTGACGCACCTTCTACCCACAAAAGAACTAAAATTTGAGCCTGGTCGGAGGCTCAAAGTGTTTAAAAAGCATTAAATATATAGGAAAAAGGACAGTTGATAGAGAGAGGGGACGGCTAAGAGTATTGTTTTTGTCGTTCGAAACATTCACAATCACTCGATTCACAATCATACCAAAGAGTTGGCGCTCTGCCACAAAATACTGACCTATCGCAACCCAATCGATAGACAGATCTCTGGTGGATATACTCGCAGATCTATCCCACGTCCAAGTCCCAGAGATCTGCCATCCTGGGCAGCCGATACTGGATTACGATAAGTCAGATCACACACACAGGACAGGCATACAAATTTTTACCTTAGCTTCGCGTATCAGGCGTCCTCCAGCCACGTTGACGTTTTCGATTTTTGGTTTTCGTTCGATTGCAGCTCCAAGCAGTTTCTATATATGGGGTTCGAGGGGGGTTTTTTTTTTTTTGTTTTGTTTGGACAACAAATGTTTGGTATTTGTTTCAGGATATTTCAGTTGGTTGATCATTCATTGTGTGTTTTGTTTTTGTTTTGGTTTATAGTGTGTGATAATATTTTTGGATTGGTTGTGTGAAATATTTTTTTTTTTTGTGAAAATACATAAAAAATTAGACAAAAATACATATACAATTAGTTTTCAACTACAAATACGATATAATAGTGGGTGATATATATTTATGTAGATATGGCATCGATATAGGTACAGGTATAGGTATAGATATAGGTATAGGTATGTATAGGTGCAGCTTACGGGTATAGGGCAGACAAACTACAGACAGAAATATACAGACACACGAATAAAAAGTAGTATAATTCCAAAAAACTACCAACACAAATTTGGTATCAATTTACAGAGTGTGGAGGGGTCGGTCGCCACGTATATGGCACTGGTTGTTGTCGTGTGTAGGAGGTGGTGGCCAGAGTTTGGCCACATTTGGATTTGATCTGTTCTTGTATATGTACAAATGTTCGAATGTGCGTGTGTGGGGGAGCAGGGTGTATACTTGTGTGGGTGGCAGAGACTGCTGTCACCTGCTGTTGGATTAGACAAAAGAACTACTGCAAGAGATACGGAGTACGGACAAGGGACACTTGAGGAGATCGTTAAACAAGTGGACAAGTGTAAATGGAAATGGGAGTACAAATACAAAACAAGAATACTTTTACATTTAGAATACTGTATCGTGTCCAACACCAACGGGTTTCAGCCCCCCAAGAGGGAGCAACAATTGATAGCAAATCTACTTTTGGACAGGGTTCGGGAGTGGCACTACGAATTCCATTTACAGCTACATATATCTATATATATATATACTTTGTGTTGCCCCGAGGCAGAATCAGGGATCAGCACAGGGCTAATCCAGCTACTAACTGTTTAAACTGTACAGGGGGATCTAAGGATCTCTCGATCTCTCATCAGATATGAATACTATCCAAAATGATAATTGCATTGATCACGGGGCATGGATCGGGTATGTGTACTCACGTCTAGTTCGTAGGCCGAAGTGGCCGTGGGCATGGCGGACAGACGCTCTGTGGTGCCATCCACCCATGATTCCTCGACTTGCACGCTCGATTGGAGATTCTTCATCAGCCCAATGGCCGTCTCGCATGAGCGCATTCTGTAAAAGGGAGTGCGAACAATCGATGGTGTTAGATGTTAGAAACAGGTCCCACATCCATCCCTGAGCACAAATGAAGCGGAGACGATCGCTCTCTCGCTTGCAGGTGGCCTGGGACTGGGAATGGGACTGGGACTGGCACTGGCACTGGCACTGGCGCTACCTACCTCTCGCCCAGCTGATTGCAGACCGCACTCCAGCGCGTGTTCAGACGCTCCACGTTCGAATGCAGACGCTTCAGATCGCCCAGCACCTTGGTGGGCACACCCATGCGTCCCAGCTGATCGGCAGCATCGTTCATCTTGTCCATCTGCGGCTGCTGCTGGGTAATGATGTCCTGCATGTGGGTCAATTGCTTGAACACCTGCTGCAGGCCCTCGGCCGTAGAGGGCAGATCATGGTGCTTGGCCAGCTCGTTCTCCAGCTCGGAAATGACATGTTCGTTGTCCTCGAGTCCGGCCAACGAGGCCTCCAACAGCTTCAATCGATCCTTGTGCAGGCCGCTCTGCGTGTTCAGCTCCTTCCAGAGCTCCATCAGATTGTCCAGCGACTTCTTCAGCACGGGCGTCTTCAAGGCAATCGTGCGGAATGTCTCCTGCAGATGCTTCAGCTCCGGCTCGAGCAAATGCAACCTGCGCTCATAGTCGCCATGGATCTCGAGCACATGCTCCAGAGAGTCCAGATCGCGCGGCAAGGGAGCGAGTATTATCTGATCCAGCTCCCGAGCCATATCCTCCAGCTTGCCCTTGATGGCAATGCACTCCTCGGTGAAGATGCGGCTGGCCTGCTTGCTTTCCTCTGCAAATAGATAGGGAAATACATTAGTTTCCATTTTGGGCGGACTCCCAGGAGGAATACCCCTCGTTTTGGCACTCGCGAACAGCTTCTTCATGGCTGACTAGACTAAACAAGACTAAGACGAGTCTCAGCCTCAGGCCTCTAGCGGGCAGGGCATTCAATTCAATTAGCTTTCATCAATTAACTACTGTGCCAGCCAGCTGGACAGCTGGCAAACGCCAGCAATTGAATGGCTGTCGCCCACACTCACCTTCGGCGCGAGCACGCTTCTCGAACTCATCGAACAATCGATTGACCTCGTCCATTTCACGTCGCAGGCGTCGTAGCTGCGGGTCATTGGGATCGCCCTCGCTGAGCAATTTGTCCGCATCGTCGTTTAGGGCACGCCTGATGGCCGTGCGCTGTTCGGGGCCCATGGCCAGGAACTGGTCAAAGTCCCAGCCCTTCACTACGCGAATGGTGGCGAATATCATGTTCTGGCGCAGACGCAGATGCTTCTTCTGCCACAGGGCCACGGAGCGATCGAAAAGACGCTTCAGTCGCTCGGCTGCATCGATGGCCTCCTGGTCGGGCGGCGGCAGAAGCAGACAGGCACCGGGTATCGAACCCTCCTGGCCCTTGGCCGTCCTCACGCGCCACTTGACACGCCCCGAGTTGTCCAGTAGGGTCACCGTCTCGCCCTTTTCGATCTGCAGCTGTCCTTGCTGCTTGTAGGCGCAGATGGCCTGCACGGGTCCCTGTCGGTTCACCGGCTGGCGGCGCTTGTTCAGCGGCACAATTGTCTGGGCGCGACGCTGCAGTGTGGCCACTGTTTCGCCGAAACTGTTCAGCTCCTCGCGCAGGTCCTGCATGCCTCGCAGCAGCGTCTCACCCTGATCCAGGCCGAAGTCGGACTGCGAGAACTTGCTGTTGAGTATCTCGTCGCGCTTGGCCAGCCACTGTTCGGCGTCCTTGATCTCGCCAAAGAACTGATGGTACTCGGTGGCATGCTTCAGGTGCACCTCCAGGCAGAGAGTCAGCTGCAGCAGCCAGGCCCACTGCTGTTGCAGGGCCGTCAGATGGGCCTCCACGCACTTGGAGGCCGGATGCTGCTGATTGAGCAGGGCCTCCCCTCGGTCCAAGATGGTGGCAAAGTGCATCTCACGCTTCTCCAGTTCGGACATAAGGTTCTGGATGAAAAAACAATCAGTGTCTGGTGAGTAATGGAATAAAATAGGGTCGAAACAGAAGTGCACTTGGTTGGAGTTGCTTTTCGGATGAATTTCATGTAATTTCATTGAATTTTTAAACCAATTGTGATCTTACCTCGTCGCCATTACCAAATGCACGCTTGCAGAAACAAAATAGAAGCACAACACTCATATGAAACTAGCTCTAAGGTGAACTCTGAGGAGTCCTAGCCCCGCCACTTACCTCATAGTATCTGTGCACGGAGGGCAGATCGAGTTGTTTGTCCGCCCAGTCGCGCGTGATCTCCACCTGTTCCTTCTCGTTGAGCCACTGGAGCTCTGCCGAGGCCTGGCCCAGGAAGTGCTGCAGCGAGTCCAGATCGGACAGGCGCTTCGTCGAGGTGCTCAGCAGCTCCGCGTAGACCTTTTGCAGCTGATTGAGCCGCTGCTGGTAAAGATTGAGCTCGTCGCCGGTGAACTTTGTCTGCTGGCGCTCGTCGTTGAGTATTTTCGAGTGGAATTGATCGATGATCTTGTGCTCGTGCTGCTGACGATCCAGTTCCTCCTTGACCGATGGCAGATCGCTGCCATAGTCAGCGGCCAGCAGTTGTTTCTATGGATAAAGAGTAGGAGCTTGTAAGACTGTCAGATTATGCCACAAGAAGTTGTCTACTCACCAGCTTGTTCTGGCACCATTCGATGTGCTCCTGCAGATCACGGAAATGGGGATTCGTGTCGATCTGACGGGACTCGACAACCATGCGCGTTTGACGCGTGACGGTCGTCTCGTGGACGGGATACTTCAAACCGGACAGCTTCTGTACCAGGTTCGTGTGGAAATTGGTGCGCAGTTGAGCCCAGCGTTGGTGCAGTTTGTTGACCTTCTTATGCAGCTCGCTCACGTGGGGATAGCGGCCCTCGTTGAGCACGTGGCAGTCCTGGTTCATGTCTTGTATGGGCTCCTCCAGATGCCGGATCTCCGTCTCAAGGGATTCCACAATGCTCTTGGCATCAACGGGATGCAGCCGCTCGATGCGGCGACCTTCTTCTACGATCCGGGTCTCCAGATCTGCTAGCTTCTGGTCCACATGCTTGATCTCGCGCTGCACCTTGTCTGCGAGGCGCTGCAGCCGCTCCAAGCGCTCGATCTCCTGCTGCAGTATGACCTCGCGGTCCTGCAAGGCAGTATTCATGCGATACCAAGCCTTCTCGATGGCATCCGGCCGCAGTTCGGCCTCCACATCGACCTCGCCCACCGTCTCAAAGTACCGTTCCAGCTCCTTGTAGATCTGAATGAGCTTTGACTTTTCGCGCTTGCGGGCGCTCACCTCCTCGCTGCGGAAGCGCTGCAGATCGCTCAGCAGTCGCTTCATCTCGATGAGCGTGGGCGGGAAGGAGCGCTCCTGCAGATAGGCGGTCTTCTCACGGCACCAGTAGATGAACTGCTGAGCCAAGTCGCGGTACTCGTGCACGCGACGTTGTGACTCCATATCGAACAACGGATGGATCGATGGAGGCTCCGGGAACACATCGTACAGCGACGATATGTACGTGATCAGAGACTTCTCATCCGGCTCGTTGGTGTCCACATCTGGGAAAGATAGTTGGGGCTTAGCTACAGCATCAAAGATAACACCATCTATTGCGGCTTACCCTCGGGATCCAATAGACGGGTGACTCCATACTCCTTCTCCACAATGTGGAAGGCCGTCTCTAGGCGGTCACGTGGCCGATCGTTCCTTGCCTTTCGCCAGTCAAGCAAGTCCGGTCGGTTGCGGTGCACCAGAGCCGAGAAGGCCAGTCCATCCCGCCACGATGAAGTGAAATCGTTTACACGCACGCCCGGATATCGAGCCGTAGAGCGGCGCGCCCATCGCAGCAAAGCCTCACGGGCGGATACGTTGTCCTCCTTGCCCACAACAATATCGGAGATCTGTCGAGGAATGCGCCCATAAATCGTTAGTGAGGGAATCATCGAAAAGGAAATCAAATTAATGAGAGAAATCAGAGCAAAACTGGGTAAGGTCCTTTGGATATTATGCGATATTTTTAGCATATTTGATCCGTTTGGATCCGTTTAAAAATAAATGATATATACATATGTAGATATATAAACACGACATCAGCCGAAGGCTGTGCCATTCTTTCGTTCGCTTTCGGCTAGCAGCTGCGGCTAAGCTGCCCTCGTGTTCTAGCTCTCTTCCAGCATGGATATCGATATATGGATCGATTTATGTACACCCCCCAAGGCACTCGTTACCTCTCTGCGCTGCGTGGACGACGACTCAATGGCCAATGGGGCGGGCAGAGCCCGTCGATACTCCAGCTCCGAGCTGCGTATCATTTTTGCGGGCGGCAACAGATCCTCAGCGGGCTGGGCGTTCTCCTCGGCACGACTCAGCGTGGTCACCTTGCGGACAATGTGCGTGGTCACGCGTCGATGGCCATTGGGCGCCCGTTGCGATGTCTTGGTACTCTCCACGCTGGAGCCCAGCACTTCGGTGGAGATGCGCTTGTTGCGCGTCACCTGCTGGTAGCTACCGCTGCTGGCTGCCGCAGAGATGTTTCCACCTGAGGGCACAAGGGCCCGACTCTCGGAGGTGCGCCTGCCATTTCCGGCTGCATCCTGGAAGGTCACCGTACGCTCAAAGTTGGTGCGCTCGTGGGGCACGCTGCCCAGAGGCGACACTCCCGGATAGTCCGTGATCACAGCCTCGACGGTGCGTTCCCGTTTCGTTTCGTGGCGGTAGCGCAGACTGGAGTCATCGATGTTGGTGGTGATGGGCGGACCGCGGGAGGAGTGGACCACTTCGCTGCCGCTGCTAAGGATGTCGCCTCGGCCCCCATTCGTTTGCCGCACCAGCTGCTGTGTGCGCTTAAGCGTCGATTGCGAGCTGGAGTGCATTTTGCCGCGATTGTTGCAGCTATCGTTGCTATCGATGCTGTTATCGTTTCGTTTTCACTTTGTTTCGTTTGGGGTTCGTTACAATTCGTTTCGTTATGCGTTCAATTTGCGTTTCTTTTTGCTATTTTTGTGCGTGATTTAAAAATAATTGTTATTCTTTTTCTTTGGTTCGTTTCGTGCTCGCAGACAATTGAGTTGCCGGTCCGCAATTTGCGTTTAATTAAGCCAAAGCCGAAACCAACCAAAGCCCAAAGCCCAAAACCCGGCACCGGATGTCTTGTTCTATTGCTCACCGGCGCCCCGCCTGCCATCGGCATTGCCCTAGACATTGGCAGAAACCCCACAGCGAGCGCCAAGTAGAGTGAACTGAAGTGCTCCGAGCAGGGGGGGAACGGGCGAAGGGGCTCCATCCCATTGTTGTTGCGAATTATTTATTGTGTTGTACGTACACATAATTATCTCAACTGTCTGTCAGTCTTGCTCTGGGCGCTATTTGCTGTTTCTACTGTGCAAAAAATCCCATTCCATCCCGTCCCATCCCATTTTATCCATAACTACAAGTTCATGTGCGCTGCTGAATCATGATGGGCAGCGGATTCATGAGCTTCCAAGACACGCAAACGCAAGCCTAATTTGCATGGGGAAACATTATGGCAATGGAACAGAAAGCATTCACTCTAGGCTCGAAACGAGCAAAACGATCGAAACAGGAAATGAACGAAAGCTCTCGCAAATATTTGGCATCCAATAATCACAGCAAACAACTTGCGTGTCCTATAATGACCAGGGTAACCAGTGGACAAGTGTTTCTCTAGTTTTCAATCTAAATCAATGTCCGATATAGGACCATTCCTGTAAAGCAGTCCAAAAAGCACCATTTGGGAGCAAGGACGTGCAGATATGACTGCTTATTTATGGCATTACATTCTTTAGGGTATTTCCCATAAGCTGTGTAGAATATTCTTATTACCCCTCAATTAATGAATACTTTTCCAGCTGAAATCTCTTGATTAATCTACTATGTATATGGCTCAAGATCAATAAGACAGTTGTCATGTCCAAAACGTTCGCCCACCCGGGGAACGAAATGTTTGCTTTGCATTTGGAAACCGAGACTGGAGACTGGAGACTGGAGGTTGGAGGTTGTCGTTGCGCCTGTCTACGCCTGCGCACCACCGTGACCAGACCAGAGCAGCACACACACGCACACACATGTATGTATATGGCCAAAAATGCTAATTGCAACATTTGATACACTCACACATGGGCAAACTATAAACGATCTGCGAGGTTTTTATGTGATTATTCAAAAAACAAAAACAAAAAACGAAAAAAAAATACCTGCGGCTGATGCCTGGGCTTAAAGTGTCTGTGGAGGCGTCTCTAAGAGGCGTTAATGGCTTGACATTTTCAATGACTTTCGAAGCGGCAGCTTCGATGTAGCATCTGGTATGTACATGGTCGTTGCCCATTTGGGGTGGCTACTGTTCGGAATGGTTCGTCGGAAGATGCTCGGATGCTTGCCAATTTGCATTGCCCAACGCTGCCGAGTGCAAGGCACTTTCAAATAATTTAACAAATTGTCTGCTTTTTCGGGGAGCCTCATAAATTAAAATTAATAAAGCAACAGTAGGTAGAGTGGGGAGACAGCGTCAACCAGACGATAATAATAAACCACTTGAGGAGAGCGTCGTGTCGTTAAAAATGGCAACAACAAAAATACGAGAACTAAAAGCTCTCAACTGGAACAGGGGAACCAGATGGAGAGAGAGCGAGAGAGACACCGGTAGGTAAAGGGAGCAAGGAGAGTACGTCATTATTTTACAGCTACTTCTATACTTTATTTTTCAGTCCATTCGCATTTCCATTCCGATTTCCATTCCCTTTCCCGTTTGCATTTGTTTGCAAACAAACGAACGAACGAATTGAGAAATCCACTCAGATTCGAGACCCACTTTAATAATAAACTCGTCATAAAACAAAAGAAAAATAATTGAAATAGGCTTGAGGATCGGAGCTACGAATGGAACTCAATTGCAGTGCTCCGATTGAAATCAATTGGAATTGGCGGCATTTAATAAATCAAACAGAACTGATTGCAGTCGCCTTAATAACGTTGTAGATGGATCTGATCGGATTGGATAGCTTGGAGCTCGCTGCCCCCCAGGGTCTGACATCATACGGTATTTTCGTACTCGGGAGGAAGGAGAATCAATTGAACAGCTTTGGAACACTTTTGGGCTTTGGTTGGATTGCAGTTTGCTTTTTGCTTGCTTTTTGGGGTGGGGACGGAGCACTTTGTCGGCAGATTGTGATGATGGGAACACACGCGACGCGTTCGGGGTAGTTCGACGGTTCGACGGTTCGACGGTTCGTTCGGAAGAGTTCTGGTTCCGCTACGGAACGCATGCAAATATGAACATGAGGAGCGGCGGCATCAAATGCTGTGTGCGGCGGCGTCTCGACAACAACTAAACGCGATCTGGCCAAGTTAAAATGCTTAAAGTGTGGCCGCTAGTGCTGCTGCTGCCTGCTGCTGCCCAGGTGTTGACGTCGATGCCAGCGCCAGCGCCAACGCCAACGCCGGCTGCGAAGCGCGGTTACAGGTGAGAATAGAAAAAACAGAAACAGAAACCGAAACAGAGTGGAATTGGCACACGGCGATCGCTTTTGTTGTCGCTGTCGCTGCTGCTGCCTGCTGCTGCTGCTTCAGCGTTGGCGTCAAAAGCCAAAGTCGGACTTTTATATGGATATGGAATCGCGATCGTGCTGACAGCTGTGTGTGTGCGAGTGTGGTTGCCTCTGCCTCTGCCTCTGCCATCCCCCGTTATGGATTGCTGGCTTCGCTGCCGCCACCGCCGCGGTTGGCGTTCCACCTGATTCTGCCCCTGCTGTTGCTGCGGTGCTGCTTTGATGACGTATTTGCAGCCAACACCATGGCAACGACGCCAACGTCCACGGCGACGCCTACGCCAACGCATATGTAACGCAGAAAGAACAGCAACAAAATTACAGCACCGAGAAGGTTGGCAGCACTGGCAAAAGGAGAGGCAGAGCTCTCTGGCTTCCCATCTCTCTTCCACTGCTTCCAGAGCTCCAAGGGTTCAGAAGGGGCTCTGCTCTCCTATTCAGTGGGGTACGTCATCGGAGGTACTTCTTTTTCCGTATTCTCATACATTCACAAAGAATATTAACAATGGGAATTAGAAGAGGAAGAAGACGCCGAAGAAACCAAGAAGAAGGAAGAATAAGAGACCAAAAAAGAACCCAACGAAGAAGGCAGAAAAAGAATCCATAGAAGAGAAATAAAAAAGCAGTAGAAGCAGTAGCAGCGGTAGTGGAATGTATTAAACAAGCGAGAACAACAAGTTTTGATTAAAAATCAGAAAACAAATTTTAAAAAATTCTAAAAAAGCTTACACACACTGATCTGAAGGCAGACAAAAATATTGTAGTAGATAGAAACAACGAGGGGGAACGTTGTGAGTTGCTGCGGAGACCACAACTCTACATTTATACCCGATACTTAGTCAGTATGGCTCTCCTTAGGCAGACGCCGCTAATATTAAACGACACGACAAAGAGAGAGACAGAAAATCAGTCTGAGCTTGTCGTCGGGCGCTGCGTAGCCACTGAAAATTGATTTCTTGCTTTTGGCTACAAAAATGATCCGATCTGATCCAGATTCAGCAATCTGATAGATATGGTCATTATCTATGATTCTGCGTTTTTAGTTTTCTCGAATATGCAATATTGTGGATGCAACAGATTTTCGTCCTTTGTGGGGGCGGAAGGGGGTGGGGCGAAATTCTGAGATATACGTTTTATAGTGAGATCTAACAGAAGTGCGGATACCAAATTTGGTTACTCTAGCCTTAATAGTCTCTGAGATTTGAGGATGCCCCAGATTTTCGTCCTTTGCGGGGGCAGAAGGGGGTGTGGCGAAATTTGGACACGAAACGGTCAAGGTCCGATATCACAGGAGTGTGGATACCAAATTTGGTTGCTCTGGCTCTTATAGGTTCTGAGATCCTTGAACTCATATTTTGCAATTGGCAAAACCGACCATGAAACCTGTGTGTTAGAGAGAGACAGAGCGAGAAAGAATGAAATTGTTTTCTTGATTCTGGCTATAATAATTATACGATCTGGTTGAGATTTTACACTCTAGAACATATAGTCATTTTCTACGATTCTTCGTTTTTGGTTTTATCGTATCTTTAAAAATGTGGATGCCACAGATTTTCGTCCTTTGTGGGGGCGGAAGTGGGCGGGGCGAAGTTTTGAAATATTTTTGTAGCAGTGACATATCACAGAAGTCTGGGTTCAAAACATCGTTGCTCTAGCTCTTATAGTCTTTGAGCACTAGGCGCTAATAGGGACGGACAGACGGACGGACGGACAGACGGACAGACGGACAGACAGACATGGCTCAATCGACTCGGCTATTGATGCTGATCAAGAATATACAATGTATATATGAATATATGAATATCAATGTATATACTTTATGGGGTCGGAAACGATTCCTTCTGGACGTTACACACATCCACTTTTACCACAAATCTAATATACCCCAATACTCATTTTGAGTATCGGGTATAAAAACCAGCAGATTCGTGGGGAAAAATCCCTTTTTGCGCGATGACCCCATGGTATTTTAGGGTCTTTGCAATTCGAATTTACGAGCAAGTCGTCTCATAACACATCACGACAAACCCATTACACCAGAGTGACCCAAAAACATGGCCCCAAACAGAAATTATAATGACTGTGTGCAGGCTTACATCAAAGAGCGGTCGAAAATGGCAAGGGAAATGGAGAAAATCTTAGGAACTAGTTCTATGGGAACCAACGAAAATGCAGTAGCACTCAACAGCACATCCTTGGAGCTCGATTCGAGACGCACAATCGAATGCTGCAGAAGAGAACGCCCGAGAATCGTCTCAATCCACATTTGAAAGCATTACAAAGATTTATTTATTCAGATCTCTAATAAATGCAAATTATAAACAGACTGCATGCCTTTCCCCGTTCGTAGGCCACATTCTAACCAAAAAAGGGCAGACATAGAACATTTGCTTGGAAAGGGAACGAGTATCTCTCTCTCTGGTGGGTGTTGAAATCGGTTTACAGATACACTTGTATACTCGTTTACTCGGATGTGATAGCTGATTTACCCAGACGGAAGTGCAAACTGACGAGTGGCTTGCTTTGATTTATGTGTGCAGCAACAGACCTGGCTAATTAGCATGTTGCATTCCTGAACCGTCTGTCTGGCTGTCTGTCAATGCCCCATATGGACTAAGACTACAGCTGTTCCAGAGCTTGAATGTGCTGCCCATGTACTTGCTGGACTGCATTAACTGTTTTCTGTGGCTGTTTTATTCACACACACTCTCGAATGGCTACAGTCAACAAAGATAGTTGGTTGGGTCGCCGGGCAGGTCGGAGACGGTTCCGTCCGGTCCCGTCCGGACCCTGTTCGAAATTGTAAATCTAATTAGCCACTGCAGTGGGGTGCAGTGGCAGGGCCGGGCATGCCACAGGCCTATTAATACCGATATGATGCAACCCAGTAAACAAATGCCGCATTATGCTCATAACTATCGTAATTTGAGCAGCGCTTTGCACTTGAAGCGTGTTGTTTGTGGTGGGGAAACAAAATGAAACCAGTAGCTGACACTTTTCCATGTCCCTGTCCCTGTCCATGTTCCGTTCCGTTCCGTTCCCCCTCCATGTCGGGAATCTGTGTGGCTGTAGCCCTGTTCCAAATCGGAAATTGTGGGTGGCTGCGTGGGCGCCGCGGTGTGGCATTCCTTGGGATATATCATAGCTGCTTGTAATTTCATCTACATACCTGAAATGTATATATGTATCTATCTGTATCTGGCTAATGGATTGTACTGTGTGTGTGCTTTCCATTCACATTAATTATAAGCCATTTGAGACACGTTTACACTTGTAAACGCTATTCGAGTGCAAACAACTGTCGAGTCTAACTTTTATAGACAGATCTTTGGCATTTGCATACCAAGTGGGAGAGAGGGAAAGAATCTTACGACTGGTTTCCTTATATGGGCACATCGACTGTCGATTCGATTTATTAATGAAACTCTGACGCTGTTTTTTTTTTATCTGTTTTTGATTTTTGCTAAAGATAGATTTCGAGATTTCGAGATCTCAACCCACACTCACACACACACACACACCCGAGACAAAAACCATTCAAAAATTCAGTCATCAATGTCATAAATTAAGACGAATAAGTGCATTTGTTGTTGGGGGTTGTTAACATTCCATTTTGGCCATTTGATACGGCACACAGCTGGTCACATCTCGCGTTTGCTGCCTGTGCGTTGAAGTCTTTCGTTTCGTTCCTACGGCTCTGCTGATGTCATGGACAGGGCAGAAAATACTTTTACACTTATTTGAATTTCGGTTTATAAGCAATTCTTGTTACTGCCTCTGGCATTGACTTTATTGTAACACATACCGCGACGTATTATAATAAATCAAATGCCAACAAACGAATAACAAATAATAATAATCTTTTTCGACTTCCACTTCGAACGATGACGTGAGAATGTCTCTGCTGCTGGGGCCAGCCATTGTCTTGACGAGACGTCTCTCTGTTTGTCAGTTGGCTTTCTTTCCAGGCGTTACTTCTTTATGCCTCGGCGACTTGGCCAAACAACTCGGTTATGGTATTTTGGCCAAATACAAATGCCTCGCATACATCTCCACGCGTCCGTGTATCTCCCCAACTAACTAACGAGCAATGAAAAATGGCAAATTGCTTGGAAAATTATCTGATGCTCATAATGAAAACGTTTGTCAGAATCATTCGACACAGATCTCGTTCAGTGAGATCCCCCGAGGGGTTGTTCCATCAATTTATTATTCAAATTCAGCAATTGAGAAGCTTAGCAAGTTGATGTGGCAGCCGCAAGGTTAGCTAAATGGATTCGGACTGGAAATGGAGATTGAGATAGGCATTGGGGGTGGCTTAAAGTGTGCTAAAAACACTAGATCTTTCAAATTGATTGCGGTATAATACCAAGTAGAGTTTTTAGATTACCAAATGAAGTACTCAACACACAGGAAGGATGTTCCTTCCATCGTAAATGATGGCCTAATTAAAAAACAGCTCCCAATTGCTATCTCTGTTTCTAGGGCTCCCATCGCTGCGAGACGCACAAGCGAAAAGCTCAAATGAGAACTCCCGAGTGTCCAAAGAAACACAATACATGTCGTGGGCATGACGAGGTATGTACACAGCTGTTCGAATTGAGACTGGAATCGAGGTTCGGTCACACGAACGCAAAAACAAAACACATGACGAGATTCATTGCTGCTCGACTCTTGTCCCATTTTGTTTGAATTTTTAACTATTAAAATCATGTGCTTCAGTATTTAAACTAAATCTAAATAAAATTCTAAAAGCATTCAAAGTGCAAAAATAAATTCATTGAGAGCTCCACTCGAACCATCTCTGAGCTGTATTCAAATGCTTAACAGATGGATTTTCTCTGACATTTAAAGTCTGAGCCAAAGCAAAGCCCCCAAGTCTCTGATTGATTGTTGTCGTGGGTGGTTCATAGATCAAATCGATTTGCTTGCACAATTTATAACTTAATTACAAGCCAAGCAGCGTTACAAACTGCCAGCGGCTGCTGTTTGCGCAAATTGCTTTGACTCCGCTCGCAAACTAATAATAATAATACTACTACTTTTCCCATAGCTGACCTACAAAACACATTGTTCATTAATTGAATACCCCGCGATGATCCGTACACAAACGAGACGAAAACAGCTTCGTTTGTCGCACCCAAATGGAAAATAGGAATTATGTCATAATTGTAAGATGTCGGTTCGGATTTGGATATAGTATGTATGTACATATGTATGGATTTGGGAGATCGAGAATTTGGTATGCAAATCAAGAGGAGATATCCTTTTAAGTCGAGATCTGCCTGGGGGATTTGCATATTCTGCTGCTGCAGATGACATCAGACACCCGCAATTGCAGCAAAAACGATATACATAAATCCTTGGATCAGACAATTGTGGCTGCTGCGGCCAGACAACAGACAAGAAATAATAAATAAAAATCCCAGCGAAACAGTACATGACGCGCGATTGAGTTTCACATTGTCAAGTGATTTACAATTCGTTCGCCTCAATTGAATGAGCGCCATTTGGCAGCCCCGGTGGCTGATGTTGCTGTTGCTGCTGCTGCTGCTGCTGCGTGTTGTTGCCTCATGGTCGGTGAACTGGCAGCATCATTGAGCATTTATGTGCGCCATCGATCAAGTCGGAGTCAAGCCACAGCCAAGCGAGGCTCCAAGCTTCAAAATGCATCTGCGTTTGTCGCAAATTACGAAATATTCAAGTTTTATATTGCATCTAGTTGCTGCTGCTGCTGCTGTTGACACACATACTGACTGACTGGCTGGCTGGCTGGCTGGTTGGGGGATTGGTTTTGTGCGGAAATGTGTGCGCCATGACGACGATCTTGTTGAGATCGATGATGATGATGCTGGTGGGGGCTGCTGATGAGTAAGCGCCTGCAATTGATTGCCAAAACAACCACGACTCATGGACCTCTGATTTGTTTTCAAACTTATCGATTCAGATATCGAGGGGATTGGGAAAATCGATATTAAAATCGAAAGAACATCTTGTTGAACAATCAACTTTAGCTTGCAAGGCGTCTGCACATAATACCCCCTAGTATCGTATCAATTGTGAACAATCACAGTCGTGTCGATATTTAAAGATGATATTTCGATGACATCGATAAATCTCCCTATATTCATCGAAATCTGTGTTGGACATCGATCTCTAAGAGCATAAGTTCCATTTCACTTAAATCCCCATCAAGTACATCCAATATTTATGTGTGATTTTGGCCCTGGCAGCCCCCTTGCTGACTGCTGACTGTTGCTGTTGTGTAGGTGGCCCAAACTGGCTCCATCCCAGTGCTGCTCCATCCACTGGCCGTTCAGCCAACTCACGGCCTTGCAGCTGACGAACTGTAGCAGCAGATACAGCAACAATGGCAGATATAGATACAGCAACAACATTGTTATGTATGTCAGTCAGCAACGGCGGCCAAGAGAAGGCAATCGGGTTGCCTTAAAAGGCGGCGCCGCGTTCGCCAAATATTTTTAGGTAGATCTTGCGTAGCTCGTAGCGTGTCAAGACTGTAGCACTGCGCTGCTGCTGGTGGTGCTGCTGCTGGTGGTGCTGCTGCTGTGTGGGACGTCGAGTCGGCTCAATGAATCGATCGAGCCAACCAAAACGCCCAAATGAAAACAAACTCTGGCCGGGGGTCACCTTCAACAGCCAAGCGGCGGTACGTGGGCGGCGCTGTCTCGATGACTTTGAGGTGCCCACAGTCCTCAGTCCACAGTCGACAGTCGACAGGGTACGCCTACAGATTTGCTCCAATTACTCAATCAATGAATGCGTAGAATGACGAAACGCATTACCATTGCACCCCTCACTCACCTGGAAGTGCAATATGATCGTCCAGATCAGGCCGAGAGTCAGCTTCGGATTGCCGTCCACAATATCCTCGGCGCGTATGTTGACCAGCTTGATCTTCTTGTAGCGGAGAAAATCCAGGGCCATTTGTGCATTCTGCAGCATATGGAAACGCATCTTACCTTTCTCGCGTGGCTAAACGGGAAAGAGACAGAGACAGAGAGAGTGTCATGGAAGGTGGTTGAGCGAGAGCGTGACAAAAGTGAATTGACCACTCACCAGGTGTTCGCCAGATAGCACCTCCAGGAGTGAAAGTAAGTTGTGACCATCGCGCAGATCTTCAAACAAGTCCACCACACGACGATTGGCCTGCGGGCGAGGGTTCGGGTGCGGGTGCGCGGGTGTGAAAGGAATAATAAAATAATGGTACATACGTAAGTAAAAGTTAAATGCGAAAATTGCCAATCAATTTAAGAGGAGCTACACAACAAACATGCAAACAAACTCAAATCTCTGTCGATTGAACAACAAAATAAACAGCAAAATAAGTGCAAGAATAATTCAACATCTTTCAGGTGATCAAAAGGCAAGAAACAAAAACCATTCAAGTTCTCACTGACACATAGAAGAGGTATACCATTTCACTTACAGACTGAGAACAACAGGGTATGCCATTTGTGGTAACACACACATGTAGCATAGTGTAGGTCTGAAAAAATTATTATTTCGCATCAGTTTAAGGATTTATTAAGTGTTGCTAAGCGAAACTGAAATGTGTAAACTAGTGTTGGACAATACCTTGGCATACTTCCAATGCTGCTTGGAAAGGAATTTGGAATGGGTTTAGATTTGAAAAAAGCTCTTAGTTTGAGTTGGGATTGGATGTTTCTTGAGAGAGATAATTCAACCATTTACATTTAGCCATTTACTCACCTTTTTCAGATGTTTGTTAACCCATTTTGTGAATGTCTTCTTCTGAATGGCATCGCGCTCGTCTAAAGCAAAATTAGTGCAAAGGAAAAAAGAAAAGATCGCATTAAAACATCATTTAGCAGAGCCTATTTTGGTTAGTACTCATAAAATCATGCAATGTTCGGGGGAGTTTGTGCCGAAAGAAGACTCTAAGGGGTATGGCATCATCGCTGATTGAGAAATTAATAATGTATGTAAAACGTTCGAAATTCGAACGCCTACCAATCAGCGGAGCATAACTAATTTAAGCAAACAATTTTTTTTTTTATATTTTATAGATTTTTGTGGGTGTATTCTTTTTTTCTTTCCTTTATTTTTGTTTACGGTGCGGGTGCGGGTGCGGGCCTAAGGCTTTAATTAATTTGTTTTACCATTTTTTTATTTATTAATTCCCGCTCCTTCTTACTCTCTCTACGCGCTGTACCGCCTCTCGCTTTGGTGTATCTCAGGGTCCAAATAAACTTTTGCTTCGGACGTGATAAATACCAAAAAACGATAACAAGGCGATGGAGGAGAGCCAGTTTTGATTTGTGTGTTCTTTCCTAGGAATAGCCAATCTATAGATAAGCTAATGGTCATGTTCTTCTTTACCTTCGGCACAAAAGTCCCGAACATGTGGCAGGTTGTTAAATGGTTAAACGATTAAACGGCTTGTGCGGCAATCAGTGGGGTAACAAACGCTGCTTTGGGCTGATAGCTCCACCAGACAACATCCATGCAGGGTCTTTTGTACAATAGTACCTGTATAATATATATGTATGTATATTTGTGGGGTATATCCCACCCGATCACACGTTATCTAATCACAGGCCCAACTGTAGAACAAAGGAAAGGCCAGTCCAGAACTACTCTGGCGATCCGCAAAAAAAAGTTCAACGTCGATTCACAATCGAATCGAATGGAAAGGTCTCCCCTTCAGTAAAATTGTAAAAGTATTATGTCGTTCAATAAACCCGATAAACTGAAGTGCCATACAAATAAAACAATAAACAGGGAAATGGAATGAGGTGGAGGATAGAAAAGAAAAGAGGATACAAAAGCTACTCAACTCGGAGAGACAGAGCAGAAGCTCAAAAGCAAAACAAAACGCCGAAAGATAAAAACAACTGCAAGGGAGAGGGATAGAGAAAGAGAGAGAGAATCAGTGGGCGAGAGCGAGTGCGATTAAATGAGTGAAACAACCTGTTTGACTATCTTTTACTCTCTTTAACACTCTCTTTCTCTCTCGCCCTCTCTCTCTATGAATATGAAAAGGTTCGAAGCTGAAATGCCCTTGAAACAGTATCAGAGAACCAGAAAAGGGATTATTGTTAAGCTTTATTGTATTGTTTTGTAGTACCCTGCTATCATCATGGGAAATAAATACATAATAGCTAATGCAATTATTGGCCAACATTTAATACATTAAATGGTAGCAAATTTGTACTTGGCGTCGACGAGTCTAGAGTGGAAACACTGTTTAATATTAAGAAACATGAAATAATCGTCCAATTGATAAGAACAAATCAAAATATAGGTAGTAGTAGTAGTAGTAGTAGTAGTAGTACATCGATTGATGGAAACTGAACAATGCCACATCACAGTATAATCATAGTTCGACTCTTTAGATCACAATCAAAAGAGGTACTAATAGATCAACATATTGTATTTCTTGTACGTCAGCCTTAAGATCTCAATGTTAGGACTCTCGTTCTGCTCTTACTTTATAGGCAATATTCGTTCGTAACCTTTTTTGCAAATGGAGATCCCCTCTCTCTTCCTCGAGTCAGAGAAAAAGAGAGAAAAGAGAGAAAAGAGAGCTCGAGTTGAAACATGTTCCTTCCACCTCTGACTCATTCGATTGCAATTTTCCATTGAGGCGCATTCATTCCACCTTCCTTGTCTCTGGGACCTTGCCTTCAACCATTCATTAATGGATCTTTTTCGTTGGCTGAAAATCTTTCTGCACGATTGCATTCAAGCTGGAATCGTAATCGGACAGCTCTTTTATCTTTCCCCTTTTAGAGCCAATAACAATAATAGCAACAGTGAACAAAAAAAAAAAAAAAAACTCTTCATAAATATTCACAGAAAATTGTTGTTTCTGTTTCTGCTGTTGTTGTTGCTGTTGTTGTGCAAAGGTGTTCGACTTCACACACATATAGAACGCTATCGGAGTTTCTTCTGTGTTGGTGGGGCGTTTGAAGAGCGCGTGATGATGTCACGTTCTAAGTTGGATTCATTTTCGACGATTAAACGTTCGTTAAGTTGTTGTTGTTTTTATACTCTAACTGAGAGTATGATGATTTTTCAGAAATTTTTGCAATAAATAAGAATACATCTATATGTCTTTCTCAATGGTATGAGGATAGGATGCTGCTCTGCCGCTACACGTACGGTGTAAAACCGTGTTCGGCACCAATACAGTCACATTTTTCCGTTGTCTGCCTGGGTTGGCTACGCACACAACTAATCAGTTAAATTTCATAGTATTTGTGCTATAAACTTGATAGTATAAAGCCATAAATGTTGCCAGAATCTGTCTTTCCTTCCGGCATAACTCAATCAGATTTCAATTCATATCAGACTCATCTTTCATTGATTCTTAGAAATCCTCTGATCATAGAATAGGGTATCTGAAGATACGGCCACCCAAGCAAACTCCCCTCTCTCTCTCTCTCTCTTTTTCTCTGTCTCGCTTTTGGTTGTTGCTGGAAACATTAAGAGTGGCTTATTTGATATTTGTTAATGTTTATTTTTACATTTAGTCATTGTCATTGATTAGCACTCTTAAAGATACATATGCCATACGCACACACAATGCACAATAAAATGGTCTTTTTTCAGTGAAGGACGTTCGTTTGTTGTTTTGACCATTCGCAATCGCTGTTGATAAGAAACACACCGATTCCAAACGATTTGCCCGATATAAACTATGAACTCAGAAACAGACTGACAGAAATAGTTATGAGGGAATGAAGGAATGCACCGCTAAAGAGGAATTCTGATCGTATCTATGACAAACTGGAAGCGCCAACGGCGCCAACAAATTAGTCTCAATAACTATTCAGTATCTTTAAAAATCAAACACAAAAACCACTCACTAATGTTTACAAAAAGTCAATAAGCTTCAAGCTCGTTTTGAAAGGCAAATGAGTTTCGGTTTGAAATTCGAGGAATTCTTACTGTTAATTTTGGCAGAAAGTCGTCTTCGGATGACCGCAATGCTATGATGATGATTGCCATAGAGAAACCTCATCAGCAGAAACCAGAACAGAACAGACCAGGCCCCACTCTAACCAGTTTTCCACAAATAAACCAAGCTAACCAATTTTTTTTCTGGGACCTAACTGAATCTATGTTTATCAATCACTTTTGGGTGCTGTGCTGGCGAAATGTTCCCGTCGCCCCTCAAGGTCAGGGCCTGGGACCCTTTTATTTGATCACCGTTTGATGTGCCAAGAAAGGTGTGAGTGTGAGTGTCTGGGGCCCGCGACCGTCGCGGGTTTGTTTGCCCAAGAAGTGTCAACAGCTTTGTGACTGGCGGAATATATTATATTTGGGAATAATTAATATCATTGTTGGTTAGCCAAAAGGCGGGGAGACAGGGCCATATCCCTGAAGATCCGCAATCCCTGGTGAATGTAAAATGCATATCATTAGAGGGGGAACGTGTATAATGTAACCTTCTATCGCAATGCAATCACCCCCGGTACTTTAATATGTATCTTTCACTCCACTCTTTGGGTTCGGGTTGGCATAATATGAATGCCAGTCTTAAGCAGCGGCTCATCGATCCCAAGTTAAAAGAGCTTGCACTCCGCTAAAGACCCTATTTCAAGGAACTTTTTAAGGTGGAACTTCCCTCGAGAGAGGGACACTGAATGCAGAATGCGGCCCCTAATGGAAGGGCTATATACTCGAGAAATCTTTCAGCTCCATTCGTTATGGGTTCATGAGGGCCTTGAGTGTGTTCGATCACCGAAAAGTTTCGCATACATATGTAAATATGATATATAATCCTTAAACAAGTTCGTATTCTTATCGTTATGCTATCTGTATGATATATTTCACCCCTTAAACCAGTTGAGAATCATAATACAATGCCCTGTAACTTTGTTTTTAGTTAGCAGCGATCGTATCAAAGAGCAAGCAAAGAGCTTAAGCTGCCAAAAGTTGATTGCCATGACCTTGACCCTTTATAATTCGCTTCCAACTTCTAAGATTCCGAAGCTTCCGTCATAATTGTGTGAGGAGTGAAAAACATGTTTTCGTGTTAGTAAAGCGCAGCGCAGAAAATCATAATTAGAATTCAGCTACAGACTAGATACAAGCCAGAAGATACAAAAAAGTGTTTAGAACGAAACAGGCAAAAATTTCAAATGCAAATGATTTCCGCTCAAGAAATTAATAATAAATCTTTTGGACTGTTAGAGCTGGCCGGGAACAGATACAACATATGCTTGGAACATGTATCTTTGCTGGTTAGATTTTAGCAGGCATCAGGAGGATTAAGAGAACCTCCATCTGAACAGATATTTAACGAAACGAACCAACGAAACTTTCAACTGGATCATGCCTTTAGGGAAACCGAATCGGAAATGGATCCCGTGGAAAACTCTATTTGTGCCGACTTACGCATTATGTCCCAATCTTCAATAAAATGATCCCAAATGGACATGCTACCTTTGAACTGGGTGAGGGCATCCTCGTATCCGCCCTGCGGCTGTGGCTGCGTCGAAGAGTGCTTGGCCTTTTTGGGCGCGGCCGGACTTCCTTCGTACAGGGGAGAAGCTGCTACTGCTGCTGCTGCTGCTCCTGTGGCACTGCCCACCGAGGATCGGTGATGGTGATGATGATGCTGTTGATGGTGACTGTTGTTGTTGCTGCTGCTGCTGTAGATCTCCCGATCGCGCTGCTCCCGCTGCGACTGGTGGAAGTCCAGGCTGCCATTGTTGCCCCCACCACCGGGCGACTCGGAGATTCGGGCCGGAGACTGGCTGCTGCTTGTTGCATGGTGGTAGCTCTGGTGGTGGTGCGACGTCTGCCGCGAGCTGCTCCGCTTCATCGAGTTGGTGCTCTGCTGGTGCGGCTGCTGCTGCTGCTGCTCATTGGGATCGAAGCCGAGGCGATCTTTATAGTAGGAGTGCGACGTCATCTTGTGGGTGACACAACATTAAAAGCGAAGAACAGACTTTCCCCCGAACACTTGACGTATATTTATAAATTTTTAGCACGTTTCGGAGTTTATGTGTATTTGTGTGTGTCTGCTTTGCTTTCTGTGGGGTGTGCGGATGGATTTCTTGTACTGCTTCGTCGGATGGCACTTTGGGATTTTATTTTTATTGCCCACAATTGACAAACGGTTGGAATAGATGGCTGACTCTTGTTTATCTGCGGAGTTGGAGTTTTTCAGTACACTTCAGTATATATATATATATAAATTTTAACGAGTGGCGATGATTCAGACGAAACGCTTGGCGTACTTGAACGTGAAATCATCGGCACAGCACAGCTGAAGGCAAATGAGATGCAATTTGCGATAGATCTCCCGAGGCGAGTGCAAAAGAAAAAAACCCACAAAATTAAGTAAAAGTTGTCGCCGGCTGCCGCTTGAGGAAGTGTCTTCTATAAAACTATATATCTACCATATATCCCACTATTTTGTCTTGGCGTTTGCCGGCATTTTGTTCCAATTGGCCAAAGGCCAAGAAATAAAAGAAAACATACTGAGCGAAATGTATCTGCCAGATACAGAGAGAGACACATAGAGAGGTGCATTTTGTCGCCAAGAGCCAAAGGGGCTCTTGAACTGTATCTGAGCTGGGGCCACAGATACACATGTACACTATGTATCTGTCGGATTCGATAGAGAAACGACCAGAAGAAGGGCGATCGAGATTGAAATCAGACAAAAGCTCAATGGCTTCACTTTTTCTCCTCTCTTTCTGCATTCCGAACAAACGACAAAAATGAAGCTAAACTTTGATTTATTTTTGGGTGTACTTTCATTTGCACAACTCTCTTGACCCCAAAAGACCTCTGGGTGTTTCCCATGGAGTTTGCTTCTTTCGGCGAATAAATATAAATAAATGAATGTGGCAGCTGCGGGCCCAGGAGACGGGTTGTTGCTCTGATTAGATACGCACACCATTATAAATACACCTAGTATATGACATATGTATGCACATATATCTGGGAAGACACATTTCATTTCTGGCGCTCTTTTTTCATTCAGACTTTTCTGTTTATTGTTTCCTGAGTTACTGCTTTAGTTTTGCAATTTACTTGTGCAAATTATGCAAAAGTTTTGCATTTTGGACTAACAAACAAAATGCTTTTTCCCTTTTGGCGTGGAACTTTTACCAAATTTTTGTGTTTTTTTTTTTTGTTTTTTTGTATAGGCTTCGTTTTAGTTTTTCCTTAGTCTTTCACTTTCTTCGATCACAAAATCGAGGATTTCCCTTCCAAACTTCCCCTCTTTCTTGGCACAAGAGTTTCCTTCAAAGTTTTTCCAGTTTTTGCATCTTTCACTTAATAATTTTCACCTGTATTTTGTTATTGTTGCTGCTGCTGCTGGTTCCGTGTGCAGTTTTCCATTCACATGCAAAATTTCACACAATAAATTCATGGAAAATATTTCTCTTGCACTTTTTTGAACTTGGGCTGTTCAAAAAAAAAAAATAAGAAAAAAAAACTTGGGCTGTTTTTGTTGTTGTTGTTTTGTTGTTTAGGTCTGTTCCCATTGCATTGCCCAACACTGGCTGGCACAGTTATGCGGGAACATGTTGCATTTGCTTCTCTTTCACTCGTTTTAAGCTAAGCCAAAGAGCGAGCTAGAACTATGCCTGGCATGTGCCTGTTCTAAGAAAACTATGTGAAAACTACAGGTAAAAATACCGAGGGAGATAGAGAGTGTGAGAGGGAGAGAGTGCAGGGCGGAAAGAGAAGAGATCGAGGCACGACCTGTGCATGCGTTTGGCATGACTAATTTGTCTCTCTGTCTCCGCGAGTAGCTCTCTTTCCAAAAGGAAAACCCAAATCAAACACAAACTACTACATTATTTCTGTTATTTTATTGTGCGTGCAGCAGCGATCAAAAGCGAGAGACCCGGATCGCCCCTAAAGAGCAATTCAAGCTCACCAAAAAGACACAAAAACTGGTTATTGAATGAAAAGCCAGCCGACAGCCGACAGCCGCCAGCCAAACAACAAAAAAAAAAATGCAAAAAAAAAACCACAAGTCGGTTGAAACTTCTTGGACTGCCTTTGGGTTTTGGGGGATGGAATGGGATTTGTCTGTGTGTTTGATTCAAGCAAATATTTTAAAAATGCAACACAGCTGCTGCTGGAAAGGACCGACTGGCTCGGCGGCTTCCAGCCTGTTCACTCGCACTCCACATTCCCGTTTGCATTTCCATTCCGAATACCCAGCCGCAAAGGAATTCCACTTCTCGTTTTTTTTTTTTTTTTGACGATAAGCGTCAGTCACACAATTTAGCCATTCATTTATTTGTATAGTGTTTTGTTGTAGTTTTTTTATTTCTTTATTTTCCACCAAAGATAAATACTGTTTTTTTTCTACAAGTGTTGTTCAATAATTCAATGTAATTGTGAATTAATAAGCCTTTTGCACAATTCGTTTTTCGCACTGAATTCTCACACTCACGCGCGGACACAGAGGGAGAGAGAGAGAGAGACGGAGAAAACTAAGTAGTTTTCTTCGATTTCTGCCTCTTTTGCTCACGTTTAGGGCCAAGTTAGACAAACGTGGTGCTGGTGCGTGTGTGCGTTCACAAATTTACACACACACATCCACGTTCACTAGATTCAGGCACACAATTTTTATAATTTTTGTTCGTTATTGCGAGACACCAACCGCTCGGTATCGCTGCTGAAATTGGAATGCGCTCAAGAGAGCAAGCGCTGAGTTGATTGAGGCAGGTGTACTCGTGGCGGCCGCCTGTGTGGGAAGAGAGCGCGCGCGAGAACGATCGGGTCCGTCTCTCTCTCTCTTTCTAGGTCTCTTCTCTCTCGCAGTCCGAGTTTGAGTGGAGCCACTCTGCGGGACTGCATGAATGACCAAAATTGTCATTGAGTGTGCAAAATGGAAAGAAATTCCTCATATTTGGTCCGAATATCTGTGTACTTACGAGCTTGCCCTGCGTACATGTGTATGTGTGTGGTTTCTGCGGGCCAGAGGAAGCCGCTTAGACGGACATCACATGTGGGCTTGTCGACCAAAAAGACAAACCGCTAATGGTCATGGCCGTTAATAAACAGAAAGCCCTAATTTGGCTGTGGTCTTTTCTTGTGGTTTATTAACAGAGCCGAGCCTCAAGCAAAAGAGAGCACAAAAAATATCTCCCCGGCTGTAAACAAATTGCACTTTTCTTCACATAAACAAAAACCATTAAAAGAAGAAGTAGAAGAGCAGCGACAGCGACAGAGGCAGAGGCAGCGACAGCGGCAGCGGCAAGAGTAGAAATATTCATGTGTAAAAATAGTAAAAGAATCCATAAAAATGTAAAATGCAAAAGATTAGTGAGCGCCAAAGAGTGGCAGAGGAGAGAGCGAGAGAGAGCAGGGCAGGCATTGAGTTGAGTGGCTATTCCACGCTCAACTCGAAGAGCGCCCGCAGATCAGCTGAGCGTTGCGTGAGAGCGAGCTTTAGAGATGCAGTTGACTTTGGGGTGGGTTTTGTGCGGTGGCGGCAATCACAATCTCGTTATGAAAATGGAAAGTTGAATTCCAGCTGGAACTTGAGTCAAGAGCAGCAGCAGTGAGCCGACAGGCAAACAGCTGTTCCAGATTCATTCCGTTTCATTTCTAACGGAAGGAGTCCAAAGGGGCGATCCCCACATAAACTCATATTCGATCATCGGGGCGTGAGTCAGGCCTGGGACTGGAGTGTGACTAAGCCCCGCACCACAGTAGTGTCCATAAATGAGTGTCGAATTTTTTTTGGCGTAGGCTTAATGCGACCAAAGCTTTGCTTTTTTTCGGCTCTCAAACACACTCACACACACACCGGGCATGGCGAGACTGTATGCATGTACGTGTGTGTGTTACGCCTTCTTTTATTTGCATGTCTCGGTCGCAGTCGCAGTCGCAGTCGAGTGATTCTTGTATCTAGATAATCCAGCCAGCCCCCTCCTTTCTGACAGGCCACTTCCTCAAGTGGCAATACACTCGTAAGACAATCGATATTTGCAAGCGAATTAAAGGCGTATTTTTCACCCTATTTTTTTGTTGTTTCAATGCAGGCGGGTAATATGATTTTGAACACATGTTCTCCAAGGGTTCTCCGAACCATTCAAGAATATATCCTACAACTTTAGAATTCCTATAACCAGCATATTGAAAAGATGGATCTGCATGGGCATGGGCTTTGCTTCCTTTCTGTTTTATCGCTGTTTTAATTAGTAATTGGAAATCGCACATCGTTGAGCAGATTTCTAATGGGCTGGAATGGTGGCTTTAATTGCCAGTTGATTGCTTATGGTACTTTGAATGGACTTCTGACACGCCATTTGCGTGTCAATCAAAGTTTTCCGATTCCAAAAGGGATTCCGGTTCGGAGTGGGACTCTAACTATTACTAAACCACACTCGCTGCCCACGCCGCTTACGCCCACAGCTTTCGGAATTCCGCCCGTCCCCGTCCCCGTCCCCCACCAGCATCCGTCTCATACAAGCTCCGCCCCTGAGGCTCCGCTCTGCTGCCAGACAATTTCCCGTTTGGCCGCGGAATGCCGGCAATTGCAGTCGCAGAGGGCGTCGTCTACACCACAGCACAGCACAACTCCCCACACCATCGGCAAAAGCACAACGTCATGTGCTCCATACAGTGGCCTCTGTGGATGGAGACATTATCTCTGGCATTAACTTTGTGCATTTTATATTGCGAAACGTCCCAAAACGAGAAATGTGTCAATGTGGAATTTTGTCGATACTTTTTGTGAACTTATTGAACTGTCCAGTCACAAAGTAAATACAACAGGAATGTCGGATGAGTGGACCTCCCAACAACCACTAAGTAAACAATCAAAAAGTGGCCAAGAGAAAGCCAACTACAAATACCCTTAACACACGCTGATTCATCGAAAATCGAAGACAGGACTGTGGAAGAAGTATACTTAATTAAGGCTGAGGTGAGATTTTGGTCAAAATACAGAAAATCCAAGAATGTTTCAAAGTCAAGATACTCTTCTCTAAGCCCAATAATTATTAAAAAACATTGGTATTTTCCACCTAATCCATACCAAAGGGGGAAAGACCACTGCAACCGCTCGCCAAAATAAAATTTTGTTCAACGACTACCCAAAACTATAATAGAGAAGTATTGGTTTTATTTTATTTATAATTTAAAATTTTTGTTGTTTTTTTTAAAGTTAGTTGGATCCGATTAGTCAGTAGACTATTCATGAAAACTACCCATAGCTACCATAACGGACTTATGCGATTCGAATGACCGGAAACTACCAAGAGTTCTTCGAGATTCATTGCGAATTTCTTAAGATGTTTGAATTTTATAAGAACAAATGGAGCCCGTAGATGAACAGAGAATAACAGCTGATGTTTGTTCCATATTGAACCGCAAATTACCATTCACATGTGAACGTGCACAGTGTAAATGATAATGTTTTGCTATTGGTACTTCGGTAAAACATTACTGAAGGGATTTTGCTCAAAGAATATATTATAAACAGGACGTGTCAAGTTCTGCTCGATTAGATAGTGGTGTATGGATACGTATATTACATCGTTTCCCCGTCTGTGCTCTGTACAAACAAGGGTGGCAAAACATAATGGAATATGGAAGATTCGTGTAAGTTGCACTCCACCTCAAGGGTGCCCTGTGCCCGCCCCCCCTTTCCATTGTGGCAGTGGACGTGGCAGCTGTGACCCAGTGACTGTTGTCTGGAGATCCAGTAGTTACTGTGTCCCATCCCATAATATTAGCAAACAGGTTTCCCCAGCTGTTGTGGGCGTCCCATACTCAAACATTGTGGGATTGCGATTCGTATTCGTATTCGTTTGTTGTTTAGTTTCATTCGCGTGTAATGTCATTTAAATGATTTGCTGACAAAGGCCAACTTGTTTCACTTTTGCAGCAGTGACGTCATGGCCACTCCACCCACTCCACACAGAGACAGAGAGAGACACGCAATCGCTGGCTGAGATACATTACTATATATAACAGGTCATAAATATCTATAAACTGATATTGAACGCAGTGCTCTGAGATCATTGCAATTTCTGTGAAAGTCAAGTCCCCAACGCCTTGAATGGAAAAAGTGAAATAAATAAAGCCACTTGTGATCCACTCCACTCGCGATATGGTAGCAAAAAAAACATTGCACAACATCTGCCGGCGGGAGGGGAGTATCTGTATCTTCCCCCTCTCTCGCTCCCTCCCGAAGACAAAGTATCTTGACCTCGTGGACTGCCGGAGTGTGCTGCTGTCGTGGATCGTATCGTCACTGGCAATTAGTAGCGTAATTAAATATTTGTGTACAAATAATTTGTGTGTAGATTCCTTATAGATTTTATTTATATTCAAGTGCTTGTCGGTTCTTGGCTTTGATCCGAACCCGAAAGCCTTATTTCTGTTTCGTTTTGGAGTTGACAAATTGACACACAAAATTGCTTATCTTAATGACTCAGAAGAGGTTGTCGCAGGGCCAGAGATAGGCAGATACATTCGTATGTATGTACGCGTACAGATAGGGAGCGTGTAGGGGAGATGGAGATGGGATTTTCGAGTGACAGAGAATTGTCTGGGAAAGGTGCCATATGGTGTACGGTGTACGGTGGACGGTGTAGCCTTGGGGGAAGTACGAGACGAAAAAAGCCGTTTCGAATGCGAGATATTTACTGCAGGTTCGTGTGAATATGATTCACGAGTGTCACCTGCTATTTTGGGAATACAAGTAATGTTACAAGTATTATTAATGACTTGTAGGGGCCGAATTAAGGGAACGAGTGTAGAACATCACGGATAAGCATAGTTTTCTTTTGGTAATGCTTAAAAGTGCAGAGACATAGTAACTCCGAAAGTGGATCGTAAGCTGCAAGCTTTCCGAAAAGCTTTCTAAAGAGAGTCGGCGCGCAGCGCACGCATTTAAGCGAAAGACGTCACGTTTACCTTGACCCAAGAGAGTAGCGTAGCGTAGGGAGAGCATAGATTAAAAGCTTGCCCAAAAGTTCGCTCAAATGGGCGAAAGATCATCCGATTATGCAGTTTAAATTCCCAACATCATCCGATTATGCAGTTAAAGTTCCTAAGATCATCCGATTATGCAGTTAAAATTCCCCAAATATCATCCGATCTTCGAGCTTTTGGTTCGGTACCGCTTGGCTGAACTTGCAGAAGTTGGGCTGGGGATTGACAAAGAATCGATTGATTAAAGCGGACGTGTTTGTGCTATACTCGGGAATAAATAAATATATATATATATATATTTAGCCAACGAACAGTTCTGGCAACTACGCCATACCTCGTGAACCGAGTTCAATAAAGACCCAGAATCAGGAGTAATTAACCAGGAAAGCAGTGTAAAGAAAAGAAAACATAGCTGGACGGCGGCCCGTAGCCACGGTACCGCTCGTGCGATCATCAGTCGCATAGGAGTGCATATACGGTGTGGTCTATGAGAGGAGTGTTGCCGGTGGATTGATAAGACAAGTAGTAAACCCGCGGGAGGCACCGAGCAGCGAAACCTGCAGCTTGACGTTGTCCGTCGAAAGCCTCAACGACCGTGTGGATGCACGGCGAAAACCAAGAGGCGCCTCCGGACCCTTATTTTTGGCGCCGTTGACGCCACCCGTTTATCGAGCCTCCAATGAGAGTGTAGTCCGCAGACCGACGTCAAATTTGATCGGCAACCTGAAGCCCAGCTAAGGAGTTAATTTACCCCATCTTCAAGTGATTTAGCTGCGCCAGCGACACCCAATAATGAACTCGAATTGATTGCATTATTGTTGGATTCTTCCGGAGGCGCAGTCCTACTCAGCCTGGCTGACATGTCTCTCGATCACGGCAATAGAGGACCATAGTTACTCGTGGATGTAACACAAGCCCTTTTTCCTCTAGATTTCATGTGCCAGGCTAAAAACCATTCTCTTTCGTCACACGATGTATACAGTTTTATAGTTAGTTATGTAACACAGCCAACATAATGGTTTTTGGAAACTAATGGGTATGAGAGCAACATTAATTTTCCTTGAGATTACAAAGCAGTACACTCTAGTACGCTCATGTGCACATATACTCGTATTAAATATCTTTTCCTTTCCTTAGAATTATGCACCAACGTCATCATTGAGCTCAACGATCACGAATGGAAAAAGCGGTACTAGCCTACCAAAAGCGCTGTGAGTTTGTAAATAAGAACAAGTACATATATGCACTGAGCTGGGAAGTAACCTGCGTGTTACATGTAATTTTCTATTGATATTCCCTTTATAAATCCGTAACCATAATGTATTGGTACCTCTCACCCCTTTAGAATCTGTTACCCATATATGATGGTCATTTTTAAATCTTTATTTTTCTTAATATTTCTTCGCAATTCCTTACTAATATATTAAGCTATCGAGACACAACAAAAATGGATTTAATTATAAGTTAAGAAAACCCCCCCCCAAGAATTTAGTTATATGATTGGGGATTTATTGAAATATATATATATAATGATATTGATTTTGAAGTACAACCCTAATATGTTCTAAATTCAGTACTCCGCCCTCAGAAAGGCATGATCGAAGTGGTGGGATGATAACTGTTTAACGTTATTCAAGGGTCTATACGGTCAGGTTACCTGTATAGCATAGGTCGGGAGGGTAGAGAAGATAGAGATACTCACTAACACCGGAGTTTCTCATCATTTGAGTAGAGTAATTGATAAGTATGTCCACACTTTCCACAACCAACTTGTTAGTCCCATAACCAATTCCTGGCTCCGGTTAAACCTGGATTCTGTTGTTAGTTTTATGTTTGGTTCTTCTTTTTTTTTATTATTATTTTATTATTTTTAAATGTGCACCTAAAACATTATGCGAGTGTGTGTCAGTATGTGATAGGAGAGAGTAGAACGAACCCCGACAATCCGGCGAGCTTAGTCAGAGCATAGCTAGAGGTGCACACGAAATCTCTTCATACTAGTATGGGGAAACGACAGCTATCCCACACCTGCACGCTACAATAATTGGCGCCCAACGTGGGGCCCGAAGGGACATGATCTCTCGTAAAGTTGGTACTTAACTTTAGTACCCATGGCATGTCATTCTGGGGCTAGGCTCCACCATAGCTCTATATTCCATCCAAAACAATAGTTCTCTGGTAATACTATACTGATAGATCTCTTCGGGTGGGAGTACGACAGCTGTTGCATACGGAACCTACGACTATTTTTCATGGTTGGAAAAGTCGACCTGTGTATAATCTGTTGTCTCTTCCTCCGGATGGACTAGCTTATATAGGTAATTACAATATACTGATATCACGATATAGGACTCCACCAACGAGATAGCTAAAGATGTTGATTTAGGGAACTGCGGGAGTTATTCAAAAGACGGATACCCCGACTCAAAGTTATATTCATTAAATTATCTTGAGCTTGGCTGTAGAGATTCCTTTATCAAATTCTAGTTGGGTTAGGAAAAAGTCGCAGATTTTAGGAATCACGATCTTCTACTTATGATAAGTAGAGACTGTCCATTATCCGGACTTATACCTTCAAAACTGGTAATAGAACTGGCCAACATACACAACTTAATTACTCAACTATTCAAATCGAAACGTACAGTTAGTGGTAGACCACCTAGATCATGCCTGGAGAGGGCGAACATATTAAGTAAATTCCATATTCGTTAACTCATATTTGCATATTAGTTTCATAATTTTATTTTCATTATTATTTTTTTTATTAAGAAATTCATACAAATCATGGCGGTCCACCGAAGTAATGAAAATTTAGCTTCGGCATTGATCAATCCAGACTCGCTTTGCATTATTTGCCAGGGAAATTTGCGGCAAGATCAGTTAATAGCTACCACGCCTTGTCACCACCGATTTCATAATACGTGCGTATGCGAACATTTGAAAAGCGAAAAGTCTTGTCCAGTGTGCAAGTCGGAATGCGAACCTGGTAGACTGCGTTACGAAAATAATACTCTAGCAGCAGAATTACACCTAAGCTCTGGCTCCATACCACCTAATGTTCGGGGAAACGAAGACAATGGGACGGTACAACTAGATCCAACCTTATTACGTAGAAAAGGGAGAACAAACAGCCGAGGTCGAGGGCGAGGAGCAACCCCTAAACGAGGAATGCAAACAAGGTATCAAGCTAGTTTAGATCAATATTTATCCGAGAGTCGACAGTCGATTAGTAGCAACGGAAATAGGTCACTTAGTAACGCTCAACCTGAAAACCTTACGAATTACATCCATTCGGTCATGCAAAATCAGGAGAAATCTATGATGGAAAACCTTAGTTCGTTCATAAAAACTTCCATCGAACAAACTATACAGGCCCAGTTTTCCAATATGAATTTAGCCGCAGCGGCTGCTACGGGTAACGGAGGTCCCTCAGAGTCACACAGTAATGTTAGACGAGACGTAGACAATGATAGTTACATGGTTAGAGGCGATTCCCAAGGAAGAACTCCTAGGAGTAGTCAAACAGCCGGAAATGTAGCACCGGCAAAAGCGGCAAATATCCTACTAAGCTGGCGTCTTAAATTTGATGGTTCTCGAGACGCAATGCACGTAGAAGAATTTCTATATCGCGTTCGTGCTCTTACAGGACAGACTCTGGGGAATGATGACCAGTTACTTTGCGACAATCTGCATCTGCTTTTCACAGGTAAAGCCAGCGATTGGTTCTGGGATTTTCATCGAAGAAACCACCAATACTCCTGGTCATCGTTCTGTACAGCGTTTAGGCAAAGATTCGACGATCAGAAAGATGATTTTGACCTTTGGGAAATGATACGGAAACGTCAACAGAAGGACAACGAATCCTTCGAAGATTTTCAGTCAGACATTGAGAAGTTAGTGGCACGACTTTCACACGAGATAAGCGAACTCAAGCTGATCGATATTCTTAAGCGGAATGCGAAAAGTGCTCTGCGATATGAGCTTTTGCATTTAAAAATACAGAATAGAAGTGAGTTGAGGGAGGAAGTTAAAAAGCATGAACACTTCTGTAAAGATGCTGGCAACTTTTTACAGAGAAACAGGGTAACTAGACCTCACGTATCAGAAATTCAGAGTGAGGAAGAAGAACTCGAAGAAGAGAGTATCTCCGAGCTACGCCGCAAGCGGTTTGTTTGCTGGAATTGCGACAAAACAGGTCATCGGTTTGAAGATTGCGTAGCAGAACGCCGAGTCTTCTGTTATGGCTGCGGGGCGAAAAATACTTTTAAGCCAAAGTGCGAAAAATGTAACCCATCGGAAAACCGCAAGCGGGATGCGCAATCCAACACCATTCTGACGCATCCGGCAATGATGACAGAATGAAAGAGCAAACTTTCCAAGAAAACACCTCCAACCCGGATTGTCCAAAAATTCGATCTAATAGGTCCCTTGTAGAGGCACAAACCCAGACGGAGGAGATAGATATAGATGGTGAAAGTTCCCGTTCAGATAAGCTAGAATTAAAGTATCAACCAAAACGTTCGACCATACGATTAAGGCAATTCTGGACCAAGGTAAAGAAGGTGCGAAAAAGACTTGTCTCGTCGGTCCTTTTGAGCTCCGATAACAGATTATTTATAGAACTAAGCATAGAAGAACAAAACTTCATGGCCTTGCTAGATTCGGGGGCGACGATAAGCTGTCTTGGAAGTGAAGCCGCTAAGTCGTTCGCGCAACACGCCAAGGCAAAGAAATGCTCCGGAAATATTCGAACGGCCAATAATGAATCTTGTAAGGTAGTAGCGAAAATTACAGTTCCCATAACTTTTCGCGATCATACTAAGGAGATAGAATTTTTCATAATACCCGCCTTGAAACAAAATGTGTATTTAGGGATTGATTTCTGGATAGAATTCGGTCTTGTAGCAAGACTTTTAACGGATAGATCGGTGGTACAAGAATTAGACGTAGGAAATGAAACCAGGGCTTCGGAATCCCCGCCAGTACACGATCTAAGCAAAGACCAAAAGGTTAGACTAGAATCCGTGATCCATTCGTTTCCTTCGTTTGAAAGGGAAGGATTAGGACGTACGAAAGCTATCCAACACACGATCGAAATGGTACCCGATAGACCAGTCAAACAACGCCATTGGCCGATTTCACCCGCGAAGGAAAAGTTAATGTTTGACGAAGTGGAGAAAATGCTGGCATTAGACGTGATCGAGGAATCGAATAGCTCGTGGAGTAGCAATTGCGTTTTAGTTAAGAAAGGTACGAAAAATCGATTATGTTTAGATTCTCGAGAAATTAATAAGAACACTCGCAAAGATGCCTACCCTTTACCACATATTGATGGCATTCTTAGTAGATTACCACCAGCCAAATACATAACGGGACTTGACATGAAACACGCATACTGGCAGATTCCTTTGGAAGAAAAATCTCGGCACTATACAGCTTTTACCATTCCCAATAGGCCGCTTTACCAGTATAAGGTAATGCCGTTTGGCTTAACTAATGCCGCTCAAACGTTGTGCCGACTTATGGATCAGGTGATACCTGCACACCTCAGGAATCGGGTTTTTGTCTATTTGGACGATTTACTGGTGCTCTCAGATGACTTTGATTCACACTTGGTGCTGTTACAAGAGGTAGCGATGCATTTGCGTAAGGCAAATCTCACGATTAATATAGCCAAGTCAAACTTTTGTATACGGGAGATTAAATATCTGGGGTTCATAATAGGTTATGGTCAGTTAAAGACAGATCCGGGGAAAATAAAATCCATAATGGAGTTCCCGATCCCAAAAACGGTGAAACAGATAAGGAGATTTCTAGGACTGGCTGGATGGTACAGACGCTTTGTCGATAACTATGCCACCGTCAGCTACCCCTTAACGGAACTACTAAAAAAGCATCAACCACTTAAGTGGAACGCATCAGCTGAAGAAGCTTTCAATAAACTCAAATCCTGCTTAACATCTGCTCCAATCCTAGCCACCCCCGATTTTAAGAAACCCTTTTTGTTAATATGTGACGCAAGCACCTTTGGTTTGGGCTGCGTACTAGCTCAATTAAACGAGGAAGGGATAGAATTACCTATAGCGTTTATGTCCGAGAAACTTTCCAAGGCGCAACGAAACTATTCGGTCACTGAACTCGAGTGCTTGGCAGTGATTAAAGGAATAATGAAGTTTAGAGCTTACGTAGAAGGACAGGATTTCCAAGTTATAACGGACCATGCGTCCCTACAATGGCTTATGAGGCAAAAAGATTTGTCAGGTCGCTTGGCCCGCTGGGCTATAAAATTACAGGGATTTAATTTTCACATATCACATCGAAAAGGGTCCGAAAACGTAGTGGCCGACGCGTTGTCACGCCAAGATGAACCCGAGGTAAGAGAGCTGAACGGCAACGGACCCATAGTCGACCTTACTTCTACAGAGTTTAAATCGAACGAATACATGGATCTAATAGAACACATAAGGCTTAATCAACTTAAGTTACCCGATTTGAAAATTGACGATAATTTGGTGTATAAAAGAACCGAACCATCTTCAGGGGACGAGATAGCAGATAAACAAACTTGGAAGCTTTGGATTCCATCAGGCCTTACCAGCGATATAATTTCCAGGGCTCATGACCCCCCAGACGCTTCCCACAGTGGTATTGGGAAAACCGTTGAAAAGGTGAAAAGGTACTTGTTTTGGCCAAAAATGGTTACACAAATACGAGCCTATGTATCAAAATGCGACGTTTGTCGCCAGACCAAAAGTGCTAATGTCGTGCTAAGACCACCAATGGGTAAGCCAATGATTTCAGAAAGACCTTTTCAAAAGCTTTATCTAGATTTGTTGGGCCCGTATCCGCGTTCCAAGCAAGGGAATATTGGTATCTTAATAATTGTAGATCACAACACCAAATTTCATTTCTTATGTCCGCTCAAAAAGTTTACCTCAAGTAAAGTGTGTGACTTCCTAGAAAATATGTTATTTAGTACTTTCGGGGTCCCTGAGACTATACTTACCGATAATGGTTCGCAGTTTGTCTCTGGGAATTTCAAGTCATTTCTTACCAGATTCGGGGTAACTCACCGCTGCACTGCCATATATTCACCGCAAGCCAATGCCAGTGAACGGTTAAACCGATCCGTGTTAGCGGCTATAAGAGCGTACGTCGGCAAAGATCATACTAATTGGGACAACAAGTTACCTGAAATTAGTGCAGCGTTACGAGCCAATATCCATAGAAGCACAGGGTATTCGCCATATTTTCTTGCTTTTGGGCAGAATATGATTCTTAACGGAAAGGATTATGAACTACTTAGACGACTAAATCTCCTATCGGATGACACCAGAGTCGAATATCCAAATGTAGTACAAGTATGTCGACAAGCCGCCCAACAAAAGGTAGCTGAATCACACGAGCAGAATGCGAGGACATACAACTTACGTAGCCGGGTCCGTCAACTTAAAGTCGGAGACGTCGTGTATGCCCGGAATTTTTGTCAGAGCAACGCTGTAAAAAAGTTCAGCGCTAAGCTGGCGCCTGTGTTTATATCAGCCAAGGTTATTCGCCGAGTGGGGACAATGTATTACCAATTAGCTAGCGAAGATAAGAAAAACTTAGGAGTCTATCACTTGAAAGATATTCAGCTTAAACCTTAGTAAATGGCCTTCTTCAGTTTAAGTCTCATTGTGAGAACAATTACGTCTTCAACTGTGGTGTAGGGGCCGAATTAAGGGAACGAGTGTAGAACATCACGGATAAGCATAGTTTTCTTTTGGTAATGCTTAAAAGTGCAGAGACATAGTAACTCCGAAAGTGGATCGTAAGCTGCAAGCTTTCCGAAAAGCTTTCTAAAGAGAGTCGGCGCGCAGCGCACGCATTTAAGCGAAAGACGTCACGTTTACCTTGACCCAAGAGAGTAGCGTAGCGTAGGGAGAGCATAGATTAAAAGCTTGCCCAAAAGTTCGCTCAAATGGGCGAAAGATCATCCGATTATGCAGTTTAAATTCCCAACATCATCCGATTATGCAGTTAAAGTTCCTAAGATCATCCGATTATGCAGTTAAAATTCCCCAAATATCATCCGATCTTCGAGCTTTTGGTTCGGTACCGCTTGGCTGAACTTGCAGAAGTTGGGCTGGGGATTGACAAAGAATCGATTGATTAAAGCGGACGTGTTTGTGCTATACTCGGGAATAAATAAATATATATATATATATATTTAGCCAACGAACAGTTCTGGCAACTACGCCATACCTCGTGAACCGAGTTCAATAAAGACCCAGAATCAGGAGTAATTAACCAGGAAAGCAGTGTAAAGAAAAGAAAACATAGCTGGACGGCGGCCCGTAGCCACGGTACCGCTCGTGCGATCATCAGTCGCATAGGAGTGCATATACGGTGTGGTCTATGAGAGGAGTGTTGCCGGTGGATTGATAAGACAAGTAGTAAACCCGCGGGAGGCACCGAGCAGCGAAACCTGCAGCTTGACGTTGTCCGTCGAAAGCCTCAACGACCGTGTGGATGCACGGCGAAAACCAAGAGGCGCCTCCGGACCCTTATTTTTGGCGCCGTTGACGCCACCCGTTTATCGAGCCTCCAATGAGAGTGTAGTCCGCAGACCGACGTCAAATTTGATCGGCAACCTGAAGCCCAGCTAAGGAGTTAATTTACCCCATCTTCAAGTGATTTAGCTGCGCCAGCGACACCCAATAATGAACTCGAATTGATTGCATTATTGTTGGATTCTTCCGGAGGCGCAGTCCTACTCAGCCTGGCTGACATGTCTCTCGATCACGGCAATAGAGGACCATAGTTACTCGTGGATGTAACACAAGCCCTTTTTCCTCTAGATTTCATGTGCCAGGCTAAAAACCATTCTCTTTCGTCACACGATGTATACAGTTTTATAGTTAGTTATGTAACACAGCCAACATAATGGTTTTTGGAAACTAATGGGTATGAGAGCAACATTAATTTTCCTTGAGATTACAAAGCAGTACACTCTAGTACGCTCATGTGCACATATACTCGTATTAAATATCTTTTCCTTTCCTTAGAATTATGCACCAACGTCATCATTGAGCTCAACGATCACGAATGGAAAAAGCGGTACTAGCCTACCAAAAGCGCTGTGAGTTTGTAAATAAGAACAAGTACATATATGCACTGAGCTGGGAAGTAACCTGCGTGTTACATGTAATTTTCTATTGATATTCCCTTTATAAATCCGTAACCATAATGTATTGGTACCTCTCACCCCTTTAGAATCTGTTACCCATATATGATGGTCATTTTTAAATCTTTATTTTTCTTAATATTTCTTCGCAATTCCTTACTAATATATTAAGCTATCGAGACACAACAAAAATGGATTTAATTATAAGTTAAGAAAACCCCCCCCCAAGAATTTAGTTATATGATTGGGGATTTATTGAAATATATATATATAATGATATTGATTTTGAAGTACAACCCTAATATGTTCTAAATTCAGTACTCCGCCCTCAGAAAGGCATGATCGAAGTGGTGGGATGATAACTGTTTAACGTTATTCAAGGGTCTATACGGTCAGGTTACCTGTATAGCATAGGTCGGGAGGGTAGAGAAGATAGAGATACTCACTAACACCGGAGTTTCTCATCATTTGAGTAGAGTAATTGATAAGTATGTCCACACTTTCCACAACCAACTTGTTAGTCCCATAACCAATTCCTGGCTCCGGTTAAACCTGGATTCTGTTGTTAGTTTTATGTTTGGTTCTTCTTTTTTTTTATTATTATTTTATTATTTTTAAATGTGCACCTAAAACATTATGCGAGTGTGTGTCAGTATGTGATAGGAGAGAGTAGAACGAACCCCGACAATCCGGCGAGCTTAGTCAGAGCATAGCTAGAGGTGCACACGAAATCTCTTCATACTAGTATGGGGAAACGACAGCTATCCCACACCTGCACGCTACAGACTCGAGATAAATATTTTCATGAATTGCCCTTAATTTCCCGCATCATGCACACGACATGCATGCGGTTTTTATCCCCGGGCGTGTAGAGGGAGTTGTTTAAACTATGTATTCCTCTTTCCACACCCAAGACACGATCCTCAAAACGATCATAACTCAGCGAGAAACGAACCCTATCCTACATATCTATAAGAAGCTCGCATTCTCGCACATAAAGAACTCAACACGCGACAAAGTAGAGAAGCAAAGCCTACAAAAAGCAAACCAATGCCAATCATTATCAATATATTCAGAGGTTTCATTGGTTTTAGCGTCATTCAATTCCAGAACACTTAAAAATGTCATAATTTAAGACGAATAATTACTGTGGATACATGGGGGAAGGGAAGGAACAGGGGGGCAACATAACAAACGAGAAATGCAAATTGAATTGGAAACTAATTAGAGATATCTAGACAAACACAGGGGCCACAGGCGGTACGTAGAATAACGATAGAGATACACACAGCTGGAGAATGGAGAATCGAGAATCGATATGGAGACACGCATACATAACGACAATTAAAAAGCCCAAAAGGCCAAAAGGGAGGCACTACTAAAAAGAAACAGAAACAGAAGCAGAAGCTCAGTTTCGGCAAAAGAGAAACAGAGGAAACAGAGAAACAGTTATCAGTTTTCAATTAACAACATCGTGTTATGTCGGTAGGCGTGTATCTGCGTATCTGAGAGATACAACAGCCAAAACCCAAAAAAAGAATGCTCCCAAAAAAGAAGCCAAGTGCAAGCGATAAAAATACAACCTACTCGATAAAACAGGGGCGACAACTCTGGCAAAAGTTCTAATTGCTTCCTAGCGGCAACTGTACTTCCGGTAGGCGAGGCCTGTGTTGCCAGGCCAGCTCGTAATTTGCCCATTAATCGGAATATATACGTGAAATGTGCACGTATGGCGTGTGCCCAGCATATCTAATCATCTCAGATACAGATGGAGAGTGCCGCAGCACTCGTATGTGTGGAGGGGGAACTGTAAAGATTTATTAATGAAAAATCTCTGTGTGTGTTTCCCCATTGCAATCAATGCTACTGCGAACTGGGGATTGGCCCGCCCTCTTAGCAGCTATTAGCAGATCTTCTCCAAGCCCTAAGCTTTAGACTGCTGCCACATCACACGACACAGTGATAATCGACTCGCGACACGAGGGAATGCCATGGCCGAGTATTGCACAATCGTTATCAATATATATATCGTTATATGTTAAGTGAAATATCAATGCATAAGTTTATTTCGATTACTTCGAATAAATATCGATTACCATAAAATAAATGGCTATTAATATCGATCATTTTCGATAAGTGTCGATTAGCACATCGATGCTCGACTTGAGTTTCGCTGATAAGGGTTCTTTTTTGGACTGCTCCAAAGTTCAAAACGCCTGCCCACCGCTGCCTTAGACACCAGCGAGTGGCACTTCGATAGCGATTGCGATGTTTTTCGGCGCGAGCGCTTGTCTCATCAATGATAACACATATCTAAAAATAAATGCTGTCGAATGCCGTCAAAATAATCCAAAATCCAAATCGAAAATGGCTCGATATTATAGCTCCAGCGACCAAACAACCAAACACCCACTTAAACTTTGCTTTGCTTTGCTCAATTCCCAAGATCGAAGACCAAAATTGGTTCACTTTGCGCAGGCGTGCCCACAAAAAGAGAGACACAGAAAGATTAAGTGAGAAGTAGACTTGCAAAGTGTTTAAAAATACCCACGAAAACAATTGTGAATAATAAACTATTACGAAAACCCGAGTATGTATTATTTAATCAAGGCATTAGCACATCTTTCAGCTGATCCCAGAAGGCAGTACGGTTCATCTGCCTCTCGATGCGTGTGGGTGTCCGTCTGTTTACTTGACTCTTGTCGTTCAGTGTGTAGTGAATGTTAAGTCATCGAGCCCATTATCGATACTATCGATGGTTGCCTTGGCGCCGCGATAACAATCGATTTTTGGATAGTTTAAAGCAATTTTAAGTGAGAACAGAAAATTTCTGGTCCAAAATATTCCGAAATGTTGACATTTACAAACAAAATTTAATGGATCTTCGAATGATCTCATATATTGACTTGATAGGACTTGAAGTTACGTGTTTAATTTATGTATTTTACTTGTTTTTAAATTTTTTTCGAATTATTTTTATTTTTTTTCATTGTCTTAATATTAAATTAAAATATAAAAATATATCGAGACTATCGGGGTACTAACACGTCTTATCATCACTATGTTCTGTTGAATCCCACCAACAACTATTGGACTCATGTGGGTAAGTTTTCCGTTACATGTAGCCAAATTGTGTGCGTGTGTGGGCCAACTGGCTCAGGGCTAATTAAAACCCAAAACTCTAGTCGGCCAACAGCAGGGCAAACAACAAAACTCTATGAAAAAACTTTTCATTTCGCAGGCGGAGTCGCAGTTTGGATGCCGGAATGGGAACAGGCGAAATATACATATTTACATATCTACGGATACATATACCTACAGCTGCAGATAGACAGAAAGATACTCGTACTCGTACTCGTACTCGTTGTAGGTGTTGACGGTGTCTGGCTGGGACCACGACCACCCGCCCAATGCCATAATTCCAGACATCAATCTCAATTTATATATACTCGTACTGGCAGATACATCTAGTCATATCCGTTAAGGTGAAACGAGTTTCGTTTTCAGTTTCGTTCACGATCTTGGGCGTTTTCACTTATTGAATCAATTTCAATTGAAAGCAATTACAACTGAGAAGCAAAGAGAAGAGGAGAAGCAGTACAAGAAGGAAGGAAAGTGGAACTGGAAGTGACAGTGACAGTGACACATGCTCCTCGTTTGTTTCCGAAGCTAAAAGAAAGTTCTAGGACGCCATAAGCTATACAAAGCAGTCTTTCTGTAGGCCCTTTCTTCTTAGGCCCTGTAGATCTTTCCTTTTGATTTTCCCTTCATTCAGCACCTCCATTTAAATTCCAGATCTCTGAGAGACACCCTTGGAACGAAGAATCCAGATGCTTTGGGTCTGATCTATAGTCAGGCATAGATAGAAGGGGTAAGTCCTGTAACACTCTGAAACAGCGGTGGCAGCACATTGATGCTCGACACCAGACGCACAAGCAAACGAGAATAGTACAAAAACAAAATCCATTTCGTGTGCATGACAAGGTTCATGGCGTCTAGACTCGAGACTCGCTTGGCTTTTTGGAAACCTTTGAGTATCTTAAGAGATTTCGTCAAAGACTCCCCTGACTAAATGTTCTTTGATTATTATTTCTTTTCCTGCCTCTAAAATACGAGGAGACAGAGAGAGAGAAATGTACTCTCCTCCTAGTCAGATATATGTATATAATATAGATACACTCGTGCAAATGTACATATGTGTATGGAGGGCACATTCCCTGGGCACAATGCAAAAAGTATTCAATAGGCTGTGCTCTGCTTCCATTTGTTCGCGTACAAGTATCTCAGTTTCTGTACAAACAATGCCCTCAGACTGCGACGGCGACGGCGACGACGACATAAATTTCGATTTTGCCATTGCAAAAAGTCAGAGGAAGGACGGGTCGGGTCGGTGAGGGATAGTTCTGTGGGCTGTAAAAACTCCGTTGGCGTAACAGAAATAGAATCACACAAGTGACTGGCAGGCAAAAAGAGCAACAGAGAGAGAGAGAGAGAGAGAGAGAGAGAGAGAGAGAGAGAGATGGAGATGGAGAAATGTGTGGGGAATATGGGTGTGGATCGAGTGGAAGCTGCAACCGTTAAGCTACTGTTACACGACGCCTTTTTCCGGTCGGTATATATTTTTTTAGAATTTATATTTTAATATTATGTATTTAATTCCCCGACTTATCTGGTATTCATGAAAGTGATTTGGATTTTCTATAGATTTAGGGATAAAACCGAATAAATGGATACTAAATTTCTTACAATTTTTACTATTTTTAGCCGAGCAGCATCGGTGAAAAACGGGTCGTGCACTCGGCGATTTGGCGTGGAATGGGCGCATAATATTCTGCTGCTGCGACAGATGCAAGGCAGCAGAACGAGTGCAAATAGAAAATAAAGCACAGTTTAACAAGCACTGCGAGTGCAATGAACCGTCGAGGGGCGTGGACTGGGTCGTGCAAATAATTGTCATTTGAATGGAGCCATCAGCCTGGCATTGTTGGGTTACATTACGGATTACACGGTGGCGTTTTTGGGCTACGGGCTTAGAGGGGGGTTCACTCACCTGCTATACGAAGCACGGCCCGATCCGCCGGATCCAGCTGCAGTATGCTGAGCGGCTTGTCCTTAGCCCATTCGCTAAGGGATTCGCGATCCATCATAATATTTGCCGCACTCCCCGTGGACGCATAGATGCGACGCCGCTGGCAAAGCTGCTGCTCGGACTGATGGAGGCGTGGCTGCAGCCGCAGCGTGGGGCACGCCGGCGATGGCGATGATGGCGACGGCGACGGCGATGCCGGTGACTGGCAGTGGGCGGCCCTACCAAGGATGTGCGCACTCGCCTGCGGGGAGTGCGGCGATTGGGGCGTAGAGCGCGAGCGAACGTAGCTGCGGGGGGACGCCGTCTTTGCAGTTTTTACAGTAGCTCTTCTGGGAGCTCCTCTTATGTTGGATTGCACGGCAGTTTTAACCTAACTTAGGCTTAGTTTCAAATTGCACAATTGCCCTGAAAGTTGGAATTTTTACATTTAATTTTCACATTCGCACTCGATTTCTCTTGCTCCCCCCGACCCCCCTCCAGAACACTCTGTGTCTTAAAAATTGCAATAATTACAACAATTTTACACAGAAACCAATTGTCAATTCTACACTCTTTCGACATGAATTCTACACACTGGTAGGCCCAAAAAGTGTTGCATATTTTCAGGCTGCCCTTAAAATATCTTTCAAAATCCACTTTTCTCGTTGATGGGTTTGTGGGGGAGGAGGGTTGCTCGGTGGGTTTTTGTTCCCCTTATCGTGGGGCCTGCTCTCATTTCTCGTTTTATGGGTCAGTGGCAAATTAAGTGGAAAACAACACAGGCAACAATCAACGCTTGCTGATTTTAAAAAAAAAAAAAAAAAAACAGTTTGAGAGTCACAGAGTCCAAGCTGCGTTTGGATGTAAGCAATTGCAACAGCAAAACCAAGTGGAAGAGGAAGCGGAAAAGTCAAAAGAAGCAACCTCAAAGCAAACGCAGATAAGGGCAGCCGCAAGTAAGCGGCTACCTGTGTGCCTATGCGTGTGTGTGTGTGTTTGTGTGTAGAAGTGCATCTGAATGTCAACAAAAACCGCAAAGAGAGGCAATGAGGGAGAGAGAGAGCGACCGGTTTCTTCTGTTGGCAGAAGAGAAAAGGCATGCGCAAAGTTTTTTTATACCGGAAATAAAAAGGAACAAACAGAAACAGAAAAAACCAGAGAGAGAGAGAGAGCGAGAGAGACGCAGCTGTGCAACGGACAAAAGCTGACCAAAAAGCCATAAAAGAAAACAAGAAGAACAAGAATTGTTATTGGCTTTGCCCCGTTATTGCGGCTCTCTCTCTCTCTCTCCCTCTCTCTCTGTGTCAATGTCTTCCTATCATTTTGGCTCTGCCGGCGGCTCAATGGCCAATTATCGCTGCTAAAATGTATTATTATTGGAAGAGTGTATGATTGACGCGTGGGATCGACGACTTTTCGACTTTTATCAGCGCGCAGGCACAAACAGAAATAAAGCATGCTTCACTGGCCGTAACTTTAGATACGATTGCAGATCGATCGTTTATATGGGGGATATTTAAGGAATTATCGACTATGGTTTTTGCAGTCTTTCAGCAGATTCTGCCTTGCAAACACCTGGCCAGAATCCTCATACCCTCTAAATTCCAGAAAAACGCGACTAAAGGCGGGACGTGAGCTGGTAGCTCAATCAGATTATCGCAGGCGCCTGTCAAGCTGACAGACGGACGCCCTACCTATCAAGCAGTGCCACATTCAAAAGCAGTGAAGAAACCGTTACTGCTATGCGTGTGCATGTGCATGTGTGTGTGTGTGCGTGAATCGGTTTGCTTATCAGCAGATAAGTGGGGAGGCAGCATTATTTTACTTTTTGATTGCGCTCATGACTTGATAAGTTTCGGGCGCTTGAAACAACAGTTACGACATGACAGGTCTCTCTCTGTCGCTCTCTGTCGCTCAGTGTGGCTCTCTTTTGCGCCTCATTCCCACTAACGGAACCTGATGCTGATCTAATCGCCTACTACTCCACGTCTTCTTTGCTGATTTACGAGAGGCCTCTCCTTTCCGGCCTGAAGACCAGCAGCGGCAGAGACAGATCCACATTTAGGCTTAATTAAAACATAGCCAAACCGCATAGCACCGCACCGTCTCCGATCGTTTTACTTGCAAATTAGCTGCGCAAATGGAACGAAAATAGCAACAAAAAGAAACAGCAAACAAACAAATGAAAACGAAACGAAACGAGACAGCGATTGCCCTCCAACTAAGCGGCAGAGACGTTAGCACCGCCAGCAGCAGCTGTTGTGACAAGACGGCGCCGGCAATCCGCAATCCAATAAAAGAGACGACGCCTGAAGGCCAAGGACTGAGCTGCCGACAGCCTCCCTGGGGTTGTTGCTGGGTGGGAATGCAACTTGTCTTGAGGCAGGAGGGCCACTAAAGAAATTCCTCTCAAGAGAAGGATGCCTTGCACCAGATTCCGATGACAAGGCAAGAAAAGTCTGAGAATTTCTGAAATCTTTTGATAGACTAAGAAATTATCTTAGAGATAAGAATAGAAATATATCCCTTGGAACCATACTCTTTGTCCAGTTGAAAAGACGCCTATCTTGCCTTAAACACCACGATTCTTTATTATCTTATGCGGAAAAAACACTGTAATAAATGAGTAACCAGCCCTCTTCCGCTGTAATCACTTGTTCCAACTACAAAAGTCCAAATCAATAATTCCCTACACTTCAAAACAGACTCGTATGCGATCATCATCGAATTCGTAAACTATTCATAAACTTTTATTCGAAAATTCCCCTGTTATCAGTAAGTTCAAGAAATACCTCTTCGACAGCATATCTTTATGAGGCATTGCGCCACTCAAAGTCCCATTTCAATTTGAATAAAACTCGAGCGCGGAAACCAACTCAAGATATGGCTGAAACGGGGGCCCTTGAGAGATAAGACCTCCCTCAATTGAATCGGGGGAAATTTTCAGAATTCTTGAATGGAGAAGATCGTCCCTCCGCCGTCTGAGGTGTCTCCAGCACTCGTCGTCATCCACTGGAGAATATGCGAGACACAGTCCGCAACGAAGTCAATTAAGCGACAGTTGAAAAGGCAATAAACAGGCAACAGTCGCAAAACAATAAACGTTGATAAAAAATAGGTTCATGCGAATGGAAGGGAACAAAACAAGTTTGACAACGTCATCGCTTCGAAATAGAAAAAAAAAAAAAGGGAAAAGAAAACCCCGATGGGAGGGCAGGGGCGAACTATGGGAACCAACCTACCAATAAGCTATGGGTATTTGTAAAATATAGAACTAAGCCTGCGGCTACCGCAATGAAATCATATTCGGAATGAATTGCATTGATTGCTCCATTAGATCATTGCCTCCAGGGTCGATTTATGGGGATTATGTCATGGCAAATAGAACTTCGGATCGGTTCGCTTGTTAGACAAAAATTTGCATGTCAAACGAGTAACGAGTAAACGGGTTCAATTGAATTGATACTCGATTGGGGTTGGTCTCTGTCCGTCCTTCTCGAAGGTCCGCGGATCGGATCTGAGCGGCAGCTGTTCCATTAGTTAGTTCACCACTAATTGATAAATGGACAGCTAGACGATTTCCGACTAATTAGGCTCCCCTTCGACCCATTCTTAAAAATTTGTACTGTGGGCGTTGCTTGCTGAACAGCGGAACTTTAATTACCGGCCCGGCTCCAAAGGGGAAAGATCAGAGGAGCTGGGAGTTTCTGTCTGATGTAGTTTGATTGTTTGATGGTGTGTGGAAAGCGAGTTGTTGATTGTATTGTGTCTCGGTTATCAGAGATGCCACACACGAGATAGTGTCCCCCGGTCGCGTCGACATGCTTTCGGGGTCGGCGATGCTTCGGCTGGTGCAACCAGATAACTGGGAAACCATCTGCCAGGCCAGCCCAGTGTGAGAACATTAGCTAATGGAGCGCAACTAAACGACTTTGATGGCGCATCAAGTGAAGTGCAGACACCCTGTATACAATCCCAAAAACTTTGTCCCAAAACTAATTCAACTCTAATGTAAGCGGACACGCCTCCATTTCGCATGCAAAAAGCGCAGTCTTGGAGCCACTTGAACTCCAGCGACCGCGTCACACCCCATAGCGACAGAGAGAGACGGAACACATTAAGATTACTGTTCTGGCTCTCAACCTCAATGGAGTTCTCTGACTGCCAAGTGCATGTCGCTCCCAATAGAAGGAAACACTACAAAAACGTAAAACTTGTCAGACAGCGAGAAATAATAAAAAAAAAAAAAAACTAGTAGGAACGATAGAGGAGAGTGTCTCGACTGAGGGATACCCCCGATACACCAGGTGTATTTTACTTCTGTGTGCAACAACAGTAGGCAGTCGAAAATATCAGACCTAATGGAGTGACCCAAAATACCCGATAAGTACAGGGTACAGCCACGCAGCAAGAAGAAGATCCCAAACGCTTGAGTGCATTTTCCAGGCCGACAAGCAGGCAACAACCACAACAACAACCCCTTCGAATGATTCTGGCCGAGAACTAGAAAATGTTTGATTACGTTAGACGTATTTTCCTTTGAGGGAAATTCAAATGTTCCATTTGACGGTACTGCCGCCAAATGGCTGCGTTTTGGGGGTTGGATTCTACCCCTCCACAGATGGTTAAAACGAAATTGTAAACAGAGATGCGACCGGCAAAGGAAGATGACATAGAGAGAGAGACAGAACTCATGTCTGTGAGAGCGCAACTAAGCCCGCTCTCACTCTCTCAGCCTTTTTACCTGTGGTCAGTGTCAGGGCTGGGGGCGCACGCACGCACGTTTTTAATAGGTGTCCGTGTATGAGTAATACCCTGCTGGATTGAATGAATGACAGACAGAGCAGGAGGTGGAAAGCAACGGCACATGGGATGTTAATGTCGTCACCCACCACTTGAAAAATGTTGACCAACACCCCCCCGTCAGCCCCGTTATACATATATCGATTTTTTTCAAGCGCCGAAAGATAAAACTCAAGCATTTGCTAATTAGAACAAGTCTTTGTACAGCGACTAAGCATTTAAGATAAAACACAAGGCCAAATATGGATGGAGAACCAGTAGGAGGAGGAAGAGAGAGTCAGAGAACGGAACAGATAAAGAGATCGCTCTCCGCGGTTGTTCTTCTCTGATTAGCAGCAAAATGCGTCAGCGGGACACATCATTCTCTCAGTTTTATAAACAAATTATTTAATTTGTTTACCCGCCTGTTCCACACAAAATTTCACTCGCAGAATGTACGATGAAAGGGACAGGGGAGGTTGAGGGGGTGGGGGTGGGGGTGGGGATCTATGGGAACAAATGAGCCTATCTGTTTGACCGGTTCACACATCACAGCATTGCACTTTTGTGTTGAATTTGCCGATGTTTGCTAAATTCCTTCTCAACTTCTTCTTTTTGCCACTCATTTGCACTGTCACCGCGTTTTCTTACACAATTTCTTCTTATTTTACACATTTTGCCCTCGTTCGTGACTCATAAAAAGGAGCAGCAGCTCGAAAAGGGCAAACCAGAAGTGCAGTGCGAGAGAGCACGAGAGCGCATGTCAGGTTTCCGCTGACAGAAGGCAGAAGGAGAGAAACCCAACGAGGAGAGAGAGCAAAAACCAGCCTGGCCTGATGGTAGGGGATAGGGCCTGGGAAAAGGACGCAGAGGAGGGTTGGGTAAGTGCAGCAAACGTTTTTCCTCTGCTGCTTCTTCTGCTTCTCTCTTTTTGTTGTTTTCCGTCCACTAGTTTCCTCCTCTACTATGTTAATTTTCACAATTCACTGTTATGTGTGTACATATAAGCATGTATTTTCCACAATTTCGCTTTTGGTCGCTTTTCATTTGTTATTGCACTTTACTATGTTTCTTTCATCACGCAAACGCTTATAGCAATAATTTATGGCAATTTATTTTGTGCCTGCTTTCATATTCAGTTTGAATGAACTGCACTTTTTTCGCGGTTCTCTTTGGTTTACACACTATACATTATTCGCATGGTTGTTGCTGTTGGACCTCTTGCAAACCGTTACACTTGTGCAATTTACCAAAAGAACAAGCAGCAGCAACAACAAACAACGGGAGCAAGAGCGGCACCCCGATTTAATGACCCGTCTACACTCACACCAACACGACACGGAGTCACACACACTAACCACTAACTAACACCAACTCAGGCTGCAAGTGCAACGGGCGCAACGACAACAATATTCACGTGCTCAAGAGGCCAAAAATGATTTCGTCCGGCTCGGCTCGATACGTTGTGTCGGCGATAGCGAACAAAAACAAACAAACGGATCGTACTTCGTGTACGAGTGGTTTTTGGGTTTCGTTTTATTTGTACACAATTAATTGGGCTGGGATCGTATTGGCGGGACCACTGTAAAGAGAGTTTGAAGCTAAAACCATAAATTATGCCAAAAACATAGCAACACCCCATAACTAGTCATCTGATTAAACTCTTATCTATTATATTTGCCATTTTGGGTCTACGGCCGTTCTTCAAATCGCGCGCCCCGAAATGCCTGAGGAAAAAAGGTATGGACAACAGGCAAAACGGCCCAGAAAACGCAAGGCTTGCAAGGTAAAATCAACCCCTTTGCCCAATATATCTTGAAGAGAAAATCGGCTTTTTCGTCGAGGTGAGGTTTCTATGAACCTAGCAATGTGCCTTGGCTGTTTTTGCCTGTTGTCCATACCCCTGTCAATGGTCCATTTGAAATTACGCTCTCCCGACTCATTTTTTCGTCGTAAGAGAGGAGCAGGAGCGAGCAGCAGTGTTACCGTCCGACAGTCAGAAATATACCGTAAATATACCGATGAAAAAAAAGAACTTAGCCCACTTAACCCCCTTCATTTAATTAGGTGAACACCTTGAGGGAAACGGCGACAAATAGAACTGGTTGTAAATTATTCTTGTAGATTCATCCTATCCCTCCCTACTATATCTTTCTCCTGAACTACGCTACAATTCTTCAAGAATCATAATTTTCGTGGAGGGTATTCAAGTGTTATGTAATGTAAAGTCATTGTTGCTGGTCAACAGGTATCCGCTAAGAGTATGGACATCTTTATACCCTATTTCATTTAACTACCATAAACATTTTTTTTTCTAAACTGATTTGAAACATAGCTAATGACTTTGTCTCAGATTGGCTTATTTTAGACATATTTAGGCATATGATTAGTGTGCCTTGCCTCTGTGTACCTATCTATATGTGTGTTCACATATGTTTATTATTTTAATATATTTTATTTTATTATTTTAATATTATCTTTTAGCTATCTCTTAGCCACGTCACTTTTGTCCCTACCTAGGTGGCGAACAAAAAATAGGACCTCCTGGCGAGATGCGTCAAGCTCGTTGGATGGTACGAGCAAATAACACCTTCAAAATTTCAATTTTAAGATCTCTCTCATTGTTCATAGTATCTACCTATGTATGTGAAGCCATGGCTGGAAAGTTCCTCGGCTGTAAAAGCACCGTATCAGGATTTAAGCTTTTTAAAATTGTTCGGAGCAGAACCCAGCCGATTAGCTGCTTGCCAAAGCATGCCCTCAGCCGCTTATTTTGTTTGTTACTTATGTCTATGTCACTCATTTGTTCGTTAAAGCTTTGCGCTTGCTTGCCCTGCTAAACGCTCTCTGCCAGCTCGCTCTTCGCTATATTGCAAGCAATTAGTTGAAGAGACAGTTCAGGGGATTATGGCATAAAACCCTAAAAGGTTCATGATCAGCATAATTAGACCTACATATGGGTAGACGGATAGGCCTAAAAGTACGGGGAGGTCTAGATGGAGCCAAGTCAATCTGACCCAAGAGAGTTTGGGAGTCAACAGTCCCGAGAAGGAGCTTGTGCAATGACGGCAGGTCAATAAGATTTAGCATAGACCGGTAGGCTGGCAAGATTCTACCCGAGTCCCAGTTAAAGTTCCGAAGGGCAAAAATTAAAAATTGCTTTTGCACGGATTCAATAACAGCCTGCTGCTCTTTATACTGCGGGCTCCACACATAGAACAATACTCCAATATAGGACGTACTAACGAGATGTACAGTTTTTTCGTAACGTACGGGTCGTCAAACTCCTTGGACCAACGCTGGATGAACGCTAAAACACCCTTAGGGCTCGCGCACACTATAGCTGAAAGCGGAGCTGAAATCGGAGCTGATAGCTGATTTATAAGCTCTGAAAAAACAAACACACTGCACCGGTGCAAGTGCGCACATTGCAGACTGAGCTGAGCTGAAAGCTGAAAAAGCTCGCTGAAATCAGCTCAGCTTAGTTTGATCGATCAAGCATGTTTGTTTTTTCAGCAAGCTGATTGCTGATTTTGTTCAAGTGTATTGGTTCATAAGTGATCGCGCACACTGTAGCTGAAATCGGAGCTGAAAGCGGAGCTGATAGCTGATTTATAAGCTCTGAAAAAACAAACACACTGCACCGGTGCAAGTGCGCACATTGCAGACTGAGCTGAGCTGAAAGCTGAAAAAGCTCGCTGAAATCAGCTCAGCTTAGTTTGATCGATCAAGCATGTTTGTTTTTTCAGCAAGCTGATTGCTGATGTTGTTCAAGTGTATTGGTTCATAAGTGATCGTAAATGGGCTGCGAAACATTGTTAAGCGAAATTATGGTTAACCCAGCGCTGGGGAATAAGCGGGATTATTAAAAATATTTGAATAATAGTTTTATTTCTATAATTTCTGGAAGGCGATAAATTGGGCAAAAAAGTTGTATTATTTACCATTTTCATATGTCAATAATAAATATAATATACTATGTCCCCAAGTACAGTAAACGCTAGAAAAACATCACAATGTTTATTATTATACAACATAATGAATAATTGAGAAATTTAATAATAATTCGTAAAATAAAAGTAATACGAATACAATACATAACGGAAATGTGGTTGAAATACACGGAATAAAAAAAAAACGAAGAAAACTTCCGTCTGGCTACTGTACGTGCTGTGAAGTAATTAATTAACAATATAATAATAATAATTATAATGATAACTTTTGATGCCACTTGAGGAGACAAAGGGAGGCAATGGCTTTCAGCTTTCAGCAATCAGATCAGCCGACAATGTACGCACCTGCAAGCTGATTCTGCCTGGAAAAAGCTCTCAGATCAAGTGAGCTTTCAGCTCCAATTTCAGCGCCGATTTCAGCTCCGCTTTCAGCTATAGTGTGCGCGAGCCCTTAGTTTAGAGGAAAGATGTTGTTTAACATCCTCCGTTGTAGCCTCAGGAATAAGACGAGAAACAAATATTGCTTTCCGAGGGACCACGAAAAGCAGACTGGGCAAAAAACAATAACAAATTGCCTGCACGAGTCCGATGCGTTACGTTGCGTATATTGAATTTATATGTATTAAACACGTGTTTACAAACAAAACACTGGTGATTAACACAAAGTAGAATCAAATTAAAGAGATGCGATGATATATCAAAACAAAGTCAGAACAATGTTGTATGATATTTAGGCAAAGGGCGGAGAATGCATGAGCAAGAAAAAAACACAACAGGCTTAAGCAAGAGCTAGAAGCGAATTTGAGCGGTTCGTTTTATTTGTTTTTATCGCGAAAAGTGTAATGATTAAAAATAAGTGCAATATCTGAGAGTAAACAACAGTGATAAAGAGTGAAATGGGCGAAAGTTATATGGCGTCGCGCATTCCCTGCTTTTATAATCTCGCGACCAAGGCTTCCATTGCCATTACATGCTGTAACTGGCGGTTACCGCCGATCTATCAATAGATAATATTGAAAAGACTTACATAGATCAATCAATAGATAATATTGATATCAAGCACAATGAAGATACATATTTTCCAGATGAATCCGGCTTTGAATCTCTGGAAAAGAAATTCAAAGCCCTAAATAAGGAAAATATTTCCCAAAAAAAGGAAATTAAAAATTTGCATGCAAAATTGCACGCATTCACTATCCAAAATGAAAAATATGTACAAAAAATAAACGATCTAGAGAAAGAAATTTCTCAACTTAAATCAACGAGCCCGAACAGGGCTCATGAAGAAAAACAATGTAGTGCTTCGCTGCCGCTCCAAGTATTTGAGCCTGGCTTTCAAGGCGAACATATTGAAAAGTTGAAGAAACTTGTACAAAAAATGGATGAGAGTCACAGAAATTGTGCACTAATTTTTGATGAAATGATCATCCAACCAGAAATATGTTATCTTGCCAATGTTGACCGAGCAATTGGTTACGTAGACCTGGGTCTGTGTGCCATTACGTACATAAAAATAACTTCTTGAAACACGATCTAATTACACCAGTCGGAAAAGCGACATGGAAAGTTATCGAAGTTTTATGAAGTCGATTCATTAAATTCTTTTCGTTTGGCACCTAAGCTTACAGAACAGCACATCAATCCGAAAGGATTTGATTACATGAAAACCAATTTGGCGGTCAACATATTTTCAAGCACGGTCAGCACAGGCATTCAAATGTTTGCTGATGTTGTTAAAAGCATGTTTTTAAAAAGTATCAACGATGGTTTCGATGTATTGAACAATACATACTGCCATGCCAATAAAACGTTCACCAATCGCTTGGATGAATTCGTAAGTTATTTGGCAAAGATTAAATTCAGCCCCCATAAAATAACCGAATCAGATTCCCAAGCCAGTTGCCTGAAAAGGCTGATTGAAACTTGCAAAAGAATCAATTTTGTAAAATGTATTATTCTAAAAGTACAAACACAATAAAGCACTTTTCACAGTTTTGTTCGATCAGTCGAACACATCACAAGATGACAATACTCCAGGCGAGACGCGATTGGGAGCATTATTTGGTTTTCAGGTTTTCAGAGAAGTCGGTCGTCAGCTCTAGATTTTTGTTTTGTTTTTGTGCGGAAATGTCGGAGCTCTCGAAACTGGAGACACTCTCCAACAAGGACCTCCTGGCCATGCGCAAGGAGCACGGCCTGCCCTCCGTCGGGGTGGCCGACAGCACTTGTGCCTGCATCATCCCCGCCGAGGGTTTATTTAATCGATGTTTAAATTAGCTTTTAAATAATTTAGTTTTAAACAATTTAAACCGACTAATAGAATCAAAAGCCATGCCCCCGAGAAGATTCGTTGCGGAGGTTCAATTACGCTCCGAGAAGTGTGGTTGCGGAGGTTCGATTACGCTCCAAAGAGTGTGGTTGCGGAGGTTCAATTACGCTCCAAGAAGTGTGGTTGCGGAGGTTCGATTACGCTCCAAAAAGTGTGGTTGCGGAGGTTCGATTACGCTCCAAGAAGTGTGGTTGTGGAGGTTCGATTACGCTCCAAAAAGTGTGGTTGCGGAGGTTCAATTACGCTCCAAAAAGTGTGGTTGCGGAGGTTCAATAACTCTCCAAGAAGTGTGGTTGCGGAGGTTCTGGGGTGCCATGGTGCGCACGGTGCTGACTCCCTGCGCACTAGGTTTAGAAGAGTAGATGTTTACAGTTCAAAAAATAAAAATAAAGCCGCGTGGCTTCGACTGTGCTCGCCTTTTTATAGCAATTGGCAGCGCCGCCATTTGCGAAAATGACTTCGAAGCAGCGCAGTCGCGCCGCCGCTGGTCTGCCTTGCAAGAGCGAGAGAGATATATCGGCTGTCGCTGCATGTGTGAGATTTTGTATGCGCTTGCTTCTGAGTACAACAAAAATACGTCAGCCGACAGCGCAGCCGCAGCTGGTGTCTCTCTGTCTCTCTCTCTCTGCTTTTGCAAGATAGCAGACAAGGGTGGGTTTTGTGTTATATATTTATTGTATACTTACAGTGCCGCTCAACTGAATAGGTTCAACAATTTTCCAAAGTCAGACCGCTATATCTTTTTAACCAACTTACCGATTTATATGAAACAATTGTTTGTGCATAGATTGATTCATTGTTAATAAAGCAAGGAAGTTTGTGGTTTCCAGGACACGTTTTTAAAGCTATTTATTAATTTTTTCAAAAACATTACAAACGAGGGGGAACGTTGTGAGTTGTGAGATAATATTAAGCGACGCGACAAAGAGTGCGTGCAAGAGAGACAGAAAATCAGTCTGAGCGTGACGTCGGGCGTTGCGTAGCCACTGCAAATTGATGTGTTCCTTTTGGCTATAAAAATGATCCGATCTAATCCAGATTCAGCAACCGGATAGATATGGTCATTCTCTATGATTGTGCGTTTTTAGTTTTCTCGAATCTGCACTATTGTGGATGCAACAGATTTTCGTTCTTTGTGGGGGCGGAAGGGGGTGGGGCAAAATTCTGAGATATATGTTTTATAGTGAGATCTAACAGGAGTACGGATACCAAATTTGGTTACTCTAGCGTTAATGGTCTCTGAGATTTGTGGATACCCCCAGATTTTCGTTCTTTGCGGGGCGGAAGGGGGTGTGGCGAAATTTTGAAACAAACTCGTCAAGGTCCGATATCTCAGGAGTGTGGATACCAAATTTGGTTGCTCTAGCTTTTATAGTCTCTGAGATCTAGGCGCTAATGTTTTACGCTAATCAAATCCGGCTATGCTACGTGTGTTAGAGAGAGACAGGGCGAGAAAAAATGAAATTATTTTCTTGATGCTGGCTTTAATAATGATACGATCCAATTCAGATCTGAAAGATATGGTAATTTTCTACGATTCTGCGTTTTTGGTTTTCTCGTATCTTTAAAATTGTGGATGCCACAGATTTACGTCCTTTGTGGGGGCGGAAGTGGGCGGGGCGAAGTTTTGAAATATTCTTGTAGCAGTGACATATCACAGAAGTCTGAATCCAAAACATCGTTGCTCTAGCTCTTATAGTCTTTGAGCACTAGGCGCTAATAGGGTCGGACAGACGGACGGACGGACGGACAGACAGACAGACATGGCTCAATCGACTCGGCTATTGATGCTGATCAAGAATATATATACTTTTTGGGGTCGGAAACGATTCCTTCTGGACGTTACACACACCCACTTTTACCACAAATCTAATATCACACATAGCTCATTTTAAAACATATTTTAGCCACCCAAAATATGGAATCAAGGGGTCATCTGCCTTGCAGACATTTCTTTAAATCTAATAGAATTTTGTATTCCTAAGTGCCTGAATGGACATCGTCATCAGCCCTATGATGGCAGGATAGGATGCTGCACCGAAGCAGGAGATCCAGCGTCAGCTGGAGGCAACGGCCTTCGCAAGGCTTCGAATATATTATTTTCTTCCAAAAAGAATGAAGAATTCATTTCGAAATCTTAGTTAAATATATTTTTATTGAACAGAAATGAAGAGTGTATATGCTTTGTTTGTTTTCCTTAATTAAACGCAAATTAAAAACTCGCTTTTTATTTTATTGGCCAATGTCTCGAAACGAAATAAAATTTGAATAAAGTCGCAAAAACTTGCTAAAAATAATTGTAATTTTTTTCGTATAAAACATACATATATATTATACATATGTATATATAATTGTGTTTGGTAATTAACTTAATTGCATTTGTTGTTTTTTGTTTTGCTTTGAATGGTATTCTGTATCGAGTCGAAGCGCTTAAGAACTAATTGTTAGACTCCTGAAGATTTGTATCGAAAAAGATCCTAAATTGCATTGCTATTGAATTTGCATTTCAACTGAATCAGGTTTGGTTTTTGTTCATCTCTGGTTTTTTTTTTTTAAATAATATAATATAATATGTATTTTATGTATATTTAAAGTCACATTTAGAACTTGTTTGATTTGTATTCATTGAACTTGATTACTTGCTGTTTTCGTTTTTTTTTTTTCCTAATAACAATTAAAAAGATCACCAAAGTTACAGATTTCCCATATTTACGTTGCTCAATTAACTTCTTTATTTTATTTTTGCCGATGTATGTATTGTATTTTGTTTATTCAGCTTAGATTACAACTAATATTATGTATTTTATTTATTGATTAGTTACCCGGCATTTTGGTTGATTTTTAAAGTAATTTTTGAGGGATGTTGTCAGATGATGATCTCATTTATCGAAGATTGGTTACGCGTATATAAATAAATATATATATATATATATATTTATGTATGTATGTAAGTATGGATTATGTATGTACGATTTTTTCTAGTCGAATTTCAGCTAATGTTTATTATCTCTGATTCATTGAGAGTGTGTGCGTGCGTGCGTGTGTGTTATGGTGTGGGTGGACTGAGGACTGATTGGAAGAGTATAGAGTACACACACACACATATAAGATACATTATTTAGAGATATATAATTGCTTGGTGTTTTTAGTCCTTATCATTTCTGGATTTCTCTGGCTAATTGGTAATTGTGGCAAATTGATTTTGTCTTGTATTGTATGTTAGACTTGCTATATACTTTTATTTCCTTTAGGAAGAGTTGTGCAAATTGCTGTTCTAGCTTCGATTTTGTTCTGATTTTATCCCTATATATATGTATGTATATATATATATATATATATATATATATATATATATATATATATATATGTATTCATGTTGTATATAATTGTAGACATCTATAAACGGCACATTTATAAGTAATATATGTAGAAACAATACGATCGATCCGATCCTATACCCATCTATGTAGATATTCCATCCCATTAATATGCGTGTCGTTTGTTTTTAGTATAAAGCTCAATTAAATTTTGACAGATTAGATGGTAATTTAAATTGTCTTTCTGTATTTTCTCCCCGACTTATGCGTAGAACTTAAGATATAGGACGTTCCACACTGTTCTTCTAAGTCTGTTTCCTATTATTCTTCAACCTCTCTCCTCTCTTCTTCTATCTTCGATAGCTGCCACACTGAAGAAACCGTTAAATTGTTGTATGTGTGTGTGTGTATTGCTTGAAAAGGGAAGTCCGTAGTGTACACTAGGATCTGATCATCTACATTTAAATGTCGTAAAAGATACACCTAAAACTACGTAGATACAAGTATGTTGGGACTTGTCCCTTGTCTGGATAGTTATTGGCCGTTTTCTTGCGTGGTATGAGGGGCGGTCTCTGGTCTCCATAAATGTTCCGTTAAGCAATTAGTTAAAGGTTTTGGACTTGCTAATCAATCAATTCTGTCTCTCGGTGAAAGTAAATTATTGCTGAATTTAAGGATCAGATCATTATAGAACTACGAGATGCATTCATTGTCATTGTCGGGCACACTTTCACTCTTCAGCTTCTGCTTCTGTTTTTGCTTAAACCTAGACAAGAAAATCGTAAATGTATGAACCTCGATCCCTTCTTTTTGCATTGTGTTCGTTTATGTTTTGCTTAAAAATAGGATTGGATTCCGCTTGGGCATGATGGGTAATAAACACTCTACTTTAAGTAAACATTTAGAAATAAATTTAAAATTTTAATCCCTTGTGTTGAAACGTGACTACAAAGAACAAATAGAAACGGCGGTCAAATTACAATTGAATTAAAAGAAATCAGATCAGATCAGAAATGTGATTTTGCTCTGAAGATTACAGACTAATTTGTAAGAGTTTTATAAATGTATATATGCAAATTAATGTATATAATATATATATATGTATCTTTTGAATTTTACAATTCTCACATCATTTATGCGACTGGCAAAACTAAGCCTAATTTGATGATTGTGTTGGGGTTTGCGTGGGTTGTACTCGTACATAGCATACATACATAAGTATAAGTATAAGTATAAATAAGGTGCTGGTGCAGGAGGGACGGCGAGAGATGGCTCTCCTCCTGCATAGCATTTTAATGAAAAATCATTATAATGTTAACTTGAACTGTGTCGTCGATATAGAATATGTATTATTCATCTTTCCATATTTCATTTTTCTCTTGTCGTTTGTTTGTTGTGTTTTGTTTCTTTTTTTGTATTTAATTAATGGCAAATTAAAACTACTTTGTAAAATATTGAAATGTTGTTGCCACCCACACAGTGCAGTGGGAAGGAGTTGGTTTCCTTGCTCTATATTACCCGTACACCACTTGGCTAAAGTTAATTTTTAATACGAAATTACATTGATGCTCTCGCCCCAGCGACGCGAGGAAATAACAAATAATGGTTTTGCTTTAAAAAAAATTTAAAATATTAAATACAATTAAATATCGTTAAGTTAAGCTTACGGGTTAAGGTACATAAATAAAGGGTGGATTGGACATTTGAGTGATATGCCTGTGGGACTCAGAGTTCGTGTGTGTTTTACGGGCGTTGGCGGTATGGGAGTGTCTCGCTGAGCATAAAAAAAGATTAACTAAAGACTAACACAAAATATCAGCATATTATTTGCACTTTTGAACAAATTATATATATACACATATATGTATGTATAATTGATGTATCGTATGTATGTATATGCTTAAGTATTTCCGGTATCGCATTCGTATTGGTTGGTTATTTCCCCGATTCTTTAAAAAAATTATAATTAGTACAGTGTATTTGTTGATGGTCATAAATCTATGTAAATATTAATAGCAATTGTTTATACCATACGTTTTGTCCCTTGTAGAAATTGGATTTATCGTTATGCCGCTCTCTCTCTCTCTCTCTCTCTCTCTCTCTCTCTCTCTCTCCATATATATATATATATATATATATATATATCATATCCGTCCGGTCCGTCTTCTTTCCTTTGTTTTTTTGGTAGAGCCAAATCTTACAAACTATTAAATGTTTTCAGTTTAATCTGCACTTTAGTTATTGAAGTATTTTATTCATTTTCGTTTCGTATTTTCTATGTTGTGTTTCAGCGCTTTAATGCCTTTGTCGAGTCGAGTGCCCCACTTATTGGTGTTTAGTTTTCCCTTAAATGTTCATCTTTATCTTTATTTTCATTTTGGTGGTGGTCTTCGTTCACAGTACAGAGAATCAGAGTTTTAATTTGTTGTTGTGTGGTGTGGTGTGGTGTTTTATTGCGGTTTTTGTGTGTTGTATGTTGTGTGAGTCGTCGATCAGCAAACATATTCAATTGTTTTTTGTGTGCTTTGTTTTTCATTCGTTTTTGTATACTAAAAACCTTTGGTCGTATGCGTTCATTCATTCTTATTCAAATGTTCATTCCATCCGTTCCATCCCCCCCTTTTGTCTTCAATTCGTTATTTGTAAAAATATATTATACAATTTATTGTATTTTTAATTGGTTTCCCCCCCACATTTACAAAAGTTGTGTCTCTCTCTCGTGGTGTTCTTGTAGTAAGTTTGATGATAGATAATTAATGCTGCTGCTTGGCTTTTGGTGTTGCGTTCGTAGTTTTGTTCCCTTTAAGTTTAGTTTTTGTTAAAATGGTTTTCCATTTTTTTTTTTAGCCTTTCGCCTTTTCGCTTTGTTTGCTATGCTTCTGTTGAGAATTTTCACATTTTGTTGTGCATTAACATTCGATTTCCTTCCCGATCCCCTATTCCCTATGTCTATAATCAATTCTTCACGGTGTCGTGTCTCGATTTTCACGTTTTTGTAGTCCTCCTTGAGTCGATCTCTGTGTGTGTGTGTTTGAGTGTTTGCTGTGGGTTTTTGTTGTGTCGTTTTGCCCTAAAACTAATGCATGCAAGATATTCCTTATATACTCCTTAAACTTTCTCACTTTCTAAACTTAAACGTAAAACTTTCTCTTTGCTTGGCTTTTCTGATTTGAGGAGGGATTTGGGAGGCTTACTGGGGAGGTGGGGAGGTACTCTATCTCCATCTCTCTTTGCTTATTCGAATTGAATTTCGAAGTTGATTTTTAATTTTTGATTTTTGTTGTGGTTTTCTTGGGGTTACTTTGTTGGGGTTTGTGGTTTGGTAATTTGGCTACTTTTTAGGCAAAGTACATGACCTTCTTCGTGTCTGCATGGACCGTGATGGCTCTGGCCATGGCTCCCGGTGTCCGATCCTCTGAGCATCCGCTCTGGTGTGAGCCCTCGCCGGAGTCGTGCTCCTTCTCCACCAGATGATACCTGATGGCATAGGTAGGGGGAAGAGAATAGAGAATTAGCCACACGCTATAGGGGATTTTCATCTCACCTTGCACGAAAAGCCACCAAGTGGGCATAGTAGGCTGGAGCTGGTATACTGACGGAGCGCGTGCACCTCACATAGGTGTGGCACAGCTGATACGTGAGGCACTGAAGCTCGTCGGAGTCAAAGTGATTGTCATCCCAGAGCACGTGATAGTGCGAGGGACGGCTGGTGCCTTGAATGCCCTGATGACTGCACAGATAGAAATCAAATTCGGTTGGATGCGTGATGCCCACATCGACGGTGGTGCCGGCCGGTATATTGCCAGACTTGCCGCTCTGCTCCTTCTTCTCGGCGCAGAAGAGTCGCGTATGATGGCGCTTCTGGACAACGATGAATGTGATGCCTGGCCTGTATTCGGGCTCTAGCTTGATGCACGCCTCCCTTATGGCGGTCAACTCGTGCTGCAGCACATGCGGGAACTGTCCCTCGGAGACGCCGTCCCGGTACAGGATGATTCGGTGGGGCTTGTAGCCACCCGTCGACTTGTAGAACATAATCAGTAGCTCGCGCACCATGCTGCTCAGCTCCTGGATGATCTCCTGGCGGTGTTGCTGTACTCGCACAGTGGCCGCATATCGTGACGGATGGGCGTCCATTGAACCAACAACAGCGGCAATCGATGGCTTCTTGTTATCGCCGGCTGGTGGGTGTGTGACGTCAGCTCCCAGGAAGATAACGGGCTCGTTAAAGACCTTGGGCCGGATGGAGGGCACCAGAATCGAATTGATGCCGCCCAGCTTGACGTTTATCTTCAGACACAGATTGGACAGCGTCTGGGGCGATGTCTTGTTCACGTTCTTCGCCTGCACACACTGGGTGGCCATGCCCAAGACGGTGTCGCCCACGCGCTTGACCTCCGCATAGACCGGGGTCTTGCCGGGCAGCACAACAACGACGAGCTGCAGCCCCGGGAAGGTGATTTTCAGGTATCGGAACATCGGCTCCACTTGATCCGGCCCCGTAGCATATTTGCAGAAGCAGGGCTGGCCTATTATCGGCATACCGGCGTCGTTTGAGATCTTCTGCAGCTGCTGGGTGAAGTTCCTCAAGGCATCCTCGCGCACTGTTCGCTGCGGGGCAAAGCAGGCAATGGCCCAGATCCTGATCTCCACGCCCGTGAAGAACTGCTTGCCGCGCATGTCCCAGACACCTTGGTTGGGCGAGGCAAGGCTCACCTTATTCTGGGGCGGAAACAACTGCTGCCCGGTGATGCCAGTGGACACACGTCCCCCATACTGAAGCTTGGGCGGCGGTAGCACTCGTCCCCTCACCTCCATCATCGAATTGGAGATGGCCAGACCGAACTCCTGGACATACGAGTCGTTGTTAAAGTCCGCACGCTTCACCAGATTGTTGATCTCACGCTCGCGATCCGGTGCCGAGCGTGCAGTGGCCTTGATCATCGTCGATGTCTGCATATCGGTGAGCTTTTTGATGCATCGCTGGCCAGCCACAATGTTGCACACCTCGAGCGGCAGATAGGTGTGCTTGTGCTCCTGTCCCACCTGCAGGCACGGCAGATGGGGGTAGCGCAACTTCATTCGATACTTGTCCAGGAAATACTTGGCCACAGTGCACTCCACAGTTTGACCATTCTCCAACTGCAGTGGGAATCTGTCGAAGAGAAAGAACCAGAAGCGTAAGATACTGTCCGCAGTCTGCAGTCTGCATTCCCTGATTTCGTTTTAACTCACGATTGCATTTGAGCCGGTCGGCGGGTTACATTGCAGACACGATACTTGCGCCGCATCTGGCCACAGTGCGTGATCTCAATCTTGAGTCCCTTGATCTCCTTGGTGAACTTGACCCGCTGCGAGTCTGTGAGCGGCTTGCGCTGCTCCATGATGTCGCGTATATCCAGCACCTCGCACATAAAGTCAATCACGGGTTGAGCCTTGTAGAAAGCAGTGGCCGAGACTGAAAAGGGGAAGAACCGCAGAGATTAGCAAGAAAAGAGAGAGAGGGAGAAAGCGGGGGACCGCGACGTACCATCAATGTTCAGCATCATTTTCCATTGCGAGGGCCTCACGCTTTGATGGAAACCGAACCAGACCTCACGTCCACCACCCAGAGGATGATAGTAGCCATCCGGCGAGCTGAAAAAGCTCCGTCCGACTGGCGTATAGGTCATGCTCGGCAGATGACGCATGACCACGTCCAGGGCAAGGATGGCGTCGTAGGGTATTTGACGCGTGCGACCCTCCAGAGCCTCCTCCAGGTTGAATAACGAGACCTGGGCCTGCCACTTGATCGTCACGCGAAAGATGCGGTCCTTGCCCTCGCCGGGCAGTGTCACCTCCAGCTCGAGGCGCTCGTTACCGATCGGCAGAGGATCGCGGGTGTACAGATTGTTGCGTCCGTCGAATACCGGTTTCAGAACGCCAAAGATCTTGCTGTAGGCCTGCACCATGGTCTCGATAATCTCGCGATTCACCTTGCGCGGACACTTGTCCGGCTGTATGTTGATATCGTAATGATGCACATAGCCGCGAGGCATCGTCACCTGAAAGTGATTGGCTCGAAGTACGATCGGCCTGCCCTCGCGTCCCAGATTGGGGCGACGCGGACATGTGAAGACGGGCATATCCGGATTGGTGGTCGGAGTAGCGGTGGCAATCGCAGCAGTCACAGTCCCGGTTGTGGTTCCCAGGGTGGACGCCACCTGGGAGGCTGCTGATGAGGCCGTCGCACCCACAGTGGCGCCCCCAGCTGCCACATTCTGGGCACTTGGGCTGGTTACAGCGGTGGGATTGACCGAAGAACCCGGCGCTGGTGGTGCTGCAAGGCCAATTTCGTGTTACATTCATCTCTCACATTGATTTCGAATAGTATACAGGTACAGAAACGGAACAAAATTCGAGAAAACAAAACAAAACTAGCCACTAACTAACGTCAGCGTGTAAAAGACAGTTTTCACATGCATAGGATAATGGAATCTCAGAAATATTGGTAAACTTTTTATTTTGTGCAACACTGAAGTGTGGCAAGTGTGACATCATCATAACCGTTGCTAACGATGATTTTATTATTATCAGTTTCATATAAAAATCAACTAGTTAAAAGGAGACGCAACTAGTGTTACAAGTGCACTGCTTGCCAGACTGCTCGCGACTGCTTATATACCGTTTAATTCCAAGGAGATTCTCCATCGAACAGTGAAACCAGCATAAAATGTAAACAAAGCAACAACAAAGCATGCCCCGGAAATAAAACTTAAGTGGTGGGGTTTTTTTTTAATCTCAGTGTAGGGTTGTGTTGTACTTTAAGTGCACTTTCCATATCCATACAAAAAGTATACATTTACACGTAACGGAAAAAAAACAACGGAAAATAACAACTTTGTTATTCGTTAGTAACATTGCTATACAAAATTAATTTTGTGTTGGGCTTTAAGGGTTAGGTTAGTAGTGTTGTAGAATCGTTTAAAGAACATCAACTAAAGAACACATAAACACAAACAGTTTGTAGCTTTCGAATTAATCAAATTGTATAACACTTTTAGTAATTAGTAAATTTTAGTTGGTAATTTTTGTTGGAGAGAAATTTACATGTGAGCGTTTCGAAGCTAGTCTGCGCCTGAGAGGGACTCTGAGCCCGCGTGGGCGAGGGGGTCCACTGTGACTCTATAAAAAGAAAATGTAATCAAATAAACGAAAAAATAAATCAAATAAAAAATGTGATGGCCAATGATTGTTTTTTGTTTTTTTGTTTGGTAAGTAAGATCCAATCAAAATACCAAATGTGAAATGATGAGATAACCGAAACAAGAGGCGAGAAAAGAAAATGAAATTAGAGTGCGATTAATAACATTTTAGTTACAATTTTGTATCGTCATCTATAAATAGTATACAATATATAATGGTAAATGTGTCTGGTTGTGCGTCTTGCTGCCAAATGTCTCCCCCGCTTCACCCCCACCAAATCAGTCACCATCGTATGGGGGTGTATGTCGTCGGTCTGTGGTTAGCCACCATTTCGTTATTAGTTAATGCACCTATAAAGTCCCTCTTCTTCGAGTGGGTTTATTTTTGATGTTCTACAGGAAGGAGTTGCATAGGCGGCAAGCTCTGCCACATCGGTTTTCGTTACGACGCAATTGGAGAGGTTTTCTTGAGGCGTACATCCGGCCGAGCATCTGTCGAGCAGACCAGAGCCAAGCAACCCCCCCCCAATAGGAAACCAAACCAACTATTGCGTCGCGACGGTCGTTGACCCAATTTTTGCGCAATTTCAGCTCTCCACGCACGTGTCGCCTTGTGTAGAGCTTTTGGAGTGGTCGTAGAACATCAAAAACTTGATTAGTGGGTGCTGTATGGTATATATTGTATGTACTGTCAGGGGGGAGCGATGGCAGCACAATTTTTAGTCTGGGTATCGAGTCTTTGATTATTTTGCTTTGGCGATCGCCCTGAACTTACGTTGACCGACTGGATACATTTTCTTGCACTAAGTTAAGTTTTATTTAAGAAAAATAGTTTAATTAATGTATAAAAAGGTTGTTGTTGGCTCGTGTTTGGATGTCTTGTGTTTTGGTGTATATGTAATTGATTGTTGTTGATGTTGCTTGTTGCTTTTGGTTTCTACTAATTATTCATAGTTTTTTTGTTTTGTTTTTAGATTTCAGCCTTTTGCTTATCACACTTTAAATTAGTTTAAAGTTTTATTCGTTTGGTTGATTCTCCATGTTGTTGTTGTTGCGCGTGGGCGTGGCGTAGGCGTAGTTATATATAATATCTATATATATATAATTATTTATATATATACGTATATATGTATTGGAATGAGCACAGACTGGTTTTGAAGATCTGTTGGCTCTTTGCTTGCATTAACATTAGTTTATTTATATTATTATTGTGGTTGTTGTTGTTTGTTTTGTAAGTTTAGTATTGGAAAAGAACACAAATGTAGGCACAGCTTTCGTTTAGTTTATATGTACACTCCTATGTACACACATATGCATGTATATATACACTTATATACATATGTGTATCCTAATGCTTTTGTAATACAACTAAGAAAAATTCTTCTTTATTCTCGCATATCTCGCTCGTGAGTGTTAGTGTGTGGTCTCTGGGCTCTGGGCTATGCTCTGCCCTGGTGCTCCGCTCCGCTCTGGCTCTGCTCTATACAGCAATAAAACGCTGTTGTATGCGTTTAATATGGCAGCAAAAATGTGTGCACGTATAATTCTGATCTGATATTTTCGAGACGTGGTTTTTGTGCACCAAACACGTTCGCGCTGCCCGAAATTATGCACAAACTGTGGCCAGACTATCGAATTTTGATTTTCCACAACTTTTGTTAGCTTTTCACGTCGCGCATTATGCAAAAAATGCAATTTTCTTCAGATTTTCCCAGCAGGCACCACACCGTCCACACAAAAATCGTACTCGCGACGTGTGAGCGTGACGCATGCTGTACACTCTTAACCACACTTAAATGAGGGCAAAGCACTCCGGCTAAACAGAATGGGTGCGAGCAGGACGTCGATACGAGTCGTCATTGCGTTTGCAGTGTATGCAGTTCAGGGTTGCTCTCCAGCATTCCAGTGCTGTAAGATGCTGCCATGAATTCGATAGGTAAATATTCGTTATCGCTATCAGCTGTTTTTCAGCGTGTATATTACGTCGCTCGTAATTATTGTTAATTCTGTTTTGCAATTCAACCAATTTCTTAAAATGTCGGTGCCATTTAGTGGCACTCTTCGACGTTCGGGTGGCATTGTTTCGGCCATCGGAAAGCAGCTGAAAAGCATCAACCTAAAAGGCGTCAAACGCATCACAGTCCAATTTGATCCGTTTGCGGAAAATGTCAAGTCTACCCGGTGAGTGGGAGGGAAATCTGGGGAAAAGCGCTTTTCATTTATCGATTATGAAACATGCGCAGTTCGTGGTGTGGTCTCATTTCGGTCAGTAAATGGAAAAATTTTCTCGAAACAAAAGTGCATGAGGAAACAAAAGTAAACCAAAAAGTGCAGTGAACTATTACACAAAAACCGATTAATTTACTACCAAGGGTGAGGGTGAGGGTGAGGATGAGGCGAATGAAAACTTACCGTAGACCTTTCCAATGATGCCCACGGTGGTGTTGATCTGGAGATCGGGAAATGTCAACGGCAGCGTGTGCGTCAGGAGCTGAGCTGGCCCACCAGGAGCCAGCTCGCGCTCCGTTGACATTTTGGTCGGTGTCGGCGTCAGTTTGAGGCGTTGATGGACAGCTGAAACGGGAATTGCAGAAAATCGATATACTAATTGCCTAACATCCATTTCTTACATATTGCAGCGAATTCTTCTTCCTGCTCTCCACACCCAAGGTGATCCAGACAAATCCCAAGTGCGTGGTCAAGTCGGATATTGTGTGTGACCGTCAGGCGGCTTCGATAAAATTTGCCCTCATTGATTCGGCGCAAGGTAATCATATCGCACTATTTTCGCCCAGTTATCTGTAATGTCCCGCTTTTTTCTGCAGAACAAGCTAAAGTAAAGGAGATCCGCTTCAACAGTGGCAACCTGAACACCCTCGAGTTACTGGAGCTTTGCAACAAACACGTCTCCAGCTTGGCCCCACCCGAGGAGGTGACCAACAAGGTACTGACCAAGGCAGAGAAACAGAAGCTGGGCGGCGACAGCAAGAAGGCGTTGAAGAAGAAATAAAAGCCTTTCATCATGGTAAAGAAGCACAAAGGCACCCTGGCTGTAATCGAGCAGATCTACCAGGATATACCCGCATTTTCCGACATCTTCACCGAGGAGAGCTTTTACACGTTCGCCTTTTGCTTCGTCTGTGCCACCATACTGGTGGCTTTTATTCTCTCGCGGTTTATCACCATCAAGCCAGTCGACTTCTGAACTGTTAGTCCCGAAATTGAAATTCTTCACACGTACATTAAAAAAACTTAAGCCTTAACATGTACAACTCCACTGTATTGTATTTTCGGGAATAACTAAACGAAAGGGCAGCTCCAACGACCGCTGTGGCGGGTCGGTGGTTTCATAAACCAGTTTTGGACTCTGGCAAACCGGAAAATCATCTGCTCCTGCTGCTGATGTCAGCAGATGAGAGTTGGAGTCCAGCCAGTCGCCTGCCTGGCATCCGGAGCTTATAATTAAAATGGGCGGAGGAGTGGAGTCGATAATAATTGGGGCCTCGAGAGGAAGTCAAGCAGACAGTTTTTTGAGCACAAAATGCAACAGGGCCACAAAGGAGAGCACTGGGTACAGACAAAAGCTCTTATCCCCAACAACTCAAGACAGCTGTTAAGATGGAGTTCCATTTCGTTTTCGAAGTCTCCCTTTGTGGTTTCTTCACTCCCACGCAGGAAAAATAGGAAACCAACGAACTGAGAATACTGTCGAAGCTTTTGGGGTAAAGTTTTAAAATGGCGGGCTCTGTATCTATGTGTGTGTGCAAGTGTTTGGGCAACAACTATGTACAGCCAAAAATGCAGCAAGACAATCTGTTGGAGTGTGGCAGCTGCAAACCTGGTGAAAGTTTCTTTGAAGCTGAGCTGTCAACTGGTAGCCGGAGCACATGAAAAACACAGCACAGCCTTTAATGTAAGGGTTATTAAGAGTGTAACACTGACTGCTAGTTGTAACTGTCTGCCAAGTTCAATGTCAAGCTGAAAGCTTCTTGCCATTAACTGTTTTGTCGGCCATATTGAAAATCAAACTCCCATCGCGACCCGACCTGGCCCGTCCCTATGGGAGTATGGCAATTGACTTTTGTCTTTCGATGTGCTGACGTAATTTGGTAGCGTAGGGTAAGGAGAGTGAAAGTAGCTGTTGGCGGGGAGGGGGCAAAACAACCCTTCTAAATTGGATGAGACACATACCAATACAGGTGCCATTTGGACGCGGACTGTCCTTCAATACAATACATTTTATTAGTGGGCAGAATACACATACTTTCCCTGAGAATATGCATACATAAGTAAGTACATGGTCTACGGCGACCTTTCTGCCCAAAACATAAACAGAAACGGAAGCTTGAGCGCTCTGTTCTCCGGGACATGAGCATGTCTGTCCCATGACCGACACATACTAGTAGCACTAGTGGTCCTGCTCGCACAACAGTGTGCTCTTGAAATCTCCCATAGCATATGCTCAGGCGCCATTTATGTTTATTTTTATGCCCCTGCATCCATTTTTTTGTGCAAAACGAATCGTGGGCGACCAGAAGTTCCTGCAGCTGTTCTGGAACACTCGATTTCTCCTCAGTGCGTCCGATTCCAGGATACTTTCTAGTGTGGGGTGTGCTGTGTGGGTGGTTGTTGATGCCGGCACAGGCAAAGGGGCCAATGTTTACTCACCTTATCGCAAAATTGCAGCTGACTTGAAGGGACTTGCTCTTGCTCGCCCCCTATCAGCCAATCAGCGACAAATCGAAGCTAGTTTTCGTTGACGATTTTCTTGTTGGAGACAGCAGCTTATGACTTTTCTTGGAAGGGCACTCATTAAAAGCGTTTACTGGTTGTTTGCTGAATGAATGGCCGTCGGCCTGCTTTTTTTCCACTCCGTCAAAGATTGACACGTCTTAACTCTGATTAATTCAGGCTCTTGGTGCTCCTGGGGACAGCAGTGGGGGACGATTCTTTGGTTAAAAACAAGAAATATATGTAAGTGCAGGAAACACGGTTGCGTTGCCTGCCGCCGCAACGCAATTTCTTTCGTGGCTGCTGTTGTTGTTGGTGTTGCCAGATCGTTGAACACGTACACACACACACACACACACACACACACACACACACACACACACACACACACACACGAAGGCAGAGTAGAGGCAGATACAGCGACAAAATTGCGAATTTTTTAAGCTTTTTTTTTTGTTTATTCGACAACACACTTTTTTCTCGATACCTACGCTATGGTTGTAGTGTATTTTTATTCAGTTACTTTTTTGCAAGCTTTATTCGCGAATGAGAGTGTGGTTGCGAGCGTATGAGTCAAAGGTTGCGAATGTGTGTGCTGCCTTGGCTCTCTCTCTCTCTCTCTGTATCTCTCTATCTATTGTTGTTTTTTGCATTTTGTTATTGCCGCAAGTACTTTGGAGGGAAAAGCTTTCCCAACAATCCAGTCAGAGTTGGAAAAAAAATACAGACGCAATCCACAAACACTAACACACACACACACACACACATACACTTAATAACACCAGCACACTCACATAAACACAGAGTTTCTGCAAAATGAAAGCACCAACAAATCGACGCAAAACGCAATGCGAGAAAATTGCAAAAATTGGCAATTACTTGGAACACAAGGAGAATATTCGATTGGAAATCGTCTGTCGGAGATTTGTGCTTTTTTTATTGGATGAGATCGTTATGTTATGTGAGAATCAGCCAAAAGTACAACTAACGCGCGCGCGATTTGCAGCAGATACAACTTATGCATGCCCGTTTTGGAATTGAATAAATATTGTCGTCGAGAGAGAGAGAGCAGAAGCACGGCACACACGAGCGCACTATGGGCCCAGCAACTACTTTTGTTGGCAAAAAACTTAATTTTTAAAAGTTAAATAAAAAACCTGATCACTCAGCATTAGAAAAATGGAATGGCCATCAAAGCTGGGTACCAGATGGATTTCCATAGATGGAGCCACATTCGCAAAATCGGTGGTGCAACCCAGCTGTTGCTCTTATAAATTTAAAAAAACCAATAACTGATATAATTTTTGTGATGAATTTTAATCAGTCCGGTTTGTACTAAGTGTTTTGTGATGTAGACGGGGCAAATACGACCTCGCATTTACTTTAAGGTTGTATCTTTATGCCCAGAGAAGGCTAAATTTATTCGCAAGGCTCGGAAAGCCGAGACTTATCTCACCCACCGAGGCGTTAGACCTGCTTCTCGATAAAAGGTCTCAGTAAAGATTACGCAAAGATAATGGATCAATCAAAACGGAAACATTTTAGCATAGAAAGACTGTCGGAGACAAAAGTAGAGGCTCCGCTTCAAAGTTTTTTAGGCCACAGTGCTAATAGAATTTTGTTTATTTAAACAGTTTTTTGTTAAAAACATGCTCAATACTTGTTATTCACTATGTATGTATCTTGTTTTGTTTTGCCAACAAAAGTGGTCGTTTGGACCATAGTGGAGCGTCGTCGCTGTTGCGTTTGCTGCTGTGCAAATGTATTTGTGTGCCGACTCTAAACTGCCTCAAAACAGTATGCCTATATGTGCTCGACTGGGGCCAGACAGGGACAACCATACAAGCCCAATACATACAAGCAATCCGTATCGTTTCGTTCAGGGGGGGAAACGACCTTGGGGCTTCAAAACATGAAAATGCTCGCATAAATCATATAAATAAGAGACAAATCGAATATTGAAGTTCAGATGTGTGCCATATCTCTGGTAGTTAGCTTCTTGCCATGCCAATTTATTCAGAACGAAAATACTTTTAAAAATGTGCAAAAACTATTTGTTTTAAACGCGTTTGCTTTGCTTGCGTGTTATTGCTTTGCTACACAAGTGAATGCTATTTCTGTTTCTCCTCCTGCTTCTCGACGGGCTCGGGATTGTCGTCCTTGGCGGCCTCGGGCTCGGCTTTCTTCTCGGTCGCCTCCTTCTCTCCGCCCATGGTGGTGCCAGCGGGAAGACTCTTCTGCAGGGCATTCACAAAGTCCTCCAGGTTGCCGGAATAGGCGGCTGCTACGGCATCATTGGAGAGCTCAAACTGCTTCACCACCGGACCCAATTGGGCCGATTGCAGGGCATTGGAGAACTGGGCTAGGGCCTGCTGGAACTGTGGGGATGTAATGTGATCCTTAATCTGCTGCTTGCGATCTTCATCCGCATCCTCCGACTCGGGCAGGTGCACAATCAGTGACTTAACGCGCTCCGGATCGGCAATAAGCTGATTGATGGCTTCCGCGCCCGAGAGGGCCGTCGATAGGTCGATGTTCAAAGAACGCCCTGCGCCATGTTCGGGGGAGAGATTGGATAAATACGCTTGGAATGGATTGGCATAGGCTCCAGTCGTTTCTGATGCTGTCGTAGTTGATGTGGTTGAGTTCTTACCGGAGGCATCGGCATCAATGGACGAGCTGGCACTGCCAGCGGTGTCGCTCTGCGAATTCAGATTGCTACGGCTGCTGCCCGACTTGGAGCCCTTGGGTGCGGTGGGAGTGCGGGGCACACTGATGTTCTCGGGCGTTTGCAGCGCCGAGGCGCCTCCCGACGACGAGGTGTTACGGGACGACGGTGTGCGCGAGCTATAAGGATAGAAGTGGTGTTCTTATCATATGGAAACAGAGAGCAGTAATAAAAACTCACTTCATTTGGCCCAGCAAAGAGCTTAGGCCTCCCATTTGGCCCACACCGCCGAAGAGCTGCATCAGCTGCTGCTGCGACATGTTGTTCAGCATGTACTGCAAATCGCCTTCATTGCTGCCTCCTGCCCCGCCACGCTGATGGGCCGAGGGCGGATTGTTGAGGAGCTCGTTAATGCGACGGCAGTGCTCCTCGTCCTTGTCGGTCTTCGGCTCCTGCATCCAGAAGAACATTCGACGAGTCGAAGACTTGAACTTGAGCACATAAACGCGTCCGGTTTTGCATTGCTCGACGCGCTTGTACTCAAAGTCATCGGGAAAGACAATCAAATCATCCTCGACCTTGCCGGAGGTGCGATCCTTCCAGCAGAAGTGCATCAGGCCATCGTCGGATTGGGTCATGTAGACCGAACCCTTGCGCGAGTCGGGGTGTACCATTTTGCCCACCATGTTCATGCGTCCAGCACGAAACTCCACCAAATTACTGCTGTTGCTGGAACTGCCAAGTCCACTCTGTCTGCCAAACATGATGCGGGAGCTTCTCGAGAGCTACAATGTACACATATAGAATTAGGTCATAATAATATTTAATGTTGCTTCATTGTCTATATGTTCCGGTAGCATCAGGCCAAAGTAAGACTTCGCTTGTTTTCCGACATACTTACGGGATATATATTGTGATAAATTAAATTTAAAGTCTCCTGTCAATGACGAGCAATAATTTGTTGGTGATGCAACTTACAATCGATGTCTTTATCGATAGAAGCAATAAATTTATAAATATACCGATGAAAAAATTAACTTAGCCCCCTTAAGCCCCCTTTATTTAAACTGGATAACGTCTCATGACGAGCAATGATTTGTTAGTGATGCAACCAGTGTGGCCGCTACAGAATATCGGATGTGTCGTGTTAATATTCCCCAATAATTGCGAGTGTCCGAATGGTTCACCAACCAAGGTCCAATTTTCGCCGAACAACATCCTGAATCTGCTTCAGCTGCAGAATATGAACAACACGTACATTTCCCGGTGGGTTTACCTTTTCAATGGTTGGGAATGCAGTTCCAATCATCCACATGTGTCGATCCAAGTTATTAATTAAAGTATATAATTTAAAAGTATGGAATGAGACTCATTGTTGCTACCGATTCATACCCGATTCAGAGGGAGCAAAAAAAGAGCCTTTACCGATTTGAAGAGAGCTAAAAGAACCAATAACCGTTTCGAAGAAAGCAGGTCGACGATCGATGCTATCGACTGGATGCGGGAGGTGCGCGGTAAATACAAATTTTTTGATCCGCGTAAGTACAATTTTAGGGCGAAAATTCAAAAAAAAAGTTTTCCCATATGTTTAAAAAAATTAAATTTTAAATATCTTATTTGGTTATGTACGATTTTAAATTTAAATTTTTCAGATCAGCAAAATTTTCCATCGACCTATCAGCAAGCGATCAAGCCGGCTAAATTATTAAATAATGAAGGCAGTCAAAAGAAGAATGTTTATCAGGCGGGCTCCAGTCTAAACATTCGCAACCATTTTCCGATTAACTTTTGAAAACGCAAAAATTGCTGGTGCCGTTTTCGCAAAATTCAGGTTTTCTCCGTTTTTAAAATCGCAACATTTTATTCACCGAAATGAAAAGTAAACGGCATTTTACTCAACAAAACGAATCTTGCAAAGGAGAAAATAGATGGCAAAATAAATGGCCAATAATTTTTTTAACCCAATCTCAAATTTTGGTTTTGAAAAAATTTGCCAATACAAAAACATTTTTCGTTTGGTAGGAACGGGGCTGCATCAGATTTTTTTATCGGAACGTCGGAAAGAAATTAATTCAAGCGCATAACAGCCTTATACAATCACCGGTTATTTATTGGTAAGAGGTTTTGTGAATGGCGACCAAAAATAGTTCAGAAGTCCAAGCTACGCCCAGCATGTGATTGGGGAATTGGAGAAGGATATGGCGAAGTTGTTTGGGATTTTTTAAATGGGGAAACGAGTAGTTGCTCCTACTTAATTTTAGCCAAATTAAAATTGTAATGAAAAACAGCTTAAATTTAAATAAATTAAAACATGTCTAAAAAAATTATTTTAATGAGGAATAGCAAGAGCTATTTCGTCGCGTAGATATGATCCAGTATCTTCGAATTCAGTTTCTTCGAATTCAGTTTCTTCGAATTCATTTTCTGTTGTTTCGGTGATTGGGACATTACGTCTTCTGCAAATGTTGTGAAGTGCACAGCATACATTTATAATTTGGCAACAAAATATTGGCTGATAAGTCAAAGTGCGTTGCAAGCAACGGAATCGGCTTTTGAGTTCTCCAATTGTGCGTCCCATGATTTGTCGTGCCTCAGCATGCTTTACGTTGAATCTGTGCTGATGAGTGCCTATTTCGGCGCTCTTATAGGGAGTCAGAACAAAAGTCTCTAGAGCGTAACCCGAATCAGCCAAAACAAATTTATCGTTGAGGTTCTTGGACAAATATTCTTTAGCAGACGAGTAGTTCCAAATGAAGGAGTCATTGCAGGAACCGGGATGAGTGGCATCAATAGCTAAGATCTCCATGTTGTAGTTGCACAGAACCATGGCATTCATGCTATAAAATCCTTTGCTATTGTAGAACACGAAGTGGTTTTGTACAGGCTTTACTATTCTGAAGTGAGTTCCATCCACACAGGCAAAAATTCGAGGCAATTGGAATTTCGCAAGGAAATAATCATGGGATTGTTGCACTTGATGATTATCCATATGCAACGAAATTCCATCACCACATAACAGATTCTGCATCAAGGGAATAAACCTGTGAATAATCTTTCCGAATGTACTTCTTCCAACATTTATATGGTGGTCCTTAGCCACCGCCCACTGGTGGCAGCCAGTGGCGAGGTATCGCATTACTGCAGCCAATTGCGTAGAGTGTGATAGCGTTGAGGTAACACGCAGATGCGGTTTAACTTTCTCCAAAATCATTTTGAAGGTATGTTTGTCGATCCGAAATGACTTCACAAACCTGAAAACCTGACCATTACAATTTAAATGTTCAATTTGCCTGCTTTTGCTCACCGTTCGTCAGACAGGCTAAGTACGCTGGTGTTGCATCTAAGATGTCTTGATCTTCGTAAATCGCGCACTTTCTGCCTTCGTTTTGCTTCAAAGCAAGCAATTGAAAAAATAAAAGGCATTTTTATTAATTTACGGAGCACCACAACCAGGTCGGTCAGCTGTTTTTGTTTGTCAGAAACGATGAGAAACATGAAACATATCGATACCAAATATTTTCGAAAACGGGAGCAACTAAAAACGAAACTTTTTGGTTGAAAACGCAAAACGCAAATTAAGTGAAAAACGCAGTATGCCGTATGTATTCAATTTTACTTTACGTTTCTCTCCCATAGCTCCCCTCCGCCAGAGCACGCACACTGCACGAGGAGGAGTGTGTGCGGGAGAGAGAATGAGTAAAAGCGTGGAAGGAGTATCGTAGCCATTCCAATTTAATTTGCTCCTTCTGGCTATAATAATGATCCGCTCTGATTAAGCAATCTCTAGATCATTCTCTATGATTTTCTTCAGTCACCATATTTGTTTGCGATCTACCTCTTATAGTCTCTGAGATCTCGCCGCTCATCAAGGTTGGCATCCGGAAATACAGACATGACTGTATCGACTTGGCTATTGCTGCTAAACACGGAAACGCTTCCTTTTATACTCGGGTATAAAAAGCCCATTTGGAGATGATATGGTTTACATAAATGGTTTTTATTTATAAAAATCACAACGGTAGAAATTAATAATACTATTTAACAAAAAAGGAATGCTTATTGATGAACAAAATAACACAGTGAGGCGTATGTAGTTTTTACATATGCATGAACATGAATTTGACTACAGACGAAGACATATAGATACGTGAAATATTGCAAAGGGCGAATATTGGAAGGTATTTTAGGCAGGTTTCATGCCAAACCAACTCATTTTCCAATTCAATGTGTCGTGTAACAGTTTTTCCTCCTCAGATGTCAGCTGCAGTAAAGTGGAGACGGCACGGATGAGGTGACGGGCTTCGACCTAACAGGAAGCATGCAAACAGATGGATATAGGATACATATACTATGATGAGCAAGCAGATAATTTAACATACCTCTCTACTTGTTAAGAACTTCACAACAACATGCTTTAGATATTGGAAATTGACATCGTCCATTATGATGCAGTTGGCTTTGTCGCCGCCTGCAAGCGACTCGAGCGCTGTGCTATGGTTCCTATAGGGAGTTATAGCTTGATGATGGGATTCACTCTCTGAGGAGATTTGCGAGCTGCGGAATTCCTTTTGCATGGTTTTTTTCAGATCTACCAATCTCTGATTAAGCATTTTTATTGTCTGATTTCCGGCAAAGCATAGAAACATTGAGTCTAAGTACCACGAATACTTCACTTCCACCTCACCTTATTTTTCTCCATGATCTCCAGCTGTACTGCTTCATACTTAGCAAGCTTCTGGATATTTTCCTCCGCCGCACTGCTGACCTTCTGCAGGGCTTTCTGGGCCTCGCCCATGTCATTTTCAAGCTGCTTAGTTCTATCCTGCAATTCGATCGCTTCGCTGCGCTCGAGGCGCAGTTGCTGCCGTAGTATATCTTCGCTTTGAGAGATCTCCGCATTTCGAAGTATTGACGTCATTTTCTCCTCGCGTTCGACTTCCAATTGGATGAGGGTCTCCTCGAGTTGGTCTTGCTTTTCGCTCAGCTGTGTTCGCAGCTTCCTTGCCACCTGCTCGGCATTTGTGGCATATTCGCCAAATCTGTCGTCGGCTGCCGCGAGACGTGCCTTGAGATCTTTAACCTCTGTTTCCAAAATTTGCTAAGAAAATTTAATTCGTTTACGAAATCACCATAACACAAGTGTAAATATAGGAATAGACACATAGGAATTTTGTTCAAGGAAAGAAGTTACCAAATCAATTTGAAAACTGTTTAATAGAAAGGAAAACAATTAAATTAAGGTACATTCGTAAATGGTAATATTTCATTTTGCCAAAAGATGGATTTTTAGAAACAAGTCAAACTACTAGTCAGGTTTGGGTTAGTACTCAATCATGCGGTTTAATTAGTGTGACAGGTCCCACTGCAAGTCGTCAGCTTCAGTGGACATACTCACAGATTTGTTTCGCTCAAAGATGATTTGCTGCTCATTCTCCTCTCGACACTCCTTCAGTGCCAGATTCAGCTCATCGATCTCCTCCTCCAGTAGCCTGACCTGCACTCAAATTGCGTAAACAAGGTATAAGAATACTGGTAATGGGGTATATTAATGATTACCTTATCATCTCGTTGTTTGACTTCGTCAATGGCTTTCTCCAGCTCAAATGCCACTTGCTTGCGCGTCTCTATGGCATCGTCTCGTGCCTTGAGCGCCTTGCGCTTCTCAGTCGTTTCCTCTGCCACTTGCTTTGATAGTCGACTAACTTGCGTTTCCAGCGCCAGGTTCTGTCCACTCCAAGAACCCTTGATATCGGACAGCTGCAGGTGGGCCTCTTCCAGGTGCTGCTCGAGCAGTTTGTGCTCTCGTATGAGTGCCTGCACTTGCTGCTCTGGGCTTAGCTTGGTGAGGGATTCCATTCGAGACTCCTCTACTATATTCATGCGCAGCTTCAGATTTCTGTTCTCCTCTTGCACAGTCGCCAGGGTGGTGGTCAGAAGATTCTTTTCCTGCTGCATGCCATGTCGCAGGCGCTGCAGCTCATCGCGCAGCTCTTCTGCAACTGATTCAATCGGTCGCAGGCGTTCCAGTTCCTCGGACAGATTCTCAATTTGCTGACTATGCTGACGCATCGAACCCATTCGATCCACGGCTTCTTGCTCGCGGAAGCTAAGGAGATTTTTCAACTTGTCTATTTCCACTTGCTGTAGATTTTGAATCTTTTCCTGCTCCTCGCAGTACATATCCTTCTGGGTTTGGGCCACTCTAACGCTCTCCAATAGGATCTCGTTGGTCTTGTCGACGCGCATCTTTTCCTCCTGCAGCTGCAGCAGGCTCTGGCTGAGACTGGACACTTTGGTGGTGAGCTCATTGCATTGGCTACGCAACTGGCACAGTTGTTCAGACTTTAACAGATGTTAACAGAAGAACAGACGTTATACCATACTCGCAGTGTTTATACACACAAAAATAGACTTTTTGCCTCTTACCTCGTTGTAGATACTGCCACCGCCCACATCATCAGCCGAGTTGGAATTAATGCTAACTCGGCGGCTTCGTAGCCGATAATTATTGTTGTTAGCATAGCGCTGCTGGGGCTGGGATGCCGACGTAGACACATCTTCGCCGGTCTCCTCCATGATTTTGTTTTTCAGCGTCGCAAACATTCTGATTACTGCTGCTATTACGAGGCCAGGCGGGCCGTGCCGTCCTCCTGCTGTTGCGAATCGAAACTTTTTGTGTATGCCTGCGAATCCAAGCAAAGCTAATGGAATGGTCTATCTGCGTGGGTGGCCGCTCAGTAAACGTGCCCGTGGAGCGTTTATAGCATTTCGTGTGCTACTTGCTTATCAGAAATATGTAAATTCTTGTCAACTGGCGATGTTGTCCCATCGTTGCCCCATCGACACACGACACACCTTTTTCACCAGTCTGGCTACGCTCCAACACAGGCAGGGCTGCATTTGGCAATGTTTCGATAGTAGACGCCGAAAACAGCTGTGAATGCGCGGTAACTTTTCCGAAAAAAAAAAAACATAATTGTACTTGTTCGTGTTTTTTTTGTGTCTTAGCAAATTAAGAAAAGTAAAGAAAAGTAAAGAAATTAAGCTGAAATAGACAAATCGGAATCAAGCTTAGTAATATTCACCCCAAACGGGACATACAGCCATGGATCAATCTAAGCAGGCTCTTCGCGACCTTTGCGACAATGGGAATCTAACCTGCGGCTCGTCCTTGAAGGAAATTACACTTATTGAGACAGTCACCAGTTTTCTTGAGGAGAATGGAGCCGCCGAGATAGACCGAAAAGTGCTGAGGACACTCGCAGAAGCGCTGTCCAAAAGTGTGGACGAGTAAGTAATCCAAATGCATACTGATAATAATATCTGCCTATATGTGGGAAGATTCTGTTTTTATAATGAACAGAATAGATGACGGGCTTCTCGATCTTGCCCACTGTGCGCCAGCAGTTTATTCATTTGCTGATCGGAGAATAATACGCTCTTTGTGGTGGCTCTCCGAGTCCGTGAAAGCCTCCCTTGTGTACATACCATATGCCATATGTACTGTCCCGTCGCGTTTGTTACCCACCCCAAAAGTTTCACGAGAGCAAGCGAGAGCAGCGCACAATGCGCTCCGGGTACTGCGGGAAATGCGTGACATCTGCTTTCAGTGTGTGCGAGTTCTACAGAGCGCATTTTCCTTTTTCAGAGCAGATGAGGCTGGCTGGCACTGGGTTTTTCTCCGCCTCTCGATGCCTCGCGTTTTTGTTCAGTCATTTATGTTCTGGCTTTCGGTTTATTTGGACGTAGAAGATTTTGAATTCATTTCGCGCTTATATTCTACTCGTTTGCTGTGCTTGCGCCATTCTCTGTCGTTCTATATACACACACTCCCATACATGTGCATATGTAAATAATAAGAAAACAAACTTCCAGTTTAAATAATCAAAGGGTCGGCTATCGGTCGTGTATATACATTTGTGTAAGTGGAGACAGCAGTGAAGTTACAATTGTTTATACGGTCACGGAATATATGTAAATTGCTGCACTTGCATCTGTAGATAACATGTAAAGGATGCTGTGCTTTTGTGAAACCTTCAAAATACATATATATTTATATTTGAGAATGTGTGCGGATGTACAATGTGTATACATGTACATCGGTGTATGCATGTAGAGTATCTCGCGCCCGTCTGTGTTGTCGTTGTTGTTGATTTGTTTTGTCGCTATCGATGCTCTGTGGTGTGTCTAATTTTAGTGGCGGAAAAGTATAGAAATTAATTTGCTGTTGAATAGCGAATCCCCAATTGCTCAATCCACACCCATATCAGCAGTACCACAGCAGCGGCAAACCCTCTCCGATGATATCCCGCCTTATCAGACGAACCGAACAGTGGACGGTGGACGGTGACACATGTGTGTAGTTAACATCTACACGTGTATGTAGCAGGCGAGAGCGAAAGAGGAGAGAGGGGTTGGGTTTCTTTGTTTACCGTAATAGTGTAATTCCCCTTCCCCCTTCTCCTGCCAGGATAAAGTACAGTGTCTGATGCACGTATGGCTGCATGTTCAAAGTCAACGCATTAACGGTATATTAGGTGCTAGCCAACCCCCTTCCGCGCTCACATATCACTCAATGTGCTCTGCTTTCGACGATGCCTCCTGTACTTCTGTTTATTGTTATTGTATCGCTCTGTTGAATACTGCAGGCGCCTTTGTGTGCCACTATCACTGGCCATCCATAGCCTGACACCCACTCGAGAGTCGCGCCAGGTAGCCAGGTAGATGAGCGAGCCCAGACTGAGACGGGAATGGGTCTTTTACTTCGTATACCTGCCGCGGTATGGGGCTATAAAGCCAGGAGAGGTACAATTCAGCTGTTAACAGGGCACATGTCCTGACACGTTTAGAGTCCACCTGTTGTTTAGGAGACCATTGATTTTCAAGAGCGCCTCTGTAACCATAGCTATGGGCACGGACAGAGCCGTAGCCAAAACAAATGAGTGCAAATGTTTGGCAGAGTTTTCGTAGCCCTGTGTTCTGGCCTGGCCTGCAATTGTCGTTCTATTGCCGTGTGGAAGGAAGAGCCTTTGCGGTTTGCTCATTTCCCAAAATAAATGTGCTTTATGTGTGTGAGTGGCCTCAAGTGCTGCTGCATCTCTGGCAGGGGTCTGGTGTGGTCTGTGCTAAAATATGCATCGGGTACGTCGTGCATCCAATCCATAGAAGTATATCATGCCTATCCGCCGCCCGGTTCTCGGGTTCTTTGAAGCTTCTTCCGCCCTACGGCTCACTGCTCCTCATCGACAGCAGGCGGCAGCCAATGACTCATAGTTTGCTGCCCCTTGGGACGGGACGAAGTCTGTGGTCTGTCGTGTGCCGTGCATCGCGAGGTATTTAGGGAATAAAGCCAAGAACACCAACAACATCAACATCAACATGAGGCGGTGACGTGTCTGCTCTTAATTATAAACTAAAAAAAAAAGCACGAACCTATTTAAACATCAAATATAGAGTTTCTGCAACATCCCTTCCTCCAAAAGAGAACTATATATATATAAATAAAAGTGCCTAATGTTGAAGAAAACGTGAACACTATGGCGGGTATATTTCGCTCTACGTCTCTGAATAACTCAAATGAATCGCAGGGTTCGCCATTCAAGCGATTCTCATTGAACTCGGGCAACAATCAATTCTGGTAAGTAAATGTGCCATTCGATCTGTAATATATGGGATTTTATTGGATGGGAAATAAGTACCAGCAGCAACGGATTTAAGGGGCGGAAGTACGACTTGTACTCATTCATCTGTGACTTCGACTGAAATTCAGTTGCCAAAAAAAGAACAGAATTTTGAATGGGTGTGTTCCATTTAGAGCAGAGTAGAATGAACTGTAAGATAGTTGAGCATAGAAATCATTGAAAGAGACTCGGAACAGGGACAACAGGGTTCGGGCTATCATTTTCACGCTTCAGTTAAGAGCCTGCAAGAGTCGGAGATCATTAAAACCGTATATAACCTAGGCTATATTTTGATTTGGAAATTCAGTTCACTACTAGATTCCCACTTCCAGAGCTTACAAGGGGGAGCAGAGCGGAGGGAAGGGAGAGACATGTCATTAATTAATGATAGCCGCCAGTCGAAGGTGCAATGCCAGCCACAAATAGAATATCGTTGCATTTGTCCGTAGATTTTCCACTCACAGATCACAGATCGGGCCAAATAATTGAAACCGGTTTGGATTCCGATTAAGCTTTGATCAGCTGTATCGTTGATGGTCAGAGCCGCAGTGCCAGTGCCAGAGCCAGAGCCAGAGCCAGTACGAGACTGGAACTCACTTGGAATGGCCCGATCAAGTGGTGGAGTGCTATGCCTGCTGCTGCTGTGCTTCCTGCTTCTGGTTCTGGCCCTTGCCCTGGCCGTTCGACTGAAGCCCTGCGATCTGGCCGGTCAGCTCTACATCCTGGACGTGCCCAAGTCGGAGCTGCCTTTGTGGCTGTGCATCGCGGAATTCGAGAGCCGCTTCAACACGCACGCGGTGGGGCAGGCCAATGCGGACGGCTCCCGGGACTATGGCCTCTTTCAGATCAGCGATCGCTTCTGGTGCTCACCGCCCAATCAAACGGAGTACTATACCTTCAACGAGTGCAACGTGAACTGCACGCGGCTGCTGACCGACGACATTACCATGGCCGTGCAGTGCGCCCGGCTCATACGGAAGCAGCAGGGCTGGACGGCCTGGTCGGTGTACGGTCAGTTCTGCAACGGAACGCTGGAGGGCATCGATGAGTGCTTCCAACCCCAGACCCCGGCGGGCAACAGAAGCTGTGCAGAGAGTGAGTCAGTGCTGGGAGATTGTAGCTGACGGACGGGTCAGACGGGGTCTTGGGACTTATGACATCACTGCCGAAATATTTGTGAAAATAAAATATTAATTAACGTTTAAGTTTGAGTTTTTTCTTGTCTATGTCATCCAGAGGTCAGCCCAGAGCCTTAATTGTTTCCGCTTTCCATTCCATTTCAGCACCAGTCCCGGAGACTTGCAAGATGTCACCATGGATAACTCATGTAAGTTTCATTTCAGACGCAAATCCCAGTAGGTTTTTCGAAAAATGCCTCAGCCCACAGCCCACAGTTCACAGTTCGTTTGGCAGCCTCAGGTTGCTACAGTATTTAGGTTTTAGCAATACATATTGGAATACAACATATGTTAGATGTGCGAATGCGGTCTTCCAGTTCGCCGGACCGTACCGTTTTATGGAGCATATATGAGAACAAGGCCCCAACAAATGAATAACATGAGCCTGGCACGACCCCCCAGACGGTTCTTGCCGCGAAGACCGTTCAACCCCAGTGCGCATCAGACATAAAACTCTCTCTGGAGTCAGCTCAAACACAAACCAAACCACTCAATGACCGGGCTTTTCCTTGTGTCCCCCACAGATGCCAGTTTCGATGCGGGCCGTCTGCAAGGCGAAAGCCACTCGCCTTTGGCCATGCCGGGCCGTTCTATGCGCAACGTGGAGGAGCAGATGTCGACGCTGCGCAAGGAGAACTTCAATCTCAAGCTGCGCCTCTACTTCATGGAGGAGAGCCAGCTGGGGCACCAGCGGACAAACAATTCGGGCGAGTCTCTGTCGAAGCAGTTGATCGAGACAAAGATTGAGGTCGAAGTTCTGCGCAAAACGGTCGAGGAAAAGACGGAGCTGCTGAAGGACGCCGCTCGGGCCATATCCATGCACGAGGAGATGCAGCGCAAGGCGGAAACCGAAAGCAATGCTTTGATCGATGAGCTGCAGCGGCATCTGCGCCACTACGAGGTGAGTATCTTATATGTCTTGAGCAGTCATGACCTCTATGTTATTCCCCACTTGTGCATTTTAGGAAACTGGAGCTTCCTTTGAAGGGGAGTCCAGAGAAGCACTCGAAGAAAAGCTCAAACACTTGGAATCTGAGGTCCAGACGTCGAGGCAGGAACTGGTCGAGGCCGGCATACGGCAGATAGCCTGCCAGGACCAGCTGAAATCGGCACAGGCCGAGCACCAGGAGACGCTGTCCTCCTGCGAGGCCAAGATCCAGGAGCTGGCCATCAAGAACGCCGAGCTGGTGGAGCAAATCGAGAAGGCGCGGCAGTGCAGCGACGAGGCAAATGTAAGTAGACGCCCCCAGAAAAAGGGGAGTTTCTCCCAAGAGATTAGGGGCGTAGTGTAGTGCTAGTTATAGGACGCATGTGGTGATGATGAGAGGGACACTCGTTTTAGGGAACCATCAGGGGGCATGTGCGGCAAATCCACGTCGCTCGGACTGAGATAAGTATCCTGACGGTGAGAGTGGATCACATTCAGGCCAAACTGGAGAACTATTCCCAATTGCTGAAGAGCATTATGCCCACTCTGGTCATGCTGCAAAGGAAGATCTTTCAGCGCGATGTGAGTAGAGCTGCCGCACACTGATTGGTGCCACGAGTCACCCAAACCCCACCCAAAGGTTGAGAACGACAATTTGGAATGGGAAAGAGAGCAGCTGAAGAGCAGAGTCGATGAGTACGAGGCCATCATCAACAGGAAGGAGGTGGACTCGTGTCTGATGCGACCTTTACTCAACGCCAACAGGTGCCAGCACAAGGCTCTGCTTCCCCAGAGAAATTGTGTAACCTTTGAACTGCAGCGTAGTGGCAGCACATCCTCGCTGAGCTCAAACTTCTCGGCGATCAGTGTGCTGGGAAGCAGCGGACGGGAGTCAGCGTCGGCGGTCGGTAGTGCAATGCCATTGGATGCAGAAAAGGTGACTCAATCCCCATCGCCAGCAGTTTTCGACCAATAAAACGCCCTCGTCGCCCACAGAACCAGCGGAATCAGCCTCATAAGAACTATGCCAGGCGACCATTGCGGCTGCCAATCGCTGCGCCAGAGCGCCCCTTACAAAACTATACGTTTCCAAGCCTTCTGCGATTCCGCCAGTTTTTTAACAGAGCTTGGGGCCACATGAACTAAAGTAACTTTCGTGGATTTATCGAGTCTATCGTTTCGGTTTATGTTACAACAGTTTTTTGTGGGAATCAAACACAAATTTATCGTTATAAAGTATTCAAAATATGCAAGCCAATAAATACGAGTATTGCTCAAAGAGACTCTGAACTTCATTTGCTTTCCATTGTAGGCTAAGCAGGAGATGGGCGCCCAACTGGCGGACAATATGTGCGAACTGCAGGATGCGCAGGTGAAGCTAAAGGAGCGAGAACGCATCCACGAGCAGGCGTGCCGCACCATACAAAAGCTAATGCAGAAGTTGAGCAGCCAGGACAAGGAGATCAAAAGACTCAACCAGAAGCAGCAGCCGCAGGAGCAGAACTCGGTTAAGAAAGAAGTGAGTGCTGCCAGGGGCTAGTACCTTTTACAATTATAAAACGTATATTTATGTATTTGTAGAACGAGAACAGCAAGGCCACCATATCGTCATCGGCAACGGGCCGTTCGCTAAGTGACAATGAGGCGTGCTTTTTGGAAATATCCTCGGGACTTAAGGAACAATACGAGTATAAGATGGCCGAGCAGGAGCTAAAGATCCAGCAGCTTCAGGCGGAGGTTAAAAAGAAGACGGCCAATCTGCAGAACCTGGTCAACAAGGAGCTGTGGGAGAAGAACCGCGAAGTGGAGCGCCTGACCAAGTTGGTTGCCACCAGCCAGCAGCCGCAGATAAACGAAGAGTCGATTGGCTCAGCAGCCGTTGATTTGCAGCAGTCCTTCACCGAGCTGGAGTACACCAAAGCCCTGGAACGCAACAAGCTGCTGCAGCGCAAGGTGGACGTGCTCATCCACCGTCTGGGAGAGGATCAGCAGAACAGTGCGGTGATTGGACAGCTGCGGCAGGAACTGCGCCAGGTAAAGGTAGACGCTGAGAGCGCGAATAAGTGGCGACTGGAGTGCGCCGATGTTTGTGGTGTGCTGACCAACCGGCTGGAAGAGCTGGCCGGGTTCCTTAACTCGTTGCTCAAGCACAAGGATGTGCTCGGTGCACTGGCCGCTGATAGGCGGCACGCCATGCGTCGAGCTGTGGACCGCAGCCTGGACCTGTCCAAGAGCCTGAACATGACGCTGAATATCACTGGCGCCTCGCTGGCCGATCAGAGTCTTGCGCAGCTGTGCAATCTCTCTGATATGCTGTACAACGACGCAGATGCCGAGGCGGAGGCCGATGCCAGCCACAAGACATACAACTCGCATGAAGAGGTACGCACCGCTGGCGCCGCCTCCATCAATCCAACGATTGAGCACCTAAAGGCCGAGAACAAGGCGCTGAAGCGGGAGTTGGAGAAGCGCCGCACCTCGGACGGGCAGCAGCTGCGCAAGGAACGCCGTTCCCTGCCGCTGCCCACCCAGCAGCCAGACAACCAGAGCGAATCGGAAGCCTGGTCCGAGCCGGACCGTAAGGTTTCCCTGGCCCGTATTGGACTGGAAGAAACCTCACATAGCCTTGCCACGGCCGAACGGCAGCCCAGCGAATCGGAAAGCGAGGGGCGGCGCGCCTGCTCGGCCAGGCAGGAGCGCAGTCGCACCAGCGAGCGCATTGCCCAGCTGGAGGAGCAGATAGCCCAGAGGGACGAGCGTGTCCTGAACGTGCAATGCCAGCTGGTGGATCTAGACAACAGATACAAGCAGGAGCAGCTGCGCTGCATGGAAATTTCACACCAAATGGAGCACTTGCGGGCCGCCAACGAGGCCCTCACGGCCGACCTGCAGGCCATTGGAACGCAGGAGGATCAGCAGATGAACGAACTCCAACGTCTGATCGATCTAAAGACCAAACAGATAGATCAGCTGGAGCTGGCCCAGAGCACATTGACTGCAGATGCGCAGATAACGGACATGGAACTGCAGGCAGCACAGCAGCAGCTCGTGGAAATGGAGCAACAACACGCGGAGGCTGTGGACCAGGCCCAGGCCGAGATGGCAGAACTGAGGCGGGAGGCAGCGGAGAAGCTCGAGGAAGTGCATCGCCGGCACCAGGAGGCGCTCGAGCGAGACTGGGTGGCGCTGAGCCTTTACCAGGAGCAGGCCCAACAGCTGCTCGAGCTGCAGAGGTCCCTGGAGTACCACCAGGAGAACGAGATGGAGCTAAAGCAGACTCTCGTGGAGAACGAGCTGGCCACGCGCTCGCTCAAAAAACAACTGGACGAAAGCACCCTGCAGGCATCCAAGGCGGTCATGGAACGGACCAAGGCCTACAACGACAAATTGCAGATGGAGAAGCGCACAGAGGAGCTCAGGCTGCAGTTGGAGCTCTTGAAAGGTGTGCAGCCGCAGCGCCAACTCGTTCAGCCAGCTCGTTCAAACAGCAGCGATGTGTCGCAGTCGGGATACACCTCAGAGGAGGTGGCTGTGCCCATGGGACCACCAAATGGCAACCAATCCAGCGTACCGGCCAGCACGGCTGCGGTAGTGGGGCGCGTCAGCAGCTCCTCGCCGGATCTCGGTATAGAGAGCGATGCCGGCCGAATCTCCAGCGTTGAGTTGTGTACAGCTACACAGCGTGCCCTACTGAAGAATGAGACGCCGTCAGGTGCTAAAGATGGTAAGCATTTCAGAATAAGATTTTTCACGAGAGAGCGAGCCCTCATCTGTATCCCATTCACAGAACCCGTTGAAAACGCATTGAGTGTGTCCCAACAACAGCACGAGCAGCAGCAGCAGCCGTCTGCAACAACAACACACGACTGTGCCAAGGTAGAACAAGAAAATGCTGAATTGAGGCGTAAACTAATCCGCACCAAGCGCGCATTCGAAGACACCTACGAAAAGTTGCGTCTGGCTAACAAAGCTAAAGCACAAGTCGAAAAAGACATCAAGAATCAAATACTAAAAACTCACAATGTTCTGCGAAACGTACGCTCAAATATGGAGAATGAGTTCTAACAATTGATTTCACGTCGTCGTCGACGACGACTATATCAGCATTAATAAATAGTCCCATCTCATTCATTTGTTACTAGACGTTTGCCATTTTCCTTGCCATGATCTGTTCATTTATAATCTTTGTAAACCTTTCATTTTCCTCGTTCCTAACAAGGTATTAATTTGTATTTTGTATGTGCCTGTATTTTGTTGTACCATGAACGGATCCGAACCGAAACATCGAAGCTATTAATATACATACCTTTTTGCATTTTCTAAAGACTGTATAGGGAACTCAACACGGAATCAAATGCACACAATAATAACAATAACATTGATCAAGAATATTTACTCAATGAAAGAAATATCACACCTGTTTTAGCTCACCCCAAAACAAAAAAAAAATGTCTAGATGCTGACTGAAAAGTATGTAACCAGAACCTGGCACACTCATTCATATTGAATGACATGTATAGAATATGTATATATATATCCTTATCTCTCCCCCCACTAGTAGCTAAACATAAGAACATCCCTTCGTTTGTCCATACTTTTGTGGCTAATATCCATCATGTGCATGCAGCTACAGAGTTTGCTTAATCTATTGCTCTTAACCTTTGCTTTCTTTTCTTCAATCCACCGCTCTGAATCCTCGATTTCAGTTAACCATCGAAACGGATATTGAAATAATTGTTTGATTTATCCCCCTCCCCCCCAAATGGTCGTTGCCATCCAATCAATAACTTGTTTTGAAGCATCATTTTGTACAATGTGTAAAAAGTACCTTCGCTGTCCTGGAGCTGGAAGAACAATACATAGACTCTAAGTAATTTCTACCATGTCGTTTTATGGAATAAAATAATTCGTTAGAATACAAACCGTGTACTTCAACTAAAACTGTTTTGGGAGGCGTTGCCTGGCCCTCGCTTTAGCTGTTAGCCCCATTCGCACAGAGGACATGGACTTTGGGCGATAGTTCTATCAGTATCAGGTCAATCTGACATTCGTCGGTATCTTCGGTTTTGCTACTTTTTTATTTATAAAACAATTTTTTGTATCTGTAAGTACTTACTCACACATCGCAAGTGGAAAACCATAATGGCATTTCTTATAATATAAAGTCATATATGTAAACCGGCATACCTCAAGGGCCGCATACGACTACAGTCTGGACAGTCTGGATGCCAGCTTGACCCGACAAATTCTTCAAAATATATCCTGAATAATCGGAAAGAGTTTGGCTTAAGGGTAAATGTGGAACAACAAATAGGAGGCTCTCAAATACTTTTGCCAAGAAAAGAAGAGAGAAAAAAGAAAGACATGGGTATATCGACTCGGCTATTGATGCTGATCAATAATATATATACTTTCTGGGGTCGGAAACGCTCCCTTCTGGGTGTTACACACATCCACTTCCACCACAAATCTAGTCATTATCTATGATTCTGCGTTTTTAGTTTTCTCGAATGTGCAATATTGTGGATGCACCAGATTTTCGTCTTTTGTGGTGGCGGAAGGGGGTGGGGCGAAATTCTGAGATATACGTTTTATAGTGAGATCTAACAGAAGTGCGGATACCAAATTTGGTTACTCTAGCCTTAATAGTCTCTGAGATTTGTGGATGCCCCAGATTTTCGTCCTTTGCGGGGGCGGAAGGGGGTGTGGCGAAATTTGGACACGAAACGGTCAAGGTCCGATATCACAGGAGTGTGGATACCAAATTTGGTTGCTCTGGCTCTTATAGGTTCTGAGATCCTTGAACTCATATTTTGCAATTGACAAAACCGACCATGAAACTTGTGTGTTAGAGAGAGACAGAGCGAGAAAGAATGAAATTGTTTTCTATCTATCAGATTGCTGAATCTGGATCAGATCGGATCATTTTTGTAGCCAAAAGCAAGAAATCAATTTTCAGTGGCTACGCAGACCCCGACGTCACGCTCAGACTGATTTTCTGTCTCTCTCGCACGCACTCTTTGTCGTGTCGTTTAATATTAGCGGCGTCTGCCGGAGGAGAGCCATACTGACTTAGTATCGGGTATAACTGTAGAGTTGCGGTGTCCGCAGCAACTCACAACGTTCCACCTCGTTTTATTTAGAATCTGATCAACAAACCCGGGCTACCCTTAATAAAATGTAGGGATAATGGATTCAAGGTCAATAACGAATTAAGATCAAAATATTGTCAATAGAACAATTAATAAAATCACAGAAAAGAAAATAGCCGTTACCTACTGTTTAAGGATATGGATAAGTGAAAAACAAGGTGCAACATCGGAATACACAGTTTCTGAACAGAGGAAGCGGACCTCATGCGGCTCCTTTCCATAGTCTAGTCAACCTTCACCAGTTTTTCTGTTTATAATATTTTTCTTTACATATTAACAGCAACAAATGCAGCAGCAATCATCCGAGCATGCTTATAAAGCTACTTCTTCATGAGATGTGCCAAGGGGCGGCCTTTACCGCGGGCGGAAATGGTATGCTTGATCCTCGCTTCTCCTCTACATATCGTCTAGGGATGGATTTCCAAGCAGGCATCGATCACAGACTGCGATGCCGAAGATCATCTCCTGACATCATCCTTCAAGCATTAAAAAACGCAAGAACCCAAAAGAGGATTTTAGAATTAGTTAAAAAGACGAAAGTTTACATTTAAAAATATTGTTTGTTGTATATTCTTTTGTTACACTTAACTTTCGCTAAAATTACCTATAAATATGATATTTATTGTTGTTTAATTATTGATTAAAAAATACACACAAGTCGTATGAATAACTGGCTATTCATTTGTTTTATCTACGAATAAATCATAGACGATATATAGGATAAACAATAAAACACACACTACTGAGGCACTTTTTGGTGTTTATAACGATTAAGAAGACATTTCATTTCGTTCATTACATTTGTAGTTGTCCTTCCGCTGTTGCTTACCTCCACGAAAGTATCAACTATTTACACTTGCCAACTAAATATTAAAGTAAGTCTCCAAGTGGTAAATGCTTTCGGATCATCGGTTCAAATTGTTTGTAGATACGATGACGGTTTTTGTGAAATTTCTGGGTTTTGTTTTTCGTTTGTTTTCAGAAAATTTGGCACTCGGAATTTTAAAATTTGTTGTCTTATCAAATACTGTACTCGTATCGTATCGTATCGTATATGTATCGTATCGTATCGTATCTAGGATCTATGGCTAATTGCTAATAATTGCATTTCGCTTACAAAAATGTATTGCAGTCTATTGTTGGCGCGTATCTTTATGATGCATTGTACTGCAATCTATTTCGGTATCTGGCAAAATGAAACTTAACGAGATCGAGAAGGTCCTCCTCAGGCATTTACACCGCCCCGGCCGGCTCGGGGGACGGGACGGCACGGGACGGTGGGAGCTCTTTAAACTAAGATTAAAAATAGTTAAAGCCTTAAATGACCAAATGATAAACACATACATATTTACAAAAAAAAAAAAAACACCTTACAGAAAGTAGAATTGTGAAAATTAAGTTAAATTAAATTACAGATTAAAACACTCCTCCTCCCATCCGTCAACCATCCTCCATCCATCCGTACGTATAATGATATGTTACTCCATTTCCGTTCCATCGCAATCCATTTAAATGTAAATCTCAAAACGTTACGTAAAACCTCGACTGGGCGACTGTACAGGCGATGGAGGCGGCGGCAGGGGAGAGAAGTACGTGGAGCTCCTCGACGACGGCGATGGCGGGCAGGAGGACTCTGGTACGATGCGCACATCGCTGTGGTAGTGCGAGCGCGGCGTTGGCGGCGGCGGATATGGCTCGCTGTCGTATCCGTACTGCAGGCAGGCGGCCGTCGAGCTAGACGAGTGCTTGGTGGCTCCGCCGTTGCTGTTATTGCTATTCGATTTGCTCGTGTAATTGGAGTCGGACTCGTCGCAGATGTCCGTGGAGCAGGGCGTGGGCGGTGGCGGCTGATTGATGATCTTGTAGTGCCTGTACGGGCGCCGCGACCGGGTGGCCGGCGAGGGCGGTGGATTGATGGGATACGCCACCATGCTGCTGCCATTCGTGGTGGAGCTGGAGGCCCCCGTGATGTGATTGCGGTCATACGAGTTCATGCTGTTCCGCGAGTTGAGCGTGGACATGCGCACCGCATCCGCCACGGAGGCAATCTTGGACACGCGCTGCGACTTGCTGAGCGTCGAGGGCGACAACGGATCCGAGGCCTGGTCGTCCTTTGGCTCTGTGCGGCTCTTGCCGATGCGCGTGCGGCAAAACTGCAGCAGATAGACAATCGAGAATATGGTTATCATGGTGGCCCCGATCAGTATCATGAATGCCCGCTTGTCCGAGGCGGGGGCCATGCGCCGCTGCAGGCAAATGTCAGGCGACTCGTCCGCTCCATCGGCACAGTTCTCCCAGCCATCGCAGAGCAGCGCGGCCGATATGCAAAGCTGTGGAAAGGTGGGTCAGCATATAGTTAGCTTTAGAAGTTAGCCAGGCATCGTATCTTTCCACTCACCTTGTTGATGGGACACTGGAACTCCCCTGGCCGCTTGCAGCAGTCGGCCTCATCGTGGCCGTTGTCACAGTTGGTGGTACCATCGCAGACCAGGGCCTTGTCGATGCACTCGCCGGACTGGCAGCTGAACTGATCCGCCCGGCAGGTGGGACAGCCCACCTCGTCCGACTTGTCCGGGCAGTCCTTTTGGCCGTCACAGCGCCAGGAGGCGGGTATGCAGTCCTTGTTCATGTCACTGTTGCCCGCCACTGGGGCCGCGCACGTGAAATGGTCTGGCCCACAGGCCGGATACGCGCCGCAGTTCTCCTTGTCCTCCAGCAGCATCAGATGCTTGGGGCACGAGCAGATGTCGCGCGTGCTGCGCGCCACACCCTCCCCGCTGGCTATGCAGATGTGCGAGCACTTGGTGCGACTGTGCAGACACGTGTGATTGCGCAGCACCTTCGCATCCGGTGTCCACACGGCCCGGATGTCGGTGATCTGCGGCAGACGCTGCAGCTCCGCGGAACGACGCTCTCCGTTGACAGTGATCCGCTCCACGCCGGTCTTGTCGTCCAGCCAGTACACAAATCCCCCCAAGGCGGCAATGTTGATCACCTGCGAGATGTGCATGGACACAAGGGTTTTCCTGCGGAGAGGGAACAAATGGGGATTACACGTGTGTCCAGAGGGTCGCCATATTCGTTGCTTACTTGTTCTTTCCATTGATGTCTATCACATCGATTCGCTTGCCGTGGGCGTAGTAGATCATATCGGACTGTTGGTCCAGGGCCAGCGCCGTGACTCCTTCCAGCTTGTAGGCCAGCTCCACGCGCTCATTGCCATCGACGCGGGCCCGAATGATGGCCTGATGGCTGCCGACATCTGTCCAGAAGAGCAGGCGCTTCATGGCGTGCACGGCAATGTTGCGAGGCTTCTCCGAGTCCCCGGTATCGATGACGCCGACGGATTCGCCCAGGAAGCTGAAAGAGGCAACGTTTTATGAACACAATTGTGGGATTTGGAGGGGGAGAGATTCACCTGGTCACGTTGATGCTGTTGGAGTAGGAGCAGGTCCAGAAGAGCAGCCGCCCAATGATGTCGATGGCAATGTCGAACGGCTGGCCGGAGTTGGCCAAGAGGCTCACCTTTGTGCCATTTGCCAGAGAACGCTTGATGCTGTGACTCCTGCCTTCGATCTGGAGGAAGTAAAAGAAGCATTAGGGATACCGGGCTCAGCTTCTGCTGATCCTCCTTACCCAGTAAATGTAATGCGAGATCGGATCATAGTCCACGGCTCGGATATTCTTGCCGGACACCGGCAGCGGCACATTCGGGCAGTCTGTCGTGTTCGGCAGCAGTCGGCCGAAGCTGTTCCTCTGGCTGAAGATGATGTAGTTCTTGGGCGGGATGCAGGAGACCCCGTCCTTGGCCAGCTGGTAGTGGGTGGGGCAGGCACAGGTCATGCCCCGTCTGCCGGGCTGGGCCAGGCACAGGTGGGAGCAGCCCCCGTTGTTGATCTTGCACGAATTGGCCCCCACCTGTCGCTTGTCGTTGAACACCAGCAGCGAGGTGATGTACGTCATGCCCGAGTGGACGAGGCTGCGGTTCTCGCCCGTCGTCTTGTGCACCCGCTCAATGTCGCCGGTGTTCCAGTCGCTCCAGTAGACGTAGTCCTGGTACAGGGAAACCGCGTACGGCTCGTCGGTGTCGCTGCCCACCAGTATCTGGCGCTTCTTGCCATCCCAGTCGGCGCTCTCTATCTTCGCGGGCCGCGACTGGGTGGCCCAGTAGAGGCGTCTCGTCTCCTGGTCGAATGTGAGCCCCGCCGCATGGTTGGCTCCCGCCACGATGGTTTGCAGCTCGGATCCGTCCATCGTGGCACGCCGTATGGAGTCCGAGGGCGACTCTGTCCAGTACATGTACCCGCGACGCGGCTCGAGGACCAGGGACCGCGGCTCCTCCACCCCCTTCCACAAGAGCACGCGCCGACTGCTGCCATCCAGGCGGGCGACCTCGATGCGACGGGCCTCCGCATCGGACCAGTAGATGTTGCTGCCCAGCCAGTCGACGGCGATGCCGTCCGGCCCAATCAGACCCGAGTCGACGATCCGCTGCACGTAGGAGCCGTTGAGGAAGGCCCGGAAGATGCACTTGCTCTTCTGGTCCGTCCAGTAGATGCGCCGCTCCGCCACCGACACGTCCAGGGCGTGCGCGTCGCGCACATCCTTGAAGGGTATCCGCTCGTCGTTGTGGTTGCCCTCGTTGTACTCGATCGAGATGCGGCCAATGTGCTCCTGGCGCGAGAACAGCAGGAAGGCGGCGGGCACCACGCAGGTCCGCTTGTCGTTGGCCAGCTCGTAGTCGATGGCACAGCGACAGACGTAGTCGCGGGGCCGGTTCAGGCAGAGGTGGGAGCAGCCCCCGTTCCCCACGGCACACGCATTCTGGCCCCGCACCTCCCGCAGGCGGGTCACCTTGAGGCCCATGAGGTCGGGATACTGGTCCACGACCACTATCCGATTGTTGCCCGTGATCTTGTGGGCCCTGTCGATGGAGCGCCGCTGCCAGTCCGTCCAGTACAGGTAGTCGTCGAGGATGCTCAGCCCGAACAGGTGCTTCAGGTTGTCGCTGATCACCACGCGCCGGTCGGAGCCGTCCATGTTGGCCACCTCGATCTTGTCGGTCTTGCCGTCGCACCAGTAGATCGTCTTGGCCACGATGTCGAGGGCGATGCCGTTCGGCCAGCCCAGATTCTCGGAGACGAGCACCACCCGCTCGGAGCCATCGAGGGAGGCCCGTTCCACCTTCGGCTTGCGCTCGTTCCAGTCGCTCCAGAACATCCAGCCCAGCGAGGGGGCCACGGCAATGGCTCGCGGCTCCTCGAGGTGCTCGTAGATGAGCACCTTGCGGGCCGAGCCGTCCAGGCGACACACCTCGATGCGGTCCGTCACCGTGTCCGTCCAGTAGAGGTTGCGGGCCAGCCAGTCGAGTGCCAGGCCGTCGGGATGGCGCACCTCGGAGGTGACAAAGTCGGTCACAGCCGTGCCGTCTGCCCGCGCCCGCCTGATCGTGTAGGCCTCGACGTCCGACCAGTAGATGTGTTCCTCCACGGGGTCGTAGTCGATGGCAATCGCATACTTGACCCTGCCCAGGGGCAGCGGGAAGATCGTGTAGTCCGGCGAGTCCAGGGAGATCTTGCTGATCTGCGTCCGCTGCACAATGAACAGCATCTCCTGGGAGCCGTTGGCGCAGCTGTTCCCGCTGACCAGCTTGACGCCCGTCGGGCAGGCGCAGCTGTAGCCCTGCGGATTGGTGGCCAGCAGGCACAGGTGCGAGCAGTTGCCGTTGTTGTGGGCACAGGGATTGTCCTCGTACGGCTGGAGCGACGCGTCCCAGGCGCGCACCGAGTTCGGGGCCTTGGGCGTGTCGATCAGCTCCTTCAGCTCGCGCGTCTGCAGGTCGAGGGCGTTCAGGGAGCCCCGCTGCCAGTCCGTCCAGTACAGGCGGTTGTCGAAGTACGTGAGGCTGAAGGGGTACTTCAGGTTGTTGACTATCGTCCGGCGGTTGCTGCCGTCCAGCTTCATCACGTCGATGAACCGATTGTTGCCGTCCGTCCAGTAGATGAGGTCGCTCTTGAGGTCCACGGCCAGGCCGTTCGGCCAGAACACGTTGTCCTTCACGAGGGTCATGCGCGACAGGGGGTCCCCGTCCATGCTGGCCCGCTCGATCTTCGGGTACTCGCCCCAGTCCGTCCAGATGAGCAGCCGCTTGCCGGGCACCACGGCCACGGCCCGCGGCTGGTCCAGCTCCGTCCAGAACAGTACCTTCTGGTACTTGCCGTCCAGCGAGGCCACCTCGATGCGGTTCTTCTCGCCGTCCGTCCAGTAGATCTTGTCCGTATACCAGTCGATGGCCAGGCCCTCGGGCTTGTCCAGCCCCGTCGATATCACAGTTTGCTTCGGCGCCTTCGACAGCGGCAGCAGCGCAGAGGCGTTCGTCTGCGCGCACTCGATGACCTCCCGGCCGCAATCCGTCCAGCAGACCAGATTCTTCGCATAGTAAAAGTCAATGGCCATGGCCTCGGCCAGATCCCTCACCAGCACGTCGATCTGCGGTCCCCCCGTCGGCCGGGTTATGTTCGCCACCTGTATGTCGTGCCTCGTCGTGAACAGCAGCGTCGCTGGCGTGTTGATGAATGCATTCGAGGACGAGGACAACGACGACGACGACGACGATGAGCTGGACACCAGCGACGAGGAGATGGGTCCATGCACTGCAAGTAGACAAGGGAGAACAAATGTGAAATGGGTTTAGTCAGCAGCAATGACGGAGCTTGGGCTCGCCTTTGTTTCCACTCGTGGGGGCGAGCCCCCAGCTGTAGCTGCCTGCACGTGGGTTGGGGCGTGGAACAAATTGCGAATTTCTAGCACCGAAGCGGGAATTACCCTCATAGATTGCACCTTCGATGCCGCCACAAAGTGGCATTACTGCGTCTTGCGTTAGGCAAACAGCTGATTTCTGCGATCAGCTGTGCTTGGGTGCAGGCCGATAGTTGTAGGCGATAGTTGCGCTTGGTAGTCGAGCGACAGGCACTACGGCTTTACTTTCCCGCAATCGAGTCTGGCAGTGATCACAGTTCATGGTAAGAAAAGCCATAATTTCAGTGGATTTCCAAGACAATTGTTGAGCTTTTCCGCTTTTCCGATTTGACCCAAAACGGGAGGAAGGGGTGGACTTGGTGGAGAACACCCAGTCAGTCGGGAAGGAAGGCTGGCTGGCTGGCTGGCTGGAGGCACGGCACTCGTGTGCCCCCTCAAGGGTGGGGTTGCTTGCTTGGGTGCCTGTTCAGATGCCATCAAGCGTGAATGCTTGCCGTTCCCCCACCGCCTCCCAAGCAGGATTAATGTGCCAAGTGGGACACACGTATATTACAATCGAATATAGGAATGAAAATAACATCGTATCAGTGCGGGAATCCCTACTACTTTGAGGTTACACAACCACAAATTGATAAATCCACAAATATGCACTATAATCCCCGATCTCCAGCGCGATGATGATGCTGGCACTTTTCTTAAATCCTTGCATTTCATTCACTTTTTGTACGCTCCCTCCGCAGACTGGAGGCAGTGAAGCGTCAAGGAATCAACCAACATCATTACCAACATCCACACACAGAACAGACAGAGCAGACAGAACAGACAGAACAGACAGGCTCCTCCATCCAGATGGTGTCGAGTACCGCGGCAGCAGTCCCCCACACTCGAGACGGAGACGGATATAGAGATGGAATGGAGACTGCTCTGCTCTGCACTGCTCTGCTCCTCATTCAAACTTGGGTAAATATTTTAATTATTAATGTATAAAGCACGGGGGTTGGATGGAGGGTGCGGGGGAGGATACGGATACGGATACGGCTACGGATGCGCATGTGAATAGTGCTGCCGACGATTGGCATCTCAGCTCTGCTCTGCTCAGCTCTGCTCAGCTCTGCTGTGGTTTGTGGCAAAATGGCATAATTCGGATGACCGAGTCGACAATTTTAACGCCGCCGCACAGGTCGGTTACGGATCCTGAACCTAGAGAAACAGGAGCAGGAGTAGGAGCGGGAGCAGGAGTAGGAGCAAGAACAACAGTTAAATGCTAAATGAGTGCAAGTGCTGTTATTGTTGGGCAACAGAAATGGGGCGGGGGAACGGAATAGAATGGGATTCGGAATGGGGAAACTTTTGCTTATCCGGCGGGTGGCTTCTGGGCGGCTTGAAGTGAGCATTGGCCGGGGCCAGTGGCCACTGGCAGTGGCAGGATGTTGCCACTCTGCTGCCTCTAACCAACACTGGCAGCACTTGAGCACGGCTGCCGCTGCGAGTGGTGGAATTATGGCCAGCTACAGTGTAGAGTGGAGGTGGCGGCTGTCTCCTCTGTACGTTGTACTAGTTGCAACGGAAGTTGCAGCTATTTAAATGTGTCCGAGGGCTGGGGGCAGGCAGGAGCAGTAGTCAGCCATCCGTGCGGTATGCTCCTGCTCCAGCCTTCTTTTCCTGTCGCTCTAGTTGTTGTTGTTCACTTTTCGTATTCGCATTCGTCCATCCGTTGTTATTTTTTTCTTCTTGTTGGCAAGGACAGAGTGCGGTTAGAATTTCGTGTGTGTGTGTGGGTGGGGCTACACTGTCATAAAAAACAGAGTTATTCCACACTGGCACATACATTTTGATCGAAAGATATCCTTCCATTCGTTCGCACAAGCGAAACAAAATACATGTCCTATGCATGATTGCCACAACAGGGGCACACTGGAAGCGGTGCTCATGGAATGGAATGCTTTTTTATAGACATACTTTTACACAATAATTCTAAGCCCCATTGTAACCATTCCTACATTGATGTTCGGTCCCACGAAACCACAAACAAAATACATGTCGTGTGCATGACTGTTTCGCACAGTGTACTCCAGAAGTTCGCTGCTTCCCACGCGCCATAATTAATTTCGCTCATGAATAATTTTTCATTAAATGTGTGGAAGCAGGCAGCAGGGCCGGACGGGGGCTAAAGTTACGCTGAAAATAGCCGCATTGAAAGGAGCAAATGTTCCTTACATTTTCCCTGTCATTCCACTCCCTTCCCTTTCGGTTTCCTTCACGTTTGCATGTTGCATGCCAGTGCCATTCATAATCCAATTGAAAAATAAATGTACAAACGGATGAGAGAGAGAAAGAGAGAGAGAGAGAGAGAGACAGAGCACGGAGTGGCTTCCGCCTTGGAGGCAAAAAGGCATGAAAGAACTGAACTTGAATTGTGGCAAATGCAGAGGCAACCCTCAGCCATCGTCCGTCCGTTAAGGATGCCCAGGGCGAGGAGTCTCCTCCAGCTGAATGTTCAATCATTTCTGCTCGAGGAATGCTTTCTATCAATTAGTCGCACCTCCACGACACTTCCACGGCACACCATCATCATCATCATCCACATCGTAAAAAGAGGAAACAATGACAGGAGAGTGGCCAAATGCAATTCCCGCCCAGTAAATGAAGTTAGCAAGCAGCCAGCCACAGTCCCCCCAGCCATGGCCACCCGATGGGTCTCTCCCGTGCTAAAAGTTTCCATTAGGTTCCCTTTTCACACACACACACTCGCCGAGGGAAGAGCAGCAGCTCTTTCGTACACTTTTGTAATTACAAGACACTGGCTCCCTGGGCTTCCTGGGCTCCGGTCTAAAGTTTCAGCAATCTCAGGTTCTACTCGTAGCAGCCGCAAACTTATTCATTGCTTCGTCAATCGTCAATCAGGCGTTGACATGCAAGTTCCGCCCTAATGCAGAGACAGCAGGCCAGGTTCGAATCTAACAAGAGTAGGAAAAGGGAGAGGGAGAGGGCGAGGGCGAGGGAGCTACACTACACACCAAAAAAAAAAAAAAAAAAAAGAAGAACAAAGCCAAAACCAAAGCCCAACGAAAGAAAGCAATTTTGTGAAAATGTTGGTGGTTTCTGTTCTGTATTCTTTTTCTTTAACCATACAACACGAAGGAAACATGAGAACAACATAACAAGGCACACGAGAAAATAAAAGGGAAAAGATAAAAATGCAAAGATACAAAAGGTAGTTCCAGTCTCGGTGTTAGTCAAGGGATCCCAGCCATCCAGGCAGGCATCCAACCAGCAGCTTCAGCTTCTCGTTCACTCATTTAAATTATCAACACGAAGAGGGAAGCGAATGAATGCTGCATGTTCTGGCAGCGACCAGAGGCACCTCCGCACAGAAGGCGGCCCGAGAAGGCAGGTGGAAGGTGGAAGGTGGAGCTCCAGCAGTAGAGAGACTCTGGCGAATCCACTTAACTTCAAGTTAACACATATGCTTGGTTGCCTGCCTTGGTTGCCTGCCTTCCTGCCTTCCTGCCTGCGTAAGATAGTAATAATCATCCCAATGATGATCAGCAACCAAGTTTGTTTTCGCTCTGTGTCGTGCATTCGTGATGCTTTTTTGCGTTGCTGTTCCTTTTCAAGTTTTACCAAATTGTTAATGGTTATCAAAGGGGGGCAAGGGGAAGCCTTCCCCGGAAATTTTCTGTTTTGCTTGAATCCGAAAGAATCCACCAAGACGGCTAACGATGCTCCATAACAGCGATGACGCTCGACTCAATACATGTCGTGTACATGACTGCACGTTGAGAGAGAGAGGAAGGCCTTGCGTAGCCACTGCAAATTGATAATAAACAGTTCTGATCGAGATCCAGATCCCAGCCTTACAGGACGCTCCCCACAGATCTAGTATACCGGCTGTTGAGCCAGCCCTGGCTGGCCCACTGCCCATCCCTGGTAGAGCTTTAATTTAAAACCGAAATCAGTGAAACGAAAATGTTCACACACCTACTTTAAAATGTAATCGCCGCGTGCTGTTGATGGAGCGGATGAGGATGGAAAATGTTGGTAGTGGAGGAGTAGGGGGTACGGGTACCCCTGTCTGCTCAACCGATATGACAACTGGCCATTAACGTTAAAATAAATACGCTACACGCCTGGCCCGGGCCCTGCCCCAGCCCCAGCCCCTGCCCCAGCCCCAGCCCCAGCCCCAGCCCCGATGGAGCCGATGGAGACGGCCCAGAGAGACCATAATGATTATGTTGCTGACAGCAAAGAGCCGGACGGAGCAGAGCGGAGCCAACGCTGATGGCAAGCGATGGAGCGTTGAATAAGAAAAATCAACAAACCACAAATCGGGAGGGAGACGACGAGCATCGGAGACGGAGACGGATGTGGATGTGGATGTTGTGTGGATGCGGGCAAAAATGCAAAATAATCTCTCTGTGGCGCAAACCAAAATGGAAATCAACGTGTTCGTGTTGCTTGGCTTGTCCTGGGCATGAAAAATAGTGAGTAGCAACTAGCGTTTCGAATTTTGATGGCATGTCTGGGGGGGATCTGGGGGGGGGATATCAACACATCGGAGAGAGAGCGGACAACACCGTTCACTGAAAACATTTAAAGCGTTAAACATAAACATGGAAGGGGCGTCTGATTGGTTCTGCGACATCCAGAGACTCCAGGCACACAAAACATTAAGAAAATGGCTTCAAAATTGGCTTTGCTGTACACTTTTTGGGTGTGTGAGTGTGACCCCCCCGCCACCCAGAGAAAATTACATTAAATTACAACAGTGTTGTAAAATGTTAAAAGGTCCGGTGCAGCAGCAGCAGCAGCATCAAGAGTTTTGACCATCGCAAGACGTTATTATGTGGAAATTTATGCCAAAACCAGGAAATGCAGACCTCGTCCTGCAGCCTGTGCTGGGCCCACTTATCAGGCAAACATCATCAACTCAACAATACCCATACCCTCCAGAGGAGTACCCGAACACTCCTCCCTCCCTCCCTCCCTTCCTTCCTCACGGAGGAACTTCAGCTGCAGCTGTGCCTTGCCCAAAGAGGAAATTGCAATTGGGGGCCCAAAAGGCAGGCAGAGAGGGGGGGAGAGTGGGGCAGGAGGAGGCCAAGCAGGAGCTGAAGGCATTCGTGGGCTGGCGTTTTGTTTCTGTTTTGCCATTGTTTTGGTTCTGGTTCTGCCTCTGCCTTGGTTCATGTTTTATTTAAAATCTTCAACATTTTATTACAATGGGGCGGTGGACGGACGGACGATTGCGATTCTTGCCATTTGCTTGATGGAACATTTAAATATGCAGATGGATATGGACAAGGCTACAAAAAAAAAACCTCCACGCAGAAATGTGTGCAGCGATCTAGCATCTCAGATGAGCTTTCGGTTCGAGTCCGGAACCAGCAATCACGACGGAGACGTGCCCCGACCGAAAAAAATAAAGTCATGAACTTTATTTTCTCTCAACTCGTTAGCATCAACACCCATTCCATTCCATTCCGTTCCCTGCCGCTCCCGTCTCACATCCCATTCCATCCCACACCGCCCGTTCGCTCGCTCGCTCCTCCTCTCACTCTCTCTCTCTCTCCACTGGGAACCCCTCTCGCCGAAACGCCATTAACTCGCACAGCATGCAATTTGCACGTTCGGAAAGACTTGCCAAAACTCCACTCGTTCACGCTTTGAGGGAACGATGGGAGGACGGACTGAGAGGGGGACAAACACAACGTTGGAGGAATATGCTACAGGGATTCAGCAACAGCAACAGCAACGAAAAGCATTCCCTAAATTGGTGCCACACAGAGCCCTGGACCAGGGAGCGTTGTGGTGGAGGAATCGTGCCAAAACTGTTGAAAATGTTGCACAAACGATTGGGTTTGTTATCTTTTGCAAAAGGAAAACGTGCTGTGGCCCCCAACAGAAGAGAAAACAGGAGAAGGAAACAGACACAGACACAGACAACACGGAAAAGGCGGCAGACATGCAGCAAACTCTGCCCCAAAGATGCTGACGGTCGAGATGCCGAATGCAATTTCGAAGAGTCAAAGTCTACGTTCCCCATTCCGCTCCATCTATCACACCCGCCACATCTCTGTTCCCCATTCTGCCGTTCTGTGGTGGGAGGCGTTTTTGGAAAATATTTCTTCAGCTCATTGGCATCCCGCCTCCAGGGCCTTCAAATCGAGTGGGCTATCGAGCCAGGCTCTTCTCAACGAGAGCTTCTCAGAGAGATCTCTCGAGATGCTCGACAGCATTGGAAACGACAGTGGCCTAAAAGCAAATCGTCGTCGTTAGCCATCCATCCCAGCCATCCTTGTGGGTGGGGTGTGGAGGTGTGGAGAGGTCACTGCTGCTGTTGTTGTTGTCATTGGCTGTCGGAGGGGGGGGAGGCCCCCAAAGACATTTGCATCAATTTCAAGTCAAAGGCAGAGGCGCGCAATTTATTCGAAGCTCGAACCGAATAAATGGATATTCGAGAGTGCTTATTATGGTTTTATTGAATGGCTTATTATTGGCCTAAAGCGTAAAGCCTAAAGCCAGATTCTGTTATTGAAACCTGGAACCGTTCTTTCGTTCTGCTCTCTGAATCGTCCCTCAATTAATCTTCAATGGAAACCCGTCACGAATGGTGAGGCATTGTCCTGAATTCCTTGGGAATCCACAGCTTGCTGTCTCTGAGCCTCGACTATGTTTTATATACGAATCATTAGGTGGGCTGGAAAGCCCTATATGCATTTGTAGTGCTTGCTTAAAGCGCTTACACGTAAGCACTTCCTAATTAAATACTTGTCCCAAATACGTGACCACGGTGGCAAGAATGAAATGCAAACGCAGCAGCAAAAGCAGGATACGTACGAGCCTAGTCAGCGAATAATGTGCTGTGCATCATTATCAGCAATGGAAGCACGGGAGAAACTGGTGGGTGGATGCTCTGGGTGGGGCAGGAGACAGTACCCACATGTCAGCAGGCAGGCAGGCAGCCAGGCAGGCCTCCAGTGGTTGAGAGGGACGATGTTGCAGTGCGACAGACAAGCACATGGCCAGGCTATGCTCCCCATGGCTGCTGCACTCACTCATAATCAAGCAGAGGTACCTCTACCTCCACCCCGTATCCCCCCCTGCCACAACCTGGGGCACGACTGGGGCCGGGCCACCACCATTCATATTATGATAACGATGTGGGTTGGACAGGAGGAGGTGCAGCAGCCAGCCAGCCAGCCAGCCAGCCAGCCAGCCAACCAACGTTCTTGCACGGAAAATATCGTGTTAATATTTTCTGCAGCTCTCTGCGGCCCCGTTCTCTTCCAGTTGCTCCTCTGGCCAGCTTCCCAGCATCCCAGCATCCGTTAATTTTATGGCAATATGCCTCGTTCTGCCGCTGCCACGACCGAGCATAGTTTTGTAGTAGTTTCCAGCACTCAAGTGTTGCCCATCTAGATTGCAGGGCCTGCTCCTGCCCCTGCCCCTGCCCCTGTCCCAGCCCCTGCTCCTGCCTGTTCGCGCTGTAAGCCTCACTGGCTTTGAATTACGAGCCAACACACACACAATGCGGGACTGGCAGCGGGGCAGGTGGCAGGTGCACGGCAGAAACAAAAACACAACAAAAAAGTTGTAAATTTAATACGATTTCTTGAGCGGCTGCTCGATGCTTTAAATTAATTTGCAGACAGCTGGGGCACGAGCTTATTAAATTTATTATTCGTGGAAGTGCATCGATAACGATACCCCTTTGGATTCCATTTGGAAGACCAACAGAACACATGATCATCAATGCTACTAAATCATCAGTTCTTCTAGTTTAAAGTAGGTTTGCTCATATGCAAGATACATAGATACATATTAGGATACAAAATTAAATACAATTAAAGATGTATTTCAACTATATATTTTACTCAATTACTTTTTAGGATTGTTGATCGTTCATGCAGGCCGAAAACAATGTTTCCGAAAGGTCTAATAGTTAGTAACTTTGATCTAAAAATCTATTAAAATAAGCTAAAGTTGATTTTTTTGGTATTTTGTTGGTATTTTTTTTGATATTTTGTTGATATATTTGGTATTTTTGTATTTTTCGGTATTTTTATAGTATTGTTTTCATTTTTTATTATCTCCTATAAGAAATGTGATTTTGTATAACAATTTTTCCTCCATGTCTTTCTAAGATATTGAAATATCTAAAAAAAAAAATCCCCTAAAATTTTCCCGATCTCGGTTAATGGTAGATTTGAAAACGCCAGGAACGTACGTCAAATGCCTCCGCGGATTAAATACAAAACGAGGGGGAACGTTGTGAGTTGCTGCGGACACCGCAACTCTACGGTTATACCCGATACTAAGTCAGTATGGCTCTCCTCCGGCAGACGCCGCTAATATTAAACGACACGACAAAGAGAGAGACAGAAAATCAGTCTGAGCTTGTCGTCGGGGTCTGCGTAGCCACTGAAAATTGATTTCTTGCTTTTGGCTATAAAAATGATCTGATCTGATCCAGATTCAGCAATCTGATAGCTATGGTCGTTATCTATGATTCTGCGTTGATGCCCCAGATTTTCGTACATGAAACAGAGCGAGAAAGAATGAAATTGTTTTCTTGATTCTGGCTATAATAATTATACGATCTGGTTGAGATTTTACACTCTAGAACATATAGTCATTTTCTACGATTCTTCGTTTTTGAATTTATCGTATCTTTAAAAATGTGGATGCCACAGATTTTCGTCCTTTGTGGGGGCGGAAGTGGGCGGGGCGAAGTTTTGAAATATTTTTGTAGCAGTGACATATCACAGAAGTCTGGGTTCAAAACATCGTTGCTCTAGCTCTTATAGTCATTGAGCACTAGGCGCTGAAGGGGACGGACAGACGGACAGACAGACAGACAGACATGGCTCAATCGACTCGGCTATTGATGCTGATCAAGAATATATATACTTTATGGGGTCGGAAACGATTCCTTCTGGACGTTACACACATCCACTTTTACCACAAATCTAATATACCCCAATACTCATTTTGAGTATCGGGTATAAACAGTAACTTTCGGACATTTAATAACTTGCTGAACTAACGCTCAGTACTACATATGTACATATAATACCACAAATAATTGTTGTATAGTCCAAACCAGTTCGCAGGGTTTCGCAGGGCCAGTTCTGTGTTTTGTAGCGTAAAGTCAGGTCATATTTTGGCTTATATCTTTAAAACTTTAACTTCGCTTGTACTCAATTGCTATTGAATTAGAACTATTTATTTGTTTATTATTTTATTATTATTAAATTATTTGTATTATATTATTATTAAATTATTTGTATTATATTATTATTAAATTATTTGTATTATGTTATTATTAAATTATTTGTATTTTATTATTATTAAATTATTTGTTTTATATTGTTTTTATATAATTATTAAATTATTATTATTATATTATTGTTATATTTGTATTATATTTGTTTATTTTTCAAAATTTGTCTATTTATTCTTTTGATTAACATTTTGTGGTACGAATGAATGTAACGTAGGACCGGAATGGAAGTGCCCCTACTCGTATAACATGCACCATTATTGGGAGGCAGCGAATTCTATGTATAATGCAATGCGCAAAATTTCAATTAAATTTTAACCGCTTTCCATTGCATTTTTTTTTTTAAATTAAATTAAATTTCTGCCCAACGAAGGCGTGTACAAATAAATATTTACAAATATCAATGGGCCATTTTGCAGAGTCTGAGATACAGATACACTGCATACAGGCAATAAGTAAATATGTTAAGTAAATATGTACACATGCAGTTCTGCTGCAGTGGCCTATTATGTAGATTCAATATTGGAGTTGTAAAAGGCAATATGTTAATACAAATCGGTTTTTAAGCGGGACAGCAGCGCCAGACAAGTCTCCAAGTGGCCAAGTCTGGCTCTGGAGCCAATCCGTCGTGACAGGCATACAAAATGAGGCGCGAATGACAGTTTCAAGGGGGAAACGAAGAAGAAGGGACTGTGGACTGGGGACTGGGCAACAAACAAATTGACATTCAATTAGTTACTCGTACTGGCAGCCTCGAGTGGAGGCCCCTTTCAGCACAGATCGATGCCCACTCTTGTCTGGGAAGCTGTCAGAAGCAAAAACATTTGTGCAAAATGAAAAATCTATACATATGAATAAAGCGAACGAAACACAACTCGAGTACAAGGGTACACAGGAGTGCACACAGCCGACAGCCGACAGCCGACAGCCAATCGACCAACAGACTGGCAGCCGGGGAGCCATTGAGACGACTCCTCTCCTCCACTTGTGGCCATTAGCACCGAGCGGTAGCTGGCGAATTGATTTATATTGAATTATTGAACTGCCAGCCACTACAACATCGCAGGCATTGAAAATATTTGCACACTGATTGAAGGGAATTGATTGAAATTTCTACATTTTACAGCATGGAAAAAAATACAAGATTTACTTTTGGTTAATTGCCAAGCAGCCAGCAGCATCGGCAGCATCGGCACTTGACTTGTCTCCCCAGCTCCCCAGCTCCCCAGCTCCCCCCAGCCTGTGTCTGTGTCGCCATGTATGGAAATCCGTGTGCCGGACGGTTGGTTGCTTGTAAATTACAGCATAAATTATATCCCGAGACGCTGCTCCGCGGAGAGTGTTGTTTAAGTAAATGGACCACAAGAGCAGGCCGAGCAGGCCGAACAGGCAGAGCAAACAGCTCTCCGCTGAAAACAAATCACTTTTGCAATTGGGTCCTGGGTCCTGGGTCCCTCCCCGGTTCCCCGGCCCCGACATGGACGGTGGAGGGGGAACGGTGCCCACTGCTGCGACGACGATGCGATGTTCAAGTTTTGCAAATTGATTTTTTATTGCCATTTACTTTGCTTGTTGGCTGTGGATGGGTTTGGTCCGACTGGGGGAGAGGGGGAGGATATTGCCGGGCCAGGCAGGCCATAATTTATAAATCAATTTTAGATTTATGCGCTGGTCCCCAGCAAAGTGCTGGCTAACTAATTGCTCCGTCACCGTGCTGTCGCGCTGACCAACACTGGCAGCCACATCAGCTGAGGGGGAAAAATAAACATTAGCTCTGGAAAATGTATACTCTAGAGAAAGAAAAGAAAGAAATTAAACTAATTGATGTGCTGACCAACACTGGCAGCCAAGTGTTGGAAAAAGGGAAAATTAACACTGTTAAGTCTGTATTGTTTGAAAAATCTCCATAAATTTGAAATTAGAAAATTCTCTGATGGATTGACCAACACTGGCAGGCAAGTGTTGCCCTATAAGCAGAGGGGAAAAATTAATACCCTGTAAAAAAAAACCAACTGAAAAATCTATAGTCTAGAAACAGCTCCATTCATCGGCCGATTTGGAATTAGAAAATGATAATTCAGTGTATCAAATTTATGAGCGCCCCGTCACATTTTGCATGACAAAAGTTTGCCTCGAAACAGTCACAAAAGAAAAAAAAACTAGACAGGGGATTACTTTTGAATCTCTTGAGGCTGGCTTCAAGAACTCTACTCTAATGTATGGGTACGGGCCGGGGCTTGGGCTTTTCACATGCAAATAAAACGGCAACAATGTTCGCATTTAGTTGACAAATTTAGCATTTATAATGGGGTTTCGGTTCTCTTGTGTTCGGCTGGTGGAAAGCTTCTTTTGGCTGTTGCCTGTTGGCTTTCATTCCATTTTAATTATTATATTCGCTTGTTACGCCCCTACACGCATTTATTCTTAACGATTTCTATGCTGCCATTTGTTTAGGGACAAAAGCCACAAAAGCCAGATACAAAACAAACGAGCTTTTGGCCCGTAAAATGGCTTGTTGTGTGGCGGTGCCGGTGCTAGTGCCTCGAGGCGTTTTCTGGTCGCAAACAAGGGGGAACCTCTTGGCTCTTGGGTTGAACCCGCGCTGGAACCCCTTCTGGAGGAACCACAGGTAGCGCGAGCAGCGAGAGAGCAAACAAGCTAAACAAACCAGACCCAAAAACAAAAGGAAGGGAACATAGATACACAGATACGCACAGATACAGAGATACACAGATACCAAACGAAAGAACCAACAGAAACAAATCCAGTCAACAATTTTTCGAACATTCGTTGTAGCCATCGCATCGGATGGCATCTCTTTTGGAGACCGTGGAGTCGGGCAGGAGAGGAGACCTCCTCCACTCGTTGCCGATAAATTTGGCCGTAATCTCGATAATGATTTTGTTTGCATTGTTTGTCCCCGGCTACCCTTTTCGGGTTTTGTTTTAAAGATTTTTGTGTATGCTGTAATGTAATCGGAGCTCCTCTCGCCTCTCGCTTGCCACATAATGAAGTCGTTCTCTATCGGATGGGTCTTTCTCTGGGAAAGAGTTGCTGGTTTTTTTTGGTGATTTTTTTGCGCCCATGTCCTATGACCGAACCCATCCGTACGGATCGGATCATCATAACGAAGTCTGACATTAATGGCGCAAGAAAAACGCAACAGGTTATTTACTGTCCAAAGCGTAGAGGCATTTGTATTCAAATGCGATGTCTCTTTGGTGTTTAGTCGCAGACTTGAAATGGCAAAACTTGTTTGTCTTTTTTTGGCTTTGGCTGTGGGGAGTCGCGACTTGACACCTTTCCGTGCATATTAAACAAGGCACGGAGCCCGTAGTCGGAGGTGTCATAAGCGAAATTTATATTGAACCAAAGCAATGCTCAGCCAATGCTCTGTTCTCAATTAGAGCTGCCAACTCTGTGGCAGACCCACAGTGGGAATGGAAATGGAAACTTGTGGGAGCCATGCCTCAGCTGCAATCAACTGAAACCGATTGGACGACTGCACTACATCCACACAAGCGGGCTAAATGAGCTGTTTGGACGGGACCCAGGCATGAATGCAAAATTAGCCAAGCGCGCGATTCCATTTACCGTGAAGGTGCATGGGCATGGGCAGGGGCAGGGGCAGGGGCCGCTGTGGCAATTCAATTTCAATATGCGGCAAATTATAACAATTGCAGCCCTGGCCCTGGCCAGTGGCCACACGCACCTACTCTGCCCCACCTGGCCACGCCACGCCCCTACAGACGGCAGAGCAACAGCTGCGGAGCTGGAGGTGCCCCCAGGCACTGGAGTTAAACTGGTTAACAAAATATAAGAGCCAACATTCTTGATCCACTAGGCTCCCCCATAGCTCTTAGACTTGGTTGTGTCTCCTTTTGCTTATGGGAAATTTGTACATGAATGTATCCCGAAAGGAGAGCTTTCGCGGAGAACTTTTGCTGAACAGTGTGATTCCCGTGTGCACCGCAAAAGCTATTACGCATACCAATGGTAATAGGCAGCTCCGTTCGGGCCATGGAAATTGTTGTGGCTCTGGCTGCAAATTGTTGAAAATTACCCAGAGACACCGACAGAAGAAGATGGGCCACATTATTCATATACGATACACATGGCAGAAGGGTTATGGCCATGTGTTGCATGTATCTTAACACGTTACAAATAAATGTCATTATTAAGATGCCGATGAGTCGTCGTGCCACCAAGGCGACCATCTCAATGGCCTTGTGCGTGTGCGACAGAGATGGAGATAGGAAGGAAGCGCAGGGAAAGGATGCTGCTGGTAATTCTCTCGTTTGCTGGTAATTAGAATGCACAGGGAGCACGGGGAGTGCAGGGAGCATCAAAAGCGGCAAAATGCAGCATAAGAGAGTGATTATATATGTACACAAAAGGGGAAAGGGCACAGCAGGGCAGGGGCAGGGGGAGGGGGAGGCAAGCGGCCAACAATTTGTATATCAACACATTAATGAAATGAATGATTTCTTGCTGCTTCTTGCTGTTCTTTGTCTTTGTCTGGCAATGCGCTATAGGTTGAAGCGGGACGGCTATATCGTTGGAACAATTACAAATGCGCATATTGAAAGATTTACAACACACACACGAGGCACACACACACACGAGGCACACACACAGGCAAGCAGAAGAAGTAGAAGCCGCTCCACTACACGATACACAGGGTATACACGAGGGTAGTATGGAACAATCTTCCCCATAGCATCAAAACCATTAGGAGACTTTATTTTTAATTTTACTTGGGAAATCATTAAAATTAAATTAACAAATTCACTCAAAAAAGAAAATAATTAAAAATAATACAACAAATAAATACAAAATAGTAGAATAAATAATTACAATTTAAAAAAGTAATAAAACAAAATTGAGTAAAAACAATTATAAGTATAAGCATTTCTAAAAATGTAAATGATATTTATTAGATATAATTCAATAACTGTCGACAAAAATCTAGATTTTATTAACTACCTCTCGATCGCCAATAAAAAGTACATCACTTTTAAGTGTTGAAAAGCTTTAACAGGGTATCAAAAGGCACTAGCCTACCTTGTAGGTTTTCTGCATTTGTTTACTTGATTTTTGCATTCAATTTTTATATATGTACAACTCATAAACAATTTACATTGGAATTGGACTGCCGCCTTCGGTCATTAAAATCTCCCTCACAAACGAACCATAAACCATAAACGATTTTTACCCACATGAAAATCAGGGATGGATGCTTCAGAGGGTATTTTGAAACAGAGAGAGAGAGAGAGAGAGAGAGAGAGACAGCGAGAAAGAGAGTATGATAGAGAAAGAAGGAAAGAACGCAAGGACTGTAAAAAAAAAAATACTATGACTTTTCAGAATTGAGTAGAATTTGCATAGCAAAAATAAACATTCGTAAATACAATGCACATTCAATGGGTATCAAAAGTTTCGCACCTTAAACTATTTGGGTTGGATATTTGTATTTTTGTTGCTCTTTCTCCCCCAACAGTGTTGGTAAATTCCTGATTTGATTCATCAAAAAAACGATCAATGTGATAAATTAGTTTTTGTGGTTTCTCTTGGGTTATATTTGATGGTGGCTGTTGGCTCTTTGAGGTTTCGACCTATAACTAATGATGCTGATGAATCTCAGATCGTTGAGATACCTCTTCTGATTCGTGGCTTTATTTAGACCCCATCTCATTGCCATTCAGGACTGGCATCCTATAAAATATCAATAAATATGTATTTAAGGAACCCTAATTTATATTCGACAAAAGTTAATTAAAAAGTCAGCAAGGGTGTTCTCTCCCGGACCACAAATCATTCAAAAGTGTCACTTAAATTATATAGACAGAAGACGACGACGACGCTGGTCTCCAGGGATAGCCAGAAAAAGCCAGAGAAAACCCGAAACCGAAATATGTACGAGCAAAAAATATATCTCGACAAATTAGTATGCACAACAGGTTAAAAATTGACAAACGCCAGTCGAAGGCAGGAAAAAGGGCAGCAAAAGAGCAGCAGAAAATGCCAAAAATAGAAGGCATAAAATGATAAAAGCCATAAATAAAGTTTAAATTGGTTTTGTTTTTTTTTTTTTTTTTTTTTTAACTGGGAAGGAACTGGCATAAATTATAGGGTCAGTCGGGGCCATGAGGGGTCCGATCCTGCCAACGAGCTGCGAATTAATGTTTCCTCTCAGCAATATTAGATAACGCTCCAGCGAAAGAAACTCGAGACGAAGCCGAGACCCTCCCTCCCCTCCCCCACCTGACCATATGGCGGGGGTCTTGTGTTTTGGCCAACAAATAAACCTCAGGAGCCAACACGGAACGAAAACACGATAACAGCAAAAGGGGTGGGGGGGGAGGGGTTTTAAATATTTAAACATGGAGTGGCCGAAGCTTTTAATACCCTAACAGGTTGATTATCGCCATGTTCTTCGATTTAAAGACATGGAAACATCTACTCAGAGTCCCAAGTACCTCGTCTTCCAGGGTAGGCAACGGGGCGGGGCAGGGCAGACACAACAATTACACAAAAAAAAAAAACAAAGAGCAGTCAAAAAGCCAAAAACAAAAACAAGAAATAAGAGAAAACATTCTTTTCCGCGTGCGTGTGTGTGTGTGTGTGTGTGTTTGTTTGGCTGATGCTGGGGCCTGGTCTGGCCTGGCCTCTAAATGACCGGCTTGGGCTTCGAAACAAGTCACCGGTGGACGACCTGGTCCCCCAAAAGGGTCTCTTAACGATGTGCATGTTTATGCGCTGCGCTGCGTTGCAGGCAACGCACGAACGCGCAGACATTTAAAGCAGTGGATGAAAACAACAACAACAGCAGCAGCAGCGAGCAGCAGAAACTCCAGCAGGAAGAGAGACAACAACAGCAGCAGCAACGAGAAGAAGAAGAAGGGCGTGGAATGGAGGAGAAGCTGCAAAAGGGAGGGAGAGCTTGTTAGCAGGGGCCTGGGCTGAGATGCTGTTTAGAGATGAGCGATATCGGTGACTCCAACTATTGAAGCAGCACAGCAGTAGCGGTAACAAAACTATCGTCTAAACTGAGAGGCCATCCTCCAACACTAGATACTGTTTACTGTTCCTTCAAAGTCTTACTGCTCCAAAATATATTGCTCATCTCTAGCTGCTGGTGTTGTTGTCGAATCCCCTTGTTTTTGTTTCTGTTTCTGTTTCTCGTTCGGTTCGTTAGTTGGCCAACGCCAACGGCTATGTTAAGTGGCTCGCACACTCATACATACATACATACATACATACACGATTAAAGAGACACACCCGGACTGGCAAGGGTGAGGAGTGTTGTGTTGCCTGCACTGCACGCCTATAGATATGCAAATTGTATAGAAATTTAATTACTTGCTGACATGTTTTGGGTCTTTAAATTGGCAACTTGTTGGCTAAATTATTGTTATATCGCTGCGCGTTCCTGTTGAGGGCAGCTGTTTGACATTTCAAAAATCGGGTGCCTTATATTGTGGAACCCGCCTGTACCCAAAGTTGAAATACCAAATGGATGATTGATCTCGTAATGCCTTTGCAGTGCTATGAAATGCAAACCATCTCGATTAATTAAACGTTTAATGCCCCGATATCTCGTTTATAACCAGCGGGCGGTAGGGAGAGGGCATGCCTTTTGCCTATCACCAGTTCCCTTTTGCAATTAACATTTGTGGAACACACGTCATTACAAGATTACGATAAATGATAAGAAGGAGAAGGAGAAGCAGGAAAGAGCTGGTCAGACGGGTCTCTCCTTGTTGCTGCTTCTCCTGCTGTTGTTGTTGTTGCTGCCGCATATTTGCATACGGAAACCGCGCTGTGTACGCAACTGTAAACGGGAGCCAATTTGCTGGCAATTCCAATACCGATTACGCACACACACACACGCCTACACACAGTAGCAAAGTAGATAGGTCCAAGCTGTGTAGAAGATGTGGAAAGGAGAACCACCTGGCAAAGGACTGTAGCCTGGAACCACAGTGCATGCTCTGCAAGGGAACGAGCGCAGACTGGAAGCACGTGGCCGGCAGCGGTAGATGCCCCCAGTTTAGGAACGCCCTGACTAAAAGATCAGCATGAGGTGTACTCAGCTGAACTTAAACCATTGCGAAGCTGCTCAGTCTCTCCTGAGACAAGCAGTCAGGGAGAGGAAGACCGAAGTCGTGCTCATCTGCGAGCCATTCAGGGCGATACCAGGAAGCGGTTGGACCAGCAGCAGTTGCGGCAAGGCGGCCATCTGGGCCGTACAAATCCAACCCCAGGAGATATGCGCAGCCAACGAAGGATTTGTTAGAGCGAGGCTTAGAGAGGTAACCTTCTATAGCTGCTATGCCCCGCCGAGCTGGGACCTAGCGCGCTTCCAAAGTATGCTAGCGCATATAGCGGAGGACGCGCGCGGAAGAGCCCCCGTAATAATAGCGGGAGACTTTAATGCGTGGTCCGTAGAGTGGGGCAGTAAGGAAACCAACGCCAGAGGCACGTGTCTGCTCGAGGAATTTGCGTCCTTGGACGTAATACTCGCAAACGATGGCAGGAAGCTAACCTACTTCAAGGCGGGCCGAGGGTCCATTATCGACCTAACCTTCATGAGCGTCTCACTCCATAGGGGAGCTACGTGGAGAGTAAGCGAGGAGTTTACGTTCAGCGACCACCAGGCGATCCACTTCGAATGCGGAGCAGCAACGAAAAGACAGCTAGCCAAAATTACCGGACCTAAATGGAAGGGCGACCACCTGGATGTGGAAACCTTCACGGAATATCTGCGCAACGCCAGCTGGAGCCCTGCGCGAGAAACGGCAGAGGGCCTGGCTCAGAAACTGGCGAAGCTCATGGAGGAGGTATGTGATGTGGCAATGCCAAGAAGGAAGCCTTGCAAAAGAGGAGCGCCCTGCTACTGGTGGAATGCGGAGGTTAACCAGCTAAGGAAAGCCTGCCTACGAGCAAGACGGTGCTACCAGAGAGCGCGAGGTCGGCCTGAGTTCGAAACCAGGGGAGAGGAACTCCGATCAGCGAAAAGAGCCCTTAAACGTGCCATAAAGAAGAGCAAGTCAGCCTGCTTCAGGCAGATATGCGAGGAGGCGGACGTCAACCCTTGGGGGACGGCATATAAGGTCGTCACCAAGAGGATAAGGAGCCAGTCAACACCGGAAGTGACCTGCCCGATCCTGCTTCGTAGCATCGTGGAGGCCCTATTCCCACAGCACCCGTATAGGGAGGAAAGCGTCTCGAGCCAAGACTCCGAGCTGTGGCAACAGATTTCTGTTGAGGAGGTGATAGCGGCTACCAGGAGAATTGGGGATAAAAAGGCACCAGGACCGGACGGTATCCCAAACAAGGCATTGAAGCTTGGAGCAACCGCCAGACCAGAAGTATTTGTTGACACGTTCAACAAATGCCTGCGGGAAGGAGTGTTTCCAGAGCAGTGGAAAGTGCAGCGGCTAATACTTCTACCCAAAGGAAATAAGTCCCCGGAGGAACCATCAGGATACCGCCCAATATGTTTGCTGGATACGGTCGGCAAAACCCTGGAGAGAATCGTCTACAACCGACTGCAAGTTGTGATCCAGGAGAAGGAGGCCTTATCGGAGTCCCAGTACGGATTCCGGAAGGCCAAATCAACGGTCGACGCCATCAAGGCAGTCACCGACATTGCATCCAGAGCGATCGAGGGAATAAGATGGAGATTTGGCACAAAGGAGTACTGCGCGGTGGTGACCCTGGATATCCGTAACGCGTTTAACTCAGCGAACTGGTCTCGGATAAACGAGGCGCTCGGGAGAATTGGAGTTCCCACCTACCTGCTTCGGATAATAGCCAGCTACCTGTCGGGTAGGGTACTGAGGTACGAGACGGAGGAGGGACCAAAGCTCTACAGGGTGACAGCCGGAGTTCCACAGGGATCAGTCTTAGGACCTCTACTGTGGAACATAATGTACGACGACGTCCTGAGACTCCAGCTCCCGCAGGGATGCACGCTTGTCGGTTTCGCTGACGATCTCGCCCTGGTCGTGGTAGCCAAAGAGCTCCGAGATGTCGAGGCGACGGCCAACGAGGCAATCCGGATCGTATCCAACTGGATGGAAAACGCGGGATTGGACCTGGCTGGCCACAAAACGGAGGCTGTACTCATCACGAGTCGGAAGAAGGTGGAGTACGCGACGTTTCGCGTGGGTAATGCGACTATTAAGTCGCAGGAGTCAATCCGGTACCTAGGCGTGATGCTGGATAACCGATTGAACTACCGGGCCCACATCGAGTACGTGAGTCAAAAAGCCTCCCGGATGCAGGCAGCACTCGCAAGGATGCTCCCCAATATTGGTGGACCCAAGGCAGGTCGTCGCATACTCCTGGCGAGAGTAGTGGCCTCGATCCTACTGTACGCTGCGCCGGTGTGGTCTTCAACCCTATCCGGCAACATGAGTCTAAGAAGAAAGATGTCAGTGCCATATCGGCTCTGCGCTCTTCGAGTAGTGTCTGGATATAGGACGGTGTCGGATAACGCAGCCCTGGTCCTCGCGGCCATGATACCGGTGGATATACTAGCGCTCGAGATGACGCATGTATATGAAGCGCGCGCAGGGATGCGAACTAATGCATCGCTAGAGACCATCCGTGCGTCGGAAAGGCGGGCGTCGATAGAAAAATGGCAGGCAAGATGGGACACGGCCACAAATGGACGGTGGACCCATAGACTAATCCCGGACATTGAGTCATGGATAGGGCGGAGAAACGGAGAGATGAACTACCACCTCACCCAATTCCTGACGGGTCACGGAGGATACAGGAAGTATCTACATAGGTTCAAACACGAGGATACTCCCGAGTGTCCTGAGTGTTCGAATGAGAGCGAGGATCCGGAGCATGTGATCTACCACTGCACGAGGTACCGCTCAAGTGCAGAGTATTTCCCACGACCAGAGGAGCTAATGGCGTTCATGACGGAGTCCGACGAGAACTGGCAGCGCGTTAGCAACACCCTAATAGCCATCCAGAGCGATCTGAGAAGATGCGAAAGGGAGCGACGCGTAGAGGAGAGTGCCTAACGTAGGCAACCCATCCCGCGAAGTAATACTTTGCGGTGATCCCGCGGGGAATGAGGTGTGCAGCTGTGCGTGGTGGTGAGTTTAGCTGGGAAGCCCCGAAGGGGTAGTCCAGTTCGTTGACTGGTACGGGCCGGTCGCGTCTCTTAGAGATTCTCACCCGCCGTGGCGTATCCATGGAAAAAAAAAAAAAAAAAAAAACACACACACGCACATCGTCTGTCGAATGCGTAGAGGTCAGTGGCTAGGCCAACAACACGGCCTCATACACAATACACACATCAGAATGCGGTATCGATGTGCATGATGCGGAGGATGCTGCATTGAAACCGAATACATGCGGTGGCATGCAAACACACACCCATACCCACACCCACACCCACCCACACACACAAACATACATGAATGCCGATGCCGATGCCCCATGCAACACAACATTATTGTTTAAATTGCAAAGTGATACTCGGTACATCTGTGCTGTGGGGCACCATGGTGCAATGCCGGGCAGGATTTGGCTTACGGAATCCATCTGGGCCACAGAATGATTAGGTTAGTTAGAGCGAAATTGTGTTTGCGTTGCGTTTGGGGCATGGGCATTTGCTTTGCCCAGTTTGGGGCCTAAATCAATAAATAGTTTAGATTGGAATGTGTTGAAGCCTTTTGATAGTTACCAAAAGTTGCTCCTGCTACTGAAATCTACATTCTATTTTATGATATTTTTGCTGTATTACATATGAACGAAGAAATTTAAGATTTCATTTTTACCCCATTTTCAAAGAAGAGGATGAGATGAATGTCAATGTTCGTTGTGTGTGTGTTTGCGAGTGTGTCGTGGTGTGTTCTGGCGGCTCAAAAGTGGAACTGTTCTCCCACACTTGAATGAAATCAAAATCAATGTCAACAACAGTGAAACGCTCGGTCCCCAGGGCAGTGGGAGATGGGTTGGAAAATCCGTCAAAGGCGTTTTTCCTCCTGCTTTGAAGTGCGCCCCTTTTACTAAACTACTTGCTGAACGGGCGCGTACTACGGCGTAGTAAATAGAAGCAAAAGCAAATGGCGAAAACGAGCGAAGGACCGACCGAATCTCTCCCACTCACCATACAAGCCCACTGAGCCACACACACACACACACACACACGCGCGCGGAACACCAGCAGCAAAAACGTCAGTTGCTGCAAAAAAGGCAAAGGCAAAGGCCTAGGGGGAAGGGTGCGGCACTGGAATCATCGTAGGCAAAAACACTTTGTGCGCGCGTCAAAGTGTTAAAGAAAGTAAATCGCAAACACACACACACACACATCCTAAGAGCCAGAGAGGGAAGAGCAAAGAGAGAGAGATGAGAATACAGAGCTCTTTTTTTGGGTGCTGGCTTGTGTACATATTTGATGCGCTTTTTTCGGAAGCAGCAGCAGCAGCTCTCTGCCTCCCGATCTCCTTCCTCCACATTCCATCTCACTCTCGACTGCTATGCCCGTCGACAGTTTTTTGTATTGCACGTTGCTTGGAGCGCGGTCGGGAGCCAGGCACTTGCTTTGCTGGCGCCCCAATGCATGTTGGAGCACTCCGGACTTCGGACTCCGACAACTCCAGTCCGGAGGACCCCGGGCTTATCTTTCAACCAAACACTTCACCGCCCACTCTCAGAGCTTAACGATACTCGTGCCTTTGTCCATTTACCATTTCCATATTAACTTTAGCAACGGGAATGAGGCAACTTTTTCGTTCCTCCTGCTTCTCCTTCTGCTATTGCCCCGCCGCCCCACTTGACAAAGTCGCTTTGTGGCCAGCCTTATTATAGACATCGACGCTGTGCCCGGCAAAGGCCCCCCAAATTTGTGTGCTTGGGTCAATGCTTTGTGAATTTGAAATGTACAGGAGCAGGAGCAGAGCAGAATCAGAAGCAGACTCGGCAATTACCCGGGAGTATACTTGTACTACGAGTATACTATTATAACTACTAAATTATTACTATGCCTCTTTTTGCAGCTCATTAGCGTCTGTCGCATCTGCTCGTAAAAGTGGCAGGCAGGGGCTTGGCTTAGATAGTACGGGAGGCACTAAATTATGCCCAGTGCAATCAAGTTGAGTGCGTACTACAGGCTAAATAAGTAGTTGTTCTTGTTGTTTATTCATAAAGGCTTCCCGCGCACAGAAATTGTCAGCCAAAGGGCTTTGACAAGAAAAATGAGAGCTTAAGGCAAAGTATAAAGCGGCGAGAGGGTGGAAGGAGGAAGCATAAAAGTGCAGTTGAAACCACACACACAAAGAACACACATACAAAGGTAAACGAAGCGCGCTCGCTTTGAGGGGTGCGAAAGGGATGGCAGGATGTAAATTTGTCACTTTACTCCTGCTTTGGTTATTTTTCCCTGTGTGTGTTAATGAACTTGTGGTGCTCTATGTTCATGCATTTGCCTCCCTCACACTCGTTCCGAATTTAAACAATGCCATCAATAATTATAGAATGTAGAAGTAGACATACCATTTTTATACTGCCAAGAATCGGAGACGCCGAAGCACATCAGCACAAAGATCACAAAGGGTGGACTCCATCCACCTCCATAGAAACTAGCACTTGCACATCTTGCCGCTTTCGTTGTATATTTGATTGTAAGTTGGCACAGTTGAGGTTCGATTTGAGTATGCTTTCTGAATGGCTCGCGGGCCATTTTCTTATGGACACAATCTCAGAAATTCCAAGACATTTGGAGTAGAAATAAGCGAAACGAACCGATCGTCTCCACGGGTTTTGTTAGGCACTAATAATCATTATCTATAGCACACAAAAGTACTGCAAGAGAGAGAGAGCAAGAACAAGAGGGAAAAATTTAAGACCAGACCCAGACACATCAAAAAAACTTCAGTCGGGGTATTAATTACACTGTGCAGCAAAACCTGCTGCAACGCTTTTGCACGCGGTAAAGTTTCTATTTCCGATTTGTTTACATGGAAACCTTTATGTAGTATTTATTTATTTGTATTTTTGCGATCTCAAAGATTTTATTTCTATGGTTTTGTTGCGCAGTGTGATCGCGTTGTTCTTGAGGTTTTTGTGTTTGTGTGGGTCAGTGCTTTGGACAAATTGTTGTTGTCGTAGAGTATCTGAGCGATAAGCAATTGTGCAACTGTGTAGGTGTGTGTTCTGGTTGCTAAATTGAAACATTGTTAATGATAAGCATTGCACTAGTAATAAATTCCCTTTTCCTCTTTGACGCAACAAGCCGGCAAATGCAGCAGATTGCAACCCCCAAAGCACTGCATTTCCTCGCAATGGAAAATTTCACAAAAATCAAAACAACGGACAGACGGACCCGCTAGAAAATAAAGCAACGCAACGCAACGGTTTGGTTCGGGGGCACGGGCACACAACAAAACATCTTTCAAGCAGGCCATAAATTTAGATGCTCGAATCATGTGGAATGTTGTTTGTGTGTGTGCAAGCGTCGAATCACCGCGCTCTTGTTATGTTTTTAGAACCATTTCATGTACATTTAAAAACACAAAACACACCAACTTGCACGCCGCTGCACATTTCCCACAAGGCGGACACGCACAACAGCTCAGGTAATTCTCTATCAAAATGTTTTAATTCAACACTTGTGCCTACATCGGCTTGTTTAGCGTGCGCGATTTGGTCCGCGAGTAGCCATTTTGTTGGTACTTTATTTTGTAAATATTTTATTTACTTTTCACGATTTTACACCTTGCGCACCACCGTGTTCATTTTTCGACTGCGTTTGTTGATTTATTATTTCTATCGATATGATATGATTTCGGATATATCGATAGTACCATTAGAAATATACCAAAATATACCTTCTCACTATAAAAATATACCGTGCCCACATAATTTTATCCGATTAGTGAATCTATTTTCTACTTGACAGACATATTCTAAATACTTGTTTGTATTGGATCTTGTCTAAAAAAAGGTTTTAGCGAAATAGGCCAAACAAAAAAGGGTTTAGCGAAATAGGTAAAAAAAAAAAATGGAAAAAGGATAGTCGAAAAGGATATTGCTCAATTTTGATGTTCCGTTGAATAATTCTGGCTAACTAAAACTAAAAGTTTTGCCCACGTAATTTTTATGAATACATTTTCTGCAAGATAGGTTAGTTTTTAGTCATGGTATTTGTTGCTGGTACTTGAAGACATGATGCGTGCATAGGCCTTTGTATACCCTATTTCGTTAATTTAATAATTTAGAACTTTCGAGCATGGAATGGCCCAAAGCAAAAATCGCGTCACTTCCGTTTCGAACCCGTTTCAGTTACCAAAACCGTTTCCGTTAACGTGCGATATATTTGAACCTGTGGAAAAGGGCACCCAACCACATGAAAAAATAAGATTATATTGATATATTATATGTGGTAAATTTCAAAAAAATATTAAAAAAAACTTAATAATACCAATTTTAATAAAAGTTCGCTATATGTCTATCTATATTGTCTATCTATGTATATGTCGATCCAAGTACAACAATTAAAGTACATCATTTAGAAGTATAGAAGATTCATACCCGATTCAGAGAGAGCGAAAAAGATAGCCATAACCGATTTTAAGAGAGCGAGAGAGCCAAAACTTCTCAATTAGGCCCTCATTGAGCGGGCCAATATAACAATGTTTGAAAGTGAAGGAGCGACAAGGATTTGAGAGAGCAAAAATAAAACTTGCGTAAGGAAGTTTCTATACCGTTTTTTCTTAAATAAACTTTTGAAAATTAAATTTAATAGATTAAATTGATCAAATATACCATTATATACCGATATACCGTATATATACCGTCGGCTTAATTTTGACCTCAAAAATACCGAAAAGTATTAAAGATACCATAAGCGGTCACTCTGCTTGGGCACCACCATTCATTTTTCAACTGTTTTTTTTTATACCCGATACTCAAAATGAGTATTGGGGTATATTAGACTTGTGGTAAAAGTGGATGTGTGTAACGTCCAGAAGGAATCGTTTCCGACCCCATAAAGTATATATATTCTTGATCAGCATCAATAGCCGAGTCGATTGAGCCCTGTCTGTCTGTCCGTCTGTCCGTCCGTCCGTCCGTCCGTCCGTCCGTCCGTCCGTCCCCTTCAGCGCCTAGTGCTCAAAGACTATAAGATCTAGAGCAACGATGTTTTGGATCCAGACTTCTGTGATATGTCACTGCTACAAAAATATTTCAAAACTTCGCCCCGCCCACTTCCGCCCCCACAAAGAACGAAAATCTGTGGCATCCACATTTTTAAAGATACGATAAAACCAAAAACGAAGAATCGTAGAAAATGACTATATGTTCTAGAGTGTAAAATCTCAACCAGATCGTATAATTATTATAGCCAGAATCAAGAAAACAATTTCATTCTTTCTCGCTCTGTCTCTCTCTAACACACAGGTTTCATGGTCGGTTTTGCCAATCGCAAAATATGAGTTCAAGGATCTCAGAACCTATAAGAGCCAGAGCAACCAAATTTGGTATCCACACTCCTGTGATATCGGACCTTGACCGTTTCGTGTCCAAATTTCGCCACACCCCCTTCCGCCCCCGCAAAGGACGAAAATCTGGGGCATCCTCAAATCTCAGAGACTATTAAGGCTAGAGTAACCAAATTTGGTATCCGCACTTCTGTTAGATCTCACTATAAAACGTTTATCTCAGAATTTCGCCCCACCCCCTTCCGCCCCCACAAAGAACGAAAATCTGTTGCATCCACAATATTGCATATTCGAGAAAACTAAAAACGCAGAATCATAGATAATGACCATATCTATCAGATTTCTGAATCTGGATCAGATCGGATCATTTTTGTAGCCAAAAGCAAGAAATCAATTTGCAGTGGCCACGCAGCGCCCGACGACAAGCTCAGACTGATTTTCTGTCTCTCTCTTTGTCGTGTCGTTTAATATTAGCGGCGTCTGCCTAAGGAGAGCCATACTGACTAAGTATCGGGTATAAATGTAGAGTTGCGGTCTCCGCAGCAACTCACAACGTTCCCCCTCGTTTTTAATAAAATCTACTTTATTTGATTGTGTATTGGGTGGGTATAAGGGGGAGTTTGTTTAAAATAACGACTAACAAATCGATTTCGAGCGAGGCTTAGAAACACTAATGCGGAAAGAGCATCGTACAACTGTTCTCTTCTTTGACGTAAGATACCTCCACTGAAAGGCGACCTTTAAGCTGGTCTGCCGTTTTCCCAGGCTGCAACACGTGCAGGTGTTTATCGAGGGATTGATTTGCAAATAGGGTTCTTCTCTGGAAAGTCGTTTCCTGGACAAATCCAAGTTGTCCACGACTTACGTCCTGCTACACCATTATAAGGATTAGAATATAATGGAAGGATTAGAATATCCACCTTTTGATTGACTTCCAGAACAACATTCAGCAAGCTCTTTTGAAGAGTGTCAGATCTAAAACAGAAAAATACCAAATCACTCGTAGGTTAAGGGCCGCCAAATAAGGACTAGTTGAATCAAGTGGTGTTTTTTTAAAACCTTTTACGAACCTTAGGAAAGAGAGATCCTCTACATTGGTCCTGGTAAAATTTAATGTCTGTAAGTTTTTCAAATTGTTGAATACTCTTGCAGTGAGGTTTTTAATATCTATACCATTAAATTTCAGAAATTTTAAATTTGTTTTTCCTGCAAAAATTGTCCTGTTCATCCAGAGTATGGAATATTCGTATGGTCCCCAATAAAAAATTGCAATGCCTTCTAGATGATTCAGGCTCATGTGAATGTAGTCATTAATAAAATATGTAAACCTGTCGAAAGCAATCGTTAGATACTTTGATCCATTTAAATAACTTAGATTGTTCTCATATATTTCAAAATATTTACTAAATAAATTGTATATCGACACTTTCTGTACACCGAGATCTCTGAGATAGTACACTCCAGGACGAAGTGTGGAGTTCTTAGAAACTCCCACACTTAACTTGTTTAGCATGACATTAGTGTCCTTAGAAATGGCGACGATATTCCTCTCTTTGCAGTCGGCATTAATCCACTCGATTGTCAAGTGTCCATGGTCTAAATTCAACGGCACGTTCTATCACTGGAACTGTTAGTGCATGCACCTTTATAGTATATTTCACAGTAATCCTCTCTGATGTTTTCCAACAACTTTTGAGCACTAAATGAATTTATTTGCTGGAGTATCAAAAATATACTCCACGACATTTTTGGATGGGAACGATGTCGAAGATTGATTCAAACTAAACAAGCAAGACGAATATTTTTTGGGTAAGATCCCATTGGTTTCCCAGAGAGAAGAAAATCAAAAGAAAAAAGAAAACAGAAACATTAATTTTATCATACTCCCAAAAGTGCTGTTGTAAATCCACTGGAGTGTCATAAATATTTAAGAGCTGAAACGACGAGATTCAGTTGATTATTCTGACACGCAGTCTCTCAACTACTATTCTACTGTTTCCGACAAATAATCTGACTATTCATGAGAGAGGATCGGCCACAATTTCTTTAAAAAAACGGATACGGCAATGTTGAATTAAGTTTTCATCCTTTATTCTCAGTGTATGAACAGAAGATTGGCTGTGTATATTTGTGTTTGTACCGTTATTCCTTTTATTTTTCTATTCCATTGCTACCGTATATTTTCTGCGGAAAATATCAGACACACATACGGTGTTGTAAATACTTAATAATGAATTTTACTTGTTATTGAATTCAAAGCCAATCACTAGTTGGCTCCATCGATCTAATTTGAATGTAGTGCTTAATAAACCCCAAATTAAATAAAAATTAACCTAATGCTAGGTATGGTTGTCCATGAATTGCAGCTCCGACCACAGCAGCAGAGCGTTCGGCGGCAGCGGTCGTGGTTGCGGCGAGAGGAGCATAACAGCTTGCCTTTCCATATCCACGTCGGTACTGGAAATTTCAAATATAAGCTTTATCATAAATATCCCATTCGTGGTGTTTTCTATATACTTACACGCAACAGAAGCCTGCAATATTCTTGCCAATCACATCATCGTCCACGGACTCTGCAAAAGACAGGGCCAACACGTGATGGATCAGTGCCGGGGTTGGCGTTACAGCCACCACTTTTGTCTTGTTGTCCTCGGCCTTCATGCCGATGGGCATGCAGGAGTCTGGCAGCGGAGGGGCGCCAATTTTGTACAATCGCAGCTCCTGGAATTTCACCTCAAAGGAAAACGGATAGAAGGGTGCACGGGCATTGCCATAGAAGTATTCCTTGATGCGCTGATCCCGGCACTCGTGTCTCAGCTCCTTGCTGCGCTCCACAACACCGCCACTCTTGGGCAACAGGACCACATGAACGCTTGAGGGCACATCCCGCAACAGTTCGTTGTACAGTCGCTCCTGATCCAATACGAAAATGGCGCAAGCACCATAGGCCCTGGCTGCATGAAGCAAATGCGCATACCCATGGCCCTTGACCCAGCCGCAGGTGTTGACTATGATGCCGGAGCTCTTTGCTGAAAGGTGGCTTACAGAATGCTTACAGATCCACACGTACGGCATCTACTCACTGCGCTTGTTTCCGTTGAGCGACTGCAGCGTGACCTCGGCCATCTTGGAGACCACTGCGTTGTAGAGGACACTGTTGCCGCTGGGTGACTTGTGTCCGAAGCGGTAGACGAGCGGGGCGGTCTTGGGAAAACCTTCCTCGACACTGGCTGGCCTTTCGATGAATGTGGTGGCCACATTGCCGGATATGGCGATTGCTCCCTGGCCCACATCGAGGTCCGCGTAGAGAGGCCGGCGCCCGACCCTGACTGCATAGTTCAGGAGAATCCGGCAGAGCGTGCTCTTGCCGACGTCCGTGGGTCCCACCACCATGGCCACCGGACCACTTCTATCCTTCTCCTCGGCCTCCGTGCGAAACTGTTCAAGTGCCGCGTGACAATTGACGTACTGGACCATCGGAGTCTCCTTGGATATGTAGCAAACGTCTATTTTGCCAGTGACATGAAGAACGCATCCTTGGTATGTGAAGATCGCCACCTTGGCCCCCATCCCAAACTCATATTTCTTTTTCTTAACCAACTCGGTGCCAAAGAGCTCCGCAAATCCATTGACTAGCTGTGATGGACGCAGGAAGAGTTACTGGCATTCCATTGCTTGGCGTGCGCTTACCTTCTGTAACCAACACTTTGGCGTCCTTCTGCTCTATTTCAAAACGCAGCTCGGAGTCTGCCTCCAGGCTGAAGTCCTGACCTCTGCTTTGATGATCCGACATTCCTAAAATTTTAATGAATAAAAAAAACAATGCTCAAAATCAGGCCGCAGGCGAAAAACAGCTGGGCGATCAGTGCTGGAAATGGCGTGAGGGCTATGTATTTTAATGTATTTCAAATACGGTCACACTTGCAGAAAAAGGCGGGAAACACTTTAAACGACGCGTATTGTTGCGAGGCAATTTATTGTGTACGCAAATTTACATCGAACTTTGACAGCTATTATGCGACCACCGAAAAAAAACAGTGGCGGTCAGCGTGGTGGAAATCCTCCAAAGGCAACACAGAGGGACTTGGACTCTGGGGATGCCAGCCCCTCATTCCAATCGCCCGATGATGAAAATGCTACCGACTACGGCTTGGAATTTACCACAAGTCGTCTCAATCTCCAAAACTCTAACAGTCCACGCACCTCAACGGTGCGCAAGGACGTTTCTGCTGCCCGTCGACGGCAGAATGAGGAGACGTCTGGGGAAGAGAATCGGCCACCAGAACCAGCAGACCGTCGCGCCGGACAGAGGCAGGAGTCGTCCTCTCAGGAAGACAATCAAGCTCTGGAACTCAACACTTCAAATCGCAGTCTCCGTTCTTTAAATGCCCCACAGCCGCAGCGACCAAGAGCGAATCCACAGACACAACAGGCCCCTAGAGCTGTAGCGCTCCGCCGGAAACAGACCAGACCCATCAGCCGTGTCGCCCTGATGCAACAAGAGATTCAACGTCTGCAGGCGACGCCCAAATTGCTGATACCCCGCCTGCCGTTCTCTCGCCTGGTGCGTGAAATAATCGTGAATTTAACCGGCTTATCTTCGGCCTTTAGGGTTACCCAGGGCGCCATGGAGGCCTTGCAGACGGCAGCGGAAATGTACACTACCCAAAGACTCCAAGACGCCTATCTGCTCACTCTGCATCGTGGTCGAGTGACGCTGGAGGTGCGCGATATGGCGCTAATGGCATTCCTATGCAGCCATTGTCGATATAACTAATCACATGCTAAATATGCTAAGCTCTTGCAAAACCAAAGAATTGTTTTATTATTATTATTATTATTAAATAATGCTAATAGCTAGTTAAAACTAAATATTAACAGAAGTTGGAGCTATAGCTACTGAGGCCTTAAGCTCTAGGGTAATTGGGTCAGATTTTATACATATATACAAAGATGTTGGGATGAGTATTTATTTACAGTATGCTCGGTTATATATTGTGGAGGATATTTGCGGTTTGTAGGAATTTGAGGATATTTTTTGGAATTTGAGTTGGTGGGGTTTGCGATAAGTTGCATGGGGTCGTTGTTATTGAATGATAGGGACCCTTGTGGTGAGAGTGAGGGACAGGTGTATAGTGTGTGTCGTAAGTCTATGTTCGCGTTGTGGCACAATGGACATGTGTTGGGCAATGTTTTGTCAATGTAGTGGGCGTTGGTCAGCTTGGTGTGGCCCAGTCTCAGTCTATTAAATATGACCTGGTGCCTTCTATTAAGGATATTGTTTTTGGGGGTGTTGTTGGTAGCGAGAGCCAGAGCAACCAAATTTGGTATCCACACTCCTGTGATATCGGACCTTGACCGTTTCGTGTCCAAATTTCGCCACACCCCCTTCCGCCCCGCAAAGGACGAAAATCTGGGGCATCCTCAAATCTCAGAGACTATTAAGGCTAGAGTAACCAAATTTGGTATCCGCACTTCTGTTAGATCTCACTATAAAACGTATATCTCAGAATTTCGCCACACCCCCTTCCGCCCCCACAAAGGACGAAAATCTGTTGCATCCACAATATTGCATATTCGAGAAAACTAAAAACGCAGAATCATAGATAATGACCATATCTATCAGATTTCTGAATCTGGATCAGATCGGATCATTTTTGTAGCCAAAAGCAAGAAATCAATTTGCAGTGGCCACGCAGCGCCCGACGACAAGCTCAGACTGATTTTCTGTCTCTCTCTTTGTCGTGTCGTTTAATATTAGCGGCGTCTGCCTAAGGAGAGCCATACTGACTAAGTATCGGGTATAAATGTAGAGTTGCGGTCTCCGCAGCAACTCACAACGTTCCCCTCGTTTTTAATAAAATCTACTTTATTTGATTGTGTATTGGGTGGGTATAAGGGGGAGTTTGTTTAAAATAACGACTAACAAATCGATTTCGAGCGAGGCTTAGAAACACTAATGCGGAAAGAGCATCGTACAACTGTTCTCTTCTTTGACGTAAGATACCTCCACTGAAAGGCGACCTTTAAGCTGGTCTGCCGTTTTCCCAGGCTGCAACACGTGCAGGTGTTTATCGAGGGATTGATTTGCAAATAGGGTTCTTCTCTGGAAAGTCGTTTCCTGGACAAATCCAAGTTGTCCACGACTTACGTCCTGCTACACCATTATAAGGATTAGAATATAATGGAAGGATTAGAATATCCACCTTTTGATTGACTTCCAGAACAACATTCAGCAAGCTCTTTTGAAGAGTGTCAGATCTAAAACAGAAAAATACCAAATCACTCGTAGGTTAAGGGCCGCCAAATAAGGACTAGTTGAATCAAGTGGTGTTTTTTTAAAACCTTTTACGAACCTTAGGAAAGAGAGATCCTCTACATTGGTCCTGGTAAAATTTAATGTCTGTAAGTTTTTCAAATTGTTGAATACTCTTGCAGTGAGGTTTTTAATATCTATACCATTAAATTTCAGAAATTTTAAATTTGTTTTTCCTGCAAAAATTGTCCTGTTCATCCAGAGTATGGAATATTCGTATGGTCCCCAATAAAAAATTGCAATGCCTTCTAGATGATTCAGGCTCATGTGAATGTAGTCATTAATAAAATATGTAAACCTGTCGAAAGCAATCGTTAGATACTTTGATCCATTTAAATAACTTAGATTGTTCTCATATATTTCAAAATATTTACTAAATAAATTGTATATCGACACTTTCTGTACACCGAGATCTCTGAGATAGTACACTCCAGGACGAAGTGTGGAGTTCTTAGAAACTCCCACACTTAACTTGTTTAGCATGACATTAGTGTCCTTAGAAATGGCGACGATATTCCTCTCTTTGCAGTCGGCATTAATCCACTCGATTGTCAAGTGTCCATGGTCTAAATTCAACGGCACGTTCTATCACTGGAACTGTTAGTGCATGCACCTTTACAGTATATTTCACAGTAATCCTCTCTGATGTTTTCCAACAACTTTTGAGCACTAAATGAATTTATTTGCAGGAGTATCAAAAATATACTCCACGACATTTTTGGATGCGAACGATGTCGAAGATTGATTCAAACTAAACAAGCAAGACGAATATTTTTTGGGTAAGATCCCATTGGTTTCCCAGAGAGAAGAAAATCAAAAGAAAAAAGAAAACAGAAACATTAATTTTATCATACTCCCAAAAGTGCTGTTGTAAATCCACTGGAGTGTCATAAATATTTAAGAGCTGAAACGACGAGATTCAGTTGATTATTCTGACACGCAGTCTCTCAACTACTATTCTACTGTTTCCGACAAATAATCTGACTATTCATGAGAGAGGATCGGCCACAATTTCTTTAAAAAAACGGATACGGCAATGTTGAATTAAGTTTTCATCCTTTATTCTCAGTGTATGAACAGAAGATTGGCTGTGTATATTTGTGTTTGTACCGTTATTCCTTTTATTTTTCTATTCCATTGCTACCGTATATTTTCTGCGGAAAATATCAGACACACATACGGTGTTGTAAATACTTAAAAATGAATTTTACTTGTTATTGAATTCAAAGCCAATCACTAGTTGGCTCCATCGATCTAATTTGAATGTAGTGCTTAATAAACCCCAAATTAAATAAAAATTAACCTAATGCTAGGTATGGTTGTCCATGAATTGCAGCTCCGACCACAGCAGCAGAGCGTTCGGCGGCAGCGGTCGTGGTTGCGGCGAGAGGAGCATAACAGCTTGCCTTTCCATATCCACGTCGGTACTGGAAATTTCAAATATAAGCTTTATCATAAATATCCCATTCGTGGTGTTTTCTATATACTTACACGCAACAGAAGCCTGCAATATTCTTGCCAATCACATCATCGTCCACGGACTCTGCAAAAGACAGGGCCAACACGTGATGGATCAGTGCCGGGGTTGGCGTTACAGCCACCACTTTTGTCTTGTTGTCCTCGGCCTTCATGCCGATGGGCATGCAGGAGTCTGGCAGCGGAGGGGCGCCAATTTTGTACAATCGCAGCTCCTGGAATTTCACCTCAAAGGAAAACGGATAGAAGGGTGCACGGGCATTGCCATAGAAGTATTCCTTGATGCGCTGATCCCGGCACTCGTGTCTCAGCTCCTTGCTGCGCTCCACAACACCGCCACTCTTGGGCAACAGGACCACATGAACGCTTGAGGGCACATCCCGCAACAGTTCGTTGTACAGTCGCTCCTGATCCAATACGAAAATGGCGCAAGCACCATAGGCCCTGGCTGCATGAAGCAAATGCGCATACCCATGGCCCTTGACCCAGCCGCAGGTGTTGACTATGATGCCGGAGCTCTTTGCTGAAAGGTGGCTTACAGAATGCTTACAGATCCACACGTACGGCATCTACTCACTGCGCTTGTTTCCGTTGAGCGACTGCAGCGTGACCTCGGCCATCTTGGAGACCACTGCGTTGTAGAGGACACTGTTGCCGCTGGGTGACTTGTGTCCGAAGTGGTAGACGAGCGGGGCGGTCTTGGGAAAACCTTCCTCGACACTGGCTGGCCTTTCGATGAATGTGGTGGCCACATTGCCGGATATGGCGATTGCTCCCTGGCCCACATCGAGGTCCGCGTAGAGAGGCCGGCGCCCGACCCTGACTGCATAGTTCAGGAGAATCCGGCAGAGCGTGCTCTTGCCGACGTCCGTGGGTCCCACCACCATGGCCACCGGACCACTTCTATCCTTCTCCTCGGCCTCCGTGCGAAACTGTTCAAGTGCCGCGTGACAATTGACGTACTGGACCATCGGAGTCTCCTTGGATATGTAGCAAACGTCCATTTTGCCAGTGACATGAAGAACGCATCCTTGGTATGTGAAGATCGCCACCTTGGCCCCCATCCCAAACTCATATTTCTTTTTCTTAACCAACTCGGTGCCAAAGAGCTCCGCAAATCCATTGACTAGCTGTGATGGACGCAGGAAGAGTTACTGGCATTCCATTGCTTGGCGTGCGCTTACCTTCTGTAACCAACACTTTGGCGTCCTTCTGCTCTATTTCAAAACGCAGCTCGGAGTCTGCCTCCAGGCTGAAGTCCTGACCTCTGCTTTGATGATCCGACATTCCTAAAATTTTAATGAATAAAAAAAACAATGCTCAAAATCAGGCCGCAGGCGAAAAACAGCTGGGCGATCAGTGCTGGAAATGGCGTGAGGGCTATGTATTTTAATGTATTTCAAATACGGTCACACTTGCAGAAAAAGGCGGGAAACACTTTAAACGACGCGTATTGTTGCGAGGCAATTTATTGTGTACGCAAATTTACATCGAACTTTGACAGCTATTATGCGACCACCGAAAAAAAACAGTGGCGGTCAGCGTGGTGGAAATCCTCCAAAGGCAACACAGAGGGACTTGGACTCTGGGGATGCCAGCCCCTCATTCCAATCGCCCGATGATGAAAATGCTACCGACTACGGCTTGGAATTTACCACAAGTCGTCTCAATCTCCAAAACTCTAACAGTCCACGCACCTCAACGGTGCGCAAGGACGTTTCTGCTGCCCGTCGACGGCAGAATGAGGAGACGTCTGGGGAAGAGAATCGGCCACCAGAACCAGCAGACCGTCGCGCCGGACAGAGGCAGGAGTCGTCCTCTCAGGAAGACAATCAAGCTCTGGAACTCAACACTTCAAATCGCAGTCTCCGTTCTTTAAATGCCCCACAGCCGCAGCGACCAAGAGCGAATCCACAGACACAACAGGCCCCTAGAGCTGTAGCGCTCCGCCGGAAACAGACCAGACCCATCAGCCGTGTCGCCCTGATGCAACAAGAGATTCAACGTCTGCAGGCGACGCCCAAATTGCTGATACCCCGCCTGCCGTTCTCTCGCCTGGTGCGTGAAATAATCGTGAATTTAACCGGCTTATCTTCGGCCTTTAGGGTTACCCAGGGCGCCATGGAGGCCTTGCAGACGGCAGCGGAAATGTACACTACCCAAAGACTCCAAGACGCCTATCTGCTCACTCTGCATCGTGGTCGAGTGACGCTGGAGGTGCGCGATATGGCGCTAATGGCATTCCTATGCAGCCATTGTCGATATAACTAATCACATGCTAAATATGCTAAGCTCTTGCAAAACCAAAGAATTGTTTTATTATTATTATTATTATTAAATAATGCTAATAGCTAGTTAAAACTAAATATTAACAGAAGTTGGAGCTATAGCTACTGAGGCCTTAAGCTCTAGGGTAATTGGGTCAGATTTTATACATATATACAAAGATGTTGGGATGAGTATTTATTTACAGTATGCTCGGTTATATATTGTGGAGGATATTTGCGGTTTGTAGGAATTTGAGGATATTTTTTGGAATTTGAGTTGGTGGGGTTTGCGATAAGTTGCATGGGGTCGTTGTTATTGAATGATAGGGACCCTTGTGGTGAGAGTGAGGGACAGGTGTATAGTGTGTGTCGTAAGTCTATGTTCGCGTTGTGGCACAATGGACATGTGTTGGGCAATGTTTTGTCAATGTAGTGGGCGTTGGTCAGCTTGGTGTGGCCCAGTCTCAGTCTATTAAATATGACCTGGTGCCTTCTATTAAGGATATTGTTTTTGGGGGTGTTGTTGGTAGCGAGAGCCAGAGCAACCAAATTTGGTATCCACACTCCTGTGATATCGGACCTTGACCGTTTCGTGTCCAAATTTCGCCACACCCCCTTCCGCCCCCGCAAAGGACGAAAATCTGGGGCATCCTCAAATCTCAGAGACTATTAAGGCTAGAGTAACCAAATTTGGTATCCGCACTTCTGTTAGATCTCACTATAAAACGTATATCTCAGAATATCGCCCCACCCCCTTCCGCCCCCACAAAGAACGAAAATCTGTTGCATCCACAATATTGCATATTCGAGAAAACTAAAAACGCAGAATCATAGATAATGACCATATCTATCAGATTGCTGAATCTGGATCAGATCGGATCATTTTTGTAGCCAAAAGCAAGAAATCAATTTGCAGTGGCCACGCAGCGCCCGACGACAAGCTCAGACTGATTTTCTGTCTCTCTCTTTGTCGTGTCGTTTAATATTAGCGGCGTCTGCCTAAGGAGAGCCATACTGACTAAGTATCGGGTATAAATGTAGAGTTGCGGTCTCCGCAGCAACTCACAACGTTCCCCCTCGTTTTTAATAAAATCTACTTTATTTGATTGTGTGTTGGGTGGGTATAAGGGGGAGTTTGTTTAAAATAACGACTAACAAATCGATTTCGAGCGAGGCTTACCATCCATATATACAACATAATGACAAAAGCTGTTCTCGAGTAAAATAAGAGAAACACTAATGCGGAAAGAGCATCGTACAACTGTTCTCTTCTTTGACGTAAGATACCTCCACTGAAAGGCGACCTTTAAGCTGGTCTGCCGTTTTCCCAGGCTGCAACACGTGCAGGTGTTTATCGAGGGATTGATTTGCAAATAGGGTTCTTCTCTGGAAAGTCGTTTCCTGGACAAATCCAAGTTGTCCACGACTTACGTCCTGCTACACCATTATAAGGATTAGAATATAATGGAAGGATTAGAATATCCACCTTTTGATTGACTTCCAGAACAACATTCAGCAAGCTCTTTTGAAGAGTGTCAGATCTAAAACAGAAAAATACCAAATCACTCGTAGGTTAAGGGCCGCCAAATAAGGACTAGTTGAATCAAGTGGTGTTTTTTTAAAACCTTTTACGAACCTTAGGAAAGAGAGATCCTCTACATTGGTCCTGGTAAAATTTAATGTCTGTAAGTTTTTCAAATTGTTGAATACTCTTGCAGTGAGGTTTTTAATATCTATACCATTAAATTTCAGAAATTTTAAATTTGTTTTTCCTGCAAAAATTGTCCTGTTCATCCAGAGTATGGAATATTCGTATGGTCCCCAATAAAAAATTGCAATGCCTTCTAGATGATTCAGGCTCATGTGAATGTAGTCATTAATAAAATATGTAAACCTGTCGAAAGCAATCGTTAGATACTTTGATCCATTTAAATAACTTAGATTGTTCTCATATATTTCAAAATATTTACTAAATAAATTGTATATCGACACTTTCTGTACACCGAGATCTCTGAGATAGTACACTCCAGGACGAAGTGTGGAGTTCTTAGAAACTCCCACACTTAACTTGTTTAGCATGACATTAGTGTCCTTAGAAATGGCGACGATATTCCTCTCTTTGCAGTCGGCATTAATCCACTCGATTGTCAAGTGTCCATGGTCTAAATTCAACGGCACGTTCTATCACTGGAACTGTTAGTGCATGCACCTTTACAGTATATTTCACAGTAATCCTCTCTGATGTTTTCCAACAACTTTTGAGCACTAAATGAATTTATTTGCAGGAGTATCAAAAATATACTCCACGACATTTTTGGATGCGAACGATGTCGAAGATTGATTCAAACTAAACAAGCAAGACGAATATTTTTTGGGTAAGATCCCATTGGTTTCCCAGAGAGAAGAAAATCAAAAGAAAAAAGAAAACAGAAACATTAATTTTATCATACTCCCAAAAGTGCTGTTGTAAATCCACTGGAGTGTCATAAATATTTAAGAGCTGAAACGACGAGATTCAGTTGATTATTCTGACACGCAGTCTCTCAACTACTATTCTACTGTTTCCGACAAATAATCTGACTATTCATGAGAGAGGATCGGCCACAATTTCTTTAAAAAAACGGATACGGCAATGTTGAATTAAGTTTTCATCCTTTATTCTCAGTGTATGAACAGAAGATTGGCTGTGTATATTTGTGTTTGTACCGTTATTCCTTTTATTTTTCTATTCCATTGCTACCGTATATTTTCTGCGGAAAATATCAGACACACATACGGTGTTGTAAATACTTAAAAATGAATTTTACTTGTTATTGAATTCAAAGCCAATCACTAGTTGGCTCCATCGATCTAATTTGAATGTAGTGCTTAATAAACCCCAAATTAAATAAAAATTAACCTAATGCTAGGTATGGTTGTCCATGAATTGCAGCTCCGACCACAGCAGCAGAGCGTTCGGCGGCAGCGGTCGTGGTTGCGGCGAGAGGAGCATAACAGCTTGCCTTTCCATATCCACGTCGGTACTGGAAATTTCAAATATAAGCTTTATCATAAATATCCCATTCGTGGTGTTTTCTATATACTTACACGCAACAGAAGCCTGCAATATTCTTGCCAATCACATCATCGTCCACGGACTCTGCAAAAGACAGGGCCAACACGTGATGGATCAGTGCCGGGGTTGGCGTTACAGCCACCACTTTTGTCTTGTTGTCCTCGGCCTTCATGCCGATGGGCATGCAGGAGTCTGGCAGCGAAGGGGCGCCAATTTTGTACAATCGCAGCTCCTGGAATTTCACCTCAAAGGAAAACGGATAGAAGGGTGCACGGGCATTGCCATAGAAGTATTCCTTGATGCGCTGATCCCGGCACTCGTGTCTCAGCTCCTTGCTGCGCTCCACAACACCGCCACTCTTGGGCAACAGGACCACATGAACGCTTGAGGGCACATCCCGCAACAGTTCGTTGTACAGTCGCTCCTGATCCAATACGAAAATGGCGCAAGCACCATAGGCCCTGGCTGCATGAAGCAAATGCGCATACCCATGGCCCTTGACCCAGCCGCAGGTGTTGACTATGATGCCGGAGCTCTTTGCTGAAAGGTGGCTTACAGAATGCTTACAGATCCACACGTACGGCATCTACTCACTGCGCTTGTTTCCGTTGAGCGACTGCAGCGTGACCTCGGCCATCTTGGAGACCACTGCGTTGTAGAGGACACTGTTGCCGCTGGGTGACTTGTGTCCGAAGTGGTAGACGAGCGGGGCGGTCTTGGGAAAACCTTCCTCGACACTGGCTGGCCTTTCGATGAATGTGGTGGCCACATTGCCGGATATGGCGATTGCTCCCTGGCCCACATCGAGGTCCGCGTAGAGAGGCCGGCGCCCGACCCTGACTGCATAGTTCAGGAGAATCCGGCAGAGCGTGCTCTTGCCGACGTCCGTGGGTCCCACCACCATGGCCACCGGACCACTTCTATCCTTCTCCTCGGCCTCCGTGCGAAACTGTTCAAGTGCCGCGTGACAATTGACGTACTGGACCATCGGAGTCTCCTTGGATATGTAGCAAACGTCCATTTTGCCAGTGACATGAAGAACGCATCCTTGGTATGTGAAGATCGCCACCTTGGCCCCCATCCCAAACTCATATTTCTTTTTCTTAACCAACTCGGTGCCAAAGAGCTCCGCAAATCCATTGACTAGCTGTGATGGACGCAGGAAGAGTTACTGGCATTCCATTGCTTGGCGTGCGCTTACCTACTGTAACCAACACTTTGGCGTCCTTCTGCTCTATTTCAAAACGCAGCTCGGAGTCTGCCTCCAGGCTGAAGTCCTGACCTCTGCTTTGATGATCCGACATTCCTAAAATTTTAATGAATAAAAAAAACAATGCTCAAAATCAGGCCGCAGGCGAAAAACAGCTGGGCGATCAGTGCTGGAAATGGCGTGAGGGCTATGTATTTTAATGTATTTCAAATACGGTCACACTTGCAGAAAAAGGCGGGAAACACTTTAAACGACGCGTATTGTTGCGAGGCAATTTATTGTGTACGCAAATTTACATCGAACTTTGACAGCTATTATGCGACCACCGAAAAAAAACAGTGGCGGTCAGCGTGGTGGAAATCCTCCAAAGGCAACACAGAGGGACTTGGACTCTGGGGATGCCAGCCCCTCATTCCAATCGCCCGATGATGAAAATGCTACCGACTACGGCTTGGAATTTACCACAAGTCGTCTCAATCTCCAAAACTCTAACAGTCCACGCACCTCAACGGTGCGCAAGGACGTTTCTGCTGCCCGTCGACGGCAGAATGAGGAGACGTCTGGGGAAGAGAATCGGCCACCAGAACCAGCAGACCGTCGCGCCGGACAGAGGCAGGAGTCGTCCTCTCAGGAAGACAATCAAGCTCTGGAACTCAACACTTCAAATCGCAGTCTCCGTTCTTTAAATGCCCCACAGCCGCAGCGACCAAGAGCGAATCCACAGACACAACAGGCCCCTAGAGCTGTAGCGCTCCGCCGGAAACAGACCAGACCCATCAGCCGTGTCGCCCTGATGCAACAAGAGATTCAACGTCTGCAGGCGACGCCCAAATTGCTGATACCCCGCCTGCCGTTCTCTCGCCTGGTGCGTGAAATAATCGTGAATTTAACCGGCTTATCTTCGGCCTTTAGGGTTACCCAGGGCGCCATGGAGGCCTTGCAGACGGCAGCGGAAATGTACACTACCCAAAGACTCCAAGACGCCTATCTGCTCACTCTGCATCGTGGTCGAGTGACGCTGGAGGTGCGCGATATGGCGCTAATGGCATTCCTATGCAGCCATTGTCGATATAACTAATCACATGCTAAATATGCTAAGCTCTTGCAAAACCAAAGAATTGTTTTATTATTATTATTATTATTAAATAATGCTAATAGCTAGTTAAAACTAAATATTAACAGAAGTTGGAGCTATAGCTACTGAGGCCTTAAGCTCTAGGGTAATTGGGTCAGATTTTATACATATATACAAAGATGTTGGGATGAGTATTTATTTACAGTATGTTCGGTTATATATTGTGGAGGATATTTGCGGTTTGTAGGAATTTGAGGATAATTTTTGGAATTTGAGTTGGTGGGGTTTGCGATAAGTTGCATGGGGTCGTTGTTATTGAATGATAGGGACCCTTGTGGTGAGAGTGAGGGACAGGTGTATAGTGTGTGTCGTAAGTCTATGTTCGCGTTGTGGCACAATGGACATGTGATGGGCAATGTTTTGTCAATGTAGTGGGCGTTGGTCAGCTTGGTGTGGCCCAGTCTCAGTCTATTAAATATGACCTGGTGCCTTCTATTAAGGATATTGTTTTTGGGGGTGTTGGTGGTAGCGAGGTTGCTAAACAAATGAATTGTGTTATTTTATTCTATTAATATTTTATATTCGATTTAACTAATCACATGCCAAATATGCTAAGCTCTTGTATTATAAAACAAATGAATTGTGTTATTTTATTCTATTATTATTCTATATTCGATTTAACTAATCACATGCTAAATATGCTAAGCTCTATATATGCTGTATTATAACACAAATGAATTGTGTTCTTTTATTCTATTACTGTTACGTGAACAAAAATTCTTTTGTTAAGCCTTAAAATGAAAGTCGGGTTTAATTTGTATTCTGCAAATAGTTTTATTCGTGTTTTCTTGTTTGCCTTTTGTAATGACTTGTCTTCCTTTTTGTTGTTGCGTCTTGTGCAACGTAATCCATAATAGTTTCACTATAATGATGTGGCCATCAGGCGGGCACGCACGCCAACGCCAAGCAAAGATACAATAAGTTTTAGCTAGGATGCATTAGGAGTGATCGTGCTTAGTTGTTCGCTCTAATATTACGGATTACAGATTAGGATAGTTAATGCGCTTTTTGAAATGAGTCACCATTTAGAATGTTGCTGCACATTAGATACACTAATAGGGAGCTACTGGCTAGCTCGACTCGAAACAGATTCAGGCTGAAAGTAGTCCCTCCTTTGCTAATCGGGTTGTTGGGCGCTTAAACGTAAATTGAGCTTTTGCCTTGCCGAAAATTGTGTTGGTTTGGGCTCAGGTTCGGTCTTCCTATTTTTCTTTTTGGCATTCGTCTTTTGCACAACAGTAAAAATACTGCCATCTAGAATCTAGACGTATTACAACTTACACAATTATAGAAAATATATATTTAGCCATATATAATTGATATAATTGTAAACTGTTTCTTAAAACTTAAGAGCAACATTTTTGCTTTGCCTTTTTGCTATCTCGTTCCTAATTCTTCGTTCCTGTTTGGTTTCTTTTTCTTTAAACACTGACGGTAAATTTTGTTGGGTTGCGTTTACACGGTTTGTATTACTTTCTCCTCGCCTCGTTTCCTACTCATTCTCAACATTCTCCTTCCTTCTCCTTCCTTCTCCTCTATCAACCAACTCTAACGACATAAAATTATAAAAGGAAACTAATTAATTTAATGGGAAACCGTGTCCGTTGCGGCTTCGGTTGCAGCCCAGAGCAGAGCAGAGCCCTTCTTCGACCAGGATTAAGGGCGCTTAATGAGGTTTGCTCTTGTACTTTCGATGCGAAGTGCCGCCATTTTTGTCGGCACTGCTGCCCAAGTTGCTTTGACTGCTGACCGAAGCGGTCGCCGGATGTGGTACACCAGCCTTTGGGTTATAGGGTATCCTGAACAGATTGATACGCAGATGCTGGCAGATCTCTAGGCACACCTGCGAGCAGTAGCGCAGCAGGTCCTGTGTCCCCCAGATGAGCATGAACCAGAGCAGCCAGATCTCCGGCACAATGCAGTTAAAGTATTGATTGAGGAACAGCAGCGAGGGACCGAGTAGCGACCAGTCCAGATATTCCATCTCCGACTTTGTCATATGTGCAATCTGCAAGAGAACATCACCATGAAAGGAAATCCAATCTATTAAGTTTCCGCCACTTACCACCAGCTTGTTGGTTATTTTAGCTGCCACCATTCCAAAGGCCATTATGTACACCGATGCATGCTCGGTGAATAGGTTCTCCGGCGATTTCTGGGCAATAATTAGAGCTGGTAGCACCACCAGCGTAAGCGGTATGCTGGGGGACAGTACACTGGTGCCCTAAAGCGGGGTACAAATTGGTTTCAATTAGTTTTCGATCATCGATTTGCTGCAATCTTGCAACTTGCGACGTTTGCCACACACGAGTCTCTTCATCACAGGACAGGTACAGTTGTGTTCACAATTATTACGATTTGTGTGTAAAACGGCACATTTTGCAAATATCACAACAATTTTCAGTGCAAGGAAAGAGAACAAAAATTCTTTTGGCTTTTTTGGAGTTTAGCATTTTCCCCTCCGCAGAAATAAAGGAATTACGACCATATAGCGGGAGGGGAAATTGCTCTTATAGTGTTTTGATTGTTTAATATTTGTTTTATTTACATGGTCTAGCGCTAGTTGGCGGTTGTGTGGGTGGGTGGGTTGGTGGGCGGGATTTGTGGGTGTGTTTCAGAAGCGTGCGTTAGTATAGAAACCATTTTATACTAACGAAAACAATAACGTTACATTCCAGGCCAAACCGACACCAGAAAGAGGCATAAAACTACTTAAACTAAGTAAATCACAGACAAATAGTGGGCAACAAGTATCCGTTCAGATAAGATATGCCCAGACACATATTGTAAACTATTATCGTACTAGATTGATAGCAAACACAAGACACACACAAGATACTTAGACTAATTAAATATACTCAGATCTCCACTGTTCTACTGTGGTTCTACGGATACCGATCTGCAGTGCGTTCAGCAATTACAAGCCGGGAACTTTAGCTGTCCTTCCATTTCTGTAGTTGCGGAACACACCGGTCCAGTACTGATCTCGGTGTCAATTTACTCTAAGAAGCGTAAACATAAAATTCTTACAGCAACCGTTGATCCATTCTTGCCACAGCCCAGGGTCAAAATGCATTTTGCGCAGCGCACGGTCAAGAGCAAATCTATCCCACAGGCCAGATACAGTGGCAGAATTCGCATTTCACAGTCGACGCCCGGTAGCTGCCAATTTCAAAATGTATGGGATATATTTGTTGTTGATTACGTGAGGAAGAGAAAAAGTGGCGCGCATTAGGTTTTGACTTTAAATTATGATAAAATAAACACCATTTTCCAGAAGTCTTTTGAGAATACTAATTGAATAAAAAAACTATATAAAAAATAACAAATAAAAAAAAATTGTAAGCTTTCTCCTAAGCTTTAGATCTCTATAAATACTGTACATCTAGATGAGCAATAAGTATACATTCATACTTCCTTGATCGGTGCAAAACATAATGATAATCCTACAATACCTCAAAAACTAAGAAATAACAAAACAAAAAAATACTAAAATTATGCATTTTGGAAACTATTTGTACCCAAGCCAACAGCATGCTAAATATGGCATCGCATCCAATGATAAAACCATGACATGTTAATCGATATTAGGAGAGAGAATAATGTTAGCTGTCGATCGGGGTAGCCCTCCACCGATCGGCCTGTAGTCCAAGCCCAAGTCAAAGGAAAATGCTGAATGGAAGGGTTAGGTTATTAGTATTTAAACCAAACACAGGCCAACGTAGGAATTCGATTTAGATAAATGTCTTTTTTGTTTTGTTATGGCTGTGAGAGCTTTCCAGTTTAGTAGTAGTAGTATTTTTTGGAGATAGTTTTTGGGATAGTTTAATTGTTCGTCTCTCTTAGTGTGGAGAGGGAGAGGGTGCAATGCTTACAGCAACTGAGGAGCCGTTTTTGCCAATGCCGCCTTGAGTAAACATTTTTAGGAAATTGATTATATTCAAGGTATAACCGAATGTAATAAATACTAATATTGTGTAATTCCATGAAACGCCCACGATTGGTATCTAGTAAAGATGAAAGATTGCAAGAAAACATAATAAAGTTTAGAGGATTCGTCAACTGCATTCAAAGGATGAGTATAAAATTTGGAAAAAAATGTTGGTTAGGGAAAAAAAAAGTTATCAGAGTGCTCACAGCCGCCAGTTGCACGTGACTGTGACTGGGACTGTGAATACCCTCCACCTGGCTTACAAACTACGCTTAAGGAGGATACATATAGAAAATATAATTATATAGTTTAGATTGTAGATTTAGACCGGTGTTGTTGTTAAGGGTAGGAGTATATCCAAAACCAAGACAGAATATAGACGTAAAAGTATATAGGAGGACTATAAAGACAATATATGTATCAGAGCTGGACAGATGGACAGGGCAAACACATGTACATTAATTTTGTTTAAACAAACAAGGAAACAATAATAGTTGTCTTAAAAATTGCACTTGGCAGCTGCCGAGAGTTCAAGTGGTTGTAGTTTTGTGGTATTCAAGGCATGCTCACGTATAGATTTTCGAATATATATCACAATTTGTATCATTCACTTGAAGCGCAAAGCAGGATTTGCAGCCGCATCGTCGATAAACCAAAGTACACAATAACAAGAAAATAACAACAGCACAAAGTTAGGTAGGGTAGGGTGGGGTAGGGTAGGCAAGCAATTTAAGGAAATAGAGAGCGGGGGTTGGTTGGGGGGATTCAGAAAGGACCTCACGCCACGCACCTTCTTCCAGGCTGGGCTGGGCCGCCTGCCAGCAGCTATATTGTATATATATATATATATAGTATATAGAAAAAGGGGAACGGAGCCCTTCGAGAATGGGTTTGGGTCACAATCAGATCAGATCAATTCAGAGAAGCCAAAATAGTTTTTGTTGTGTTTGAATATGTGTGTGCAGTAGTGTTGGGCAAAGTCGTTCTTTAAGTTTAAAATGAAATGAAATTTTAATTTGTATTGAACGAGAAAGGAACATAAAATAACGATCACTAGTTATTTTTTTTGTTAGTTTTTTACCCAACACTAATGCGTATGTGCTTTTAGTAGTAGTAGTAATAGTGTTCGTTTGTGTGTGTGTGTGTGTGTGTGTGTGTGTCAAGACTTACAGCAACTGTGGAGCCATTCTTGCCAACACCACCGGCTTTAATGACGGAAAATACATAAGTTAGGGAGAGCAGACCACACACAATGGTCGTTATGGCCGGACCATACCAAAGCTGAATGTCGCCAATGCCGATCTGCATATGCATTTAGGTATGGTTATACATGTGTTATACGTGTGTGTTTGTGTATGTTGTTGTTTTGTTGGCGAATTGGAGTTTGGTTTTAGAGAGCGCGGAGGGCAGAGCACACGCATTATGTACATAGAAGTAAAAGTTGTTAGACGATTACAAATACTGGATATTGTTTGGTTGCTTATGTAACTGGGCGCCTAATAGCTCGAGATATAGTCATACATATGTATATACAATACGTATTGATGTGGAGGGAGTTGTGTTTGGTCCTGGCTCCAATCCCCAGACTTCATCTTCATGCCAGGCAAATGGTAAATGAAAAATAATAAATTAACAGATGCTAAACTTTCAATCAAATCAAAGCGCTAGCATCAACAACACAAAATCTGAACCATAACGCTCACAACTCGACTAGAACAGAACTTAATGCGGCATTAGTGGCAACGGAGCAGCAGCTTAAGCTCCGCTGCAGCGACAGCAACCTGAACTATAAACTCTATGCTAAATGGATAGAATATACATAGTCTTAACGATCTAAATATAAAAAGGAAACAAAAAAAGAAACTAAAAATAAACGCAAAGAACTTCCGGAATGGAGAATGCTTTAAAACGAAATTGGAGTATCATTAAACGGGCTTTAAGCCCGTCCACGGCCTGTGCGTTCCCACGCCTACCTTGGTCAGCCAGAACTCAGGACCCAGTATCGCCGACACCAGATGAATGGCTATAATCGAGAACTGTGCCTCCGTCACGTCGATGCGTCCGAAGCGCATCGTTCCAGACACATATGTTTGCCAGTGGGCGCAGTAGAACAAGGCAATGGCACAGAAGCACTGAAAGAAAGCGAACAACGAGAATGTATCCTTTTTGGTTCTGGATCTACTCTACTCACCTGAAAGAAGAGCCAATTGGGATAGTGCCCCAGTTGGCAGGAGATACAGGCCGAGAGCGCCACGAACACAGTCGATATCGAGTCACAGCCATGATCAAACAGCTCTCCCAGCGGCGATGATGTGTTCGTGCGACGCGCCTGTTTGCCGTCAATCGAGTCCAGGCTCTGGTAGACAAACAGTCCCAGGGCGCACAGCGCACAGGTCCAACGTGGTGGGGCTTCAACGCCATTTGGACTGTAGCTGTAACGGGAGATACAATTAATAGAATATTAGTTATGGACGAGTGATCTCTGGTCAGCTTCTAGAGTGCCCATAGAAGCGGGAATAAAACTAAAATAAGGTTTACCCAGGCCCCTCACCGACCGACCCGACCGGCCCGACCTATCCCCTGGTCGGTAAATTAAACACTGACGTCAGTCAGCATAAAGTCGCCTGATGGTCAAAGGTCTGTTCTCGAGCTAAACTTTATAATTATCAATCAGGTTGGAAATAGAATAAAATCACTTTTTCGCTGTTGCGGCTGTTGATGAACGATAAGCAATCTCCCTACCCCTCCCCCCGGTCCATGGTATGTCCATCCAATCAGCTGATTTTGTGGATCCGGCTCGACATTTTCGGTAGACAGCTTACTCACCAACGAGAGAGTGGGAAATTCTATTTTAAAGAGAGTCCCACTGACCCCAAGCTGGCTGAGAAGCATCACGGCTTGCTCTCGGTGTGTTAAAACAAATACAAATAGTACCAGCGAAACTAGAATATAAAATACATATGTACAAAGAAGTGCAAATAGAACCGGCCTGTTCGCTGTCTGTTCGAGAGCTTTTGTGAATGAACATCCAGATATGTACATATATACATACTCGTTCGTTATATATATATCTTTTCGGGTTAAAAATAACAGAGGCAAACACGTGAGGCGCAGCCATTGAGGTGATTCATATGCAGTCTTTGGGGCTGGGAAAAGGTGGGTGGGTGGGCATTGTGTGTATAATCAAAGTGGGTTACAGTTTATATAAAGTGCATTCAAACAGCACTTTTAAATCGCTAAAAATCTCCCATAAATCACCACTTAAAAGTGACTTTTGCCACTTAGTCTGTTAAATATAATATGGCCCTATAATTAGCAATCAAATGTTATATTTTGCAGCCAATTAGGGGTTTACTTTTTGTTCATCAAAGCATCGCAATACAAGGAAAGTATTAGCTTGGAGGTCAAGTAACCAAGGGAATAGATTTTTTCTGTAAATATTCGAATTACAAAATTCTCATATTTTGGCAACGAAAAATCAGCCAGAATCGGCCCATACTTCCCTAGAAATTAGTATGTGTATGTGTTGTACCTTCCCACCTATAAAAATCAATTAGGAATGCAAATGTTCATTCTAATTCAATCAGAGACGCAAAAAGAATTCCAATTGAATATGGGAAACAATTGGGGAAAATGGAAATGCTCTGCCCTCTGGGGTTAACTCAACCGAACTTTGGCCTCCCGCGGGTGGTTCCCGTTCCCACTGGCAATTTATTTCGTGTTCCTCTGCTCAGGTGCTTTCAGTGCCTTCGTTCCATTTGGTTCCTCTGTCGTTTGTGCGATCCGGCGATTAGTGTGCCTTTGTTTATTTGCTTATCGTTTGATGTCGCCTTTTTCTGTGACGGCCTCAGCCTCAGCCCCAAAGAAATGCGAGGAGCCGACGACAAGTAGAGAAATTATTGTTGAGATTACTTTACTTATATATTTTGCTATATTTCGCGCAATTTGTACATGCATATATGTTTAATGGGGCAAAATGGCGAGACGCCTTTGCTATCTTATCTGTGGCATAGTTTATGCCCGACTACGTGTGTGTGGGGGGCTCTCCCTCTCTCTCTCTATCCGTCGCCACTTATAATGGTTATGGTACTCGTAGTTATGACACGAAATGATATGGTATCGCTTGAGGCATTAAGAAATGAGGAATGCTGAAAGCGTGTAACCAATCCTTGTGGTACACCAACTAATAATTTGATCGCAACTGTAGATCCTAGATGACAGTGCTGTCAAGTTTCCGAGAAAGATTGATGGCAGCAGCTGATGCTGACCAGGCCCAAAGGATTAGAACAAGTGCAAGAATGCGAGTGCCAATGGAAAATTACTTAGGTGGGGAAGTGTGCCAAGAAAAAATCATTTGGTCTCTCTCTAAACGAAATTGAAATAAAAAGACGGCAGCAACAACACACACACACACACACACACACACACAAACAACATTCAAGAGCCAAGGCAAATGCAAGAACATGAAAAACTTGCAATTTTTGAGGGTCAACATGTCAGTGTTAGTGTGTGTATGTCTGTGTGTTGCAAAACGTGCACTTTCAACAAAACATACACATACATATGCACGTACATACATTTGTATGCATTTCATGCACGTACACCGGTAAAAACTGTTTAAATCTCGTAACGACTTACCAAATTAATATCAATGTTGTCACAATATTGAGGATGAGACCGACAATTGTAATTAGATTCGGCGCCAGCCAAAGTGGTGTTTGGCCAACCAGCCAGTTCCACCATGGCTGCAGCAAAGGATCAAGAAGGCTTGCGCTGAAGCATGAGTATTTGTGTTCGCTAAGCTTTCGCAGCTGCTGGGCGCTGAGAATGTGGCTTTCCTTGTAGACAAGTAGCGGCATTTTTACTTTCTATTGAGTGCGGCGGGTGGTGGAGTGTGTGGCTGAGCGTAAGGGTGGGATGATAACACTTCAGGAGATTTCGTGAAACTTTCCGCAGGCGCTTTTCACTTTCCGCGCATTTGTATACATACGTGTATATGTCGTATGACTCGAAGCTAACTGTGGGCCTAGAGATTTTCTTTTCAGCGCCTATTTTTTCACGTGTGTCAAACACAGCACAGAAACTTCTTATCACTTGAACCCACCGAGCCTCGTTTTGTGGCTATTTAGAAATACGTGCTCCTTGCGTGCAAATACACGTATTATGTGCGTATTATGCACATTTACAATGTATTTAAATTAATTTAATTGGACGAGCACCCGCTGCCCCACTTCCTGTGTCAACTCGGATTTTTGATATACGGTCCTCAGAAATTTAACAAAATATACCGTCTCGGTTTCAAAATATACCGTAAACATACCGATGAAAAAACAAACTTAGCCCACTTAAGCCCCCTCTATTTAAATAGTTCAACTGCTTAAGGTAAATGGCGGAAAATATTAACGAATGTTCATTCTTCTTGTAGATTCATGCTATCTTTCATCTGAACTTAAAAATCACACAGCTAACTTTCACCTGAACTTCGCTAAATTTGTCAATTTTCATTATATTTGGTGGAAAATTGAAATACCCCCTTGGCTTGTAATAGGTTAATCGTTCTCCGTCAAGGATTGGAAACCATATTGCTCAATTTTGATGTTCCGTCGAATATTATTAGCTAGATAGAACATTTAGCCACATAATTAAGCCCACATAATTATATCCAATTAATTAACCTATTCTCAACTTGACTGGCTTATTTTAAACACTTGCTTATTTTGCATTTTGCGTAAAAAGAGGCTTTAGCGAAATAAGTCAAACAAAAAACAACTAGCGAAGTAGGTCAATCAAAACAAACGAAAAAGGAAATTGCTCAATTTTGATATTCCATTGAATGCCCACATAGTTTTATCCCATGGATGAATAAATTTTCTACAAGATTGGATAGTTTTTAATCCTTGCTTTTATTGTATTTATTGTAAAAAAAGGTTTAAACGAAAAAGTTAAACAAAAAAAGGATTCGCAATGTTGCGTGTAAGCCGTAGTATAGGTGTTTGTATACCCTATTTTGTTAATTTTATATGAAAGAATATATATGATATGAAGATAAAGACCTTTTCTCAAAATGACATTTGTTAGACATATTCATGTTTATTATTAGTATATTGTATATATATATATCTCGATCCTGATACCTATTCTTGGTCCCTGCAAGAAAAAAATTAGCTTAAAATATCGTTGAAATATGTTTAAAACAGAGACTAAATTGTGTTTGCCTTCTTTGGAGCCTGGGATGGCAAACAGTTTCTTAATTCTATAATATCCATTTCCCCCAGGGTATGTGTGCATGGAATGGGACTCATTGTTGACAACCGGTTATTACCGATTCATACCCGATTCAAATAAATACTGAAATATACGGTCTCATTTTCGAAATATACCGACGAATTGTTCATATTCCTCGATTTTGATTTTCCGTAGAATATTATTAGCTAGAAAAAACGCCCAGCTATGCCCACATAATTGTAACCAATTAATGAATCTATTTTCTACTTGACTGGCATATTTTAAATACTTGACTTTGACCTTTTTGCCTCAATTTTGGTTCTTCAACAACGCCAAATAACGTCAGACGCGTGAATGATATGTTTTTGGTAAACGATGTTAACTATCTAAAGACATCGATATATACTATTTTGTTGTTTTGGACTGGTATTTTTGTCTAATAAACTGAACTTTTCGGCGTTTTTTTTTTTGAGAAAAACAATATTATAGCCTGTGATTATTATTTAAAACACACATTTTAACACTTATTGTTTGTCAATCGGCTTCAGCTAAAACCAATATCCACTAATTAATTATATTTTCCAATCTGCTTTGAAGCCCAGTTAATAAAGACATTTTCTCAGGTCGACATGTTCTTTATCTATTCATGAGTTTAATTAGATTCCTGTATATATGTATATGTATCTCGATCCCTTTGCATATTCTCGGCCTCTATAGAAAACCATGAAATTGCAAGTATGGACTAGACTAGACTAGAGACTCTCGCCGCCACGTTGTACTGGTCAAATATCGTTATCGAGCCGACTGCAAAAATTTAAGATTGACAACTCTACACGTGCAGATTTTGATGCTGGCAGTGCCGCTATGGACGTCGCTGTTGAGCGCGAAAAAAGTAACAAATTTGAATTTAAATTTATAGTTTTTATTATATAAATCAGTTACCGCTTAGACTAATTCCTCAACTTAACATATTCGGTTTTTAATTATATCTAAACCTTGTTGTTTGCGGCTGTTATGGTTCTCTGGGCCGAGAAATGTTTGCAAAATGCCGGCCAAATATGCTCAAAAAGTACAAAAAACCATTCAATTGTGGCCTCTGCTTATATAAACTATGGCCCATCATCAAAAACAATTACTGATGTGTTATTTCTTCCATGAGGCATTAGTTTTTTGGATATTAGGAAAATGTATACGTGTAGGTAAAAAATAGGCTTGAAGTGTTCTGTTTTCGTTTGTTTTAAATTACTTATATTGGCAACTCTCATTACATTTCATTTCATTTTTGTATGCATATATAGTTATGTAGTCAAATAATGCTCAAGTAAGAATATCCATTCTGTGTCGTCGGCAAATGATGACAAATAAGCATACACAGGACTCAACCCATTCCATTCCATTTTATAAATACAATAGTTTTATGTAATAATTTATAGCACAATGTAATATAGCAAGCAGTTTCAAACTTTTTACACATGTCACACATTTTTCGCTTCCATTTTCACAATTGGTTTAAACATATAATCGAGAAAACACAGGCAGCATGTAGCAGGCAGCAGACTGACTTCCAAAAGTAACAAATTATTGAAAATTTCGCAATTTGGAAATGGGGGAAACAAAATTGCACACAATTTAGAGTGTTAATGTCAGTTTTAAAAGCCGCGAGAAGTGCATGTGTGCTGCCGGTGGCTTACATAATATATAATATCGTTCGATTTGCATTATGAATGTATATACGATCGTGTGTGTGTGTGTGTTTATCGTATGTATATAGTAACCAGCGATGCAAAAATTAATTTAATTTACTTGGTAATCATTTACGATAATATAATATAAATTTTGTTTTAGTTGTCTTCAGTTTTGTTGAGACATTTAGGCAAAAGTTTGTTTCTTTTCATAGTGAATTTTTTTGTTTTGTTTTCTATAAATTTGTTAAGCAATAGTTTGGGTTTGTTGGTAATTTGTTATATCATAATTAATTAAAGTGTTTGCTCTCTTCTACCTCCTCCTCCTCCTCCTCCTCCCTAAGGAGCTGCACACTCGCTTCGAAGCACAGGACACAAATATTCCTCTCTATCGATCTTATGTTATATGTATATAGTATAATATTTATATCAAAAATCGGTTCGTTTACAATAATAATAGTGCCATCGTCATCATCATGTTCGTGTTCGTTTTGTTATTGTATGCATGTATGTGTCTCTTCTGCAAATATATATTCGTATGTGCATATCGTTGCGGTCCAAGTGTTGGCACTCCACTCTCTCCTTAACTGTGAAACTCTTTACTTATTGGGTTTTGGGTCTGGTCTGGGACTATGAACTAACGTCTTAGGCTCGCTCTCCCACCTTGGACGCACCTCTATATACACATACACATATATATATGTATATATATTTCGTTTTAAATGTAGTAAATGGATGCTTAGGGGCTTTAATTATACATACTACTATTGTGTGAGTTGTGTGTTTTTCTTTTCTCATTTTCTGCTATGTTTGTAGTATCAAAAAACGTCAAAATGTAAAAAATGCATTCGGCTTATACATATGTATGTAGGCTTAGAGTTTCGTATACTCGTATGTATATACGCGATCTACGAGTTCGATCCAACCATCCATCCCCTTGCTTGTATATAAATATTTAAAAATTTGTGTTTAGTAATCTGTTGTGGTTGTTGTTGATTTTGCTTCTTCTGTGTTTCTGTGGGGAGTAGGGTGCGTGTGTCCTTCAGATATTTATCTTATTATGAATGATATGGCGTCACATAAGTGGCTGGGAAGATTCCTTTCCTGTTGCCAATCTCGCCGTTCCACCAGTTCTCGTCGGATCGGTCTGTGACGGTGATGACATCGCCGCGTCTGAAGTCCAATTCTCCGGATTCCTGTGGCACAAAGTCGTACAGCGCCTGCACGAGCATCTGCAACATAAAATATAATATGATTTTTGTTTCTTTTCTTGGCATCATTATTTTGTTTATAGTTTTTTCGGTCGTGCACAACAGTGGGAGCAGTGGGCAGTGGCCAGTGGGCGGCGGCCAAAAGCATGACCTCAATGTGTTGTGCGTAATTTTTATTTTTAAAACAAATCTGTCTGCGCCACATGTCGGATCCGATGGTGGGGGGGAGGGCACACCCTTACCTCTTCAGGTATCATATCTCGCAATTTGACCTCCTGTGATCGTGACACGCTCGCCGTCCGATGGTATTCCACCAGCTCGTTGAGGGAGTTGAATTTTACCACCCAGAGGAAGAACTTGCTTTGCGCATCGCGCAGAACTTTAAAATGCTGCACACCATCGGGACATCTGAAATGAGGAACGGGAAATGGAACCATTCAATCACTGGTAAAGGTAAAGGCAAGGCACAGGCACAGGCCCTCAAGCGACTCACTTGACTGAAAGGGAGAAATCGCCGGGACTGGATTCGCTGATGCGTATCAAGAAGGCACCTTCATGTTTGTTCGATAGCAGCTTCTCGGCATCGGCGCGCGTGATGCGTCCATAGTACCAGCTGTGGGATAAATGATATATAATCAGCCATAGATCGGAGTAAACAGCAGGTTTAATACTTACTCGTGATTTTTCATTTCTATGTAATTGCTGGGTATGAGACCTTCTTTGCCATCCAATTCGGCACGATACCAATTTGAATCGTCCTCCATGTTTAGTATCTACAAAAAGGACATACAGTTTTTAGTTGTCAGCTTATCCAGAGAACCCCCTAAGCGTTAACCGCAGATAAATAGATAGTATCCGATGCCCATGGTATGGAAAACAATTGAACAATTCCTTTGAATTGCCGGAGATTGGAGAATGTTCCCAATTCTCTGGATCTGGGAGCATATTCGATAAGCAATTTTCAATTGTTCGCTCATTGAACCGCAAAAACTGTGTCACTGTGTAATCAGGAAGCAGCAGAAGCAGCAGGCCTGGCATTGAAGATGGTCGCATGTATGCCCAGAGATGAGAGACACATTTGTATTATCTGTTATTCTCATATCTCGTGGGCTTCGGGCGCTAAAAAAAGCCCACAAAACGGTTGACATGTGATAAGAATGTTAAGTGAAACGCCGCAAGTGGGCCACAGCGGAGCGAGTACGTGAATTTCACTTTTATGCCTCCTAATAGATACATTTTTTAGCCAGCCAGCTAGTAGTGTTTGTCGTCGTTTGCCCATTTCGCATGCCACAAGTATGACACAACATAACACAGCTCCCAGGCCAGCAGCCAGCGCCAACGTAATCGCCTCTCAACCGGCACGGGCACGGGCCCGGGCACTGGCACTGGCACCTCTTAAGATTCCATTCAATTGCTAAAGCAAATTGAATTTGTGTATCTTTGCATCTGCTGGCTTTTGGGGAAATCCAATACTTCTCAAGGCGCTGGCTGAGGCTGGGCCAAGCTCATTCCATGAATGAAGCACCTGTGCCTGTACGGAACTCTGTCCTTCAGGCAGTCAGACAGTCGTTGATCTGATATATGTATTGCCCACAGAAAATGCCATTCATATATTCGATTTTCAAAACAGATTTCCTCCGATTGGGATAAACCCTCATATGTATAATACGTAAAATATTGTATGGTACGGCAGGTGGCATTCGGTGGGTTTGAAATAATGGAATGGCTTTCATGTGACTCAGCCAGACTCGCCCGCCCCCCTCTAACACTTTTTACACCCTACCAATGCAGTATTTCGTGATCATGGATAGGGGTGATAAGCACGGAATATAGGATCATAATCTCCTATAAACAGATAAATGGAAGACGGGCTAGAGGGGTTTTTATTTGCACCTCAAATTGTGACACGACGCCTACGGGAGTATTCCACAGGGTTATGTAAAACTCATTTATTGTTTTTTTTGTTGCTGTGGGAATGGCAGTGGGAGAGCTATTGCTCGCTCAGCTGGATCTATTCTCACTAATTGGCATACCTCTCTGTCGCTCCCTCTCTCTCTTGCTCACTCTATGGCTCTAATCGCCTGGCCCTCGGATACAACCCTCCGAAACCCTCCTCTATAACCAGGCCCGCCCGCATCTGTCACCCCAGACATTGTTTATCGTATATATTTATTTTTATTTTTAGCCTATTTTCATTCATTGAACGACATCGACAACGAGAAATTCGTATTCGTAGTCGAATCGGAGGCAAACAATTCCACGGAATCCGCTCCGTTGTCGTCCCCAGTCCCCAGTCCCCAGTCCCCAGTCGACAATAAATAAATATGGTACAGCGATCTTCGAGAGCTGGCACGTACCCTCCGTGCGATTGGCATTATCAGTTTGTTCATAACTTGTATGTAATTACTGGAAAACTGGCATGAGTGCTGGCTATGTGCTATGTGTTTTTCTGTGGCATTTGTGGGGATACGATACTGTCACACACCGAAACAAACGTTCGGTTTGTGTTCTTTTTGGTAGGGATGACGCTTGACGAAGCGAAAGTCAAGTTGAGTGTACAATAGTATTTCGTGCTATTGTCATGATAGAATATTTGTAGTTCTACGTAGGTTTCCCTCGTCTGGGGATGGCAGGGTAGAGCTTGACTATAGCTTAAGCGAATTATTGGATATCTGTTGAAATATGCATTTCAGAGATGTTGTAGCACTTTCCATCAAGAAACCAGTTTGAGAGTTTTTCTGGAATACGAATGAATCATGGGGTTCCAAGAACATGAGCATGTGTGTGTACTTGTTTGTATATGGGGGTCGGATCTTTGCTTTGTCTAGATAAGGTCGCCCCGCGAATGACTAACCAGAGGCAAATGTTCGAACTGATATCTCCGCCATCCGTCAATCCACAATCCACATTCTCCGTGGATCTCGCTGTAGCCCTAGCAGCCAGTATCAGTTGTTTACTTTACCGACCGATAGGCCCATGGGGACCAATGGGAGAGAAAGAGCAATGCACACACTTGACCTTCTTGCCAGTGATAAGCAATTGATGAGCCTTCGCCTTCGCCTTCTTCCCGAGTCATTGACATCATCAATCAGCGGACATTGTGCGGGCAAATGCAAAAGAGAGAAAAACCTGCCTGTCCTGTGTCCCTGCTGTGACTAACCTACGACAAGTTCGACACAGCACTCCAGAGCCAGCAGCCGCAAAAAGTGAGCTTGCAACAAGCGGCATGGCCTGGCCTGGCCTGCCCTGCCCTGGCAACAAGAAACCGGAAAATTCAGCCAGCCAGGCCAAAACAAAGGGTCTAGCACGGAACACGGCAAACACCTGGAAGGGTGAGCAGCGAGTAAGAGAGAGAGAGAGAGAAATGAGAAAGAAACCAGGCTCGCACGAGTATAGACGGAATTTGGCTGGTTTTCACAGCCAAAGTTGGCGCGCGGGTGAGGCGATTTATATGTACTGCACTCTGAACGGAATCAGGGAACATTGGCTGGTTTATGCATCGCAAGGCAAAACTAGTTGCGAGGCTACACACACACACACACTCACACTCAGACACACACAGGTATAGCGTTTAAGCATCGATGGAGTCACATTGTAGAATCCCTATTTGTTGCACACAACATTCGCTCCCCTACTTTGTCGCTCCCACCTGGCTGGGATTCGGTTACAGAATCTGTCTGGGGGCTTAGGATGTGGGTTAAAGCAACGAACGACCTGTGCTGAAGCAGATGCAATGCAATCCCTGCAGGATTCCCCCACTCGACTCACCTTTAGGATTTGAGTTTTGCGAAAACTAAGCTCATCGTCGGCCGTCGCGGAGAAATCGTGTTTGGCAACTGCTTCCATGATTTTTATTGTTGTTGCTCCGTGCGTAATGAATAGCGCGTAGTTTTGTGTTTGTCGCCTTTTAGTTAGTCACTTGCTCTGTTTTTTTGTGTTGTTTTATCAGCCTTGAATGCACCACACTCACACACGCGCACAGCATACATACATATGTATGAGAGGGTTTCTTTCGTATTTTCCAGCTCTGTTGAGATTAAAATGGTGCTCTTATTACTTTGATTTCCATTTTATTATATAAACAATAACTCATATATTTGATTGCGCGTTTTGTGTAGTTCTCCTCTCCTCTCCTTTCTTTAATATTCTTGGGCGAGAAAAGCGATAAAAAATACACCGACAACCGACAAGGCAGGCAGAGCGAGAATTGACAGGCGGCGGCGGCAGCGGCAAACCGACACCGACAGAGAGGGGAGTGTGTGCGTGCGTGAGCGAGCAAGCGCAGCGTTGCCAGCAGCATTTATTTAGCTAACTTAACCGATGACATCGTAAATTCACGGAAAAGCAGATAGGACAAAAGCAATTAAGCATTGGCTTTCCATGGGGCAGAATCAGGGTAAACCTTGGCGTTTCAAACCGATTGAATGTATGTGGTTTTAACAGGAATTTAATTTTACAAAGTAGGGCGTGTGTTCTTGCTGCTGGCAATGCTCTTGCCGTGACGTTGTTTGTTTTAGTTTTTTTAACCCCAATAAACACACGCACACACTTGTATTTATTCGGCGAATTTCGTGGGGTGTCTACTGCATTTATTAATACATATTCCAGGCTCTGTCGCAGCTGTCTAAAGACGTATTCTCTTTCTCGACAATTGACACACACTTGATATAGTTGAATGCTTATTTTTGATTACTTTTATTATTCACTTTTATTTTCATACGTGCAATGGTAAACAGACACTCAGAAATATACCGAAACTACGTCACAAATTTCAAAATATGCCGAAAATACCAAATATATACTGACGTATTATTTGTATTCAAGCTCTGAACACATATTTTTAACCGATAATCTAATAACTTTATATAAAAGTGGCTAATTTTAAGTACCATCTTTATTGGCATTGTTTATAAAATAAGGTTTCAATAAAAAATGTCAACAATTTCCACTAAGTTAATTTCTTTACATGGTAACTACTATTTTTATAAAGGCGAATATGTGTACTTTTCAAAATTGTTGGCCCGTTCTTTTCCATATAAGCCCCATGGAAGCGCCAGTGTGAAAAACCCCCGTTATGCATATTTTTACAATCCTTTTTTTTATATTTTTGAAAACATTGAGATTTTGATGGCAAGTGATCAAGATTTCGATGATTTCCCGCATTAATAATCGATGTGGCTCTAAATTGCATTTCTACACGACTTATACATTGGGGCATTGGCCAAGAGGGTGAGTGCATAACCTTAATATACTGGAAAATACTATGGAAAGTATTTTTATATTTTGCAAGGTGTGTGAGCCAGACATTGTGGCAAGAAAATTAGTGTACTAAGTGACTTGGCGATAAAATATACGGTCTGAAATATGCCACATATACCCACTTAAGACCCCTCTATTTAAACAGTCATTGTAGATACCTCCTATCCCTTCTTTTACTCACAAAAAAAACCCACTATATCCATGATTTTCACTATTTTCGGTGCAATATTAAAATACCCCTTTGGCATACAATGGGCTAATCGTTCTGTGATTTGATATTATTAGCTTGCTAGGACTTTATAGCTGAACATGAAGTTTATCCGATTGATAGATTATTTTTCTAAAATAGTAGCCAACTTTTGCTAGTCATTCTTATTGGATTTGTTTAGAATTTTCACGAGTTTTCAAAGTGAACATTTTGAAAAATATACCGCTAAAAATTATTGTGTAAAAAAAGCACTACCTTTAAAAAAACTGCATACAAAATACCAGATTAAATTGTTAAACAAATTCCAAGTCCCCAATCTATCAAAAAAAGTTTCCTTGCCAGGTAAAAAAGAGGTAAATATTATTATTATTAGTATTATTTTCCGCGGTCTAACTCGAGTTGTTATCCAGTTTAAATAAAGGGGCTTAAGTGGGCTAAGTTCGTTTTTTCATCGATATGGCACGCTGAAAAGGCGCCATTCTTAAGAAGCGTCCCTCCATTTTTTGTAAACTCCTAAATAATTACTGCTCGACGTCATAATGCAGCGCCACAGGGAATTATATAAACAGCAATCACTTGCTTTGAGCCCACGCAATTTCAATGAGCAGAACCGGGAACTCCAGAATGCGGCGCGTGCAAAACAGCGCGAGGATCGTTTTCAAAGCATTATTAGTCCAACTCCCGTCAAGCGTGCGGCACCTATACCGCCCTCAGAGGAGGCGCAGCCACGCCTTACCTATGTCGCTCCTCCTAAGGAGAATCGAAAACCAGAGCTGCCTCAGCAGCAGAGGAACCCCACCCGGCACGACCATTACATAAAGCGCTTCGTGGAATGGAAGGCTGCCAGGAAGGAAAAAACAAAGAACGAGCAAATTGCTCGTCGTGGTCAAAAGATGTTCACATATAAAACCGAAACACTTAAACCTGCGACAAACCCCCAGAAAGAGCAGGAGAACGCTCCGGCATTTGTGCCGCCAAAAAGGCACTCCTTATATGTTTTGGTAAATAAAACTCAGTGTACGCAGACGGCAGCGGAGAGGAAACAGCCTTTGGCAACCCAATTGCGTACCCAGGGTCAGCCATCCAGATTGCGCGCTCAGCCTGCGGCAACCATGGCAAAGCTGCAACATGCAACGTCGCGTCCTCAACCGGTCACTGTGAAGACCCAAACATTAAACATGAAACATCAAACATCAGCAAGGAATGTCCAGCCAGCCACAGTCAAGCCTGCACCTTCACGTGCATTGCCCTTGAAGCCTACAGCAGGCCCAAAGCCCAAGGCAGCAGATTTGGTCGTTGGACCTTCTGAAAATGGGGTTGTTCATTTGCCAAATGTGAGGATGCAACCATTCGAAAAGCCAGCCGTGAGTAAGCCCACCTTAAAAATACCAGCAGTGAAACCAAAGCCCATTCAAGGAGGCGGCGGAGGGGGAGCTGCGGGAAAATTTAAGTCGACCGCAGTAGCAAAAGGGCCGGCAATAAAAAACAAGCTTGCCAGCCAATTTTCGACCAGAATGAAGGTCAAGAGCAACGTCAACAAGTACGTAGGTCTTCAAAAGAATGTTCGAAATCGGCCGGAGCTGATGAGAGAGTTGGTTGAGGCTGGGACCACTGAACTCCCACTGCCTCCCAATACGCTGCTGGAAGAGAAGATAAGTTTCCCTGCTCTGGCCACATCCACGCAGTGCAAGACGAACAATTGCAGTCAAGAAATGATAGAAGCCTTGGGTGAGATTTCAAATCTGAGTCCAGTGGGTCGAATGAGCAGCCACCGAGATTCGAAAGCGAAGCGGAAATTTGACTTTTCTAGGTACTCTTTGATAAAAACGGCAGCTGAAGAGAGTTTGATCTTGGATCCATATCTGGCTAAGGGTAAGTACAACAGGAATAAAATGGAGTAAAATGTAATATTATTGGTTTCCAGATCCAGATGATAAAGAACAAGAAAATTCTACTCTGAAGCCAGCTGCGGAGCAAACCCCTCCTCGCAGGATTTCCAATGAGAAGCCCAACTACTTAAGTCCGTATGTGAGCGTCTCGCGAGGTAAAGTGAACTCTCGCTGTGAGCGTGAGAAGCGAAACAGCATGTATTTGCCCGGTGAGGAGACTCCTGTTGCCAATCGGCGGGCCCTCGAGTCGGTGCTCTACTTTCGCATACAGCTGGAGAATGAGATTCGACGACTGCGAGATATCTGCAGCGAGTGGGAAGCCTATAGCAAGGAGAATGAGGCGCATCTGGTTGAGACGGGCGGCATAGATATGATCAATGTGGCCATTGGACAGACAAATTTGCTCTCTACCAAGAAATTGATGCAGTTCAGCGGTCTGATTGACCGTTGCGAGGCGGGAGCTACGGGCAAGAACCATCGACCCTACGATGGCAGCGAGGAGACGAAACCCGTCCAGGCAGAGGATCTGGAAGGGTGGTGGGACATGCTGCGACTCCAGAGTGAGAATGTTGACAAGCGCTTTGATAACTTGAAGCGATGGAAACAGAACAATTGGCAGGACCCCGATGCAGTTGAGGAATCGAAAATACCAGCCAAGCCTGTGGCCAAACCAAAGTCTAAGCTGGGCAACAATTTAAACGCTAAGCCCAAGGTCAAGGCCAGCAGTAACTTGATGCAATTACTCCGCAGGGCCCATGCTGAAATGAAAAAGGCTAAGGCGGATAAGGTATCAGCGGACGATGCCCCGCAAACTCCATCTCGCAGCAGCACTCAGCGTGTGATCGTAGTACGCGACCGTCGGTCCTTTTCTCCTGCTCGCACCGTCCTGCGCATGTCTGTAGGCGAGAGCCGTTCTTCCAATGGTGGCAACACTCTGCTCAAGTCTGCTATATTGGCCGCAGCCGAACAAAACGCTCTTAATCATACCCCCCCTTCCAATAAGGGACGCCAGTCGATTCTGAAAACACCAGGGACCAGCAAGCGTGACAGTCGTGGAGTTATTTTCAGTACAAAGAAAAATGTACGGCACTTCAAATTCACCTACGAAGAAGGCACTATTAGCGATGATGAGTCCTTTGGCGGCGATAAGCTAGAGGATTGCGAGGAGGACATGTCGATCGAAGCTTCAGGGGAAACACGTTCCGTAGACCAGGGCCCAGCAGAAAATGAGCCGCAATCCGTGAATGGCGACACTTCGCGGACGTACACGCTGCGCAATCGCAGAGTGCGTCTTAGGCCATCCACCGAATTTATGTAGTCTATCTATCATTTATTATTTAAAGTTACGTTTTTGTTTATATGTATAGTATTATTTAATTCTGAAAATTATGTTTCAATATCATGTTATGTTTCAAGTGATCAAGATTTCGATGATTTCCCGCATTAATAATCGATGTGGCTCTAAATTGCATTTCTACACGACTTATACATTGGGGCATTGGCCAAGAGGGTGAGTGCATAACCTTAATATACTGGAAAATACTATGGAAAGTATTTTTTTATTTTGCAAGGTGTGTGAGCCAGACATTGTGGCAAGAAAATTAGTGTACTAAGTGACTTGGCGATAAAATATACGGTCTGAAATATGCCACATATACCCACTTAAGACCCCTCTATTTAAACAGTCATTGTAGATACCTCCTATCCCTTCTTTTACTCACAAAAAAAACCCACTATATCCATGATTTTCACTATTTTCGGTGCAATATTAAAATACCCCTTTGGCATACAATGGGCTAATCGTTCTGTGATTTGATATTATTAGCTTGCTAGGACTTTATAGCTGAACATGAAGTTTATCCGATTGATAGATTATTTTTCTAAAATAGTAGCCAACTTTTGCTAGTCATTCTTATTGGATTTGTTTAGAATTTTCACGAGATTTCAAAGTGAACATTTTGAAAAATATACCGCTAAAAATTATTGTGTAAAAAAAGCACTACCTTTAAAAAAACTGCATACAAAATACCAGATTAAATTGTTAAACAAATTCCAAGTCCCCAATCTATCAAAAAAAGTTTCCTTGCCAGGTAAAAAAGAGGTAAATATTATTATTATTAGTATTATTTTCCGCGGTCTAACTCGAGTTGTTATCCAGTTTAAATAAAGGGGCTTAAGTGGGCTAAGTTCGTTTTTTCATCGATATGGCACGCTGAAAAGGCGCCATTCTTAAGAAGCGTCCCTCCATTTTTTGTAAACTCCTAAATAATTACTGCTCGACGTCATAATGCAGCGCCACAGGGAATTATATAAACAGCAATCACTTGCTTTGAACCCACGCAATTTCAATGAGCAGAACCGGGAACTCCAGAATGCGTCGCGTGCAAAACAGCGCGGGGATCGTTTTCAAAGCAACCGCATTATTAGTCCAACTCCCGTCAAGCGTGCGGCACCTATACCGCCCTCAGAGGAGGCGCAGCCACGCCTTACCTATGTCGCTCCTCCTAAGGAGAATCGAAAACCAGAGCTGCCTCAGCAGCAGAGGAACCCCACCCGGCACGACCATTACATAAAGCGCTTCGTGGAATGGAAGGCTGCCAGGAAGGAACAAACAAAGAACGAGCAAATTGCTCGTCGTGGTCAAAAGATGTTCACATATAAAACCGAAACACTTAAACCTGCGACAAACCCCCAGAAAGAGCAGGAGAACGCTCCGGCATTTGTGCCGCCAAAAAGGCACTCCTTATATGTTTTGGTAAATAAAACTCAGTGTACGCAGACGGCAGCGGAGAGGAAACAGCCTTTGGCAACCCAATTGCGTACCCAGGGTCAGCCATCCAGATTGCGCGCTCAGCCTGCGGCAACCATGGCAAAGCTGCAACATGCAACGTCGCGTCCTCAACCGGTCACTGTGAAGACCCAAACATCAAACATGAAACATCAAACATCAGCAAGGAATGTCCAGCCAGCCACAGTCAAGCCTGCACCTTCACGTGCATTGCCCTTGAAGCCTACAGCAGGCCCAAAGCCCAAGGCAGCAGATTTGGTCGTTGGACCTTCTGAAAATGGGGTTGTTCATTTGCCAAATGTGAGGATGCAACCATTCGAAAAGCCGGCCGTGAGTAAGCCCACCTTAAAAATACCAGCAGTGAAACCAAAGCCCATTCAAGGAGTCGGCGGAGGGGGAGCTGCGGGAAAATTTAAGTCGACCGCAGTAGCAAAAGGGCCGGCAATAAAAAACAAGCTTGCCAGCCAATTTTCGACCAGAATGAAGGCCAAGAGCAACGTCAACAAGTACGTAGGTCTTCAAAAGAATGTTCGAAATCGGCCGGAGCTGATGAGAGAGTTGGTTGAGGCTGGGACCACTGAACTCCCACTGCCTCCCAATACGCTGCTGGAAGAGAAGATAAGTTTCCCTGCTCTGGCCACATCCACGCAGTGCAAGACGAACAATTGCAGTCAAGAAATGATAGAAGCCTTGGGTGAGATTTCAAATCTGAGTCCAGTGGGTCGAATGAGCAGCCACCGAGATTCGAAAGCGAAGCGGAAATTTGACTTTTCTAGGTACTCTTTGATAAAAACGGCAGCTGAAGAGAGTTTGATCTTGGATCCATATCTGGCTAAGGGTAAGTACAACAGGAATAAAATGGAGTAAAATGTAATATTATTGGTTTCCAGATCCAGATGATAAAGAACAAGAAAATTCTACTCTGAAGCCAGCTGCGGAGCAAACCCCTCCTCGCAGGATTTCCAATGAGAAGCCCAACTACTTAAGTCCGTATGTGAGCGTCTCGCGAGGTAAAGTGAACTCTCGCTGTGAGCGTGAGAAGCGAAACAGCATGTATTTGCCCGGTGAGGAGACTCCTGTTGCCAATCGGCGGGCCCTCGAGTCGGTGCTCTACTTTCGCATACAGCTGGAGAATGAGATTCGACGACTGCGAGATATCTGCAGCGAGTGGGAAGCCTATAGCAAGGAGAATGAGGCGCATCTGGTTGAGACGGGCGGCATAGATATGATCAATGTGGCCATTGGACAGACAAATTTGCTCTCTACCAAGAAATTGATGCAGTTCAGCGGTCTGATTGACCGTTGCGAGGCGGGAGCTACGGGCAAGAACCATCGACCCTACGATGGCAGCGAGGAGACGAAACCCGTCCAGGCAGAGGATCTGGAAGGGTGGTGGGACATGCTGCGACTCCAGAGTGAGAATGTTGACAAGCGCTTTGATAACTTGAAGCGATGGAAACAGAACAATTGGCAGGACCCCGATGCAGTTGAGGAATCGAAAATACCAGCCAAGCCTGTGGCCAAACCAAAGTCTAAGCTGGGCAACAATTTAAACGCTAAGCCCAAGGTCAAGGCCAGCAGTAACTTGATGCAATTACTCCGCAGGGCCCATGCTGAAATGAAAAAGGCTAAGGCGGATAAGGTATCAGCGGACGATGCCCCGCAAACTCCATCTCGCAGCAGCACTCAGCGTGTGATCGTAGTACGCGACCGTCGGTCCTTTTCTCCTGCTCGCACCGTCCTGCGCATGTCTGTAGGCGAGAGCCGTTCTTCCAATGGTGGCAACACTCTGCTCAAGTCTGCTATATTGGCCGCAGCCGAACAAAACGCTCTTAATCATACCCCCCCTTCCAATAAGGGACGCCAGTCGATTCTGAAAACACCAGGGACCAGCAAGCGTGACAGTCGTGGAGTTATTTTCAGTACAAAGAAAAATGTACGGCACTTCAAATTCACCTACGAAGAAGGCACTATTAGCGATGATGAGTCCTTTGGCGGCGATAAGCTAGAGGATTGCGAGGAGGACATGTCGATCGAAGCTTCAGGGGAAACACGTTCCGTAGACCAGGGCCCAGCAGAAAATGAGCCGCAATCCGTGAATGGCGACACTTCGCGGACGTACACGCTGCGCAATCGCAGAGTGCGTCTTAGGCCATCCACCGAATTTATGTAGTCTATCTATCATTTATTATTTAAAGTTACGTTTTTGTTTATATGTATAGTATTATTTAATTCTGAAAATTATGTTTCAATTTCAAAGCCTTGTTTTATTTTTTTTTTTTAATTAAGTACATCAATCAATCAAATAAAGGAAAAAAATAACAGTAGTTCTAGTCTGAGCAACTTTGACGATGAGCCAGAGAACGCTCCCCAAAAAGAGACCCCTCCCCTGCCCACCAGGGGAATCAATCCACCCACCACTGAGGAGAGGCAGGCAAAGTTCTATTCCGAGCGATTAACGTCCATATTGAGGCACAGACATCGACCTTCCTCAAGGAGCCGATTGATTTGAGGGGCCTGCCAAGTGAAGATCAGTGGACGATCATGTTTTAACGGCACAAGGAATGCATTGTCTGCTTATAACAGCATCAACAGCAACAGCAACCGTGCCATCTTTCACTGCGGCCTTGAGGCAGAAATAGTGGAAATCTAGAATGGTCACTTCCTGAAGCAGCTTCAACTCTTCAGGACATCGCACAGAACGTATTCTGCTATGGATTAATATCAATCATTCAAAATGTACGCTAAAAAAAGCCATTTGCTCATGAGATGTGCCCTGTGGTGAGGCAGGGAATGGCGACAACTGTCGGAAATGGTAAGCTTGATCCTCTTGTTGTAGTAAATTCAGACAAGATTATATATCTAGGGTCTACCAAAGGAAAAACTTGATACCGGAGCTGGCATCGAGCTGGCCAGCTATAAATATACTTGCACTACTGTTTGAGGTGAAAGTGCAACGTCGGAACCGCCATGGACTGTTCAAAATTTGCCCTGCCATGCTGTTAGACAAGCCATTCAATACTTTTGTTCGCGAGAATTACCTACTGGCTGCAAGTTGGCTGCATCTGAATTCAATTTATTAATGACTATGACTGAAATATATCAATCTTCGCCAATATACATAATCAGATCTAAACTTATAACAAAACCTACCCTATCCAATATATTTTCTTTAAAACTTGTATTCCAAAATTTTAAATCGCAAAGGCCGCAATCGATTCATCGGCGTCCTCAAAATGCAGCCATTCTTGAGTGTTTTACAACACAGTCATCGCACTTCTTCGATAGTTTCCTTTGCAACGCTGATAGTACAATTTAGATAAAATTCTCATCAACTGCAGTAGAAATAGACTGGACGGCAATTTAAATTGAATTTTGAATTTGTTGTTGTTTGGCAATGTAAATGCGTTACAGATAAAGTGCATATATTTGCGGTGTTGTGGAATAGGTTTATAAGCGATTTTCGTGTGGTATTTTTGCAAGTGACCGACCGTACAGTTCATAGTCGTTTGTCAGCACGGGCGTAGATTTTCTTTTTGTTTTGCTTAGCATCGACCGCGCACACTGCAAATATTCAAAACAAACATAAAGACTACCTGATAAGGACACACAATTTAAATTTGAACCCACAATGGATCCCCGTTGCAGTAACATTGGTAAGTTGTTTAGTGCTTAAGCTGTACTTTCGTATTTCAAATTGAATTTTCAACCTCTGGCCAGTACAGCGTGTACCTCGCTAGCATGGCAGTTGGCAGCTCATGTAGGGGCCTGCTGGCGCGCAAAATATCAAACCGGCCAGCAGCCCATGCGGCGAGCATAGAAAATCATGGCATCATACCCCAGATGTGGCTGCATTATTCCGTCGCCAATTTTGAATCGCATTTATAATGAGGTCGGTGCGTAATTTGCTTATTTCTGATAATTCGACCTCTGGTGACGAAACGAAAAATGTACCCCAAGTGCTTTCAACGAAGTGGGAACTTCCCAACTAAAAATTTCCCAACGCGGACCTTGCCAGACAGTTCAGTACATATATACGAATGTGTGGTGGTGTGAGTGCTTTGTGAGGTACAGTCTTGGGGCAGTTGTGGGTTGCTGGCTGCCGATTTGGAGTATTAGCATGCGAATCAGCTTAGTTAAAAATGCTATTAAGTCCCGACTTATTTCGATTGCAATTAGCCTAGATAATTTGTGTAAGTGGCAGCATCTTTACTTTATTATGAAAAAATAGCTCAAAAATAATTTCCCTTCATAACGTAAACAAGACCTGCCAACTAGGTTAAATTCAACCAAAACCGCAAAGACTTAAATTTATTATCATAAATTAAATGTGAATGAAAGTAATTTACATTTTTACAATCTGGACCATGAATTAAACAGAGCGGGAACATAATTATATAAGAAATGTGGTACTGATAAGCAGGCCTATCGATAAAATTGTATCAGGTTGGCAGTTCAGTGGGCAGCACATTGTAGGGTTTACGCAATTTTGGAGCCGTGACAAGATTTTTCCGACTTGTAAAAAGGCATTTTGCTCCATTTAAGGACAAAACAATATTGTTGTAAGTGAAGGAACGTGCGACGAACCTAGTACCACACATCGAAACACGATTTGTTTTCAGTTTTTGGAAAGCGTACGGAACATTTGAATCATGTCACATGCATTTGCTGCTGCCGTATCCGTATGCCGGTCGGCTGCCCCCATGGTCATTCGTAGCAGCCGCCGGGCCATGAGCTCATCCCGGATGCTTAGATTGGCTTGCGCCACCGGGCCGGCCGCTGTCAATCGGGATTGCAAGCGGAATGGTTTACTCGCTGGCAGGACCGGCAACGTTCAGCAATACCTTCGTCAATACGCCAATGAGAAGAAGGTCTTCGAGCGCACCAAGCCGCATTGCAATGTGGGCACCATTGGCCATGTTGATCACGGCAAGACAACTCTGACCGCAGCCATCACCAAAGTACTGGCGGACAAGCACCTGGCCGAGAGCAAAAAGTACAATGAGATTGACAACGCGCCGGAGGAGAAGGCCAGAGGCATAACGATCAATGTGGCCCATGTCGAGTACCAGACAGAATCGCGTCATTATGGTCACACGGATTGCCCAGGACATGCCGACTACATCAAGAACATGATCACGGGCACAGCTCAAATGGATGGGGCCATTCTAGTCGTGGCTGCAACGGACGGCGCTATGCCCCAGACCCGTGAGCACATGCTGCTGGCCAAACAGATTGGCATTGATCATATCGTTGTGTTTATCAACAAAGTGGATGCCGCCGATCAGGAGATGGTTGACCTGGTGGAAATGGAAATACGCGAGCTGCTCAGCGAGATGGGCTATGATGGGGATAATATTCCTGTCGTAAAAGGCTCTGCTCTGTGCGCTCTGGAGGATAAAAATCCCGAAATTGGTTCGGAGGCGATTCTAAAGCTGCTCAAGGAAGTAGACAGCTTCATACCAACTCCAGTGCGTGAGCTGGACAAACCCTTCCTTCTGCCAGTGGAGAATGTATACTCTATTCCAGGACGCGGAACTGTTGTCACTGGTCGCCTGGAGCGAGGTGTGGTCAAGAAGGGAATGGAATGTGAATTTGTCGGCTACAACAAGGTGCTCAAGTCGACGGTGACTGGCGTAGAGATGTTCCATCAGATTTTGGAGGAGGCTCAGGCTGGAGATCAACTGGGAGCCTTGGTGCGCGGCGTTAAGCGAGATGACATCAAGCGTGGCATGGTTATGTGCAAGCCAGGCAGTGTAAAGGCCATGGATCAGCTGGAGGCACAGGTCTACATCTTGTCCAAGGAAGAGGGTGGTCGCACCAAGCCCTTCATGTCGTTCATTCAACTCCAAATGTTCTCGCGCACCTGGGACTGTGCTGTCCAAGTGCAAATCCCCGACAAGGACATGGTCATGCCTGGGGAGGATACCAAACTGATACTGCGTCTCATCCGCCCTATGGTCATGGAACAGGGGCAACGTTTCACTCTACGCGACGGAAACCTGACTCTGGGCACTGGTGTTGTTACCAAGACCATGTCGGCGCTGACTGAGACGCAACGCTCCGAGCTAACTGAGGGCAAGAAGGCGCGCGAGAAGAAGGAGGCTGCGAAGAAGTAATAAGAAATGTGTCGGCTATTTAATAAAATCATATATTTAAGCACTTTGTATGCGTATTCTGTAAGTTGTTGGCGATTAAATTGGAGTCGAGTAATAAAAAAGAACGAAACACAAGAACTGAAACCAGCTAAACACTATTTTTAAATCGTGTTCTGGTTTGTAGGGAATGTTTTTTTTGTGTATCGATTATTCGTTGAGAAAAATCGAGTATTGTTTAATACTGATCTCAAGTGCTGGAAAATTAAGTATCGCAGCTGATGATAAAGAAAATTTTGAAATTGAATTGAAAATAAGTGCAAATATGTACACTCAGCGGTGGCGACGGTCATCGGGTATAGAAACTAACGTTAGAGCGAATTGATAAACTTTTAATTCCAACCTTTTTTGCACACAGCATCTTTGGACGACAACACGCCATTACCCGAACTCAGTTTCGAAGACTTTTTGGAGCCAACACAAGAAGAAACTGCCACACAGCACCACATGGAAATCGATGCACTCGATTCGGATGGAGATGGCGCCGGCGGCGATAAGCACTCAATCTCCATTAAAGAGTCATTGAACACCCCGCAATTTAAAAGAACCGTTGTCACCATACTGGAGGACAAACGATTGAGATCGCCTGGACCTGCTGTTTTGAAATCGCATGCTATTAAAGTGGTAACAGCAGGGGCGGGATCAGTCGCACCAATCAAGCCACAAATAACCGACATAAAGGTTTTAAACAATTTTAAACCCCTTTCAAGCAACACTGTTAAGATTGGCAACACAACTGTTGCACCAACATCCCCTTCGGGTGGAACACCAAAGGGTTTAAACAGCCTGACCATGACACAGATAAAAACGCCTGATGGAAAAATTCTCTACCTTCAAAAGTCCATGCCGGCGGAAGCAGCTGCTAAGCCAGTGGTGGCTGCATCAACTCCTAGCATGCCCAAGGCAGCAGTCACTGTGTCATCAGCTGGAGCCGTACATCATCTAGTCGCCCCAACGGGCCTTCAAAAAGCAATCCTCTCCAAGGACGTGAACGTTGGCAGCACTGGCCTGGTCAAGGCAGCCGTGCCAGGGAAAGGAGGTACCTCTGCCTCCACGCCCTTAACAATTAAGGGCATAACGCCACTGGGAGCGAAGAGTGTGTTGCCCGCCAACTCACCTACATCAACTCCGGCTGCCAAATTTCAGGTGGTCCGGACATCTGATGGAAAGATAATCAAGATTAATCAGGCCAGCCCGTCCATGATTATAAACACCAAAGCAAACACCACCACCACACCGGGAACTGGCATCAATGCAGCAACATCCGCCTTTAAACTGGCTCCCTCAACCGGTAGCGTAGGACTCCGAAAATCGATTGGCCAAGTGGTTATCAGGGCAACTCCTCCCAAACACGGGCCAGATGTAAGCAACAGTTCCACTTTGACTACCGGCACATCTGTCACAACAAACAACGCATCGGCTCCGCCCGGAAAAATGTTGGTGCAAAACACGGGCAAGCAAATTGTGGTGTCCAACAAGAACATCATAAAGCTGTCGCCCAAACCAGGGGCCGCCAGTAGCATAACCAACACAAGCGGCGCCCAAGGGAACTCCCCAACGAAGGGAATACATGCTGTACAAATTCCTGGCAAAGGGGGTGTCGTGCAGTATGTACGTGTCCTCCCCAGCACTAAAGAGGCGGCCAGTACCAGCAGTGCATCGGCAGTCGCAAGGTCGAATTCCTCGCCAAAGATAACTTTTGTGCGTTCTGTCATGTCTACGGCTACATCCTCGAAAAGTCCATCTACCCCAACATCAGTAGGAACTAAAGTAGTTTCTGTGGGCAATACAAACAAGATTATAATGAAGACAACGGGTGGAAGCATTGTTCCGCTTCCCTCCATACAAACGTTTGTTTCCAAGGTGAGTACGAAAACTGTCCCGATCTACACTATCCTTGGTACACGGAGAGCTAACGTTGTGTTAAACCTTTTTAGCGTGCGCTGGGCGCCACCAACACCAGGCCGCCTAGTGTGGGCAGCGGCAATAGCGGCAGTCAGGAATCGCCCCGAAAACAAGGGCTAAACGATCTCAATATTCAACACTTGGCCGCTGCAGACGATGCCAGCGATAGCAGCGAAGCGGGCCCGGAGAAAAAACGGCCACGCTTAGTAATATCCGTGCCGCAATCATCTCAGAAGCAGCAGCTGCAAAAGCATGTTATCACACGTCCCTCGTCGATACAGCGCGTGACGGTGCAGGGCGCCAACTCCAACAAAAGTAGTACTAATCCTGCAAAGAAAGTCTACAATTTGGTGCAGTCTCCCAAAGGAGTCAAGTACATGATTTATAATTCGGGAATTCCTCAGTCATCGACCAGTGCCATGAGACGTGGATACACTGGCTATGTGGACGGCAAGACTCGTCGTCCGCTTTCCATAGCAGCACAACAGGCAACAACTTTGCAAGCCTTGCAGGCCCAGGCCAAACAGAGGATACGACAGCAGCAGCTGCAAAATCAACCATTTGCGGTTCAGCCGAAGGCGACACAGGCCACAGTCCAGCCGTCACAAGCTAATGCTAATCCTAATCCTCAAAGCGCCAAGATTTTGCCTGAGAAGCCGCTCTTTGAGATACTTAAGTCTCCCCAATTGGACTCAGCGCCTACGACTGACGCACTGGCGGGTATGGCGTCGCGACGTAAACATTGTAATTGCAGCAAGTCACAGTGTTTGAAGCTCTATTGCGATTGCTTTGCCAATGGGGAGTTCTGCCAGGACTGCACCTGTAAGGACTGCTTCAATAATCTAGACTATGAAGTGGAACGAGAGCGAGCAATACGCAGTTGCCTTGACCGCAATCCCAGCGCATTCAAGTACGTGTTTCTTTTTATTCCAGCTGTAATCATCGGGTATTTTAAGTTAAAATTTTTGTTCTGTTTTTTTTACAGACCCAAGATAACGGCGCCCAATTCGGGTGACATGCGTCTGCATAACAAAGGGTGCAACTGCAAACGGTCTGGCTGTCTGAAGAACTACTGCGAGTGCTACGAGGCAAAGATACCTTGCTCTAGCATGTGCAAATGCGTAGGTTAGTAAAAGAATGAAAACCCTAGGACTTGTGTTCACCGATCTTAACTAAAATGCTTTATTTTTGTATTTTTGTAGGCTGTCGCAACATGGAAGATCGTCCAGATGTAGACATGGACTCTATGGACAGTTTAGTGGATGGCGAAGACTCGAAAAAGGCTAAAGACGGCAACGACAAACAGTCGCAGGATGATTCGGATCGGTATTTGACCGACGATGTTGTAGATGCGACTATTATGTGCATGATATCTCGCTTAGTGATGCACGAGAAGCAGAATACGGCTTTAGAGGATACCGAGCGTGAGGTGATGGAGGAGCTGGGCGAGAGCCTGTCTCAGATTATATCTTTTGGCAAGGAGAAAATCGATACAAACGAGCTGGTAGACTCCATGGCCTTGGATTCTTGATCTTTAAACGTAACATGAATTAGTTTGTAATATTAATGCGTTCTTGACCTTTTCCCCTTTAACTTGTACTCTTTTCATGGGCTTTTTAAAAGTTGACCTTAAAGTAATGTGTAAAGTTTAAAAAAAATTTTACACCAAATGTATATACATATATCAAATCAATTCAATCATGCATTAACTCGTACATTAGCAAATACCAGATTTAAGATAAAATTCACTCTGTATTACCATCGAGGGTCTTTGACGCGGACTTTCCGCAACCTTGATGTAAGCAATTGTCACTATATAAAATAAATGTTTAGTTGCGAAAACAAAAGAGTTTCCATTGGGAAGGGCAACCCCTTGGGGCCTTTCAAGAGGCTTTTAATTGAGTAAAAAGTAAAACTTTTGTTCTCGAGCGTAGCTTGTTTATTCACCAACAACTTCAGTTACATATTTGTAGTTTGCATTTGCATTTGAATTACAATAGAATTGTTTCCAATTTATAAGATAAGGGCGAGCCCGAGTATAGTAAACTCAACGCAATTTACTTTATTTATCCCGATATCTTGTTATAAGTATCTCTATGAAATAAACATTTGTCCAACGACTAGTGCATAGATTATATATATAATAGCTATAATATTGTTTTCATATAATTTTATAAGTGGTTTGTTGGTAATATATTCTACTCGGTCACCGTTTGGCTTAATAAATGTAAGTTTTCTGGTTAGGTTTCTCCCGGCTCTCACCCTAAACATGGCATGGCATGAGTACACATCGTCACATCGTTTGTAGTGTGTGTAAGTGTGATAATAATCTAAGGACTATGGTTAATTTAGTTTATATAAATAGCTCGTATCATATTGTGTTGTGTTTTGACTAATATGCTCGCGCTAAACTATAGAAACGAAGATAGTATTTGGTTTTCCTGCGGTCATTCGCATGTGAACTTGAGAGAGAGTATGTGTGTGCGATTATCTCATATATAGCAAATACATACGGTAAGTTGTTAAATTTAGTATTTTAGTGTGTATTTCGTAGTATAGTGTATATTGAATACTGTGCACAAAACGCTTTGGTTAATTGTAGTAGCATAATAGCTTTGTTTGACCCCATACCAGCTTTTTGTGTGTGTTTTTAAATCGTATTTTGCAAACGATTACACTTTTTTTTGAACATTTAAACATAGTTAGATAACAATAACGATTTCAATATGAGTTATAAGTACTAGGAGTATGCATAATATTTATATTGTTGTTGTTCATTTATAAGCTATATTGTCTAATTCACACGTCTATATTGAATGCTGAGTCCCCCGAACGGGGAACCAAAGCACAAGGTTGTACAATATAACCTTATGAAAACCGAACAAAACCTGTTGCTAAATATCAGATTAGTATAGATACATTTAAATACATATGATGTACAGGTTGCATACCCTGTACAATGCTCTTGTACCTTTTACGAGTATATGTAATATCAAATCTCTGAATTGGTTAATATACATACTATAAAATGTGTGTGTTTGCATGATTGAATTCGGCAATTCTTCAAAGCGTGAAAAGTTACAACGAACACAAAGTCAAAGTCTATGTTGATTATGATTGGATTACAAGTCAATACGAGTAGGTATTAGATATTGTTTGTATAGTTAAAGTTTCACAACAATGGAACAACGATGATAATCAGCAAGTACTTCAGCTATGCGTATGTACAATTTTTCAATATAACCTCATTGTATACCTGCGATTTACTACATTTTGTTTGCTTTTCAACTTTCTTCGTTTTACCGATCTGGCCTAGTACTACAGAGCTATTTATCTCTATGGATCCTGCTCAATGCGTGCACAAAAATGTATTCCAAGGTGGCCCCATTCAGGTGGCGCTATGTTGCATTAAAAATTTGGGATTTTACATGATCCTGTACGTGATCACAACACTTAAAGACACTTGCAGCCATTCAAGAGTCTTGCGGCAGTATCCGATTGATCCAAGTTGATCTGAGTAAGTCGGGGAACGAAATCGGTAATACGCATGAGGGAAACATTCAAATTTTGGGTGCGAATACTCGTAGTTCGAGACTCTCTGTATACGAAAGAACTATGTAGTTTGAATGAAGTTTGTGGGGTAACTCACTTTAGCGATTTCATTCCCCACTTGTAAATGTAATTGGAAACATAAAATGCAAATAAAAACTCACAAATTGTGCACGCATTTCACTGGATTCGATCTTAGCCTATCCATTCGTTTATGCTATGGAAATGGATTCCAAGTACAGTTGGTACCACAAGCCTATAAGATTTCCCTAAATGTGTCAGATAACTTGTGTGTGTGTGTGTGCTATGTGGGCAACAATTTTACAAGAGTGTATTGCGAATATACGTATATAATAATGTGTGATAGTTTAGGAGTATATGTTACTGGTATATTCAACTAGATTCCGATAACTAACTTTAACTTTAACAACTTTAAATTTTAAATTGATTTACTTAAAGAAGGTCGGGTTCGATATCGAGTAGCCCGATAAAGCCCGTGTCAAATGTCACGCCGTATTGCCAGAAAGTTTTAATGGGGCTGGGGAGCCTCGGAACGGGCAACACTTTGTCTTCCAGAATTCGAGAATCGGAGAAAACAAGGGTGCCTGGTTTTTCGGTTTCACATCAATGAAACACATTTTCTTTCTAGTTCTTTTAACATTAACAAAAAATTTTCATTTTTATGATTGGAATGCAATATTACCAATCCCTTTGGCAGAACGTCCTCGGAAAGCACAAAATTACTAGCACGAAATGAGTCATGCAATGCGTAAGGCCTCCTCGTCTCGGCCCAAACAGTCCATATTAATTAACATAGTCCCTTTCTCTGCAGATGGACTGCATCCGAATCGCCCTACTCCCGACATCTTTCGCGGCGATCCATTTAAAATTCAATCGTACAATTTTCGGTATGCCGATCGACCCGTCTACCCAGTACAGCACTACCAGAGGCCAGAGCCAGAGCCGCTCCCCTGCCGAACGCCGCAATTCGAGACATTCTACCGCAATCCCAAGTTTTCCAGCGATCCCGAGTACGCACCGAGCGCGAAGCTGGGTCCGCAGAGCACCACGGCCTTCACGGAACACAGGCGCCGCAAGTTCCTGCGGGACTTCCAGTCCATTCCCACCACTCCGATTCGACGAACCTTCTCCGGCGTCTGCCAGCGCCTGCCAGAGGTGCGCAGTGTCTCAACGGTACCTCAGCCACCACGCTGGCTCTCGCCCAAGGCTCCCGTAGAAGTGACGAATTCTCCGCTTCTGAGGAGCTGCTGCAACCGTGGCGATTATCAGGCAATGGTTCGGGGCCAGAGCCCCTCGTCGTTGTTGCGGAGTGGCAGCGGTAATGTGCTGAAGACTGGAGTACCTAGGAGCGCCTCTGTGGCCTCGTATGACAGGAGGGAAAGGGAGTGGCAACGATCCGTTGCCACTAGAACCAGTTCCAACATCCAGCTGCTGCCTAAGAGAAGCGGCTACAGTGGTTGCGAGATCAACATCAATATCGGCGCCTTGGACTCGGAATCGGAGACGGACAACAATTTAACAATCAAGATTGAGACGGACACTTGTCTGCTGAACAACACGGAGAAGGCAAAGCAGCCGGAGAGACGTAAGCGATCCAGCAGTGCCAGCCCTGTCACCTTCGATATAGACAAGCGATTGTCCAAGTTCAATGTGGCCGACAAAAAGCCCAGGAGAGGCTCGGACGAGGAGGCCAATCAACGGGAGTGGGATCAGGAGCTGAAAATGCAGCGAGAACGCGCCAGGCAGCGGGAGAGGGAGCGAGAAAATCTGCGCCAGCAGGAGAGGCAAAGGGAATACGAGCGCCTCCTCGAGCTCGAGGTGGAGAGGGAGAAAGACCGCCTCAGAGAGCTGGAAAGGGAGTCGCAGCGACGAAGAGAGTACCATGAGTACCAAGAACACCTACGACGGGAACAGTGGAAGCGGCAGGAAGTACCTATGCGTGCCATGCCCACATCCCCCCTGATGATGACCTCTCACTTGCACAGACGTACCTCCAACGATCGTCTGCCCGGGATGGTCCCCTTCCTGGACCGCCCGCCTGCCGCGGCCAGTAAGCGGGCACAGCGTCTTCAGAACTGCTCCAAGAATCTGACATCCCTGAGGGGCCTAAAGAAAGCCACAGCTCCTCCTGTGCCACCTGTCTCCCTGTTCACTACAGCTCCCACTGTGCCTCCTGTCGCCATGTTTACCACAGCTCCTACTGTCAATCCTCCCAGGAGTCTAGAGCGGACCAGTTCGGGCACGTCGAATGGCAACATCCATGTGACGGTAACCACCAATGGTAGCAGTTCCAACCTGCGTCGGCCATCGGCCACAGGGCTGAACGAGCAGAAGAAGTTGAATGGAAGCTCTGGCACCCATTCCCCCATTCTCACCAGGCTAAATAACATCCCCATTAGGATAACCACCTCGGGTCCGGGTGACAGGGACGTGGAGTTCTCAATGAACCAAGTGCGGCTACGAAGTCATTCACCTATGCCGGGTGTGGCTCCACGTGTGAGCACCAGTCGGATGCGACAGGGGGAGGACAGCTCTGTGCAGTCCTTGAATGTCAATATCAACGTCTATGCGGATAACACCTCGCGCACGATGCGTATGTACGAGTAGAGGTAGAGTTTGTAGTTAGGATCAATATCAGGAAAATTCTGGAACCCTGCTCTTCAGGCCGGTAAATTTAGAACGGAACGCAACGGGAATGTGTTCCAGAGTTGAGCTGATCTTGACCCCACCTACATACGTATGTACTCGTCGAATCGTTCCCAGATACAGATGCGGCACTCGTTTAAGCTGACTTATAGTTCTCGGACTTTTGTTTGAAATTGGGTAGAAAGGAAAAAAAATCAATAAAAAAGTGTAGGTTCCCACAGATTGTGTTCGTTATTTTTCCAATGTATATGAGGACGAACCTAGATATCCTAGGTTCCCCCCCCCATTAAATCAATGCAATTGCAGGCGCTTTTGACACAGCAATAAAACCTTCTATTCTGGGAGTAGTGTTTTGGATAGAACTCCTAAACGCTCAGCAAACTTTACATACATACAGTTGCATCTGTTTGTGTTCGATGCAACGACTGTACCTTGTAATGAAACTCTAATATCGTTTTTCAATAGTTCCAATTAATTCAATAATAAACATTTGGTCACTAAATTGCCTCCGGTATATAGTAGGGCTCTTAAGATCGTTGTTTTGGAAGGACTCTCATCAAACACATAGAAGAAGTCTATGATACTTCGTTCCCAGTCAAAACTAAACTTTACCCGTCTTCCCCGAACATCATGCCCGTCAAATAGAGCTCTATAAATACAAAATTTTCTCTGATTAATGGATTTAAATTTTGGGGCTGTGCTTGTTCTTAACGTGTGCGATTTCTTGGTTTGTAGCTGTGGATCTATAGGAGGTTTCTTTTCGATATGATAGTAGAAGAAGGGTTATTTAACACCATAACATTGAACAATAATAACGATTTCATTTGAAATTGCATATGATATATCTGATATTGTTGGTTGTGTTTCCTTTTCTTTTTTTTTTGTCGTTTACTTAGTTTTGCATCTTCTTTCACATATTTTTTTGTAATTTTTGGTCACTCTTTCGGCGACATTGCGTTGGAGTTTATTTTTAGTCATAGTGGGGTTCGGTTCGGCCTTTATTCGTCTTCGTCGTAGTTCTGATAGGTGACATAACGTACCTGTTCTCGATCGCGTCCGTAGATTAATGACTGCAAGGAATGGAGTAGAGCGGAGGTTAGTAGTATTAGGATTAGTATTTTCAGACATGCACAAGACAATGAAACTCAGGCGGTGACAAATAAATACAAATTAAAAATTTTATTACAATCAAATTAAGAAGAACTTAACGCTAAAAACAATGATAATGACTAATAATACAAAAACTAAATACTTAAGCGATCTCGATTGGAAAGGCACTAATAACGCTTAAGGGCTGCAAATTCAATTTCATCTCAGACATTGAAAACATAAACTTATAGGCAAGCGCCTGCATCTAGAGCCTCTCGCTCTCGTATGCTTCGTTCGACTTGCCAAGCTCTGCCGTGCCATGCATAATGGCTGGACAGGATGCCGTCAGCTGGGGAATCGATTTACCGCCGCCGGCACTGGCATTGGCCAGTTCCGTTTCCGGTTCAGCAGCAGCAGCAGCCGCAGCCGCAGCGGCTTCTCTGGCCATACGTACCTTTTTCTCATCGCTGGTCGGTGGATTCTTGAGGAAAGTCAGGAGCGGGGCGTAAAGGAAGCAGAGAATAGCTATGCCGAACAACATCCACTCGAAACCGATGCTCTTCACCAGGGAGCCGGACAGGGCAGGTCCCACAGCAAAGCCCACGCAGAAGGCCACGTCACCTAAAGCGTAGACGCTGCCATAGACGGCTGAATGTCGGATGTCCACAAGATAGCCCAGCTCCGGCATCATCGAAGAGTCGACCATGCCAATGGCAAAGCCAAGGCCGGCGTTGGGAATAATCAGGTGTGTGATAGAAGTGGCCATGGGTATCTGCAATAATTCTCAATGAGTTCGAGCTCAAACCCAATTCAGACATGTTGAAACAAGACTTACAAAGATCAGGCAAGCTCCAATGATGATCAGGCCGAGGCAGGCGGCAAACCAGCGTCCAATCTTGTGTCCCAGGGGTCCGAAGAGATTCGTGCCAATCAGATAGCTAATGGAGGCCGGCAGGAAGGCCACGCCCTGCTCCCAGCGAGTGGCTCCCATGTTGTCGACCATCCACAACGGCAGCGAAGGTTCCAGCATGGCAATACCCATATTGGCAAAGGTGATCGCCCCAGCGGCAATCAGTATGTACGGATCACTGACCAACGACTTCAGGGATGGCGGCTCGGACTCGCATTTCTGCACCGATGGCTGCAGCATGAACAGCTGCAGCAGGCCATCGCCCAGAGCCAAGGCAGCCAGTATCAGGAATGGAGCTGACTTGCCCACAAACTCGTACATGACACCGCCAAAGGGCGGGCCGATGAGAACGCCCAACGCCAGGCCGCCCAAGGCAATGCCCATGGCATTGCCACGCTCCTTGTCGTCCGTGAAGCGATCCGCCAACATTCCCATGCCCGACACCGAAGAGCAGGACGAACCGATTCCCTGTAGAGCTCGGGCCACAAACAGTACCAGATAGGAGCGACCAAAAGCGAAGACTACGGAGAGAGTGGGATTGGCGAGGTTAAGGCTCTGAGCTGTGGTAACTTTTTCTAGCCAATTAAAGGAAACTCACTTATCGTGGAGAGGAACATTATCACGAAGCCGGCGAACATCGGTATGCTATATCCAATGCTGGGAAACGGGAAAGGCAAAGGGGCACAGTCATCATTGCAGCCCTACGGGTATGACTGCTCGTTAACTTACCGGTGCGTAAGGGGTCCCACAATCGGATTAACCAGCAGCTGGACGAAGGCCTTCGAGGCGAACAGCAGGCCAACCTCGACCGTCTCTCCAACCAGCTCGTTATGCCGCTCCTCTAGCTCCCGGTAGTAGGTCTCGTTCTCTGTGGGATGGAGTGGGGGAAACGGATTGGGGGTACCACCGTAAGTCATATTTTTAACGCGTTGCCAATTAGACTGCTGCCCACTTACCCTCCGGACTCATGGTGGAGATCTCAAGGGGAGCCGCCTCGCTGCCATCCTTGTTGCACGGACACGGCGTCGGCGGTGGCGGGGTGTGAAAGGTGAGCGGTGTGCGGGCATAGCTGTCGAGCGGGGCGTCCGGATGTCGTATGTCGTACAGGAACTCGGGTATGATGGGCACTGTGTACGATGCGGTGCGTTACGGAAGGTGTAATTAAAAAGGAACAGAAACACACACAAAAAAAATGTTCCTGCAATTATCCTAAGCGGCCGCTGGATGGCGCTGTTGCCGAAAGCAAGTCTATAGCTGCGCCGGCACGGCCGCTCTTTAATTGCATTTGGTGCTAAAAGTTTTATAATTGCTTTGCCAGCGCCAGAGATTGCCTCGGCCTAATTGAGTTGCAACCGGCAACAAAAAAGGAGGGCCAACCAGGCAGGCAAGGCAAAAATTGTGCATACGCCACCAAGACGAGACGACGATGCGTTTAATTGACTCTCCAAAAGGGGATCCCCAGTCGGTATTCTGGCCGCCTCTAGCATAACCTGCCCCTGCCCCTTTCCCCTTACCCCATCCAGGGGAAATTCAATTTGTTTGTTGCATGTTTCGACTCAGTTTATATTTATTATCAACACCAGTAAAACGACTGCATCACTCAACGTTTGCCGTACTCGTGCTGCTACTCGTAATTGCATTTCCTGCCAAAGGCTAGGCCGAGGTCGGACACGGCTGATGGCAATGGGAATGGGAATGGGGATACGGGCTTTTCAATTGAGTTGCCCGCTGGTTGAGTGAGTGTTGAAAGTAGTTTGAAGTATGTACTGTTGAGGTAATTTGTTTGTACGTGGAGTCGTCTACGTAGACAGGGATTCGTGGTTATCCCACTGACATCACGAGTGGAGCCATATGGGGGTGTGGGTCTGCCATTAATTGGGGCTTTTATGTTGTTTTGTGGGTTCAGGTAAATAGTAAAACTTCTACTGTATCTCATATGCATAAGCGCCTTCATAACCCCCTGCTGCAGGCTTGTGCTGCCTCGTGCTGCCTCGTGCCCCGGGTTCTTCCAATGAGTACAAGCGAAAGTGGAAGCTTTGCCTGACCTGGAACCGACTTTGCCTTAGACTTATGATGCCTCGTGTCAACCGCATTCACCTGTCACATATGTCGGCCATGTAAGCCGACATGCCATTTGGCAGCCTTGCCAAAAAGGAAACCCCCATTCGGAAACAAAACCCTTTGGAAGTCCATGCAATGACATGCAAGCGGAAATGTATGCAAATTTCGTACGATTCCTTTAATTGGGGTTAACCACTTGGAATGCCACAACATCCAAACGATTAGCCAACCGATTTTATGCGACAAAAAGAAAACTGTTGCCTAGTAATTTGTAGGTATCAAGTCCCCAGCCACTCATTAAACTGTCTCCAAAGCTTTTGACACACAAAAAATAATCATTCTGGAAAAGCACGTGCAGCGCAAGGGATGGCAAGGGATGGCAAGGGATGGGCTTGGGCTTGATGGGGGATTGGGTGCTCGTGGTGGTGGATCAGGAGTTACCCAGTCGCTGCTCCGGTTGCATTTCGCGTGTCGAAGACACTTAAAACCGCAAAGCCAAAAGGAAAGCGACTCCGGCAGTCAGGCAGCCATGCAGCCAGACAAACAAACAAACAGTGACTGGAGCTGGAGCTGGAGCTGGTGCTGGAGGTGGCCAGGGCTACGAGACTTGGTATTCTAGTACCCAAATTATTCTGTTTTGTTAGAGGAATGGGTGATTTCACAAAGAAAAGATGGAGACTTATTCACCCGTATAAGGATCCTTCGATCCACTCATAAACGTAATGCTATCACACTTTCCAGCCTGTTGTTCAATATTTTACGACATAATCGGGACCATTCCGATCCAAATCGGTTTGGCAAACAACTTTCGATCAAGTTTAAGCCTTGTCAACAGAACTTAAGCTCTTCTCTAAAAGGTTAAAAAACTTACAAGTAATAAGTGACAAACAGCAGGGACATTTGCCCATCCCTGTGGCCCATCCACAGGTCACAGATACATCGATATGCAGGGCGACATTCGCTGCGCTGGCGATGATGGTGGCGGCATTGGCGGCGTCGTCAAGCCAAACAGCGGCGGCAGTGAGGCAGCAACTGGCGAAGCAGTCAGTCATCGACAAGCGACGAGGCAGAGGACCAAAGCAGCCACAAAAGTATCCTCCCCGAGTTGGTTGTTGGATCCATTAATATGCAAATCATTTAATTACTCAGAGGGGGAGAGGCGGAGACTGGGACTGAGCAGGAAATGCGTCCCATTTGGGAGTCGGCCAGCAGGCCTCTGTTTGTCCGCTCCGTGTGGCAGGAGACGATAGGCAGGCGGCACTTCATCCTCGACTACGAGCCGCGTCAGAGGCAGCGCTGGATGCGCCAGAGGACGCGACCGAAAGGTAAGTGGCAGGTGTATCTACCAAACGGTCAGTGAGTGATGGACTACTGCATCCCACAGCGAACTATCCGCAGACCCAATCCTACGAGGAGTACGAACAGTCGCCGGAGGAAAGTATCGAGCTTCTAGACGAGTATCTGCTGCTGGATGCCACCAAGCTGACCCTGCAGCAGCAACAGTCCTTTCCTGCTTTGGCCGGAAGAATGAATCCCACCTCAGGCTCGGCCACGGCGTTGGGCGGCAGCAAAGAGCAAAGACAGAACAGTCGTCAGGCCAAGAGGCGCGCCTGGCTGCTGAGCAGGGGCAAGACCTACCACCTGGACCACCATCTGGCGGAGCATCAATCGAGACGCAGCTCGCTGCAGGACCCCAGCACACTCTCCGTGACGGCGAACAATCCCGAGGAGCGTCTGGCGGAGCGAGTGCTCCACTGGCTGGACCTGGCCGGACGGACGGACATCGTGAAAGAGGCTCCCATCCAGCCAGTCACCAGCAGTGCCCAGGTGGCCAGGTCCAACCAGAGGAGCCAGCGCACCCAGCACCGTGGAGTGAGCCTCAAGCGAATGGCGACGACGGCCGCAAGCCACCAGCGCTCGGTGGCAAGAAAGCCCAGTGCCAAGCCGCAGCAGACCTCTAACCACACAGTGGTTACCTGCTCCTCCACTTCCGCCTCAGCCAATGCAAATGCCAAGCCCATCACTATCATCTTCAACAAGGAGGGCATCCCCGTTCGCCTCAATCGACCGGCCCGCAACATTGATCTCTGTGCGATGAGCAGCAGTGCCAGTGCCACGAGACGTCTGGCCGGACAGTTGGCATCCGCCCGGCTGTACAGTGGAGCTGCCGCCTCCCCCTCGCATTCCGAGGAGACGCGCACGCCGCCGCACAGCAGTCGGGGACTGGCCGCCAACGGTGCGGGTTCCTCTGTCAGCCTGGACAGCCGGAAGCAGCTCCACATCTTCATGCCCAGCCTGCCCAAGAAGGGACTGTTGCCCTCGGTTGCTGGCTCTGGAGAGGATGCACTGAGCGTCAGTTTTAGTGAGTTGTGTCAGCTTTAGCTGGGAAATCGTACCATTATTATTATTATTTCTGAGCTGTAATTAATAAAGCCCAAGTACATTCCATCTTACTATAATGTTAACAAGTTTTGGGTGATCGGCGTCCGATATGGCAGGGGGCTAAGGTCCTGTTTCCCTTCCATAGAGCTATCCAAAGTTCATTGGCATTCAAGTGGTAAGAGTGTTTAATTTGCCCAACCTCAAGGTTCGTCCCATACCATACCATATCGTATTTAAGGACTATTTGACAGTGCGAAACTTTGCTAAATGTCTCCGCACGTGTTTACCTCGGAAGACAACAAGCGTTATATTTATGGGGCCACAGAAGTGCCACGCCTCAAAGGTAGAGTAGGGGGAGCCAGCTCTACCAGCCTTTGTTCTTGTCCTATTAACATGCTATTAAAACAAACCGCAACAAATGGATAAACAGTCACAGATCCCAACGAATTGTGGCAAACCCTTGGACAACTTTGACTGTTTTCTCTGGTCTTGGGTGTTCTTGGGTAAAAGTAAATCCATTTTGTTTAATACTGAAAATCACTGTACCCGTATTTTAGGTAGTGTATAGTAGGCTCTTGTACTTATTAATATCCTACAACCTTTTGTGGATTTTATTGATTTCCGTTTTTGTTTCGTTGCCATTGAAAGTTTTCTTTTGTTTGGAATTTGGTTCGGCTTTCGTTTATTTTTGGATTAGCCGGCGCCCTGGGCCACGCCCACTTTCTTTTGTTTTGATTTTGGTTCTGACTTGATTGTTGATTTTTACATTTTTTGTGGTTTAAGGGGCACGATCCGGGAAAGCAAAAAGCGTAATCAGTGTAATTGTGGCAATGTTGCATGGTAAATAATAAAATAAAGTTTTGGCTAAAGTTTTTTTTAATGAAAATGGCACGGGGGAATTTTCCCTTATGACATGGCTCATGGAAGAAGAAAGTTTCGTGCATTTTGGATGAATACAACCGATCCGTCACTTAATATGCCTGCCATTTGGATACATTTCTGTATAGATCGGCCTTGATATAATGGAAATAGATTAGGAATGAAAAATTGGAATTCTTCTTCTGGAAAATTAACTTTCCGCCATTTTCGATCGAGTCCATTGCTGTTTTTTAGGAGTTTTAATCTACTGAATAATTAGGTGTTACTAGGTGAAAGATCTATAGGATTTGATTCGAAATCAGCACCATGAAAGTTTGAACTTAGGCACCTATTTGTCTATTAGAACTATTTGTCTTGGTTTTACTGTAGACAGGACGTAAATGAACGTAAACTAAATGTGAACATTACGTATCCATCAAAAGAGCGGGTAATAGGGCTTCAACTGTCAGCCGATTCGAAGGGAAACTTCCTTTTGGCTCTGGTTTCTGTCGCGCCCCATGCCAGCGACACCTGCAACTGGCTGAATGCCACACGTGGCAAGTTGTCGTTGTCTTCGTTGCTTTTATGACTGACGCGTCAGTATTCAGATTTGCTTCGAATATCGATAGGGGGGATGAGCAGTTTGCCCAATGACTCATTGCGTCTGGCATGAAAGCAAAAAACAGCGAAAAAGCCGCACGATTGTGACCTTTGCATCCAGTCCTGGCTTGCGGAATTCATGAAGAACCCCAACCCAAAAAGAAAAGTTCTTTCCCTTCAAGGCGAAGACAAAGACAAAGGGAGCCGAGAGCTGGCTGCCTTCGCAGCAATTACTTTGCAGGCGAATCGGAACTTTGGAACTTTTGGAGTTCCGCCCGACGAGCAAAGAAAATGCGCAACAATATATGGATTACACACATAACAAGGCAACTTATAGACGGGCCCGATGCCTGCCGTGACTTATTCGCGTTTCACCAGCGAGCGCGGCAGGTGCTCACAGGAGAGTCCTGCGAGTCCATTGCTAACAAGCAAAGTTTTCCGCGGCGCATTTTAATTTTCCGGCCATTAGTGGCAGGCATGTCCGTGTCCGATGAGGACTCCTCCGTGGGCAGCCCCTTCAAGCCGGCAACGCCCACGCCCGGCGGCCAGGAGCGAACCAAAGGGCGTCCGGGACCCGAGAACATGCGCCACCAGCAGAGCTTCGAGGCCCGCTACAGCAGCATCATCCAGAAGCAGATCTGGGAGACCAGCATCAACAAGGACGTGCTGGAGCGGCAGCTGAACGCCTACTTGCCCTTCTCCCGCAGTGCGTCGCTCAACAAAGACGGCTCCGGCGGCTTCGACCAACTGATGCCCAGTGGCTCAACGAAGGCCCGCTCCCTGAGAACCACGCCCACCCGCCGACCGGGTCCCTGCCTGGAAAAGCTGGAGACTGTGGACGTGGCCGACCATCAGGCAAAGCCATGAAGGCTTTGAGTTCTTGCTGGCTTAGAGATCCTTCTTGGGCCATCCAAGATAGCGGATAGCTCCCTGGATATCCTTGATGTTCGCTCAAGAGAGCTGATATTCGACCTTTTTAGACTAAGATCATAGGCTAGGAACTGCGTCAACATATATGTATTGCTTAGTTATTTTGGAATAAGTATTATTAACGTTTAAGTCTAAAATTAAATAATAAGTCCTATATCCTTTGAAAACTCTACTAACTATCCTTCTCTCTCAATATTCCTCTAAAGCACAACAACGAACTTAAATAATTTTGTAATTTCGTTTTATTGCTGGCCGGAAGACCCCCAACTTGGGTCCAATTTAAGGCTATCAAATCTACCCCTATTTAAAGCTTCATTCTTCTACTAAGTATTCAATCTCTTTCAATAAAACAAAAACCTTATTGCATATTCAATTTGGAGTCATTCGGGCGTCGAAGGGATACGTACGGGATACGGATAAGGGACCGAGACAACAGCACATCTATGACCCATATAAATCTCCACATGCTCCTAGGCTAAATCTAATTTATGAGAATATTATGCGATACAGAACATGGCGACAGCTACGGGGGCAATGGAGGAGGGATGAGACTGAATAGAGGGTGGCTGTACAGAGATCAAATGAATCAAATAATCAAAAGTATTCGCAGCTATTTTCGCTTCAACACCTTGAGCGCGAAGGGAGAAAGCACTTAAGTGGAAATGCCTCGAGTCGCAAGCTAAAAGCCCCCTCCCCAGAACACTCTCCTTCCTTTCCACCCCATCCATGCCATCCATCAGTCAGTGGCTGGAGAAGAAACAGGAAAAAAGTTCGGGCTGGAGCTAATAGTTTTGCTTCAGCTTTTTCCTTTGACTTTCACTTCCGTTCCCTCAACAAGTTGCTCGAGTGGTTTTCCTCTTTGGTTCTCGGCTATTCCCCATCGCTACGTGTATTTGTCTTCGGCTGGGTGGCCGGCCTGGCCCCAACTTGTTGATTTAAATTCATGAACGTTTAGCACAAAGAAAACTCCCCCTCCCTTGGCGTTTTCATTTTTTTTTTGTGTGGCCTGTTGTATTTGTCAGCCACAGCCACAGCCGCAGGCTGGAGCTGGAGCTGGAGCACCGCCGGACAACTGCGTTCCCACTCAATGTCCATGTGTTTGTCCAGACACTTGACACAAGCACTTGCTCCGGACACATCCCCCATCCCCCATCCCCCACTGCTGCCACTCGGACGGACGAGAGCTTCCCCTGGTTGGGTTTTAGTGTCAAACGCAGGAGGGTTTTCAGTTAAAACGCAGCTCCCTGTGCGTGTCTATTTAATTGACTGTCGACCACTTGGAGCTGCTCCGTTCAGTTACGGCCCAGTCCGGTTCGGTCCATTGGTCAGTGGCAGTGGCCATGGGGTTTTTGTTAATGACGAAGGATTGGTACTTCAACATTGATTAGTTGTCGACAGGGTTGGGCATGACACCCTAGTTGGGCCTAGGGCTACGGTTTGATTTCCCTGCAGGCTTTTCATCGAAAAATTAGCAAAATTAGAGAATACACTAGGATTTGATTTGGACAAAGATCAGAGGCTTAATTGAGTCCCAATGGATGGCCAACAACTGTTGTTCCTACCATCCACATCTTGAAAATCTCTCCAATCAGCACTCAATGACAGTCGAATTGATGAACCGACAGGAGGATGAGCATTGACAGCTTCTGTTCAGCAGGAAAACCGTCATTAGCTTAAGTGGTGCTCTGTGGTAATTTAATGGCGGCACTCCACTTCCTCTACCGCCCAATCCCTTTGGAGAAACGGACCATTTCCAAGCGATTGCCTTCCATGGCAAAGATAACCAGCCACAGGAGATAAATGGTCATGAAATGCTAATGGGCTCCGGGGAAAAAGATTTATTCATGTATATCAAAACCACCCACCCAGTCATTCCCCAGGTGCACTTACCCACTGTGGTCAGCAACATGTTGTCGAGGAGCAGGGCTATGGCAACGATGACGAGGACAAGACGGTTGGAGCCGCGCCAGCTGACCATCCAGGACTTGGCGGCGGACCAGGACCCGGCAGCGCGTGGATCCTCCTGGCGATACTGATCCGGCGGCGGTTGGCGGCCCGTCTGCGTCTGCGACTGATACGTGGGCGGCGGCGGGGCCGGGGGCTGCCTGCCAACGCCGAGAATGCCGCAGTCCGTGTCCATGTTGCCATTCTGCTGATTGCTGTCCAACTGTTGCTTGAAGGGATTTTTGCTGGGTGTGTTGATGCCACCGGGATGCTGTTGCTGAGGTTGCGGCTGATTGTTGGCGTTTATGGTGAAGGAGGTGGTCTCACTGCCGCTCGCTGCTCCTGCGCTAATCTCCGACTGTTGTTTCTGCTGCTGCTGCTGCTGTGCTGTGCTCTGCGAGAGTTTTCTTGGTCCACCATTGCCCGCATCAGTCGATGATTGCATTGCGTCGCTAGCCGCTAGTTGCTAAGGGTCGGACAGGGAACAACTGTGATTAGATCTAAGCGGATTGCCTTTTAAAATGCAATCAAATTATAAGCGGCTTTGCCTGCTCCTTCTCAGGCAGTGGCAGTGGCGGTGGCAGTGGCAGCAGCAGCGGGAGCGGCAACGCCAATGCCAGTCTTATTCCCACCACCATCCCAATCCCATTCCCATTCCCAATGCTGCGTTCGCCTTATGCCTCAATGATTTTCGCTAATTAAAAATAAATTATATATCTTGCGATTTGAATTCAAAAGTTTATTTCACACGAGAACTCGCATTTAATAGAATCATACACAATTTAAATATTTATTTAATTGCCTTCCCCATCCACTCCCACACACAACCGTGGCACACACCGTGGCACAACGGGGCGTATGCGCGACATTTGTCATTGAAACATCTTTCGTTGCCTATCGCAGGGCGCAAATTAAATTTGAAAACATAATTCGTTTAGAGAGCGTGTCGGGACTGACACAAAAGAGCGCTCCTTCTGGTTCGAGTTCTTTAAGTTTTCGACGAAAAATTGAATTACCCAACAATTAGTGCCAAAAAGGTTTTCTAATTGAGGGTAAAACGAATGCAAAGATACGATACGATTGACTAAATGGATATGGATGCAATCAAAGGGGAAGCAATTTCCCAGCCATTCATAAAATAATTTTCCTAATTTGCTTGTGCAATCGGAATAGAATATATGTATGTATATATATTTATGGGACCTGTCCAAGTTCCTCAATTGATGCTCTTTGGAGCGGATGACAAGTCTGTCACTGGATACCATATGTTTCAATTCGGAATACGATTGCATGTGTCTGATAAATGGTCTAGGAAACACATCGCACAACGCTCAATAAAAGCGAATGAGAATTATACTGCGACTGTGTCACGTTTTGGGGGCGTGACAGGCGCTACTACATTTTTAATTTTAATTGATCCAATCTGTCCAAATTAAATGTAAACAGCAAAGCTGACGCATTAGTTCTAACTACTAACAAATGCAATCATTTGCTTAAATAATGGGAATGTAGTATGTACTTAGCAGGCACGTAACTGGAGTATCTGTTAATGCTGCGCGATCTTACCTCACAGCTAATTCTTTTCTGTAAGAGTATCTATTTAAGATACGGGAATATCAGTTGCACAATGAGCCTGAGCTCCCGCACAGCCTTTAGAATTTATAGAACCCCTGTTATTGCAATTGAACTGCTTTACGATCTTCGGTACGCGCACAGAAATATCAATTGGGGCGGGCGGGACTCTGTCCCAAGGAAGTTCTCTGTCAAGATGCAACCAGGAAGCTCTGATCTAATCGAATCTGCTTAATTGCACTTTCACTTTCGGCTCACGCTACGGTTCTCGATTCGTTGGTTTTCTTCGGTGGCTGGTGGATCGTTCGTGGCGCGGACTCTACCGACAAGTCGTCGCTCTCAGCTCAAACTAAAAACTTTGGCGTGCTGCCTGAAGCTTATTAAACGAAATCATTTTTGCACAAACAAAAAAGATTTTCTGCCTTTGGCATTAGTTAGTTTATCGCTCGTGTTCGTCATTTGCCGTACACAGAATTGTCTGAGCGTTCTCTGTCTGTGTGTGTTTCTGGCCGGGAATCTCTGTATTTGAAATGAATGCACAATGAAAAGTGTGTAAAATACATTTTAATAATCATTAATTAGCAATTGGCATGCAATTTCGGTTTTTACGCCTATGGGAAAACCGAAACCAGACAAAGGCAAATGCTTATACAAAATTATGCAAATTCCGTTGGCTCACAACTCGAAATTCGATTTCGCACTCTCATAGAACAAAGAACTGGCAGTTCGACTTGTGCATCCAGAGCTTGACTGTTTAATATTTTCAATTTCGATCTGATTATTCAATCTGATCATATTCCGGATACATCCCGTGTTCCACACAACAATAAATTAAAGCAAGAGGAAACTCTAAAAACTCTGTTTGGTATATTAAAGTGGGGGTACAATTGCATTTCGTAAATTCAAATATAATATCCCAAAAGAAATAAGTTTATTCAATATAAGCAACTTTTTGGAGCCATTTCCCTTCGTCTTATATGCTATCTGATAAATCGATTTGCTTGGGTCTCAGACAAATCATCTGTAAGCCACTTTAGATAAGTTTGAAATAGGTATCATTACCAGCAGCTAACTTTTGAGGGACTCGTGTAGGGTATACAGAATTCAGCTATGGCGAAGCGGCTTCCGCTTGCACGTGCGCTGCGCTGCGCTGCGCTGCGATGCGATCCGATGCAGTGCGATTGTTTCGTTCATTATTTATGCTCTCTCAGTTGTTTCTTTTGATTGCTGTTGTCGCTGCTTCTATTCTAATAATTGTTTCTGTTGGTAGGGGTAGGAGCTGTGCTGTAGGTTGAGTGGAGCTTCTGTTAATTGCACAATATTCATTTTCAACTGCCGACGGTCAACATTTAGTGCGGCTACTTGCCACATGCCTTCTCCACTAGCTTCGACACGCAACTTTATTTAAATTGTGCTCATTTTTCAGATTCTTATTAATTAACACGAAGCTCAGCTCAGCTCCGAGCATGAGCACGGACTTGAGCTTGACATTGAAGCAAAAAATACATATAAGAGCTCTTTGTCCGTTTTATTACGCTTGAGACCTTTGCTTGGATTACTTATCCGCGAGTAAACTCATAAATTCAACCTGATATCAAAGGCTGCAATTTCCCGCATATTTCCCCTATAAGTCTTATTGTTCTGTAATTGCAATTTTAATTGCAAAACGGTAGCCGCTCATCCATATAGTAAATGGGGGAGCCGTGTAAATGAGCCCCTCTAAACTAATTAGTTCAAATCGATGCCAACTGGCAATCATCCCAGAACGTGTCTAAGTGGGTATCATAGATCATACGACTTGATCACTCTGATGGTTGAGAGCTGACATAAAAAAACGAATGTAAGACGGAAAACAAGCTCTGACAGGGAATCAAATGATAACATCCTTTAAGAAGATGTCCTCAAACTCTTCATCTGGCTTCATTGCTTATAATATTGTATAGATAGGACTCACCTGGGTTATTTTTTATATACGGCTTGGCTTCTCCTCCTTCGCCCTGGGGTCTACTGTTGCTGGTTTGTCTGACGCTCTTTAGCTTTGGGGCGGGTGGAAGGTACTTATGTCTGTCCTGCTTCTGGTTCTATTGCAAAGGAAACTTGTGGATATTGCTATGATGATTGCTGGTGTGGTTGTGTTGTTTTGGCCGGTCTTTTGGCGGGTGAAGTCGTGCGTTGTTGGAGTATTCCTGTGGGTGTATAATAAAATGAATCAATAAATTGCAAAATGGTTGTGTAAATAAAGAAGCCAAAAGCGTGCAACGGATTTTCTGGTCCTTCATGCAACGAATAACTGTGAGCCACTTGTGGAATGTTTAGTTGAAAGCCGAGCGGCATTCCTTTTGAGTGGAGTGAAGTGTTTGCTCTTCTGAATAGCAAGTTCTTTGGCCAAAAAGGAAGCTTACACAAAGTACGAATTATGACAATAAGTTGCAGTTAAGAAAGATTTATTTTGTTGTTGAAAGTTGAAACCTTTAAATATATCTACAGACCTTATCATTGCGGGTATCTGTGGCATTTCTCTCTCTTATTTATATAGTTAATAATATTTTTTCACAACTCTATTGAAACCATCAAAACTTATCCCAAATATTCGCAAACATAATCGATTCCCAAAAGGTAAATACCGTCAACAAAAATCGGATTCCGTTCCCACAAATTACTCAATGAGACTGCGGCTATTTGTCCCGGGCAAACAAAGATAAATACATATATGTATGAATTATTTGTCTTCGATTTTTCCCATGTTTGCCAACAAGCCAGGCAAATAATCTTGTGTGCCCACCAGGCTCGATTCAAATCGATTAATAAATACTCGCACATTCAACATATTTAAAAGCGTTTGTTGCCGCTTTAAAATGCTAATTTCAGTTTCGATTCTGACGGGGCTACCGCGGTACATTGACGAATCTCAAGATATGCAAATGAAACCCGTTTGAATAAATTCACATGTGGAACTTGGAGTCTCAGCACAAACTAGAACTTTCACTATTATCGTAATACGTAAAAAAAAAACCAAAAAAAAAACCAAACTATTTAAATATACTGTATAATTTATTGGGAGAGTCGTCGTCGTCGTCACTCTTGCACCTCAACTGGAACTTACACCCTTTTCCCTTGCGAGTTTTCACATATTTTTTGATGTTTTTGTGGGTGTTGGTTTCCGCTTTTAGGGGTTTGGTAACGCACTATCTCAGTCGCACATTTGTTAGAACTGATGTTTAAAATGAAACTTTAAACCACATTTTCGTGGCAATCCAACACAAAATGATAAGGCAGTGCCACAAGTGTCAGTATCAATGTGTGGCGCTGGTGCTGGTGCTGCACTGGAAACGTGGAAATCTAGCACGTCCATCAGCCACGAGATCTCATCTCGCACTGAAAGCCAAAGCGAGCGCCAGCGGCGCACGAGGCGACGGCGATAGCGACAACGACAGGGAACGACTGCGTTCAGGATGCGGCTGTGGATGCGAGGACTATGCGAAGAAGCAGCAACAGCACCAGCACCAGCGGCCGAGGCAAAGGCAGAGATAGAGACAGAGACAGAGGCAAAGGCAGCGCAGTCGGCACTCGCTGCCACTTGTTGTCTGCCGCTGCCTGTTGCAGTCCATCCATCCCATCCCATACCATCCCATCCCTGTTATCCGTTTGGCCCTTCTCTGTCTCTCTCGTTATCGCTCGCGCTCCCATCACTCCCACTCCGAGTATTGATGAAAACTGCCAGCGGCAATGCTTCTGCTCAATTGCCTTCATTGTGTGTGGATGTAGCCGTGTCCATGTGCGTATGTTTGGGTATCTGTGTGTGGGCTTCCGTTTTCACTGTCAATTGCGTTACGCCTGGAAGTATGCAGCGTGTTTTGGGGGCTGCCAGAGAGGCCACACATACACATACACATACGCATCCACACGTACGCATTATGCCTAATTGATTTTCGCGCTAAGTGGCAACGCGTTTGCACAAGGGTGTGTTTGGGCAGAACTTAACAGGGGAGGACAGACGATAGCCAACATTTTTGGATAATACTTGACTCCGCAACCAACGCCGGCTTAAAGATCAATATTAAATACATTTAGGAATTATTTAACAATTTCCTTTCCGACTTTCCATGTAAATTAAATGATTTAATAAGTACAGGTCTTCATGTCAGTTGAATAAGTTGTCTGCACCTTCCGCACAGTTTTCTTTACTCGCTTTTGTTCTGCAGACTTATATATACAATTTATTTATACATATTCTTTACGCACACTTCTTTTAACAGCTTCCGAACATGATAGTCTGATCGTTATGTATATTCCACTTCTTTAAGCATAATAAGGTCAACCATTTATGCTCCCTTGTTATCTCGGAGAGTAACAGGTGCGTTGCATACTTTCAGGGCATCGGCCCGAGTGGATAAAACCAGAACCCGAACGTGTTGTTGCCTTGATTCTGCCAATTTCCTGGGGAGCAAGACGTACATATGTATGCATCGAAGATACCACACCTGATGGATAACCGAGATGAATTTCAACCAATCAACTTACTCATGGGCTCTACAATTAATCCGTTTCTGGTGCAATCTATTAAGGCAGCTAACCGGATCAGGAGCTTGATATTCACACGCGACTGAGGCAGAGATAGGGAGCAGACCGGACCAGACCGCAACGATTGGAAAACGACACGCGACTGACTTGGAGACAGCGACCGAAGCAGACCCCAAAGGCAGAGGACAGGCTCGGTAGTATTAATAGGAATTGATGATGGTTGTGCGGCTGAGCCGAGTTCTGCGATCACGTCTAGGGCTTGAATTTGCATATAGAAGTCGATATATAAAACTTGGAATCCACAGCAGAAAACAACGGCCAAGCGAAACAAGGCAAGAAAGAGTCAATGGCAATGAAACAATACTAATGTACATATAAACAGGTCGGCCTGCTGAACTGAACCGAACTGAACTGGTCAAATGGGATGTGGGGGAGAAACCTTGAAGAAACCCATCTTCAAAGAGCTCAAAATCACTGGGGATATTCGCTCGAGTTAAACGAAATTATGGTATGGAAATGTATGCAGATGAAATTGTAATGAGCTACTATGTTAATTAATAAAATACAAAAAGAAAGATTCATTTACTTATTAATTATTGGATGTGATTATGGAGTGTCAGATATGTAAGGTTATTTATTTATTGCTAATAACTGAGGCTTTAATTGAAGCATAATTCAAATGGAAATACTTGAATCGACTTTGGTTTCCTTTCGACGAACACAAAAACCGAATAATAACACGGAAGAACCCGCTCACAAAATCGATATCCCAACACTTTCTTTTGTGCGGAACTTTTCGAGGAAAAAAAGCATCAACAATAGAGCCATGAAAAGGTGGAGAGTTCCATTGAAGTGTTAAAGTGGCGTCGCCCAAATAACTTCAAAGTTAATGGACTAGAAATCGACCAGGACTGATGGCATTAAATAATACAGTAAATACGGGAATGAAATGCTTTTGGGCCGTGAGCAGCGGCAATATAGCAGTTGGTCAGGGCTAAAAGCCTCAAGTTTCTTACAATGTGGGCCCTGACAAATTGAATTTGCCACATATGACAGCTTAATTCGGCCTCGCTGGGGTTATGGTTACGTCGATGACAAATGTTGCTAGCAGGACACTCCAACATATGCGGGTCATTCCGTTGACAATCTCTGCCTTGTAGTCAAGTTTTATCACTAAAGCAAAAAGGCTGAAAAGCAGAAAGAAGGAGATGGAAAACGGGACAAATTCATTCGACCGCAATTGTTTAATTTCCTTTTGTTTGAAAGGCAGTGTAGGAGCGACCGAGCCGGACAAAACTTCCCCCTGGACGGGCTGGAGCGGAGCTGTCATTAGCATTTGCGAAATCTATTTAAATTCACGAGTGTGGCCCCAGTCAACGTTCAAATGTCACCCTTGGCATGAGAGGGAAATATTTTTCATTTTTATACAGAGGGATGAGCATGCGATGAGATGACGATAAGTCCCATTCTGTGCGTGTGGGTGCATGGAGTACCGCATATTTGGTGGCATTCAATTGGAATATCAACACGTGCCACATCATCGTCATCTTCAGTTCCAGCTTCGACTTCGGCTGCTGCTTTGGCATAGTTGGGTTTGGTTTTAGCCTTTCCCCTTGGCATTTGTCTTAGTCCCCCAGCATGAGCACGACTTCATTAAGAAATTCCGCAAATATTTTGAAATATTATTGCGGCAAAAGGAAATGGCACTGACAATGCTGCATTGAAGGAAGGAAAGGAAGGGTTTTCGGTGTTGGCTTTCAGTGAAAGTAAAGTTGTTGATCGATTGGTTAAAGATTCAGAAAAGAATTCAAGAGGTTGCATTTGTAAAGAATGTATCTTTTATTTAATTCTTTGTTGAATTAATTCTTATTCTGCTCTCTCTTTTCTCAGCTCAAATCCGCAACTATGAAGCTTTACATTTGACCCGATTAAGTGGGTTTAAAGAGGATAAAGAATACGAATAAAAGAAAAATTAATTGAATATATACGCTTGATGCCATTTATTTAATTCGTCAGACAAGGACCTCCCCCCTCATCCTGAGGCACGAGTTCGGAAGACGAGGCCTGCGCAATGCTGGATTCACGGGGCGTGTCCGAAGTCCACCAATCGGATGGGTCGGATAATACGCAATGCGTTTATCCGCCAGTAAGATGTATGGGACACGAAGCGGAAGGATGCTGAGGTCCTTGCTCGGCTCTACTTGTTGCACGCCATGTGCGGCAGGGGGAGAGCCGCTGGAAAAGCGTGAAAATTGATAATAAACGCACTTGGCACGTACACACGCACCCGGAAAGGTGGAGAGAGAGGCAACGGCAGGGAACATAGAACACTTCTAGCCACATTTATGGCAGTTGGCTTTCCTTTTATGCTTTTGATTTATGGCGCGGCTCTTGCACTTAAACAATTGTCGCATAAGGGCTTGCGGCCAGTACCAGGAGCAGGGGCAGGGACAGTTCGGCAATAATCATGTTAAAACCATTTACAATTCGAGCTCCACAATGGGTTCCAACGAACCGGAAGTGGTCAACTTTTGAGCGCTGTCCCCCCGGAGGAGTTTTCAATAGTAGCTATGGCACATAGCCGAGTAGAATATTTACCATCCGCAGAAACGTCCACATTCAAATGAGATGTAGGCAAAAGAACAAACCATTTCTGGAAGCTTTGGTAACGATAAATCTTATGAATTATATGGATTAGATCCAGTATAGTACTCGTAGCTAAAAGGATTGTGATTCTACCAAAACAAGATTTCAAATCAAAGTTAAGACCTCTTGAACCATTTCCTCTCAATGGGCTTGTGAATGATAAAAATCATAGGGGTGGACACTCCTTCCTTTGGTCCCTTCAATTCATCCATCATCCAGAGACTGTTCGTACCTAAGCACCGCACTTACTCGAACTCTTTAAGTGCTTTTTCACGAGTCCATGTTGATTGCCTCTGTTCTGGTTTTATCCATTGCTCATCTAATTAATTGGACTTTTATTGTGCTGTTGCTTCAAAGAGTAAATTGGAGTGAAATGGATTTTGTGGCGCTTTGAGTTAATAATACAATTTTTATTACCTTCTTCGAATTGTACAGATAACGAGATTCTGCTTAAGTACGGAGAACTCGATGCCATCGCCGATTAAAGAGTAATAATTCAAACTTAAAAGCTATGCCAAAGCGGATTTGTTCACAAGCAACAACAGAAATTTTTCTAGCTTAAACAATTATTGCAATCATTTTCCATTAACATTTAAGCCTTCAACTCAACCAGGTGATTTATGTAGTTGCATATATACATATTTCAATATTACAATAGAGTATTTTCGCTACATTTCTTAGCTCCTGCTTTCAGGAAAACCCTATGAATTAGCTCTAGAACTAAGCTAATTGGGCCCTCAAGTATCCAGGGAAGAACCACTCGCATCGTAGATCTTCAGATTGTCAAACTCGTCGAGCGTGTCCTCCGATCCGGAGGCCGTCAGGTCCGACAGCTCATCGAGGCACTTCTGGCGCTTGCGCACATTCCAATGGAGTCCCTCGGCGAGTGAGTCGAACCAATCAGAGATCTGATCCTGAGAGCAAATGCTGGGAACGGGATAGATGGAGGTGGTCACCCGCAGGCTATCTCCATGATTCAGTTCCTGGTCGTTGCGTCCATCGAAGGAGACGCGCGAGGTGTTGCGGCTATCCGGCGATATGGATATCTAGGTACAAATAATGAGGCGATATTAGACGATCGAAAAGTGGATTCACTTAGGACTCACTCTCAGCTCCACTCCTGCTGGCACCACAATGGGCCTGAAGCTCAGCGAGTGCGGACAGATGGGAGTCACCAGTATGGCCGGCACGGAGGGATGGATCATGGAGGCACCAGCTGCTGCCGCATACGCTGTGCTCCCAGTCGGAGTCGACACAATCAGGCCATCGCCCTGAACAGAGGTGATGTACTTGCCATCCAAGAATATATCAATGTTGCTGAGATATGGCGACGGGCCACGATTGATAACCACCTCGTTGAGCACCAGGATGCTGTTGTTTGATGACATATGCGGGTTGCAGTAATTGTTATTGGCACCAGAGGATGCTCCATTGTTGAGCTCTATATATTTCAGGTAAGGATGATGACTTGGCTTCAGCAGGTTGCTGCCGGCTGGCTGGAGCGACTCCTTGCGGCGTTCGCCCTTGCGATGGATGGAGCAACGCAGGCGGCTGCGCAGGGTGAGGGCAGCGTGACCCTCCAGTACATTGGTCACCTGCTCCTGAAAGTTATCACACTGGAAGGGCGTAAGAAAGCCCAGTGAGCCCAGATAGAAGGCCATCACGGGCGGCACTGATTGCTGGAACAGCTGAGATGCGTACAGCAAGGTGCCGTCCCCTCCGAGGCAGACAATAAAGTCGATGCGATCGGTTAGATCATCGCGACCATCCCTGTAAGAGAGAAGCCAGTTAGAATTGAGCACCACCTGGGGTCCATTCCCATTTCAGACTCACTTGAATGTCACCAGCTTCTCGCGCAGCGCCAGAAAACGCTCACGCACGCCACAGTAGTCTCCGTGCACCTGTCGGAACTTGGCGCTCTCGTTCTCCAGCTTGACATCGTCCCGCAGCAGCTTATCCTCCAGCACGGCGGACTCAACCCACACGACCATGTGCTTCTCCTGCACCAGCCACTCCACCAGCTGGACAAACGGCAGGAGGACTTGAGAGTCCTTTTTCTTGATCACCAGCACTGTGAGCGGTGGCTTGTACCAGGTCAGGCGCTGGCTGGCCGGATCTTGAATCTGCATCACCATGGCGGAGTTTTTCATAATGCGTCCGCATGGTCCGAACTGCTGGAAGGGCGACGGGGCATTTAAGCTCCGGGTGCGCCTGAAAGGATATAGACAGAATACAGATATAGTGCCAGTTGGAGAGGAGATCCGGAGCTTGGGCGGAACCTCAAAATGCGCGGGTCGGGTGCCTGGGCTACTTGTTGCTTTTGTTCTTCCGCCTCCTCAACGGCTGCTGCTGCACTCAGAGAACCCTGACGTTGCAGGGTCGCCGCAAGTCGCAACTTTTGATGCTGCATTTGAAGATAAGTGTCTCTAGAGTGCCAATCTATCGATGGTCACGCCCTATTCCTCTCCAAAATTAGTAGTTTTCGATCTTATTTTGTGCGATTCCACACAAAGTAAACGCAAAACGATGAAAAACGAGAAAAAAAAAACTTGTTGGAATTTGTGCTTCGGCGGACGTTGTGGCTCGTGCGAAGGTTACAAAATCACTGGCCGGCCGATTTTTGTGTTCGAAAACAACAAAATAAAGGTATTCAACGTATTTATATATTTGTTTTCATTACAGCAACAACACCAGCAGCAGCGGATGAGGCAAGAGCTGCGCGGAGGGGGGGGACCCCAGCGCGAATAAACTTGTTGAATCTCTCAGGCGCAAACAAACAGGAATTGCACATGCTAACCGAGAGTGTTTGGGAGAGAGATAGTAGCAAGAGAGCCAGCCCAAGATGTATTAATATAAAGTGAGGCATTCTGAGAGTATAGTCCTCTGGAATCCATGGGGCTGGCCCTCTAAAAAGAGCAGTGTTCTGGTCAATTTTCCATAAACCGTCAAACGCTCCAGCCAATACGTGCCAACTGTGGGAATTGCATACATTCCATCTGCTCATGTACTGTCTCCGAGAGTGCGAGAGAGTGGCAAGGAGAATAGGAAACTAGAAGAGTGACTATGTCTCACCTCACCAAATATACACCATGCGCATGCTGAACTTTAAACGTTTCGTTTGACTCTTGAGTGGTGTGCGTCTGTGTGTGAGTGTGTGGGTGGGTTAGACCTCAAAGCATCGCATAATAACGGGTTTGATTGATGTGCTAATGCGAGCTGAGACATGTTTGCGCTGACTCATCCAGAGATGAGCGAATCGGGAACAGCCAGACAAAAGAGAGAGAGAGAGAGAGAGAGGAAGAGAGAGAGCCATAAGCTAGGCTATGCTAAACCGTAGAAGTAAATCTCACACAGTGGGACAGATAGATCTCGTTATCGCTTGAAATTTTAAAATAGTTAAAATCGTTCTACATTTTCTTTAATAAATTCCAAAAAAGTCAAGGATTCAATTTATTTTTATTTTTTCTGTAATTGAAAAAGTTGTATCCACTTTGCCCCTTTTTATTAATGTTTTATCGACTCATCCCCAACGAGCGAAGTCAGTGACGCACAATTTCTGATAAATTGCAGAACAAATAATGATCTTGTTTCGATAATTGTTTCAAAGGAAATTCACATTCATTCACCGGCTATCCAGTTGGCCAGCACTTACACGGCATTTTTCGCAGTGAACGCTCGTTAATTGCACTTGCTCGACCGCCAACGCCACTCGATTGGAACTAAACTGGAAGCCAAGTACGAACCGAACCCCAACCAAGTAACGAATATAATAGATATTGTAGGTACTATGTACTCGTACAGGAAAGAACTTCAACGACGACGTCAGCATGACAAAACTTAAGTTTGCAGCCATCGTTGAGTCGCTGTAAACCTTTCGAACACCTTGAATTCGTTTTCCATTTCCCTCGGGCATTAACGAGTCTATGGGTGGTATAATCGAATCCGAACCAGACAGGCCATGCAAATGCGGCTTGAACTGCCTGACCTGGCCGATGCAAACCTTTGGAACACGGCCCGCCGAAGTGGTCACGAGCAGCGTCAGTCACTAATTTTTTGTTTTTCTGAATATATTTTAATTTATTAATTTGTTGTTGTTTCATGAATCGCGCCAAGCACAAACTGGCACCGATTCACAAAAAGTTTAACTGGCACTCAGCCACGGCGTCGCGTCAGTGTCTCAGGTTCTTCAAAAAAAATCGTTCAAAAATAGTAGCTGAAGAGAAAACCTACACACATATCAGATAACCATAAATTAACAGACGGCGCCATCGTTATGCCAATAGACAAGGTGTTTAAAAACTTGTTTGTTTTTTGGCCAAAAATAATGAAAAAACGCGCTGCAAGCACTCAACTATGCAGAAAGGTCAAGGACTTCTAAAATTACTTCGATTTTAGATCAGTCCACTAAGATCTCTGCACATATCGACATTTTTGGTGATCATCATGCTGACATGTGAAAATCAATAAATTCTGATTATGCATACGTGATATTTACTTAAATTAGTTGCTTTTTTCTATCTGAGTAAACAATTGATAAGCAAAGCGCCTGAATGCACACAACGCCTTTTACGCCTTAGTCGACCCGATAGGGCCAATGACAAGGCAATACTTGATTAGAGAGCCACCAGCCGCCTCTCCTATCAGAGCATGCTCCGAACAAATGTCCGATGTCCTGATAACATTGCCACAATTGTTTTTTGGGCTGTTGCCCGACGTTCAGGGTTATCGAATCGCTTACGACGGAATGGGATGGGTTCGAACAGCGAAGTACTTACGGCCAGGTGCCACTACGCCTGCGTCGGGTTGATGAATCAAAGTAGCCATCGTCATGCTCGTCCTCGGACTTGGTCAGCTGGCTATTCTGATTACTGGCCGTGTTTGTTGTGGATTCGCCTTGTTCCCTGGGCTTGGAACTCGCCTGGTTTGCTTTGTGCTGGATGATTCTTTGCCGCTTAAGGGAGGCATTATGCCGCACCAGTAGATCATTGTATTGGGTCTGCTGATGGGCTGTGCCGCTCCAGGCCAGCTTATAACTGAAGCGCTCCTCCAGACGATGCTGGTGCAGGGTTGCCAGATCAATGTCCGAAAGGCACGTCATATCACTTTACGATTCACACAGATTTGTCGTCAAACAATCAATTAATCAACGTTTTGTTCTAACACATTTTTGTTTGGTTCAATCAACTGAAAAGCACTGGAATATTAGTTCCCATTTCATTTCACTTCACATTTCTGGGTCCCAACTCGCCCAAAACGTCCCTGAGCTGGGCAAAACGGTAAACAACATCGACCTTGCTCCCCTTATTGTAAAGGCGTTAACAGTTTTTGTTAACCAAATAACCAGAAACACGCACGAACACAAGAATGCACCACCCATTTTTTATGATAAAGAGTGATATCGGTGGTCTTCAGCCTTTGCCGCGTGGGTAAAAGTTGATAAACAAAAAAAAAACGATCCGACTTTAAATACGTCTGGATTTAGTATAGTATCTAACCGGTTTCCGTTTATTTGGAAATTTGTGCAAAATAAATTTGTTATTGGCCATAAAATAGTTGTTTATTCATTAATTTTTTTGGTCAACATAACGGACTTTGCGTAGTTCCGGCTTTGACGTCAACAAAGAGCTATCAAAAAGAGCCAGAGAGAAAGAGAGAGGACTGCAGAGTGGGGGAGATGAAAGGGCCAAGGCTTAATGCGTCATTAGCCAGCTTCCGTTCAAGCATAAGAGGGATGGAAGCAACGTACTTGGCCAACATTTATAGCTGGGCTAAGCCCAAAAAGCATGTCAAGTATACATTAATTTGCAGTCTGTACCTTGCACAAGCTAAATTTAAAACTACAGCACTCATGTAGTTATGTATTTAGCGAAACATATGAACACAATTAATCATATTTGAGGCTTTTTTTTTGGTCACAGCGTTGGTCAAAGACCTTTTAATAGGGAAAACTCGAAAAAACATTCACTTAGTCCACAATTAAATTGTTATAAAGCTCACAGCCCACTTGGGCATAACAGTATCGCGGGCCATTAGTCTGGAAATCGTGACCTGTGTGTACAAAGATAATTTTCGGTCTCTTTTAGAGTGCCTCATTAACAGTTCATTAACAGAGGTCGATTCTCTTGAGTGGACATGGAAGGTCAAATTTCTACGCAAGATATACATATATGTATAAGTCTTCCCTCAGCTTGGCTTAAACTGATTTTGAATTTTACGAATGAATCCGAATCTGATGGAAATCTTTTGTATGGAAGTAGTTGATTACGTAAAAGATTGCATCACAAGAATCAAATCATTAAAAAAATAACATTCAATTTAATTAGTGGATCGCGTGATCCATAGTTCCCTTTGTCTTCTACTCGTACTGCCACCAGGAAGCAAAAAGTAAATTATTACAAATCATTGAAATTGCTTGTGTAAAATAAACAAAGGAGACAAGGCACACCCTCTACTTAGAGCTGACAAAATACATATGTACATAGACGAGTGCATAAAGCGAATTTTAAGTGATTTATTGCACAAAGAAAATCGAAATTAATTAATCAACTGAAAGAGCCAAGCCAGCAACAAAATGCGCACTACTAGTAATTAAGATTAGTAATTATCATTGACAAGATCGAACACGAAGGAACCCCCCCCCCCCCCCCCCTTTATTAGACACAACGTGCCGGCATATAACGCTACGCTGATAATGAAGCCTTTCGTAAACAGCAGGCACATGGGTACAACTGAATAGAAACCACAATGCAAAGATAGTGTCGTGTCGATTGTTCTGGTAGGAGATTAATGTATAGGGGTCGGTCTGTTGGCCTACAGAAAGAAACCGAAAGTGGGACGGGACTGAAACTGGGACTGACCCACAGAAATGGTAAGCCAAGTTTTGGGGCTAGACAACCAACAAATTACTCTAATTACACGTTATATAATTGTTATATTTTCTTTTAAGCACAAAACGAGGCGCGAATCGGAGCCGAAGAGACAGGGGCGGGTAGCTTTAAAGCTGACCAGCGCCACCAGGTAAACGACCGAAACGAAACAGATCGCTGGACGTTCAAATCGCGCGAGCTCTGAGGGTGATCGTGCCAACGAGATCGGTGGAGAGAGAGAGAGCGCAGCGCGAACACGACCGTGCTGTCCAGTCAATATGCGAAACCGAACTGAGACGCTAAAAAGGTGATTAAATTGTAAATGTTTCGTGCGATTCCGATTTTAAAATAAAAGTATAAAGTATATGATCGCTGGGGCAAGAGCTGAGCGCAAGTGCCACGCGACTGATCGAGTGCCTGGTGCATGGTCTATTCGTAAGGTGAGGCATTGGCCAGTTGCTACTCCATCATCTATAATAAAACTCACTCACTAAACCCTTGACTGAGACACAAATATACAGGTGCGCTCTGTAGACTTACTGTTATATAAACTCAATAATAAACTCATTAACAGGGCAATAACAGTGGCAGACAGACAGTTTACAGTCGCTTAACAAAGGCTTTGTTTGCAGACTGTGGATTGCCAGACCACTTCAAAACGAAACATTTTGGCAAACACACTAATTGATTAACAGGTAAATGGCAAGTGCACTACAGTATTGTAGCAAAAACATAGGTCCACTTACCACCACCAGCGCATTTCCGCATCGCTGCCGGCCCCCCCATTGGTGGGACCTGGGGCGGAGGAGGCCGCGGCACTGCTGAGACGACCACTGTTTACATGCAGCAGGTGGTTCTCATGATCGTCGTAGTAGGAGCCACCGCCGCCGTTGGAATTGTTTGACCCAACTCCCCCCGAAGCCATGGAATTGGCCTTTGGCACTGTTTGAGCTGGCGAGGCGGCTGCAGACATCATAATGTGGTACGAGGACGTCATGCTGGTCAAATCACTTGTTCCGTCCTGCGCATGTATGAGTGGGAGGTGTATACAAATACGACCCACGTCGAAGGCTCGGGTTTGACCTACAAACGCGAAGCACCCGCCTGGCTCCTGTCTTTTGTTTTAGACTTTGCACAGGCCCGCCTAAGCTGCTGTCCTTCTCGGAAAGATTTGCTGCAGCTTCTCCACACTGCCCTGCCCCTTATTATTGTTGCACAAAGAATTTTTTGGCATTTGCCTCTTTGGTCTCTTCTTTGGCCGCAAACAATTCGAGATGAACTTAGGGCCACATTGGAGCTTGCGGGGCAGTTATCACAGGCCAGTCAGTTGTCGGCCATTGTTAACACACACAAATTTAAAGACGTAAGGCAACAATGAAAACAAGGCAAACAACAATAAACAATTATTGCTTTTGCGATACGTCACAGTTTCAAAATATACCGAAATATACCGACGAATTATTTGTATTCAAATTCCACCACATTCTTGGCTTTTGATATTCGGTTGAATATTGCTAGATAGCTAGAACCCTCAGCGCTAAACTCATAATTTTATCCGATTTATTAATCAGTTCCCTACAATTATACTTAATTTAAAGTACCCATCTTTATTGAATTGTTTGTAAAATTAGGTTTAACAAAAAAGGTCAATGCAAATTTGCAGTAAATTAATGTTTGAACATGGTAACTACGCATTTGCTACGTATTAACTACATTTGTATGTAATTATCAAGAGCGACACATGAAAGGGAAGGTGTACATTTGAAATTTTTGGCCGTTTTTTTCATATAAGTGGAAGTGCCAGTGCCGGTATCCATTTTTTGACATTCATTTTTCCCATTTTGGAAAATGTTGATGCCAAACGATCAGGATTTCGATCACGAATTAGTAATCGATCTGCCCTGGGACATGTCTCTAAATTGCATTTCTACACGACTTCTACACTTGGGGCATTGGACAAGAGGGTGAGTCCATATCGCGTCTTCGGAAATACTGGAAAATACTACAAAATGATATAATTTTAGCCCCTCTATTTAAGCAGGTAAACAACTAATTATACCACGAAAAATAATACTGTTTGAAAATTCATCATGTAGATCCACCCTCTCTACTTACAAAAACCACACGATATCTTTCACCTGAACTGCACTTAAATTCTTCAAGTTACAGTTTCGTGGAGTGTTTTTTAGTATCCACTGGTCGACAATGGGTTAATTCGGTTGAATGTTGCCTGCAAGCACTAACCATACAGTATGTATACATATATAAACATGTATACATATATACATATATGTATACTGTATGGTTAGTGCTGAAAGCTAGGACCAGTGCTGCCGGCCTAGCATATTTCAGGCTAGATCTACTTTTTTAGAAGTGGACTAGCTTATAAAATTAGAAAATTATATAAGCTGTTCAGCATATTTCGAAAATAAATTCAGCATACTTTTGTTTTAAATGTAAATTTTCTGGATTTTTTGTTGAACAAAAATTTTCCGATCTCGTTTTTTATGCAACATTTTGGTTCTGTTAAATTTCAGACTACCCTATAATTTTTAAGTTCTTAAGAAGCCCTAGCTGAAGCTGTATATATTTATAGCTAGTATAACAAAATCACTAATACCACAAAATGTTATATTTTTGGGGTGTATTTAGTTTTAGTTTATTTTTTTTTTTCGGTTTTAGCCACTTTTTACTCTTATATTATATTATTATATATATGACACTTATATTGACTCTGAAAACCTGGTGGCACTGGCTAGGACCCTCAGCTCTCTCTAATTTTATACGATTACAGAATCAATTTTCTAAGAGATTGGCTAATTTTAGAGACTGGATTCCTTTTTGTTGTATTAATATAAAATAAGGTTTAAACCACTAAGGCCAAAGCATAAAACGTAAAATTGTACGGAATGTACGGAAACGTAAGTGTGTTGGATAATCTCTAGAGCTACGCGCCAAGTGAATTGTTTGAAAGTAAATGAGATGACTGGCAACGATATAAATGCAATAAATGATGCAGATGGGAAAAGGATGTTTCTATACGGCATACCATTATAATGGAAATTTAGGTCGACGGTGGTACCACATGTGCGAATTGTGCGGCCTACAGCACATTCAACTTGCTATAGGCTGCCTCTTTATTCAAACTATACTATATTGTGTGTATATAAAAATCGGAATATATATGCATAGGCGAAACAACGCCGAATCTGAAAGAGAAATAACTGCATCTTTAGACCAAATACTTGGTTGTGGTGCTTATTTCTGTACAGCATGACTTAACAGTCTGTTAAGCAGTCTGCTCAAGAGCATGTCAAGAAGCTCATTGATGTAGCACTAGCAGTTACTATTTGAAAACAGAGAAGCACTGCCTTGTTCAAGGACATTTTGGGATTGTGGCACATTTTCTTACCGAAACTGTGTACGCTTGTCCAGTAAATTACCAGCCAGCGTTCTTCTCAACGACGTGGGGGAGCCTAAGGGCTGTGTCGCCTCCACGTTGACCATTTGTCGGGCACGCTGCATATCTTCTGGATTCATTTTCCCAAATTCTAACTGCAAACTGACACAACACACAACCGCACGCTGGAAACGCTCAGAGTCGACTGTTGGGAGATTTTGTGAATCTCATATGACTAGATAAGCACGCTCCGCACACCTGCCGCACGCACACGCCGACAGATTCGCACACCTTGAATTCAGCTCACAAAAAAGGCAAAAACACATCGCACATCACGAACAATGGCAAAAAATCTTTGCCGTGTAATGCCTCGCTTGTACGGCCTGAGGGCGCGTCTGGCGAACAGTCGTCTTACTTACGCGATGGCGGCTTCACTTTCAATTCGCATTTTCTATGTAAATAAGCGCAAACAAATTTTTTTGACAGCCCCAAGTGCGTATCAGTGGTGCCAGCAAATAAAGCAAGCACGGCCAGCAGCCGCGTACGAGCCAGGCACGAGGTGAGCAAGATGCAACAAGTGGCCAGACGCCAGAGAGACGGGGCTCAAAACGAGTCTATATACGAAATATCTAACAACTATAAAGCTAAACTACAGAATTTACTCATATGTACATTCAGTTGATTGGAAAAAGGCAAGGCAATGCTCGTTGCGGGTGTGTTTCTGTAACAATGAAATCGGTATTACCTCTCTACAAAGATTTGACAGTTTTTGTGTTCCTCTTCCAAATGAACAGTATTGCACGTAGGTAAATATACAAAACGTTGCAAAAAACCTTAATGATCAAAGAACTACAAGAGCAAAGTTTGCCAATCAATTGGCTCAGCTCATAATATTGTAAATACGAGTATAATTGGCAAATATGCAAATTCTACCAAATTACAGACTATGAAACGATTTTAAACATATTCGAATTACATTGAAGCGATTGCAAAGACTCGACTAAAACTAAAAGCCTGCCGTGAAGCTTAGCCCACGAATACAATTGCCAGCAGCGACTTACATACATACGTACTAAATATCATACAATTTCATATTTTCCATCTCGTCCAGCGTGTCCTCGGAGCCAGATGCCGTCAGATCCGACAACTCGTCGAGGCACTTCTGACGCTTGCGCACATTCCAATGGAGTCCATCGGCGAGGGATGCAAACCAATCGGATATCTGATCCTGGGCACATATACAGGGAACAGGATAAATGGAGGTGGTCACACGCAGGCTGTCGCCATGGAACAGCTCCTGACGGTTGCGTCCATCGAATGAGACCCACGAAGTATTGCGACTTTCAGGCGAAACGGAGACCTACGGGGAATAGTGGATCAAATACAAATAGTACCATTGAAAGGGAACTATTTACACACCTTCAGTTCCACTCCCGCCGGCACCACAATGGGCCTGAAGCTCAGAGAGTGCGGGCAAATGGGAGTCACCATAATGGCTGGCACAGAGGGATGGATCATGGAGGCACCAGCTGCTGCCGCATACGCTGTGCTCCCAGTGGGAGTTGAAACAATCAGGCCATCGCCCTGCACGGAGGTGATGTACTTGCCATCGAGGAACAAATCAATATTGCTGAGATAGGGCGACGGTCCACGATCAATGACCACCTCGTTTAGCACGAGGATGCTGTTGGCGGCAGGTCTTGCATCTGCGTTGGCCTCCACTTTGGCCTCCTGCCGTTTGTCACCCTTGCGATGCATCACACAGCGAAGGCGGCTGCGCAGCGTGAGTGCAGCATGACCCTCCAAGACGCTGGTGAGCTGCTCTTCGAAATTGTCGAATCGAAAGGGTGTGAGAAAGCCCAATGATCCCAAGTGGAATGCCATCACAGGCGGCACTGATTGCTGGAACAGCTGGGAGGCGTACAGCAAGGTGCCGTCCCCTCCGAGGCAGACAATAAAGTCGATGCGATCGGTTAGATCATCGCGCCCATCCCTGTCGGGCAGAAAAAAGAAATTGGAATTCATTGATTTTGATGCGTACTCATGTAGACTCACTTGAAAGTGACCAACTTTTCCCTGATGGACTTGAACTTGACATCCTCATTAAGGTGGGCATCCTCCAGCACCGCCGACTCCACCCACACCACCATGTTCTTTTCCTGCAACAGCCAGTCCACCAGCTGGACAAACGGCGCCAGCACCGACGCATCGCTGACCTTCTTGATCACTAGGACTGTGAGCGGTGGCTTGTACCAGGTCAGGCGCTGGCTGGCCGGATCCTGAATCTGCATCACCATGGCGGAGTTTTTCATAATGCGTCCGCATGGTCCGAACTGCTGGAATGGCGACGGGGCATTCAAGCTGCGCGTTCGCCTAGAATGGTAAGTGAAAATGTTTTAATATTTTATGATTATAAAAATAAACAATAAATCTAAGCCCAGACCTAAAAATGCGATGTGCTCTGAGCACTTTTTCCCTTGGATCTCCCCGAATGCAGTTGTTGTTGCAATCGTTGTCTTGCTCCCAGCCCAAGTTATTAAACTCCTCAATGCTCAGAGAGCTATGCTGGGGAAACAATGACCCTGAAGTCACCGACTGATCCGCTTTCATTGGAAACATGCTGCAATTCATGTACTATTTAACTATGTATTATTAAATTTTAATAACTTTTGAAAGCGTTCTCTGAACTTTTCAAGGCAATGGCTAATCTTACAAAACGGTTTATGGACTTGAATGCAAATGGAGGTTTTAAAGAAGCCAGAGCGAAAGAAGAGAGAGAGAGAGATCTCACTCTCGTGCTGTCGGAGAGTGCTTTCTTGTGCTAACGAATAAGTAAAGAAGAGATCAAAATAATCCGATTTACTGTTGATAAGCTTTTTGGTAGAATAGAACCAGTCACAAAACAGACCTTCCTTTATGCTGCAATCGAAACACTAGCCGAATTTTGATATTCGTCGTAAAAAAATTCCTCTTGAGATGATATTCCAATCAAACAAGTGTTTTTCTTCAAAACTTTGCGAAATTCCACGTCGTGCGTGCCGTGCCTCGATCGAAAACAGTTTCAGTGCATCCCAAGAACTGATTCATATTACATATTCTAATTTATGAAGCCGATCCACTCTTTACACACAGCGTAATTTAATCGACTAGGAAATGGGTGCTGGACTTACGGCCATGTGCCGGAGCGTTGCCGTTGCATACCTGACGCAAAGCAGTTGTTGTCCAGATCAGATTTATCGGCGCCGCCAGACGAGCCAAATGCATCCAGGCTATTGCCATTCAAATCTCTTTGGACTTTACTCGGGTCTGTGTCTGGTTTATGCAGACTACGCTCCAGGCAACGTCGCGTCATGGCATTGAACCCATCCTGGTGATGATGATAGTCCGAATAATTTGCCAGGCCATAGTGCCAGCGCTGCTTAAGCCGATGCTCATGGAGGGTCGCCAAATCAATGTCCGAGAGACAGGCCATATCTGGGAGACAACCGACGAGTAACGATTTTGGGACTGCAGTTTTGTATGTGCGAGTATTTTGGAATGCAGTCAGACCGCCTCGAGTTCTTTTAAAGGGCCCAAGGTTAAATTTGTTTTCAAAATGGAATTCGTTTCGAAAATATCACGCCCACGCAGACAAACAAAAGTATTCACGTGTATGATTGATGAGACACCAAAATATTGTATGCCCTGAAGTGTGTCAACGCTTGTACACCACCGAGGAGAGATAATGGGTAAAGTTAAACAGAAAAAGAGAAAGTGTTTTATCAGCGTTGGAAAAACGGGTAATCAGAAATGCATTTAGGCGATGATTTGAAACGAAATTCGCTTGCTTGGTCTTTTGTTTTTCGTTGTCACGGTGACACTTTTCTTCCGAGTTTTCTCTTGATTACTTCACACAGCTGGCCGGAAAAATTGACGCAATAGCCACTAGAGCAGAGGCAACACCGGGCGATCGCGTTGTCGAGCGACAACTGAAAAACTGCTGCACAGGGTTTGGTTTGGGTTGTTTGTCTCATGAAAAGCCAGGGCAGCGCTCGAAACAGCTGATGGCAGGGCAGTGTGCGTTTCGTGAGCGCATGCGTGGAGGCGGCCTTGGCTAGCAATTAATCAATTGATAACGAAGCCGCTGCTGTGGTACGAATCAATTTCCAAAATTAGAACGAACGTGAATGAATCAAATCAAAAATATAACCAAAGAAACACTTTCCAATTTGGAGGGAACTTGAATCAACAAATACATTAAGGAGGGGGACTTGGCTGGGCAGTTCAAGACCGCACAATCAACTTAGATAAGAACCGTGTGGAGAAGCATGCAAATGTAGGCAGATGATAAGGCCTTACCACAACCAGCTGCTGGTCATATGCCCCCCACCCAGGCCGGGCGCCGAAGAAGCCGCCTCCAAAGTTGCTAGGGCTGGGTCTGCGGCATGCAACAGATGAACCTCGCCCTCCCCATCCACAGCGTCTGCAATGGGGCATGGGCATGGCAGTGTCTGCTTTGGACTGTCCCCCGCCGCTGCTGGCGTCAGTGGGGCGGACATCTTCTTTGGCCGCAAGCGATTCGAGATGAATTTAGGTCCACATTGGTGCTTGCGAAGCAGATATCACAGGTCAGTTGTCGGCAATAACAATTGTTTCAAACATTAAAACACAAAAATTTAAAGACGTAAGACATTGTTTATTGCAATTATACGTCAGTTTCAAAATATACCAAAATATACTGACGAATTGTTTGTATTAAGATTCCATCTTATTCCTTGATTTTGATATTCGGTTGAATATTACTAGCTAGCTAGGTCTCTCAGCGCTGAGCTCATAGTTTTATCCGATTGACGAATCGATTTCCTAAATGTCGCATTAATTTTGAGCACTCATCTTTATGTAATTGCGTCTAAAATAATGTTTAAATAAAAAAGGACAACAAAAAGTCCTTAATTTTACTTCGCAACTACGCGATTGTTACATATGAACTACATTTGTATGTAATTATCAAAAGCGACACTTGAAAGGGAAGGTGAACATTTAAAACATTTGTTTCATATAAGCCCCATGGCAGCGCCAGTGTGAAAAAACCTCCGTTATGCACGTTTTGACATGAATTTTTGAATTTTTGAAATAATTTAGATTTTGATGGCAAACGATCAGTTATTCGATCACGAATTAGTAATCGATGTGGCCTGGGACATGGCTATGAATGGCATTTCTACACGTTTTCTACATTGGGGCATTGGAAAAGAGGGCGCTTTCAAAAATACTGGAAACTACAAGCAAATACTGGAAAATACTATGAAAACTATAAACACTTGCAAGTTGTGTGAGCTAGACATGGTGGCAATATAACTATACAAATTAAGTATATATATATTGAAATATATTGAAGATATTGTTCAAATATACCATTATATACTGTTAATGTAGCTTTAACTCAATTTCGACGTTGAAATATGCAAAAAATATATAATATATGTACCGTATGTGGTCACCCTGTATGGTGCTTTCAGTTTTCGGTTAGAGAGAGCACTATGTCGATATATATTTTGCGATATAAACGGTTGTTTAAATAGACAACTACTAAATACCCTACCTATAAGATTGGGCTAAAAAATTGTGAAACTCTGCGAATTGAGTTAGACTATCTGTTTAGAATGGGTTGTGCTTGCATATAAAGTATTGGGCGTTAGTTTCGCAAGTTGTTGAATTAAATACAAATATACCTTTGCCGAGAGTGGTATAATTTTCTGGACTTTTGATTTTATAAAATTGAATAGATTTTCACATCAAAGTGAAAGAAATTAAGTGTCAATCGATAAAAAAAAAAAAAAAGTATATGGAACTCGGTTTTTATTGATTTTTAAGGTATATTGTCATGGTGGACCTTTTGTCGGAAATGCCCATATAATTATTTTGCTTTCTGTCAGTGACCCTATTTCGCGTACCTCGAATATCTAATATTTATAGGGAATTTCGTTTTAAGCATCTTCCCAATTTTAATATACATTTTTCTAAAAGCAGCAAAAACGTAAGTGCCTACGGAATGAAACAGTTTCTCGAAATGCTACGTATATTACTTGTAGGACAAAAAGTCAAAAGGCGCGCTTTTTAAACTCGAAATATATTATTGCTTATATTGGAGATGTATGTGTTATGATTGTATTTTCATTCACAAAAGTGGTTTCCATTCAGTTTTTTGACTAACTGAACGAAAGCTAAATTTAGCTCCGGATATATGCAAATTTACCGAGCACGTGAATTGGTTTTTTTTTTTGCCAAAATAAATGTATTAGCATCATTTTGTGTTTTTTGTATGTTTATGGATGGGCCCCACTCACCGAAATTGTTTACGCCTCTCACTCAGGTCTAAGACGCGCCTTCTCAAGGGCTGCGGAGAATTCCCCGGCGATGATGTCGTTGCCGCTGCTGCACCCTCGTCGTCGTCCTCCACGGACGTGGATGTGGAAATCAAATTGGCCACCATTTTGCGGGCCAGCTCCAGGTCCTCCTCACGCATTTCAAGCTCAAGTCGTTCTTACCGTGGACAACCGCACTGATTCGGTGCCGAAATGAAACTAAATGCCTTTTCACACCTGGTTTTCCAAAATATATACAATGCATGCGCATATGTAATAATGTTTGTACATTTTCGAGAGTAGAAGTTGAATAAGATGCTGAGCCCGCCCCACTCGTACTTTGAATTCATTAAGTGCTCCGGGCGGCAGCAGAAAGTGCCGGGAGCTGGGGCAATTTACATATTTAGAGCAACTTTTACAAACAAGCTATATTTTGGCGGCCTCCTGGGCGTGCACAGTCTGAAAGATTTATAAACTATGCGTAAATTAATTGCTCCCTACCCCCCAAGGCGTGCAGAGGTGAGACCAATAATAGATACCTGAAGGCAATGCTAATACAATCTTTGCATGAATTAGAGCGGTCCATAATTTGAACATTTCACCCACTGGCGCCATCTGGCGGGTTGTCCACACTGCGAAAATTTGGTATTGCTATCTTGGAGGATTTGGTCACTTTAAAAAGCACGCTGATTACAACCGAAAGAGAGGGGGTAATTTAATTTTTTTTAACAATTTAGCCACAAAATTCACTCAAAATGGCATCGAAAGCTGGACTATCCTTGCAAGTTTTTGCTCGCAGCTTGAGCCAGCTCAAAGCCGTAGTCAGTGCACGCAATTCAAGGTAAGTTTGCCGCATTCTTCCTCTTTTCTGTGACGTAATGAACGCACGTTCGTCTGCAACAACATCTTATCGCAATTTGTCCGGGTTCTATAGTTTCTTGCGTCAGGCCACCACAGCCCTGGCAAATGGACGCCCCTACAGCACTGAGAAGCAGCCGGAGGAAGCCGCTGCATCTGCCGCTGGAGCGGAACAAAAAGCCGTCTCACCGGAGGTTGATCGTCTCACGAAAGAGCTGGCCGACTCCAAGGAGCAGAAATCGGAACTGATGGACAAGTATAAGCGCGCCCTCGCTGAGAGCGAGAACATGCGTACGCGTCTGAACAAACAGATCAGTGATGCAAAGATCTTCGGCATCCAGAGCTTCTGCAAGGACCTGCTGGAGGTCGCCGACACACTCGGCCACGCCACACAGGCAGTGCCTAAGGACAAGGTATGACGTTTGCCCCATGGCATAGTAAAGTAATCGAGTCTAACCTGCGCCTCCTTTACAGCTGAGTAACAATGCTGATCTAAAGAGCCTGTACGAGGGTCTCACCATGACTCGCGCCTCATTGCTGCAGGTGTTCAAGCGTCACGGTCTGGAAGCTGTGGACCCACTCAACCAGAAGTTCGATCCCAATCTGCACGAGGCTCTGTTCCAGAAGGAGGACAAAACCGTTGAGGCCAACACCGTGGTGGAGGTTACCAAATTGGGCTACAAGCTACACGAGCGTTGCATACGCCCTGCCCTAGTGGGTGTATCGAAGTGTTGATAGCTGTGCCCGCCTCAGGGCATGCAAAGCATGTCCATATTTTGTGTGTCCCCCGCCCCCGAGCAAGAATCGTTTACATAGTCTACACAAGAGAAGTCTCCATTGTTTGCAATTTGTTTTATCCTGCAAAATTCCCGTACGTAAACCCTATGTAAATACAAATGATCCAAAATTCATGCGGATCGGATCGCTTGCGAATTTAAAATTCCTCTTAGTTGCTAAGTGATCGATGACTAGACTCAATGGCTACAGATTTTTACCACACGCGTAGCCATCGAGTGTTTCACTTTAAGGTTTAATTACGATAATAAAAACATGTTTTAGTTGAAAGAGTTCCGAGATTTTCTGGATATCGGGTGTCCATATGTATCCTTTTTTCCTTCGGTTTTTTTAGATTTTCTCAAACTCCCTCAGAAACCCGAAACGAACCCCTCTTGAAAAAAAATTCTTTTGTAAATACTGCAGGTAGGGCAAGTAACAAAAGCAAACGCATTCCTTCGCGTCGCGTAGGTGGAAAATTCAATGGAAATCTGAGATTTTCTATGGCACAGCAGGTAGATTCAGCACGTTCTCAAGAATTCATGGAAACCCTCGAAGCGACTTCCATGAAACCAGATCGGTTGGATGGTTCAAAAGTCTATTTCGAAATGTCTGATGAGCTGATCTGTGTTAGTTGTCCTTTAACCTTTGAAGTGAGCAGAATGTTTGGTCTGCTGGTGCGTTTCCTCTGGCCTCTGGCTCTGCTCCAATGCATCAATGCCCGAGTCACCCTGATGCCAAAGTTCTACGGCCAGGATAGTGCAGTCATAGTGGATGCGGAACGAAAGGTGCCTTCGAAACTAGACTCAAAGCTGCAGAATGCTTTGTACTACAATTTCCCCGTCTACAAGCTGATAAAGCCAGGCGTACAAACGACCACAACTACAACGGCTGCCCCTGTCCCAACTAACTCAGAGTACCCAAGTGATTTGGTCGAGATTGCCCAAACGAAGCTGGGCCTGAAGGTGCTGCCGAGCATAAGCGAGCTTGGACAGTTAATTGGGACCCGCAGCAATAGTGAAACTATCGAGTACGTCCGTTCGCTGACCTCCAATGAACAGGGTATAGCCTTGATGAAAGATTATCTGGAGACGCTGGACTATGAGCTTTCCGAAGATGTGCCGGATAGCGTCGACGATGGTGACGACGCTAGCGATGATGACAATACCATGGACAATGCAGATGTCGAAGCGGACTTTGACGAGCGCCCACGACTGGAGACGACGAGTAGGTCCACCATAACCACCAAAAAACCCGAGATGCAGGCAAGCCTTCTTCAACGTTTCGGGGACTTTATGAAGCAGTACAGCCTATGGTCGGAGAACACCACGACTGCAGCTCCAGCCACTAGGAAGCCCAAGCCCTCGGCCGTCTCGTTCAAGCCCGTGTTTGTGGCGCCACCAGGCGCGGCCCGCATGCGTCCTCTTCTCGTGCGTCAGCCTCTACCCTATCACTATCCCATTCCACTGCGACCTGTTATGATCCCAGCGAAGCCAACTCAAGTGCCCAGCACGACGGCGGCACCCAGGCCAAATAAGGTACCCCACTTGAACACGCCCAAGCACATAGATGTTGAGATGCAATCTCCTCCTGTGGCCACACATGTGCGGCAACTAGCTGAAATGGCGAACATCTCCCCCCAGGTACTAGATCGCTTCCTGCAGCAACAGCCCAAGCTGGCGGAGCTGGCCAAGCGGGTGAGCACCCTGTCCCTCAGTCAGGACCAGACGCGAGCAATGGACTCCCAGATCTTCATGGCCGTCAAGAGGGCCCTGTCCCAAAATGAGGAACTGAAACGCCTGCTAGAATCGGCCCAGACATTAAAATAGGGTCCACGTGTAAATTAGTTTAAGGCTATCATTAAAGAAAATAAAAGTCGTCTGTATAGAATCGTACATAACCAAAGTTTGGGCAGTCACGTTGTGGGCTAACACCTCAAAATGCAAAAGTCTGAGTCATTTGGAACCAATACATTATTAAATGCTGCCTACCATTATCTGGCGCTGCGTGCATAACTGCGGCCGACGTGTGGATCAGGCCATGTTTGAGCGCCATGCGGTCTGGGTTGCATAAATCATTCATGTCTGACAATTTAATTTAAGTGCACAGCCACGGGTTAGCTGAGCACTTTGGTAATTTTGTCGTTTAGTTTTCTCTTTGTCCTTTAAAATAGCACTCGCTAGCTCTGGGTTTGAGCAAACGAGCGTGCATAGGACAGCACGTGTTTCTTTATAAAATCTATACAACGTTTAAACGACGAAAATAAAAAAGAAATAAATAATAAAATGAAATAAACGAGCGTGCATAGGACAGCACGTGTTTCTTTATAAAATCTATACAACGTTTAAACGACGAAAATAAAAAAGAACCAAGCGCAGCCGCTTTTTGAAATAAAATAAAATGAAAATTTTTTGAAAACGTGTTTAAAATTAGGGCTGGAACGCAGTGTGACCAGACCGGATTTACCAATCAAATACCGGCTGACCCTCAGAAATATACCAAAATATACGGTCTCTTTTTAAAAATATGCCGTAAATATACTGACGAATTCAAGTTCTTTTTACATATTCCTCGACTTTGATCTTCCGTGGAATATTACTATATATATAGCACATTTAGCCATGCCCACATAATTTTATACGATTAATGAATCAATTTTCTACAAGATTGGATTGTTTTTAATCCTTGCTTTTATTGTATTTATTGTAAAAAAAGGGTTAAACGAAAAAGTTCAATAAAAAAAAGAGTCGCAATGTTGCTGGTATTTGAAGACGTGATGCGTGTATAGGCCTTTGTGCACCCTATTTCGTTAATTTTATATGAAGATGAAACGTAATTTATTAAGACCTTTTCTCAAATTGATATTCTTTAGACATATTCAAGTACATTATTAGTATCTTGTATATATTTATCTCGATCCTGATACCTACTGAGCCTTGGAAGACAAACATATTCACAATTCTATAACATCCATTGCCTCCAGGGTATGTGTGCATGGAATTAGCAACATGTTTGTGTATGGAATGAGACTCATTGTTGCAAAAGCGAAACTGCGGCGAATCGGGTATTGCCTATATTTCAAGCTATAGATGCCCACTTAGCTTTATCCCATAGATAAATGCATTTTCTACAAGATTGCTTATTTTAATAACCTTAACGTAATTTATTTTGACTAAAATACGGTTTTCAAGTAAATGTTGCCGCAACAGTGTGTATGGAATGTGCAACATTGTGTATGGAACGAGACTCATTGTTGCTAAAGCGAAACTGCGGCGAACTGCGGCGAACTGCGGCGAACTGCGGCGAACTCAAATTCGATTCAAAAAACGACCAATTCTTTGTTCCGTTGAATAATACTATCTATATAGAACATTTAGCCATGCCCACTCAATTTTATACGATTGATGAATCAATTCTATACATGATTGGCCTATTCGAAATACTTGCTTTTATTGGATTTCTATATAACATTGAAAATTAAATTAATATTAAATGTCAGCGATGTTTTTTGAACTAGAGTTGGAGAACTATCGATTGCACTGTCGATGTTTTCGAAAACCTATCGTCTACTATCGATGGTGCCCACTATCGACAGCAGCGTGACCGCGGACTTATCGTTAAAATATATCGTCCCACAGAAAGATTTCAAAATATACCATCTCATTTAAAAAATCTACCGTATATGACGCATTCAAGTTCTATTATTCATATTCCTCGTTTTTGATATTCCATTGAATATTACCAGCTATATAGAATATTTAGCCGTGCCCACATAATATTAGCCCATTGATGAATCAATTTTCTATTTAACTGGTGTATTCTTCATACTTGCTTTTATTGCGTTTTGCGTGAAAAGAGGTTTTAGCGAAATAAGTCAAACGAAAAACAAGTAGCGAAATAGGTCAATCAAAACAAACGAAAAGGGAAATTCGTTCATATTGCTCAATTTTAATATTCCATTGAATAATGCTGGCAAACTAAATCTTTCTGTAATGCCCACATAATTTTATCCCATTAACGAATAAATTTTCTACAAGATTGGATTGTTTTTAATCTTTGCTTTTATTGTATTTACTGTAAAAAAAGGTTTAAACAAAATAGTTCAACAAAAATTCAGTCGCAATGTTGCTGGTATTTGAAGACGTGATGCGTGTATATCCCTTTGTACACCCTATTTCGCTAATTTTATATGAAAATCGAACGTAATTTATTAAGACCTTTTCTCAAATTGATATTCTTTAGACGTATTCAAGTACATTATTAGTATCTTGTATATATTTATGTCGATCCTGATACCTACTGAGCCTTGGAAGACAAACATATTCACAATTCTATAACATCCATTTTCCCCAGGGTATGTGTGCATGGAATTAGCAACATGTTTGTGTATGGAATGAGACTCATTGTTGCAAAAGCGAACTGCGGCGAACTGCGGCGAACTGCGGCGAATTCAAATTAGATTAAAAAACGACCAATTCTTTGTTCCGTTGAATAATACTATCTATATGGAACATTTAGCCATGCCCACTTAATTTTGTACGATTGATGAATCAATTCTATATATGATTGGCCTATTCGAAATACTTGCATTTATTGGATTTTTATATAACATTGAAAATTAAATTAATAGATTGATGAAATTGACAAAAATAACATGGGAGCGCGGCGAAAACCAGTTTCTACAGTATGACCCTCAGAACACGGTCTCATTTTAAAAATATACCGGAATTCAAGCTCTATTATACATATTCCTCGTTTTTGATATTCCATAGAATATTACTAGCTAGATAGAACATTTTGCCATGCCCACATAGTTTTATACGATTTATGAATCAATTTTTTTCTTAAGTGGCTTATTCGAAATACTTGCTTTTATTGGTTCTTGTCAAAAAAAAAGGTTTTAGCAAGAGGGGTCAAACAAAAAAAGGTTTTAGCGAAATAGGTCAAAACAAAAAAATGAAATAGGATAGCGTTCATATTGCTCAATTTATGGATTCCGTGGAATAATTCTGGCTAACTAAAATTCTTAGATCTGCCCACATAATTTTAGGCCGTTGATGAATAAATTGTCTTTAAGATTGGGTAGTTTTTAGTCCTTGCTTTTATTGTATTTTGACTACAGCAAGGTTTACAAAACAGTCAACAAAAAACAATGGCAACATAAGACGTAAGAAAACGTAAAATGTAGGGACATTGTTGAGCTGAAGAGGGACATTTTTTCGTTGAGTTTAATAATTTGAATTCGATAAGTCTTCCTTCCGCTGAAAATTCATAGATGTCGCTTTTATAACATCGCCAGTATTCGTCAGCAGCGCCATCTATTGTTCAGTTTAGTTCGGTTTCGTTATATTTTCAAAATATTTATTAAATTAAATAAAGCAAAAGTACATAAATAATCAACTTTATCAGCTATTGTTTAAATAGTCGTAAATAATGGCTCAGTGTATGCCCTCCAGCGGCGTGTAGGTCTTGTACTGATAAAGTTCCGGTCCGCCATAGCCATATAAAAGCTTGCCTCTTCCATGTTCATCGTAGTAGGGATAACGGTATTTGGGCCTAAGAAGGGCATTTAAAGATATGAAAGAATCTTTGGAAGGATCACCGTTGAACTACTCACCTTTCAAAGTACTGGAAGTTTGGGGCCTTTGGCTGAACTGTGGCCGACGATGTGTGCACTAGGAAGGCCACGACGCACAGAAAGAGCTGAAAAAGAGATAAATATTGTAATCTCCATTAAAATCACAGGCAATGGCTGCTCATTAGTTCAGTGTGTCAGGCAGCACATAAAAGTGGCAGCGAATGCACAGACAATTGGATGGCGCCTTCCTCGAAGTGGTTTTCCGTCGGTTAAAGCAAACAACAGCCACAGCAAAGCAACGGTTATTGACGCTGGTTATGAAATGCAAGATTATGACACATTTTGTTTGGGTTTCAACCTGGCCATGCCACCACCATCGCCACCACCCGCTGCAGCACAGCAGAAAGAGACAGAGAGAGAGAGTACACAAGAGCGCGGGCAGACGTTTCAAGGTCTCTTTAGTGGCAGCAGACCAAAATATTTGGCACAAATATACGAATAGTTTCGAAATGTGTCAAACGTAGTGCTCATTGGAAATTCAAGTCAGTCACTGCTTTCGACACGGTTTTCTTTCGGGTGCCACTTTCGCGCAGGCGCAGCGGAAATTGTGTCAGCCAGAACGTGCGACTTTCGGTCTGGCCGTGTTAATTGGAGAAGCCAATACTCGATAGTTGTACTCCCATTGGAGGGAAAATTAAACGATCTAACTTACGGCCAGCAGCAGAGCATTCAACTTTGCCATGGTTATTTCTTCGAATCCAACAATGTTCGGTTTTGTAACGACAGTCCCCCAATAGGCCCAAAGCGGATTCCAAGCGGAGTTGCTTGGCCGGCGATCGCGTTTGAATGAAATGCATGGCCAACCGCCAGACAACGCAGAGCCCCACACAGCTCCAAGAAGAGCGCCAGATGGAAAGCTTAGCGGAGAGCTTCGTTGCGTGTGCGCTCCGCCAAGGTGTGTCTGTATAGGGTGAGGTCTTCCCCCTTGAGGTATCAGGCGATGAGAGCGCTGTCGTCGCATATCTCACCTTATTTTAAATCACTTTGGGGCACGCTCTCTCTCTCTCTTTGGGGTACTGGAACTGGAACTTATCCGTTTTCCTTACGATCTAATGATGCTAAAGATTTGGCTATCAAGGAAAGTGAAAGTCCTGCAAAATACTCTTTCGTATAGCTTTTTCCGCATGGATTCAAGCTGCCGGAAATCTGTGTAAATAATAATCGAAGTAGACGTGAAGACACTCACGTAGTCTCTTTCGGTTCCAAAAAGAGAGAGAGAGGCCCAAGGCAGAGAGAGTCAGCGTCCCACTCCAGAGAAAGAGACGGAGAGAGAGTAAGCTCCCACAGAGACAGCTGTTCGAGTGGGCTAAAACGGAATTGAGGCCAAATGACCAAAGTGGTTTTGGAGCGAGTGTCTGCCTCCGGCTCCGATCGAGATGACGATGGACCATTATGTAACTTCTGCAACCACAAAGAGCCAGTCCCGCATTGGACAACCTGTTGCTCTCTTCCTTCTTTGCGCCTTTCTTCCATTCCACTGTGCCATTTCTATCGTGCTCTGGCGCACTTTCTTTGTCGGGCATTTGCATTTTCCTTGCCTTCTGTGCTTGCTTCGGCCCAAAGCCGTTTCGCGGCTGATGTGAGTAACCTTTGGCAAATACGCGCACTTAGTTCCGTCTGCCTTGAAAACCTATTTGGACGGTCATAAAATTATAAACGAAAACAAAAAAAACCATCAAAAGATTTTCTCGTAGAGTACCGAATATTTTGATACCCTTGCAGATTGATGGTTTCTATGCCACACAATTGAAGTTTGATCGAAATTTCTTCAGCTTCTTCTCGCAAACAAGATCCTTCCTATGAAAGCTATACATATCCTGTCGGTTTCGAATTCTATAGTGTTTTTCAGAAAAAAGCCCGAGAATGGTTATACGTTCTGGAAATGTAACATTATGGAAAAGCCAAGTACTTTAACGCCACTTGAAGGTCGTATGCCAAAGCCACCAGATCGGAGATCATCTTTCGTTTAAAAGCTCCATATGGATTTAAGCAGCAACAACCTTTAAATCTGTAAAAGGTTTGTAACCGAAACATTATTTTGTTATCTCTATCTCTTATGAGCTCTTTTTCTCTCTATATCCATCTCTCTCTGTTGCTCGCTCTCTGCCTTGCTTTGTGGCTTCTCAAAGTCTCTTTGCTTGCCATATTTTGTTGTTGCTTTTCTTGTTGCGGGTTATTTTCAATAATTTTTGGAGTTGCTTGGCGCTTGGCTGAGTTTTATGCAACACCGCGATTTCGGTGCTATTCAGTGATCAATGGTCCAGTGACTCGCACGGGCCCCAGCGCTTCAACGTCAACCACATCGAGAAATCGAGACAATGTTACACCTGGGATTTGTCTATTTGGTAGGTAGTTGTAAGTGCACAGAAATGAGATTAGAGAGGAATAAATAAGCCATTAAGAAGATGGTGAATGAAAGTGAAAGATAAGATTCGGTGTTAGTGACTGCAGTGACTTATATGTGGCGTATGCGCAATTTTAGAGACCAGACCGCGCCCATATGAGATCCGCTCTCACGACTGAGAACAGTGCCAATTATTTTTGTTGTTGTTAATTTTCCAAAGTAAACGAGCAAATTTCCTAAGCAGTAAAGAAGGAAAAAAACAATTCAAACATATACGTACACACATATCTATGTACGAGTATTTTGGAATATTTTTATGCGATCATTGTGAATTCGTAAAGCTCAGTTTTGGCATTAATAGCAAATGCTTATCATTAAACGAAATACTCAATTATTTATTAGAAAATATACAAGTGTTGCAATTAAGAAGGCCAAACGACCGCCGAGTAAAAATAGTTTTGGCTGCTTCTACATATGTAACTCTAATGCTTTTCATCGTTTTAAAGATAGGAACAATTTTGAAAATTTTTATGAAAAAAGACTAAGTAAATTAGGTTAAAACGTTATACTTTAATAATCTTCAGATTTATATTTATATTTACATGAAAAGACTATGAGAACTGATAATGGTAAATGGTGGATGCTGATATATTTTCTAACGCAACTCGAAACGATCTTCATTTTAGCTCACTCTGCTGTTGGTCCTGCTGCAGATCAGCAAACCAGCAGATGGTTTCATATTCCGCTTGATCTCAGAGACCCTGCAGAACAACGTGGCCGGCGAGCCCATCACACATCAGGTCACCCAATGGAACTTCGATCCAGACGCGGCCAAAAAGTCTCGTGCCCTTTACTATGAGGTGAGATTCTCCCCCTTGATCCTGTCACATTAGAGTAACTGTAACTGTCTGCGCCTTCCGCAGAAAAACGGATACCGTTCATCCAAGTTCATCGAGCGACTGGGAGCGGGCGTGGATGGGTGGCACGAGGAGCGACGACTGCAGCAGGCTATTCGCGATATGGGTCGCCTCGGTGGCGAGCACTATCAGAATTATCCGCCTTCACCAGCTTAGTAATAAATAATTATCGTTTACATTGTTTAACTCTTATTTCTTATTTCATTTGCCTAGCCAAATCCCGACGAGTGGCTGAGTGCCTGAGTCGGTGGCTGGGCGCGTGGGCGTGGTCGAGGCCCCCAGATATCCCCAGGCAGATCCAGCACATTGTCATCATTTTAATTTGCAGCGATTAATTGTCATTGTGCGCATTAATGTGCTTCACAAGGATTTGCATAATTTGCATAACGTTGCCATATGAGATTCTATATAATCACCTCTTTTGCTTTGCCTCTCTCTCTCTCTCTCTGTTTCTGTCATTGAAAAATCCGTCTCTGTTCGGCTTATTGCAGTACCCGGTAATCGTAAAGCGATAGGGTATATGGCAATCGTGTAGATGTTTAACAGAGCGACGACCTTACTCATATTTTTTAAAGACTTTCAAACATGAACAAAATTGCCTAAATTTAGAAGATGCCGCTCTCAGAAATCCGTTTTACTCTACGGTTTCTTGGTTTTCCCTTTCACTACCTGAGTACCAGGTACTTTCTAGGCGGTACACTCGACTGCATCGTTCATACTTGTTAAAGACTGCAGCTCAGGGGGAGGCGCTGATACAGGACCCAACCGCCAGTGTGTTGTTGTGGTTTTAATAAACGTTATTAGCCGACTGCCAGTTGGAACTGCAAATTGCCGCAATTACATTTGGCTGAAGCGAAAAGCGAACAGAAGCGGCGAACAGCTACTTACTTTCGTAATTTTTGTAATTTCATAATTCTGTCGCATAATTGAAGCCAATTTTGCTGCGAGCAGAATCAGGACAATGCAGGCTGTTGTCGGGAGTTGGAGCTGAGTGGTTGCCATTTTGCAGATGTTGTGTGGATGGATGGATAGATGGATGGATGGATGGAATTCTGGGAACGTGTTTTCCTTGGCATACTTTTGAGGGCCTTAGGGATGTTAATCGGGTAAGAATCTCTGTTTTTCAGACTTGAAATTGTACTTAAAGAATTTCGAAAAGGAAATCCGATTTGGAATTAGGCAAAGGTTAGTACATATATGATTCCAGCTGCAACACTTTCCCGAAGTATGCATTTGGGTAGTCCGTTGGAGGATGCTGTTTCTCATCAAGTGGAGCTAAAGCCGACAATCACAGGGTTTAACTCCAACAATGGCATCAGCAGTGGCTGCAATGACATCAACTGTTGTGTGTACCGGAAATGAACTGCCACGACAATGGACAACGCATGGGACGCACTGAATGCAATGCGTGCACGGCAAACTGCTGCATTAAATAAATAAAATTACGCACAATTGGTGGCTCTTTTGGAAATGCACTGCGGAAATTACATTACAGCTGGAAAGCCCAATCGGAAACAGAGTGGGGGCGCAGTGCAACGCTTCGTATACGTAATGTGGAGCTGGCCACGATAACACCATAAAATTGTTTAACAAATTGTTAATACAGCATTGTAAATAATTCATTGATAATTCCCGAACGAGTCCCATCCCGCTATCCCAATGCAGCCCGTGCGAACCGCAGCAGTTGTTCCGTTTATGACACTAATTTAATATGAAATCAAACAGTCATCGCCATCGCTCGATAAGACATGCTGGGTTGACTTTTATTAAAGCCAAATGTAAATAGAATCATAATGATATTTTACCGGGTCCCAGTCTGCGTCCGCGTCCGCGTCCAAGCACTGTCCCGGTGCCAGCACCAGGCGCGATTCCACTCAAGGATGAGGATGGGGCATGCATTCATTAGCCTTATCACTATTCACTCAACATCAAATAAAATGTTTAATAATACTCGTAGTACGTTGCGGAAGGGGGCCGTTGGCAGAGGACAAACTCGATAATAATGATGGGATATCGCATCAGGTGGAATCAATTGTCGCGTTGTTGGGTATTAACTTTCATTTTGTGACGATTTTCCCCTGACATCAATTGCTGTGAAAGCGGATTACTTGTCATAAAAATGTGCACAAAAAAAGGTAAATTTGAGTGAATATGTGGGTGGAAAAGGGGCAGGGGCAGGGGCAGGGGCAGGGACATGAGCAGGGCCAAGGGCAATGTGTTTGATGTGAATTGGTGCTAAATGTTTTTTGATATTGTTATTAGACCGTTAGGGCTTTGATTGACTGCCGTCAGATCGATCAGTTTCGTAGGAAAGGCTCGACAGCTAATTGGTGCAACACATTCAGTCCCAGGATTCCATTTGGTTTACGAATTAGTTTTTATTCGAAACCCTATTGCCTAGACATTGCATTAGCCATTTGGAAAATGTCCCTCACCGACCACTTATGATGTTGTGTTGGATTTGAAAAGCATTTCCCAGACCCAGCCCCCCCTCGCCCACAATATTTCCCAGTTTGCTGATTATTGGTTCAATGCACCTGAAGGGCATGTCGCTTTATGGCCAGGAGAGGGGTGTTGGGGTTTCAGGGCAGAATGAATTTCTTAATGCATTTCCGTTGCGCAATTGAAGTCAAACTGAAGGGAAGACTCCGACGGAGACGGAGACCCAGGCGATGGCTAATGCATGGGGCCACAACAACAATAAATGTCAACTTGTGTTGCATGCAAGTGAAGTGTAGCGAGCGGGGGTGTGGGCGTGGGTAAGTCTGCCATGGAAAGTGGCTCAGTGGGAGAGAGAGAGAGCAGAGCAGGAGCAGGAGCAGGAGCAGAGTGAATCAGCTTTGCTTGCGCTCAAAATGTAATTTATAAAATGTAATATAATATCAACAGCACACAGAAAGAGATGGGGAGCGGAGTACGAGTAGGGTTATGGTTAGGGCGATGGTGACGCTGAGGGTGAGGGGAGGGGTCATCCTCTAACAATGGCATAATGTCAACTGCCTTTTGTCCTTGCGGCTGGAGGCTGCTGGCGACCCGCTGCTGCTTGAGGGAGAGAGAGAGAATCTCTTCCCATCTCTGTGAGGATTTATTTTATTTCATTAAACTGCTGTTTCACGATATATTTTCTACCGACGCATGTGTCTGTCTGTAAAATTACTACTCACACTGGTCTCATCGGTCCTTCCTCGAGAGTGCAGTCGGCTTTTATTTTCCCTGCGTGACATAGAATGTCCACGCTGAAAAAATCCGATTTAAGTGGACGGACTTATAGTTCATTATATTCGATTAGACGTCCATACGATACGATGCGGTCGAATATTTTGTCCTTCAGTTTTTTTCGAGTAACGTCGGTGAAAAAGGTATCGTATATGACAAAAAAGATTCTGCTTAGAAGCAGGCAAAAACTGACTCTTGGCTTGTCTCTCTCTCTCTATCTCCTCCACATCGCAGCAGGAGGTCCTTTTAGCATATCCTTGTGCTGGTTTTTTATTTGAGGGTAATTGCAATGCTAGCTGGGCAATTTTAAATTTTATCATTGCGCCCGCATCTGTCGCTGACAGATTAGTTAGTGCTTCTCCGTCTCCCTGTCCCTCTTCCCCTCTGCTTTTCCAGGATCTCTACTTATTGTCTTGCTCCCATAATTTTGTCAAGCAATTATGAAGCAAAACAGGCAGACAAAGCGATTCACAACTGTGTACATTTATCATAGTTCTATCAGAAAGATTGGATAGTCCGTTTTTTTGATTTCCGATAGATCAGCTTAGGATATACATTTAAATGGTCTAAAATGGTTATATCATTCCGTAAAGCAGTGTCTTGACATGTACATATCGTTTCATATAAAGTACATAGTAAATATTTTATATGTGCACTTATAATATTCATTCAATAAGTTTACCAAAGGATTCCTTTGCTGTGTTGCAAGTGCAAATCCATTATGCCACAACGTCCTCGACTAATGCATTGAGCAAACTGCGCGTCCACCCCAATGCCAATACCAGCATCGGCTCAGAATCAGCTAGGGCTTCAGCCTCAGAGCGATGCTGTGATGGGGTCGATTGATTCGCATTCTTATGGGTATTAGGAAAGTGTGTTCACATACATACACTCGAAAATACATAGCATACCCGTAATAAATACTTTGATAAAGGGCGGAGAAAGAGAATATTGGGAAAGCATTCTACATTCTACAATACTCGTAATATATCGAACTGCTACTAGAGGCCGATTAAAAGTTAATCATCGTTTTCTTAAAATTAAACATGATAGCCCACAAATAGCCCCAGCCCCTCCGGGCAGGATGGCTGGAATTTAATAAACAACCTTATACAAATTATAGTCATCAGTTTATGGGGCAAATGCAACATTTCCTGGCGTCCCTGAAGCAATGCTAACTTCCATTTTCCTTCTGCTTCTGCCACTTTTTGTCCTTTGCCACTCGAATTCACTTGATTACAAAGTAATTTATTGGCAAAACGAAAAGCCACAGAGGCAGCAGCAGCAGCAGCAGCGGCAACAACAAGATACTCGTAGATAAACAGAGATTTGTCTCAATGGCAGTCCCCGAATTCCCTCAATAAACCCTCCCGTTCCTCTGTCCTATCTATTCGCTGTGCATACGAAATGCGGTAAATCCCAAAAATCAACAAACAAATGAAAAGAAAATTCAATAAAATACGAAACGAAGCGCACAAGGAACTTTTTCTCTTCTTTTCTCGTATTTCGGTTTGGAGGGGAAAAACTAATTACATAGAAAAGCTGAAAAGCGTCTGCCAAGTGGGCGTGTGGAGCTGCTGGTAAACGCCCCCACTCCCCACTTACCCACGCTTTAGCGGTTCTCTCCTTTAACTTTTGATTTCTTTCCCTTTCTGTCAGTCCTTCGTTTTTTTCGCACATTGCGTAAGGCGCATTTAATTACGTATGCCAGGCAGGAGCCAGGATCTTACTCATCCGAAGTGTTCCACTCGTGAGGGACAGTGCGTCTCATAACCATATATTTTTGATAGCTTACAATCCAGTTACTGAATCTTGAAAGATTGTTTTGTGGATACTCCCTTACTGCACTTATGCTTGTCATTTTGCTGGCCATCTTTGATGAGATGAATATCATGAAATTTATTTTCTCTAAGCCTTCAGTACTAAATGCCTTATAAAGGTAATGCCTAATGTTGTCATCCATGAGTTTTTCATAGAAGTCATATACACGCTGTTCTATTATACTGAACGAGACTGTAGCTAATATGACAAAAAAAAAACTCGAATAAAATTAATTATTTTGTCAGTTGATATGGCGATGCTAACTGCTGTTGGCTCCTCCCCAACAATCCCCATCCCCAGCCATGGATCTCTGTAACTGTGACTCTTCCGTCTATCCCCTTTGGTGGCGGCTGCTCTTGTGACACCCGCAAAGCCGCAGGACACGACGCGGCTGCCGCCCGCCACCTGCCACGAAGAAAATTGGCATGTTGTGTCAATATAGACGGCGGACACGGTGCCACAGAGGACATCGGGCCACACAGGACTTGACTAAGCAGCAATCCGCCATCCGAGACCGGCAAAAAATGGAGAATCCTTCCCGGTCCACTGCCACTGTCACAGGGTTGCGTCCGTTTCTGGTTGCGTGGCCTGCGGTCATGTTATTTTTTGCAATTTGAGCGGTATTTGTACACGCCAGGGATTGGGCTTGGGACGGGAGGAAAAGGGGAAGCAGAAGCAGAAGCAGGCTTAGATAGATCCGTCCTGTATCTTTTAGAGACCTCAGGCAGTCCAAATATGTTGTTGGAATATGAAGAGTCTCGTTTATTGCCAGCGAATATCTGATTGATTGGACCTCAAGTGCAGTTAGTAAAGTTTTGAAAAGATGTCATGTTTCTGCCTATTATTAAACTCCATCAGTGGTCAATAGAAGTGAAAGCAGGTGTGCTGAGCCTCTGATTTATAAAGGGTACTGAAATGTTTATTTGAGTATTCATAAATGCACATACAATATGAGCATCTTTTCTAATTACCTGCTCTGTAAATAGTTTTTCAATATTTCCTTCCAGAACTTAGTTTGAGAAGCAGAGTAAATTGTATCTTTTTGTTGGGTAATTTGTCTGTGCATATTAATGGAACCCCCTCACAAACGACCAATAATAAAGTTAAAACAAACAACGTTCCACAACCCCAAGCCCTCCCTGGTACTTTCGTGCCAAGGGGGGGTGGGGGTGGGTGTTGGTACAACCAACCACAGGTTTTTCAGCAATTACGGCCCAAATTGCGTTGCAATGAAATTTTTAACGTTTCGATTTTTGATTCCAATTTTGGTTCGTTTTCCTCGTCTTTTTTGCGTCTTTTCTGCCTGCAAATCGTGCAAATGGCCAAGAACGAAGCGAAAAAAAATTCCGTCAGATGACGAGCGAAGGGGGTAAAGCAAAAGAGGCAGAGTCGGAGGGAGAGGCAGAGGCAGAAAAAGCAACGCACAAAAGTTACAACGCGAAATTGCGGCCCTGCTAAATGGAGAAGAAAGAAAAAACAGAAACAACTGCAGTCAGACAGAGATTAAATGAACGCTAAACGGGCAACAACAAGAAACAAAACAAATAGTGAGGGGAAGGGGGAGGGGGAGAATGGGAAAGAGCAGAGAGTAACAAAAAGTGGTGTGCACACACTCACACATGGAGCAGCAGCAGAAGAGTAGTGCAACGACGGCACCAGTGCTGTCAACATTGGTTAGGACCCAAAAAAGAGCTGAATCGAGAGCCAAGTCGCTTGCTGGATTCATTTATGCCAAACTTAATCTTAATCAAGCAGTGCACTGCACTGAAAATATATTATGCTATTACCACAGCCAATGAAAAAAATGGGGCAGAGATAAAAGTCAGTGTCAGTGTGTATCCACATTCAAAAAGCTAATCTGGCGGGAAAATGGCTAAGTGCTCATTGCTGTGGAGGTCCTCTGCATATGTGCTAATCTCTGGGCGTTGATTTTTTGTTGCAGCTTTTAGGCGCAAACGTTTATTGCATTTAGTTTTCATTTTGGTCGCTGCCGCTGCCCGAAAAAGAACTCAAACAGAAAAACCCCAAAAAAAGTTACGAAAGCCACAAAAAAATTTCGCCTAACGAGAAATTGCACTTGCCTCGCACAGAGAGAGAGAGAGAGAGAGAGAGAGAGTGAGAGGGAGAGGGAGAGATGGCTTAGAGGGGGTGGTGTGCGTGTGGGATTTATTTGCACATGATGGGAAAAATTTAAGCGCTTTTAAACACAATTGTTATAAATAAACAAAACAAAAAATGTAACAAATTTCATTTCTGCAACGTTTTTGTTTGAGTTAAAAATGTATGCAAGTTTTTATATGCACACACATGTACATACATATGTATACATATATGTATATTCCTGCCAATGCATTTGTGTGTACTCTGTGATGGTTGTGTGTGTGTGTGTGTGTGTGTGTGGGGGCAAATAAGGAAATTTACAGCACTTATGCAAACTCACACACATGCAGCGGGGCACACACAGACAGAGGCAATTGAATGCAATTTTGCATGAGATATTAAAAATTCTTTTTTCGCCACTTTTTTGGGGGCTGCCAATTGTGTGTTACATTTCCGTGTGGATGAGAGGGACTGGGAATGGGAAAGGAGGTGGAGGTGGAGATGGAGATGGCCCCGTGGGGATGTGATGTGGTTGGGTTGAAGAAGCCATCGCAGGCTGCACTTTTTATTTTATTACGCCTCCATTTGGCGGCCTGCCTGGCGCACCAACAATAACAAATGAAAACCGTTTTTAATGAAATTTTTGAACAAGTTCCCCCCCCCCACCCCTCTTATGATGGGGGTGTGATAGGGTTGGCAGGAGGATCCAGACAGGAGCCACTGCAATATGCAGTCTGATTCTGATGAGCCTTCATCAGCCTTTCATTTCCGCCCATTCAATGCTCAATTGTTTCTCATTTGCCAATCTGGCCATAAAGCAGCTAAAAACTTCTTGCTTTCTTTTCTTTTTTCCCACACAAAGGGAAAACTGTTTTCGAGGGTTTTTCCTGGCCACACGCTCCCACACAAAAGGTGTGTGATTACAATTGTTGTTTGGCCTGAACTCGGCCCCCGGGCTACGCCCATGCATACACATGTCAAGCGCCTTATTGTAGTCCCCTTCAACCAAAAAACCGATACAGATTCTGAGCCAGAGACAGAGCCATATCCAGAGCCACTTGGCAGTTGCCAGTTGTCAGGAGGTCTTGTCAGCTTATTTGTTTGGTTACAGTTTTGCATGCAGACACAGACACACTCGCAGTATCCATATGGATATGTGCCGCATTATCCTTTTGTTTGTGCTGTCTTCTGGCCAAAACGGTAGCCATTCGGCCATTGTTCACTCGACCAATTTTTATGTAATTCAAGTGCACAACAATGTGACAGGTAATTTCCAATGAATTCCCCTCATCGTCTTGCTCGCATGTGTGATTGCCCATCTCCTGGTGAAAGGAATGGAAAGGAAAGGAAAGAAGGTGGCCAAATCTTTCCAAACAGCACAGAACAGAAGCCTAGCCGCATAATTATTGGGAAACTCTCTTGTCGGTTCTGGGGCGTTTGAAGTGAGCAGCAGCCGCTGCCAGGACTCAAATTCGGACTCGTCCACTCTCCTTTGCCGCTTATCTTGGCCAGGAATTTGCAGAACAAGAAGCATGTGTGTCTTTTCATATGTGCTTTAATTCGGCCCTAAGTGGGTGTCAATTTACCACTGATCCGGCATATGGAGAGATCAGACCAGATTCTTACTTGGAAAACGCTGGTTATCGGCCTAGTTGATCTGGAAAAGTGTGCCAGAAGCCTGCTCTTCCTGTTCCCAATTCCTGTTCCGATGGCAAAAGGAGTTGCCGTCTAATCCCATCCTATCTGTGCCATACTTCCGCCTCGGGGCTTAATAAAGCGAAAAATTCTGAGATACGAAACTTGACTTGGGACCTTTATATGCGGTCTGTGTGGATTGCTAGCTCTCCCCTGCATCTCTGACCAAAAACGGAAGGTTTTCCCTCTGCTCTGTCGGTATATTAGATTATGAAACAAAATGTCAAACAAATCCTGGCATATCTCCTTCTGCCCTTGCAGTTGTTTGATTACGTCCACAAGCTGTCAAGGATATTGGATAATTTAAGCAACTATATCTATATGTATTTGACTCTGTATCTAGTGGGGTATCTCAATCTGTGAGTGGGGTCGTATCTCCATCCATGGGTGTGTGTGCTGGGTGAGTTGCGGTTGCCTGGCCAACCTCGGCAGTTGCTCATTTGCTGCCGTATACCGTATATTTCATTTTGCCAGGCACCAGTGGAGGGCTCCAACTTTCGCAGACTACATACATCTGTATTCCAAGCCAAAGGGGCTTGCAAAGCGAGTTATCGTGGTATTGGTAAAATCGTTCATTGATCGAATGCTAAATAGGGGGTGTCGGATGGACAGTCGCTCATGACAATCGCCTAAAAGTTAAAAGTATCCATCATAAGATGATAAATCAATTATTTTGGGCTAGTCAGGCTAATTTCCCTCCTTTTGCTTATCATAATTGCAAAAGAAAATCCCTTTCCCCAGTGCTTCACATTGTAACCGCTCAAAACGATGTCAGTGGCAGCTATTTAGCACACTCCCCGCCCCATTCACCGACTTAACCCCGCCAACAGCGGGTAAAAAGTCAAAATTAAATATCCCAGCTATAAGAAAGCTATCAGTTTACCTCGAACCCGTTCCCATTTTCCTGCCATAGCGAAAAGAAGGGGACGAATATCCGGCAGACAATGGCAGGCAGAGCAGACTGTGAGTAGACGAAAACTTTTTAGTTGGATTATGTGGAGGGTAAGACTGAAACGCACGCACAGATACACACATACATATATAGTATCCGTTAGATATCTACCCCTCCTTTGTCTCTGCCACCGTCTCTGCCCACCCACTACCCCCCACTACCCACACCCACTGCCACACAAAGAACAAAATTCGTTTTATTACTTTGATATATTAGATTTAATGGTTAAGAAAAATGTTGCCAACAGCAGCCAAGCCCCAGCCCACCCTCTTGACACCCACCCCACCACCCCTCCGCGCACACAACCTGCCACCCATCTAACGCTGTCTTTTGTGAAAAGTGGGTGTTTGTGGGTTGTTGTCGTCGTTGCAGTTAACCTTATTAAAAGGTGAACACAGTCATGGCACCAGAGAGAATTGCCACAATGTGTTTACACGCAGCTGCCCGGGGTTGGGGTGGGGGTGGAGTAGGCTGGAGATGTGGCTGCGGGATGGGGTAACACGATAATGACCTCGTTGGCCCAAAACCCCCCACGAGAGAGTGTGGTTGGAAAGATGTAACATCCAATAAGCTTTCACCTCTACTGCGCAAGACCCAGGAGAAACGCAACAGGAGAGAGGCAGGACTGCCGCAGAGAAGCACAGAAGAGAGACCATGGAAGATAATAAAGAGAGAGAAGTGAGAATAGACAAAGAGAGCGCGTAGAGGACTCCCTCCCATCCCCAAGCTGCTGTGCTAATTTAGAAATTACAATCAAGTGTAGTCTTCAATGAGTTTGAGTTTGACTTTGATTCAATTTGTCATTTCACACTTCGGCTAAATGGCTTCCAGTTATCACTTTGCAGAAGGGGGGTGGGTCGGAGGGGCAAGTAGTGGGGCTAAATTAGTTGAAAGCGGTTAGAAGAACAATCAGAGAAGGCTTGAACGTGAGAAGGCTATTATCAGCGTTGATGAGGCAAACGATTCTTGATATCTGCCAAGTGGGGCAAGTCTTCAAGCTCTGGAGATAAATTAAGGCATGCCCTGGGCCGGATCAGAATCGGACCAATTAGTGATCTAGCGAACAACCCCCTCCACTCCGCCCTGGTTAGCCTAATGAGCCATGATTATGAACGATTATGGCTAAGTGCGCTGCATGATGCTGCATAATTTTTTGGCTGGCATTATGCATTCCACATTAGATCAGAGATTACGGGGCAGAAGATCTGGGATCGGGGATCGGGGATCTGGACAGGTAGGCTCAGAGCTCGCCCTCCCCCTAAGGCCTCTTTCTCTGTCGTTCAGCTCTAAATTAAACGAACATGCAATCGGATTTCTGAATGAAATCTGCATAGGGACGGCATCCTATGAAAATATGATTAAGCGCCTCGGCTTGGCTAGTTTTCCCCTTAAGCAAACATACCCAGGTCGAAGCCTGTGTCCTGTGGCGTCACCCATCTGGCAAATTAATGAGGTCCCTGCTACTTGTTCGCAGTTCTGCGGAAATTACGTGTTCCTGATCCTGATTCGGAGTGCCTGGCCGGAGGTGCCGCGATCTTTGGCTTTGTTTGGGTTCGGGCCACAAAGGAATTGTGTAAGTTTCGACAAATTAGAGAGGATCAGTCCCAGTCCTCGTTTTGTCAGTATTGTCAGCGGCGTTTCGCATTGTGCGGCGGGTGTATCGGCGACCTCAGACGCGACACCGACACCTTTGGCTGCCCTTTGTATTATGCAACCTCCGACAGGGCTAAACACTGGTAATAGGGAAAAGCTTTCCCCATGAGCCGTGTCTAAGCTGTACTTAAGGCCATTCTTTGTTTTCAGAAAAAATATAGCCAGGATTAAGATTAGTTAAGATTTTCGAAAAGATAATAAGGATTGAAGCTAGTCCTGTAGTTAAAAAGCTTCGTTAAGAATTGTCCCCTACTTAGTAATTAAAATGTTGTTCCTTTAAATTAAAAAAAAACCAATCGGAAGAGTGAGTAGAGCAAATCTCTGAGGAATGAGGACCATCTCTATCCACACTTGTTAGAGGGTTTCCACGGTATCAGAAATGATCAAATTGTAGCTCATTATATACCCAAACCGTTCAAAAGAGTAGTTAGTGTTCAATAACTGGACTATTCTACTATTATATTTTATTGTATTCTATTCAACACTTGCAACTTTTGAGAATCATTCGACCTTGGGACTCTACATTTTAAGAAAGACTTTATTCGTACAACTTTATACTTCTACCACAAAATAAAATAGGTTTAAATTAATCTATTTGACAATATGGTGATGTATTTATCTCTGATCTCAAGACCCAAACCCTCAAAGATCGCTACAGCTACAGACAAAAAAAAAACATCTTAGTACTAAAGGATACATAAATATTCATTTGAATTATCTGCATAAAACAATTGAAGAAATAAGTCTATCAATAAAATAATCCTTTTTTGCGAATTGAGCCCTACTGTACCATTAGTAGATCCCCTTTCGCCCAGTCGAGATATTCTAAGGGCAGATCACAGATCAGGTCTGATCTGCTGAGATGAGATCAGTTTAATCAATGAACTTAGGTCAGAATCCCGCGGCATCTGCCTGCTAAGTAAAGGGATTCATTGATCGTTTGGATTGTTCAATGAAACCCTGGGCTCATTCCCAAGCGCGGGAGATCACGAGGATCCCGCAGATCCAGTTTTCGCCCAAATGGAAGCGGAACTAATAAACGTTGTGCCGGCAAATGGCTGACCCGCTCAGGTAGGGATTTCTGAGTGTCGAGCAACCTGTTTTGCGATTTGTGGATGTTCACATTCGGGAAGGGTAGGCTAAAAAAGAGCACAGCCCGACTGAGGGACAGAGAGAGAGATAAAGGTACTCCCTCTCGTATGGGCATAAAGATAGTTTTTAATGAGCGAAATTTGTGGAATAAATAGTTTTAATCAGCAAACTATGTTGGTCAAATAAAAGAGAGAGTATCGTAAAAGAGGAAAACAGTGAGAGAGAGCGTGAAAGAGTAAGAGGCAACACTCGACGAAAGAGAGAGAGAGAAAGAGAGAGAGAGAGAGTGAGTGGCAGGACAGAGCAACACCCCTAAACAAAAGCTACCTGTAAGTGCACGCACACGAACAGATACGGCGCACACAGATACTGGGGGAAACTACCCCTAGTGAAACAGAGAGAGAAAGAGCAAGAGAGTACGACAGAGATAGATATGGGCGAAGCGAAGGATTGGGAACTGGCAGCGAGCGAGAGTCGGCCTCAGCCTCGCCCATTTCATTCAGCCCAACGGCACTTGCAGCACCAGCAACAAGAACAACAGAACTACCATCGGGCAACAACAAGAGGCAAGCAAACGTGGCACGTATTTAATGCAACGGTTGCACAGGAGACGGGCTCAGTCGGTGGTTGTTGATCGTCACGAGCGTTACACGCACTCGCTCCTGCCTCAGCACAGTCCTGTTCCGTTCACCTCTGCCTAGCCACAGTCCTGCTCAATCGCACTAGCTGTGGAAACCCTGTCAATCAATATCGTACAGAGAGCATTACAGGAGGCATTAATTAATCAGTCGCCGCGCGTGCAAGTCAACACAACAAATTCTGTGAAATAATTATTTATACGAAATTATATTAGAAAGAAATTTTCAAAAATAATTTTCAACAATAATTTGGTTACTAAAAAGTGCTCGGAAACAATTTTCGACAATCGATTATTAGTGGTTCGTGGATCTAGCTGCTTCAGCCTGAGCTCTCATTGAGCTATGATGACCACAACGACCACACAGCACCACCAGCATCCCATCATGCCGCCAGCCATGCGTCCCGGCTCCGTCCAGGAGAGTCCCGTCTCGCGGCCTCGCGCCGTCTACAGCATCGATCAGATCTTGGGTAATCAGCACCAGATCAAGCGCAGTGGTAAGTCATATATTTATGAGCTTCGGTGGGATATAGATTTTTGAGAACGGGGATAATATCGATTGCCGTCGGCGATCTGTGGGGCAAAAGCATATTGACGATTGTCGGGTCTTTGCAAGGTTGAAGAATGACATTTATAATTGAAGACTATATAAATTTGTGAAAAATTAAATTACATTTAAAAGCTGTAGCCTTGAGACTTGCCATTCCGTTAAAATATGATTATTTCAACGATTACATATGTATGTAACATATGTATTGCTTTAGATCGTTTTATTTGAATATTTTTAAACGTAAAATACTATTGTTCGTTTGCTGGTTGAGGAGTTCGGACGATACTTAACACGATTGTAGTCCTACCAATCAGTTTTCCTGTAGAGATTAGACCCCTTTGTCTTCAGTAGAAAGCAGTGCTGGTCAAGCCAAACTTATATTCTTGTAAAGCAACAATATTTGGGGCTGATGATAAATTTCTTAAACAAGTTTCGAAGAATATCGTCTGGTCCTTGGTAGTTTGTAGTAAACTATTTTATTTATTAACCCTTATTCAACTTATGATGTTGAGTAAATGCATGGAACTTTGTCTCGATGAGGAGTTCTATCATTCTTCCAAACATCAGTTTAAATTTTCCATTGACGAAAGTTTCTAAGTATAGTACTATATTTCCAAATATCTTGTTAAATCAAGGAGTATTTGTGGGTACGGACAAACATAGTTTAAGCTTGTACCCAATAATCAGCCCCCACTAAAACTGGTAACCACATCAAAGATATATTCGGACACACAGGGGACAGGAATGGGGACCCCAATCCGGGCTGACCCATCTCAAGGACCCATATCATATGCAAATTGCTTGGAAAGGACATTTTGTCGTAGTTAGTGTGGGCATAGAATAAACTTACCAGCAAACATCATCCCGAAAACTCCCGCAACCAGAGAGAAACAAGAAACATATCATGACAATGGGAGGTGTCTGCCATGTTGAGACTCTTGCTGTGGGCGTGGCCAAGCGGCATGAGGCCTCACCCAAGGATCGGTGAATAGCTAAAGGGAAAAAAATCACTGTGTATCAAAACATATCTGACAGGATACGCCACATGTATCATGGACGACGAGGCAGAGACTGGGAGAGAAAACCAATTGCGTCATTAGACCCATAATTAGATTGAAGCGCTTTGGGTGGATGGGATGGGGGCAGGAACCGAAACAGGAACAGAATCATGGACAAGGAACAAGGGAGCAGGGATTAGGAACGGCTACAATTTGGCGACAACGAGCAACGTGCGCACCGCAGGATACTGCATCCTGTGAGCCTCGATTGCTGTCGCGTAATTTGATGCTCGCTGGAAATTACCTTTTCGCCACAACAGGCTCTGGCTCGGGCTTGGTCTCCGGTTCTGTCTGCATAAATGTTACGAAATACGATAAGGACGACAGGGTATCCTGCTGAGCGGCGACGTGTCCTTGCGCTATTGTGAATATGATTAATTTGAGGTTCATTAAAGTTTGATTACACGTTACTCGCTCGCTCTGAGGGAAATCTTTTTGAAAAACTTTTTACCCGATTTCGGCCTCGGGCGTGTGAAAGGATACTCACACCAGACTCATATCCGAGTCGGGAATCGGGGTAAAGCCAAACCGTATTTATTTATTTGTTATTGATTGCCAAATCAATTCGCGTAGCTTTCGAGCTCTTGAGGCTCTGGCAAGTGGAAAGGTTTTGCTTTTTTGAAGCGGCTCTGTGGGCTGCTCTGACCTGGCTCTGGGGGTTAAAAGTCCCGGATATAACTACTTCAGTTACAATTGAATGAATTTCGAAAGTGTTCTGGGCCGCAGCTGCCGCAGCTTTCATTTTTCAAAGTCAAACGCAAAACTTTTTTGTTCGAGGCGGCACTCGAGTTCAATTCGAAATTGTTTAACTTTTTCCATTCTCTGCCCTTTCAGATACACCCAGCGATGTGTTGATTTCGCATCCCCATCATGGCCATGCCCATCACATCCATCACTTGCACCACAACAACAGCCACATGTTGCAGGAACAGCAGCACCAGCAACACCAGCATCAGCATCAGCAGCAGCAGCAGCAGCAGCACCAGCAGCCAGCCCAGGCCAAGCGCGAGGATTCACCAACGAACACGGAGAGCGGTCTGGATGTGGACAACGATGACGAGCTCTCATCGAGCCTCAACAACGGCCATGATCTGAGCGACATGGAGAGGCCGCGCAAAGTCCGTAGGTGAGTCCTCGATAGAGTTGCCGCAGAGTATGGGGCAATCCGCTTAGCAGATCCAATCGTATTTGGCCATTGTTCGGCTATTAAAAAACATGAAAACAAATGTAGAATCCTTCGCTCCTTCCATCTATCTATCTATCCATCCATCCATCCATTTACCCCGCTAATGTGCCGACTTTGATTTCGCAGATCTCGCACAACATTTACAACCTTTCAATTGCATCAATTGGAGCGGGCCTTTGAGAAGACCCAGTACCCGGACGTGTTCACAAGGGAGGATCTGGCCATGCGCCTGGATTTGAGCGAGGCGCGCGTGCAGGTAATTGAAATGCGAACTCTGCTGTCGTAATTATTTTCGAATTAAGCTAAACACCCCCACCCATGGAAATTCACCGGCTAACCCTAGTAGTCGAAAGCCCATAGAATCAGTAAAAATTTTAATTAGCTGACAAGCTTTAACTCGTAATTCATCAAACTTCGCTGATATACTTCAGGCAGCAAAACGCCAACAAAACGCCAACAAAACGATTGCAAAACGATAGCCTTGGAACGTCTGGGAACGCGGAGAGGTCGCTAAGCCCGTCGAACAATCGGTCGAGCCCAATTTGTAAATGGTCTTTGAAACACTTAAACCCCACTTTGTACACAAACACGCTTAGATCTAGTCGGAGGGTTGTCGCCGCGTCCTTTTTAGGGGTTGTCGTTGTCCCAGGGACATTAGATATTGTGATTTTCCAAATGATTAAATTGGTCGCGCTCACATGGTGTTGGTATTTTTATTAACTCTACTTTTGGGTAAACAATTAAAGTGGCTCTGGGTCCCGTCTCCCTGTCTGTCTCCCTCTCTGATGCTGCTGCAGGACACGCGGCAACCATACACACAGATGACTACACATGTAATTAGGGTGTCCTTTCGCATGCCTCTCTCTCACATACTCGTACAATTTGATTTCGGTTGAGAATGCTTTCAAACACTTCAGTTTTGATTGAGCGATTTGCCCGATTTTGATGCTGTTGTTGACGGGGGAAAAAAGTATCGCAATTGCACAAAAAAGATTTCAAGAGAATGTAAAACAACTTGACCTAAGCACTCTCGCGCTGGCTCACAGAGGGATTACGGACTCTGCATACAAATTGTCCGTTTCACGGTCGTCATCCTCATCCGCATCGACATCCTCATCGCGATGCGATGTTACTGCTGGCGAACCCTCACATATCTGTTAGCAGATTAACTGTAATTGGTCATTGATTCCCATATGCGAAGAGCGTTTTTTGGGGTCCTTCAATACATACGAGTAGAAGCAGATTTAGAGCTGGCAGCTTGCAGCGTTTCTTTTTTTTTTTACCGTTTTTCTGTTTGGTTTTCTACGTGATAGATACAAAAGTATCTGTAGCTTAATCCCCGTTTGTTCTGGGGTTGATGAGTGGGCAATTATTTCAGGATTTGCATCCGTGCTGAGCGGCATCCCAGAAAAAACGGAGTAAGCAGCTCTCTAACTCCTGGGGTCAGTCGAATTTGTATGGCAAAGCTTTCAGAAATGTATTCAAAAATTTGCCAGCAGAACCAAAATGTACTCAAAACTTTAACAACTGTTTGGATCCTTACGGTGTACACTGCACAGCTCTGTTATGGGTTGGGGTTGGGGCTTTCTGTGACAGTTTGATGATCGCACATGTGCGATAAATGCTGAACGGATATCCGCAATTCAACTTCTGCCGACTCGCTGCTCTCGCACAGTGGTTTAAGTTGGTCCGCATCATAATTGCAGCCAACTGACAATTAAAAAGCCCACAAAATCATACACACACACACACACACATACACACTCAAAAGCGGGAGACGGTTGCGGGTGGATGTGGGTTGGCGTTGGCATTTCCCAGCAGACACACAGGACCCGGGACAGGACACAGGACAATAATTGGCAGCAATTATAGCAAGGAAATCGTTGCTAATTTACTACTCGCTCAACTGCACACATTGTTGCAAATGCTGGCAGGACAAGGAGCAGGAGCAGGAGCAGCAGACTGGATCCTGGGGCTGGCCTAAGTACAGGGTGTCTATAATTGCAGCGACTCCTCTTTTGTCTCAATCCTGCCTCGGGTACAGTCAGTTGTCGAGTGATTTCAATTTACAAACAATTAATTTTCCCATCGGCTTGGATTGAAAATGTGTGCCCCCAAAGCGGAAATGTGTGTGCAGCCAACGCCCATTGCGGTGGTGGGGAGGATGGTGTTGCAGGGTGGTCAACCCCAAGCAAGTGCCAAAAATGCATAAGACACCCTTTGCAGCATTCCAGAAAGAGAATGAGGCTGAGAGAGAGGGAGACAGGGTGGGAGCGTTGCAAATCAGAGTACAACACTTCCGATTGGATGCCATTGTATTTGGCATCTCTCCAGCCCACTCACAACTCTCCGCTTCACCTTCCTCCTTCTGGCTCAGACAATTGTGGGAGGAGTGTGAAGTGGATGGATCCCAATCGAAGGACTATGTGGCGTGAACTTTTCGAACTTCCAGATTGATAGATTGCCAAATTGTTCAGCTTTGGTCAAAGTCAAAGCAATCACAAGACGCTCGACAAGTTGCAGGTAAATTTAAAGTAATCAGAGATCGACTTTGTGGTATTGTTTATCCTTAACGGAGCACTAAAGGCAATAGAAGCTAAACGAAAGGTTTAATATCGGGGGATTCTTCGATCTTCGGCATCGTGCATCTATTTGAGGTTCCCTGAAATATTGCAATCCATAATGCTGTTGGGAGAATCTACCTAGAACTTAGACACTCAAAATTGTAACATATTTGGTATTAGTCACTTTCACAGCATAAACTCAATATACTCTCGAATCTACGGGGTAGCTTACATTTGCATACACTCAGCTCCAACTCTAAACTTTGTTCTTTCCGTGCACTTGCAGGTGTGGTTCCAGAACCGTCGGGCCAAATGGCGCAAACGTGAGAAGTTTATGAATCAGGATAAGGCCGGATACCTTTTGCCCGAGCAAGGTAAGTCCTCCTGATACGCATTTGATTTGTCCGCAAATTACCGAATTACGTGTGCAACATAATTAGCAATTATGTCGTACTCACACTCCCAGCTCCGACGGACTGCCGCCCTGTCATACTGTCACCAGCCCTCGACTAACGAACTCGCCTATGCTCTCATTCCAGGTCTGCCAGAGTTTCCGCTGGGCATTCCCATGCCGCCGCACGGCCTGCCCGGGCATCCGGCCGGGCTTCCCGCCGAATTCTGGCCCCCGCACTTTGCCCTGCACCAGCACTTCAATCCGGCCGCCGGCCTCCTGCCCCAGCATCTGATGGCGCCCCACTACAAGCTGCCCAATTTCCACACTCTGCTCTCCCAGTACATGGGCCTGAGCAATCTGAACGGCATCTTCGGAGCCGGAGCCGCGGCTGCAGCAGCGGCGGCGGCCAGCGGATCGGCAGCAGCGGCTGCGGCAGCTGCCGGCTACCCCCAGAACCTATCGATGCACGCGGGCCTGTCCACTGCCCAGGTGAGTCCGCCGTGCAGCAACAGCAGTCCGCGGGAGAGCCCCAAACCGCTCGTGCCTCATCCCCACGCCACGCCACCCTCGGGTGGAGGCACCACCCTTATCTCGGGTGGCCTGATGCTCACTTCGACGGCAGCCCAGTCGCCCTGCAGTGCAGGTGGAGCGAGCAGCAACTCCTCGACCCCCGTGTCTGTGGTGACCAAAGGCGAGGACTAACTTCGCGGTGATATTTAGCCATACGGAAACAGAAGGATGCGGAAAAGCGATCGCCATGTACATAGACACATCACATATAAACACATGCATTGGGAGGGGACGGATATGCCGCATTGTAAGATATCTAAGAGCGTAGCCTATTGCCAAAATGAACTTAGTCCTAACATGTACACATATTGTTTATCTGTAAGAGATCTAAAATTATTATTAGCCCCAGCAAGTGTCATGCAATTAGCCATAAAGCCGAAATCAAGAAATTTATCTGAGGAAAACAAAAATAAACAAAGTGAAACGAAATCATGGTGAATTTTTATGGGTAAATTTTGATGGTTCGAAGGAAGGTTTCGCAAAGAGACAAATGCAAAGGTGAGTACTATTGCAAGGGATAAGAATCGTTTGCAAGGAGCACACGATTGCAAATGTGTGTCTTTTTATCTTAAAGAAGTCCTTATGGAAGCTGTAGTGATATTTGATTCGTATAGATCGGACCAGCAGAAGCTCAAGTAAAATGGCCAGCCTCTGCTGTTTGTTCGGAGATATATGCATATACGACTCTAAACCTCTTCAGAGACAATATTGAATTGTCTATCTGCATATATGATCCTGGATTAGCATTAACAATGAACCTGATGTCACAGTAATTATATTACTTTCAAATAAGTTTACGAAACAATTCTTGTACGGTTCCAATCAACAACTGACTACCAATCAACCATATCTGCTGGCAGTTTACTTCTGGAAAATAGCCATAGACAAAGTTAATCTCTTTGTCTATTTCCGTTAACCTAAGAAATTTCTTCATTTCTGCTCCACTACAAAATAATCTGCAAAATGTTTCTACCTTAAGCAGGGATTATGACCCTACGGGGTCTCACTATAAATTGCCAAATGTTGGCTACAATTGGCGCGACCTTACCATTGATCGAGTCAAATGAAAATGATCTTCATCAGAGACCAACCCCCGGCAGGGTCTTTTGAATGGCTGGGCGAGAGGAGTTCAAGTCGTATAATAATCTCGATATTATGCCCAATTTTAAGAGGCCCAGGAAGGGGGAAGAGGAAATGTTGCACAACATGTGAAGAGACGGCGAAGAAGTCGTCCGGAGGAAGCACAATGGGAGAGAAGGCATCTCGTATTGTGCCCGGACACGGCGGCAGACAGCAGTGGAGGAAATGTCGGCAGAATGCTGTTCTAAAGGATGTGTGAGCCAAAGGATTTGCACCGAACTGAAGTGGTGGTGAAAGAGGGAGAGAGACAGAGATATAGGGCTAGATCGAGATTCAGAGGGAGAGTCCTTTTGTAGTGGGCCGCCTGCAGAGCTAAATGCTATATTGATATCTCGTAATTTGTGCCATAATTACTTTTTAATAATTTCGCACAGGGCTCTGGGCTCGCGGCAGGATGTCGCATTGTGTGTGCAATGGCCTCAAATTTAATAATAAAACGCCGTCAAGTTCCTGCTCAGGCTGCTCTGTCTGAAAGGCCGGGATTTGGGTTGGAATTTGATTACACTTACCATTCGATTCGCCGTGTCCTGCCCGATCAGAGTCCTGTGCGAGGTCAGAGCTAAATTCCCTGCACAAATACAAACACAGAATAATAATGAACGAATTGCGCGACTTAACGGATTTGTCACAGCCAAAGGACTTGGCCGGGAAGTCGCCGACAGCGACTCAACCTTGCCTCAGAGGCGGCGGCGGAGGCGGAGGCAGAGTCAGCATCAGCACTGTCAAAAGAAGCTTTCATAAAACTCATATGCAATTGCCTTTTGTGGCTGTCCTTTGTGTGGAAGGTAGGAGAAGACATCCGGCGAGTGGAAGGACCTGCACGGCTTTATACTCTTTCTCGTTATGGAGAGTATGACACATAAGAAATCGCTATGGCAACAGTTTCAGACAGTTTTATTCAGAAGTCTGAGCTTTAAAATTGTCTATTTTGGCTTTTAGATAGCTCATTTTCGTAGTTCATTTATATTCATCCATCTCAGAATGTGATTCGATAGAGCATTCCATCTTGCGACTTGTTCCGTTCGCATTTCATCTTGTTTCTATCAACGAAAATTCAATAAGTTGAAGTAGATCTTTTATTTGTGCAAGTGTTTGGCCAAGGAGGAGAGGGTTGGTTGGGGCCCAGCGCCGGGGGATGGGTAAGGGGTAAGCCGCCCATCCACGATTCGGGCCAAAATGTCCTTGTGTGTCCGGGTGTGGCTGTGTGCTCATGGAATTTCATTCAGTGTGCAAATGCAGCGCGTCACTCTGCGGGCTATAAATATATGAAATTTATCAAGTGGCCTTTTGAGTTTCGTATTTGTGGCTCTACGAAATTGAGAGACGAGTGCCTCTTCGTATTTCTCCCTTTTCAACGCAGTATTTGTACTCGGCTCAGTGGAATTTCACCTTGTCCTGTCCTATCGGGACATGTCGTGTCCATTGGTATATAAATTGAGCTCGATTTTGATGAGCAAAATACTCTCCAGAACGAAAATCAATTTCGTCCTCGACACTCGAGCGCATTAAAATGGTAACAGTTACGCAAAACAAGAGACCATGTGGACCGCAGGAGGTTCGGCGTGCGGGTGCGCAGCTCTCGAAAAACTGGCAACATTTTCGAAGTCTCAAAAGAACCGTGAACGCGGTGGCCGTAATGAGCGGCAGTTGATGAACTTGCGCGATGCTGAATACAGCGGTAATTAAACAAGTTAAATCCGCTCAACAGACGCTCAGAAAATACTTCTGCTGGCAGAGGGCCCTCTGCCTGGGTCCTTGTCCTGCATCCAGACACGGCACTGTTGACAGTCGCATTTTCGAGTTCATTTCATTTGGCTACTGGCAATTGGAAGCTCTGCGTTCGTTAGTAGTACTTAACAAATTATTTCGCATTTAATTCATTTCATCAGAAGTTGCCAGAGGAATAATTACGCAGATTGTCTGGCTTTTGTGGGTGGCATTAAATGGATGCCAGAGCAGTGCCGTGCCCCTAATGAGCGCCATTTTGTGGCAGCAACAACAGAGAGAGAGAGAAAGGGCAGCGAGGCGGCTCAGTAATTGCTGTAATTTGTGACCACTTGAGAGGAATCACTCTGAGAGACTGAGTATCGGGTGTCCCTGATCCCTGATTGCTGATCGTCTAAAAATAAATTGCCAACATACCGCAACATGCAATCGCAAACGAAAACATTTCCGACAGGATATCTATCGTAAGTATGTTGGCGACAACCGGGAAACACGATACTTTTGTGTCGATTGCCGATCCAGCTCCTGCTAAGCATTTCAAAGCGAGCCGACACCCAATCCCCTCCAGCTGAGACTCCTCAAGAGATCGCTGAAGGTGAGGCAAAGAAATGTCCTTTCTTTTGCTTTCGTTTCCATTTATGTCCTGCCTGCCTGCCTGCCTGCGTGCCTGCCTGCTGACTTCAATGAGGCTAAGCCGTGCCTTATTTATCGCTCGCTGATCGTTGGCCAAACAGCTGATCCCACTCTCAGTAGATGTCCCCTCCGGGCTGTGATTAAAGAAAGAGCAGTGGCCCCGTGGTTTTTGTTTACCGATTTTAGCCATAATGGTTTCATGCCTGATTTGCTTGATGCCTGGCCCTTGGCCCTTGGCCAGTTCAGGTAGCGCGCTCAAGCAGCTGCTCCTGGACAGCCAATTGTGTTCTCATTAGCCAATGGTCTGGTCGGGCTGAATGTTGTGACACTTTTCTTTTATATACGAATGTATTTGCAAGCGAGTATATGGACATCATTCTCCATTTTGTAACGAGATACATAAGTACTTTGCACATCTTTCCGATTGGTATTAGATTTCTTAGATAAGTCCATAACTCCATATCAGATAAGAAAGCTCGAAACACAGGTGGTACTGCTTCAAATCTGTCATCCATCTGATATCAAATTTGATTTGATCATTGATCATAGATCAATTCAATTTCAGATTTTAATTCGGTGATAGGCACTTGCTCAACCTCTGTTCATCACACAGCTTAGAGTCAACAGTATATACGTAGTCAGGAAAATGATCGATAGCTATATAATCGCATTTCAGGCTGTTAACTATAATAATAAATTAGGGAAACAAACAAATATATCAAACGAGCTCGGAGTGAAAACAACGACGAAAAAAGAAATACTATTAAATTAAGTTAATCAAATGTATGCGCTGTGAAATTAAGCAGCTGCCGGGTTGGGCTCGGGGTCTATTTGCATTTCCACCTTGCCGACACCCTCTCCACAACCACAGGCTCATAAATTACATTAATAAAAAGGCCAATGGCAACAAACCGCGCGGGGGAGGGACGAGAAATCCATGTGTGTCATTGCTGTTAAACTTTGTTTGCATTTTGTTTATTAAACGACGCGGAAAACTAGCGACAGTCCGCAGCGAGGTTCAGGGCTCGAATTCCGTGCTGGAAACAACCGGGTCACACCTGACTGAGGATTTTCTACCCCTTTTTCCTTGGGACATAGTTTATTTTAGTTGTACGAGTATTTGATTTTAATTAAATTTCCGCAACTTTGTCACAATTTGTTTGTGTTTTAAGACCCGACCCCGAACCTTTCAGTTCTTCAGTTCAGTTCAGTTCGCGTGTGGCTCTGGTCGATTGCTTTGTTTGCTTTGCTCGAGCATTGTGGATGGGAATGTGGAAAGTTGTCCCCTTAATTGTCAGCCAAACACCTTGGCAGGTGTCGCTGGTTATGGGCAGGTTAGTTGTGCTGTGACGTATGTGGCCCAAGGAGCGGGAGCTCTTCTATACCCCCGAGTCGTATCTACGGCTCAAGCTCCTCCGTTCGGTCTGCCCCATCTCGTCCTCCGGCTCTCGAATGTGCTCCAGGCTCTGCAGCACTTGTTGTGAGCGTGTCAGATGAGTTCTCTCTGAAAACCACGAGATATATGGGATGGGAAGGGGGAATTATCTTAATAGAAGGACTTACCCAATTCGTCGGCTATTTCCACAATTGTTGCCAGGGGTTGGCCATTCTCATCCACAACGTTAGGCATTTTCAGAAAATTTGAGCTATTTTTGTTGTTGAATTTTGTGTACTATTTTCGAATGAATGTTTTGTTATGGCCCTTAAAGTGGAAATGTGATCTGACAAGCCCTGCCTAGGACTCGATTTCGATTTTCGATACTTTGATTTGGTGACTGGCATCTCTTTCTGGCCATTGTGTGCCTTCTCTTTCTGTTCATTGTGTGTGCCAATTATTACGCCTGATTTAATAAGCTCAATGGGTCTCTTAACTGCTCTAAGTGGCAGCTAATCGTTTCGGTGCCGAAGAAAAGTGAAAAGGAAAATGGAAATAAAATTGTTGTGCGCGTTGCGACTGTTGCGACTGTTGCGACTGTGACAGGGAAAGCACATCAAACGAAATTGATGACAATTGAAGCTCTCCTTACCAACCAAGGAGTGACTGACTGCTCCATCTACATTTCCATTTCTGTCCTGCTGCTCCGGTACAGAAGACAGAAGTCTGACGAAGGATGCCTCATTGACGCTAAACGGAACGGAAGCCGGAAACGCGCCGCAAATTGCAAAGTTTGAGCAGCACTTTTGCTCTCTCTGTCTCTGTTTCCTTCGCTATGGCTCCGTCTCGCTCTGGAAATTAATTTTATTTTCGGTTTTTATCCCCTGGCGGGAAATTGAGAGCAATTTTCTTTGCACTTTTCGCATTTCCCCATGATTATAATAAATGCGAATTTCCTCGGCCATTTCCTTGGCTTTTTTGATGACGATTTTGATTTGAAGGCGTGACCAGGCTCTGCCATTCAGCTCTTTGTTTAATACCCTGTCCATATCCATGAACTCATATTTCCATGAGTGGAGCCATTTTTTGTCGGGGATTTCGCTTTATTTTTTCTCGCTTTCTGCATGAGCAACTTCAAGGACAAGGACACGACCGAAAATTCAAGTGCATGGCACTTGAAATAACAGAGAAATAACCGAGAATGAAAGGACAACGGACAACGGACAACGGACACTGGACAGAGCGAAGCGGACAGCGTGACAAAGGCAGTGTGAAACTGTCATTTGTGTGTGAGTGGAGAAAGAGACGCATAGACGTATACGTATAGTACCTTCTATAGGGTTAAATCAGGCGCATAATTATCATTGCCCTGGGCTCACGTGTGAGCGGACTTAGGCCCGGGACATGTGAAAAGGTGAAAGGTCGAGGGGATAAGCGTTTGGGATTGTGTTCGAGTGTGGGATTTCGACGGCAGATGAGAGCAGGCTGGAGTGGAATGGAGGGAGCTGCACAGCTTATTCAAATTTGCTAAAGACACGCATTATTTGTGCTAATTTGTGGGCAATTTCCTAATAGATACTCGTACTTTTCGCACATAATGCCAACACCATTCAATTCGCAAGTGTTTTCGGCAAGCTGCTTAAACTATTCACAGACCCCAGCGAAGGATTCACAGATCTCACAGAGTTGACGCTCAAGACTTACTCAGATTACGGATAGTACTGTAAATGCGTTCGAGAGCGAAACCGTTTCCAAAGCAGCGGTTACTGGGGCGAATGGGAACTCGCAGGTCAGAACAACCCCAGTCGGGGTAAGCCAACAGGGCATTTGATGGAACCAAGTCTATTAGAGTCAATTAGCGAGCGATTATAATGACTGGGCATCCCTCTGTGTCAGGCAGCCCTCTTCGGCTGCATCGCTTTAAAGTCATTGAAAAATTTGCACATAAATTGCGTAAAGTGCGGATTTTTTTTATATTGTGTTTTTTGTTCTGCCCTAACACGTTTACACAGGCTCGTCCTTGTCCTTGATGATGCTGGTCCTGGTTCTGGTGCTGGTCCTGTACCCTGACTGCACCCTTTAGCCTGTTCGCACACAAATGGCAATCACCCCCAATACACACATACAATGCCTGCCCCAGCCCTTTGCCTCTGCCCGTGTGTGCGTGTCGCAGTTGGTTGAGTTTCCTCGGCTTTTTATTTGGTCAGCGAAAGCGCACACATTGTCAGCCCAATTTCCCACAAAAAATGCAATCAAATGTGACGCTTTTCATTATTCTTGCGATTTATATTTTCAGCCAGTCAAGTGGGAGAGGAATGGGAATGGGAATGGGAACGGGAACGGTCCGGTCCTGTGAGGTCCTATGAAGGGAATGAGAATGTCAAAAATTGAAATCAATCAAATTAAATTGCCTTGTTCGATGGAGATTTTTACCCGGTTCAATTTGCTTTTGCAATTCGGATTAATTGGGATAAAACTAAAAAAGTATTCGTTCCACAATGCCTTATAAATGATGCTATAAGAGAAATTGGAACCACCAACGGGGAGCTTTGACTCACAGTATAAATATGTACCGAGTGATGGATAGTACAATATATCTAGAATTTACTTAGATACACATTATAGTATTGTTCTTTGTGCTCGATGCACATGTATAATACTCGGAGACTGAAATATTGGGTAGTTTGAATAGAAAAAGGCAAAGCAACACTCAGTATGTAATGGGAATATTCTAATCCAGAACCCGAGTTCACATACAAATTCGAGCGATATGAGATCCTAATGAATCATTTTATGCCAAACAAACAATAAATATTCCAGAGATTGAATTTAAGAAAAGTATTTAAAATCTCAGAGCTTCCAACACTTTACGCTTGAATGAACTCAAGTTTTGGGTTGAATTGCAGACCGATTTTTGGTGGCATTGCCAGGCTTCATCGATAATAATTGAAGTGAAAACAATGTGTGTGTGCGCTGGGGTGTGTGCTCTGTCTCCATACAGGCATGTCCCTGTGTGTATTTCAGCGAGTGAGTGTGTCGGTAAGCTCCTTGAAGAACTCGATGCCCTCATTGTTGGTTGGCAGTCGGAGCAGCAATACTAATTGACCATATGGGTCGTTTTGTGTGGCACTCTGGAAATCATACATATATAGTTCTCAGAGGTGGAGATGAAGAGGTGGAGGTACTACAGTTATATGCCGGATCGAGTCGATATTTGTGCACTTTATTATGAATTTTAAATCGAATTTGTATGGAAATTAAGAACTGAAAATTGCATTATGATGACGACTACGACGACTTCGACGACATTGTGTGCGTGTTTATTTTTGTTTTTGTGCAAATTGATTAGTGGGCTAAGCCTTCTCCGGGGGTTGGTATCGCCAAGTCCGCCCTGAATTGGTGAATTGGCGCTGGTAGTACTCTAGGTTCTGGTCTTGGAACTCGCCTGAGCTGTGTTTGTTGTTGTTGTGCAATGCTCTGTAAAGTAATTCGCTTGAGAAAGTGATTTGCGGTTGGGCAAGTATGCGCCCATTTTTGTCCATCTCATTAGCGTCATCTGCGGCCCTGGTGCTCTGCTGTTGGCCAA